>NC_041806.1:34853713-35496021 GCF_900964775.1 Scleropages formosus
TTTGGTAAATACATACAAGAGAACATTTCACCTAAAGTTGTTTGTTATTACATATTGCTAAGTGGGAATTTACAAGCAAATGATCGGTCTGAAGCGGGGGGTGTGGTGGCGCAGTGGGTTGGACCACAGTCCTGCTCTCCGGTAGGTCTGGGGTTCAAGTCCCGCTTGGGGTGCCTTGTGACGGACTGGTGTCCCGTCCTGGGTGTGTCCCCTCCCCCTCCGGCCTTACGCCCTGTGTTACCGGGTAGGCTCTGGTTCCCCGTGACCCCGTATGGGACAAGCGGTTCTGAAAATGTGTGTGTGTGATCGGTCTGAGTAACTCATTTTACATCACAAACAAATGAGTTGTGATCATTGATTGATCACTCATTCATTCTTTTGGACCTGCTTTTATGATTTGATACTGTAGGCAATAACAATGTAACAATATCCCTATTGTTCCATTTTCAAAAACATTTATGTCCTGCAAATTAGGAGCAGCTCCTGGGTAAAGTGAATATTTTTGGCCAAGACCAATGGGCCAAAGCAGCCAGAGAATCTAAGAAGGTAGGCTCGGGCAGTTTCAGATGTGCATGCAAAGGATTTCGTCTCTCAAAAAGCTTATACCTTCCATTTAATCGTTTTGCCGTTTCAGTGTGTCAGTATTGCTCAAGCGCTCAAAGGAAAAACATACAAAACTGCCGTCCCCATGGCGATGAAGAGAAACCTTTACTGTACCTGCTTCCTGTTTTGATGGCTCATGTTTAAAGCATCTCTTGTCAGTTACAAACAGAGCTCATTAATTAATGATTAATGGTTCTTCCTTTGGGAAAAAAAATGCTTTGGGTATATGTATTAGCACAACTCTGCTCGCAAGAATGAACACATATTAAGATGGTTGAGTATTCTGTGATGAATGTGACTGGTGCAAAATGTGTGATGAGCTCTGCTCTTTTCACAAAATCCAAGACTCTTTTGAGGGTCAATTTAGATGAGCAATGAACTGTTGAATGAGCACTAAAATGTTTAAAAAAGGCATGCATGCATAGGATGGTGTCTCATGCAATGTGTTGAAGGACCTTTTCAGCGACAAAGACCCCAGAATATGACAAAAGCTGGTTTATGTTTTTCTGATGAACACCGATGGCCTTAATGCATGCATAAATATCAGCTGCACACTGCCATTCTCCTCCAGTTAGATCGAGGTTGTTTGTGAGTATTGTAATGTCTCTCTCGAGCCAGATGGCTGCAGCTTTGGTGAGACACGAATGTGATGCAGGAGCACAGATGAAGGTCTAATCCCTATGATCATAATATGGCTTTGTGTAATATTCCAATATTAGGCTGGGAAATATTTTCTAAACTGTAGAAATTCTCCTGTGAGTTGAAAATGTCCGGAGTGATGTTGTATACAAACATTTTTATTAGGATCTCTCAAATATATTCATGAAATGCTCTGTGGCTGAGTAAATATGTGATTAAAGTCTTATGTATGAGAAGAAAACATCCAACTATCGTAAGGTGAAGAAAGCTGCTTGCATTCCAAGTGCCCTCTATATTTCACCCATCCAAGCACATCGCCATGGCAATCAAATTAGCAGTAATCAACAAAGCACGGCGCTCGATCGAGCATATTTTGTGCACATAAAAGAGGTGATAAGAACTCGTTATTAAAGAGAAGCGTGCAAGAACCAGCAGGGATACGCATTCTGTAAGGGTACGACTAACAAACACATAGAGTAGTGTCAGAAGGGCAACGGCTACTTAATGCTGCTGTTCGCGCAGCTGTACCATATATTCACACACATTCAGAACAGTAATCTTTCGTAAGTATTTAAATACAGAACTGACTAATCAATGTCTCAGGTGGACCGTGTACCTTGATTGGAGCTGTTGGATGGGAAGCGGTCGGACTTCTTGAGAGTCCTGAAATGAACTCTCTTGCTGGCCTGGCTCTCTCCATAGAGCCCGATGGACTGAACCTGGATGATGTAGTCTGTCTCCTCCTCCAGGTCCCAGAGGACGCACGTACGGCTCGTCGTGTTGACCTCTCTGATGAACCTCTGCATGTGGCCGTCCTGCCTCTGCCGCCCGAGGTGAGGAGACAGATGGGTCGGTGAACTGTGCAGCACATTTTCATTTATTCATTTAGCAGACGCTTTTCTCCAAAGTGACGTGAGCGGTGAGACCCATCTGCTTCACACCCATCCTGAATCCTTTTCCATGGCTTCGGTTGTTTCCGGGGTTCATCCACAACAGTATGTCGAGGTGAGAACTAACAGAGATCAATAAGTCTTACAGTGTCTATTTTGATTCTCTGAACGTCTTTTGTTTATCTTGCTGGATTTTAAGTATTATCTCAGACAGTAAGGAGTGGAATGAATACAATGAGAAAATTGCCATAGAAAACTGTGACAGCAGAATTTGGGTCTTGGATCTATTGGCGCATTCCATGGCTTACCTTATTTTGGCCTACTCTGTTTTCTCATTTGTGAGATTGAGAGAAAGGCATGCATGACAAACTCCACTATAAGCGTTTTAAATAAGGTGCCCGTAGCCCACCTGCTGTGAGATGGAGAAGCCGATAATGATGTCTCCCTCGGGTACATCCCAGGACACGGTGGCCGAGTCTGCTCTCAGGTTCATGACAGAGACATTGACTGGAGCAGGAGGCCGGTCTGTGGGAAGGCCGAAGACAAACCCATGAGGCTGGAGTACACGTAATGTTTGTGTTCCTTTATTCCTAAAACTGAGAGGAAAGCTGAAACAGCAACACAGTCACACATCACGTAATCTGCAGCCTCCACTGGAACAACTTCACATGTTCTGAACTTTGTTAGAAAGTATTGTGCTTTGTAAGCGCATAAATACTGTATTTCAGCATCCTTATTGTCTTTAACTTTTGTAAAATTAAATCAGTACTAAAATAAGCTACAAGCACTTTTAATTATTTAAAGATGGCTGTGACAATTTTCGTAAAAAAAAAAAATTTTTCCCCTACAGACCAAGAGTGAATGAGATTCAGAACACGTGCTGTAATTCTGAAACGTGTTTAATGTCTCTGGTTCTTCTTTTAATTATTATCCTTTGCATAATTCTCACAGACAATTATAACCCTTGACTTTCTCTTGTTTAAGTAATAAGCAGTCATTCTATTTAATCCTTAATATTGCTGTCAAGCTGTCTGGAAATTAGCCATTTATATATTTTTGCATGATTATATCATATGAGAGGTATTCATTTGCTTGCTCATGGAAAAATATTTAAATACACACACACACACACATTTTCTGAACCGCTTGTCCCATACGGGGTCACGGGGAACCAGAGCCTATCCGGCAACACAGGGTGTAAGGCCAGAGAGGGAAGGGGACACACCCAGGACAGGACACCAGTCCATCGCAAGGCACCCCAAGCGGGACTTGAACCCCAGACCCACTGGAGAGCAGGACCCAGTCCAACCCACTGCGCCACCGCACCCCCTCTATTTAAATACATAATGGTATGAATCTGGCAGCATCACAGTGACTATATACAATCATGGCTATAGAAAAATGAATGCAGCACACAATGATTTTATGACATTACTAAGTTGTTCCTCAGAAAATAAAAGAAAATTGTAGCCCCACCTTGGGAACATTGTGGCAATGCCAACAGGAGTGAAACGTGGGAAACAAAAGTATCCAAGACAAGGGTAGCAGGTAGTGTAGTGAAGTAGCCAGATTCTAATATGACTTTTGAAGTAGTACCCGTGAGCAAGGTTCTTACCTTGAATTGCTGCAGTAAAAATTACCCAGCTGTACAAATGGGTGAATCATTGTAGGTAACTTGGAATACAAACTTGACTTTGCCTTGCAGAAAAAAATCTGCCAGATTAATAAATTACCTTTTTCGCAAATAGAATTTTATCTTATCTGAGGTTTGGGCACCTCTCTTTCCCCTCGTTACTCTTTCTCAAGTTTGTTCTCACTGTTTTTCCCCAGAATCATTGACCGGTGCCATCCATAGCCCGATTACCTGACTACAAGCAACAAGTCATCATTATCTCTAAGAAGTGGTCAGGCCCAGACATGAGGACCTGCCCTCACATGTAGCACCAGACTATGCTTCCGCTCACAGAATGTTAATATCACAGAGTTAGGAATGTGATTCGCCAGTGATTTGTGCCTTGTGTGTTGCTGTAATGTACAGTACCACTCTCATCCACATTGATCTTTTAGTACTGAAGATGACTTGCTAACAAACAAGTACAGAATTATGGCACACAACACTGTGGGATTGGATGAGATAAAGAAGGATGCACAGGCAGCATTCATCTTGAACATCTAATTTGAACACCAGCATAGAGAAAAATAATGTTCTTGGTCTAAGGACCTCATTTCCTCAAGGACCTACACTTCTAGCTAGTCTTCTCAGCCTGTTTGGCACCCCCAGACTCTTTTTCCCAAGACCCTGGCAAACCAGTCACCCCATTAGTTTCCCCGTAAATTGCTCTCGCGGTTGAACCCTCTTCTTACAATTTACCCACAATTCAACTATTTACAATAAACGCATTCCCCACTCAAACACCAGCAACGCGGATCGTTATAGTGTGTTCACATGGCTTTCAAAGATGCTGTCAAATGAACATTCAAAATGATGCAAAAAATGACATATTTTTGTCTTTATCTGTCCCATAAAATGTTGTCATGGATTACCCAAACGGTTCTTCACCTAGTGTAGTATCCTTTAAAAGGAATTTAACCAGATCTTAACAGCTTAAAATTTCCTGCCTTATGATTGTGTTAACATTGTACACATTACAATTAACATTGTACACATGTACACATTTTTAACATTGTACACTGCTAAAGATACAGATAATGGTTGAACCATGATATAAAACACCTTCCCACGTAACATATTGCATCTTTCCACACCTGCACATTCTTTCACACTTTCCAGTAGCCTTGGTAAATGACATTGTTTCCCACTTAGATATGAGGTCGGGCACCGTATCAGGATGAGAATCAGTCCTGCTTTAACACTCAAGGTTGCCCACACAATCTTTTTTTTATCAATATCCATTTCTATCTAGCCCTGTTATTAACTGCCACCCTTGGTCAGGGGACAAATAGCAGGCCCTGTTGAAATGGGGAAATTTTGTGGCAATCTATCTGCATATTCACATCATAAGAAAAATAGATGTTCAGAATAGAGAATTACTGCCCTGCATCATATTTATTATCTGCAATTATTTGTATAGGTGGGAGACGGTTATAGTCTGGGGTACAGTCATGTTCCCCCTTTCAACTTTTGTAATGAGTCCTTCTGTCAGCATGCAGCGACCACACAGGAGAAATAGCAGGCAGCACGGAGTGTGTGTTTGGAGAGGAGAAAAACACCAGATGTGTGTGGATGAAACGCCTGGAGTCACTCCGCGGTGCCGTGTCTCAGTGCATGTGCCGGACTGCTGCTGGAAAGGGAAAAGGGTATCACTTCAAGCACAGCATGAAGGTCATGTTACATTTGGATGTGGTTTCAAAATACCAATTTCCTACATGGCAGACGCTCAGCAGCCTTCACAGATATGTAAAATGCCTTTCACTGTATAACTAATTAAAAGTCACTCTTGCAATACGCATATGACCATAAGTAATGCCCTTGCTAAACCCTAATGTTATAATAAATTAATGCTTTCGCCGGTTTTTTTTTTGGTACAGTAAGTCTCAGGATCTCCAGGACTTTGAATCAGACAGGTGATGGTGTTACAGAAGTCGCATCCCATAATAATCCTCTGGGTGCTGTTTTCATACAGCTCTCAGTAATGCATGTTCATCAGATGCTGACACATTCAGCACAGGAGAAAGTGAACCAAAACTTTAAATATCTAATAAAGGACTCAAGGGGTCGATTTAATCAGATATCGATAGTTAAAGCAGAAAACAGGCCTGATTTGTGTGGACGCAAACTCGCACAAGGTTGATTTATAAAAATTGATTCGTGTTCAGACTGAGGATTTACAGCCTTGCTGCCATTAATCATCCTTAGCTGTTCTCAGGCTCTGCCGTGTCAGCTGGCTGTAGCACATTTTGATTGTTTATATTTTCAGTCCAACACTAAGAGCAAAACCCCTGAAATACTCCCCCAACAAAAGTTAATGGTCGCTGGCAAATGGCGAGTAGTAAATAGGCCCACGCAGTCAGTATTCACTGTCAAATAAGTTATTCCTCAGATTTTGTCACATTTTTTGTCATTGTACCACATTTTCTTTGATTCAGTCGTGAGTGGTTACTTCCACGGCACCACATACAAGTAGAAATGAAAGACGTGTGTCCGAAATTGCAAAACTTCTCTTATATACAATGCCCTTATCCACATTATCCAAAAATGCTGACATGGGGCAGTGATTTAAATACTCTTATGTGTTTATCTGAGAGCTTCGTTTACTGGGAAATAAGCTGAAAGTGCGACAAGATGTGACTGTTAGCAGTGTACCAAATAATAGCCAGGAGGTCTTCCCTCATTCCCAGTATCAAGGGTAAACTACATACTATCACAAACACACACACACACACACACACACACACACACTTCCTGAACCGCTTGACCCAGACAGGGTCGCGGGGAACCAGAGCCTAACCCGGCAACACAGGGCGTAAGGCCGGAGAGGGAGGGGACACACCCAGGACGGGACGCCAGTCCGCCGCAAGGCACCCCAAGCGGGACACGAACCCCAGACCCACCAGAGAGCAGGACCCGGTCCAACCCACTGCACCACTGCACCACCGCACCCCCTATACTATGACAAACATGAAGCTTCAAATATGAAACTGTCCTTGGGAGAATGCACTGAATTATATTGCGTGAAGTTCATGACTGGCCTGATTAAAAGCCACCTTGAACATGTGTACAAGACAGTTAAGATGCCACAGGTCAGCATATCTTTTATGCTGTGCAGCAGAGGTGGGGGGTGAACGGCAATACATCACCGTAATGGGTAATCAGTGCTGGGTGAGTAACAACATCTATATAGCATTATTTTACAGGCTTTTTGCTTCCACACTTTGAGCATGCACAAAATGATGGACCAATACTGACCTGGTCCGCACCTTACATCTCCGGCAAAAACACATGAATGTCCATTACAAGAAATTTGGTGATTTCTCAAAAACACTTGGTAAATTTAATGCGACGAATGATGTAGAACCTAAATATTGCAATTTGCCCTGAATAATAATCGACTTGAAAAAAGTAACCATTGATTTTAGTGTAGCTTGTACCACTCACTCTTTACGGTGTAGCTGGCTTCACAATGTTACATGCAAGGTCACAGTGGAAGTCCCTCTACATAGACAAGATAGATAAATTTCAGATATGGTTAAAAAAAGAAAAAATTAACAGGGTTTATGGGGAGGGGGGGCGCAGTGGGTTGGGCTGGGTCCTGCTCTCCGGTGGGTCTGGGGTTCAAGTCCCGCTTGGGGTGCCTTGTGATGGACTGGTGCCCTGTCCTGGGTGTGTCCCTTCCCTCTCTAGCCTTATGCCCTCTGTTGCCGGATTAGGCTCTGGTTCCCCGCGACCCCATATGGGACAAGCGGTTCAGATGGTGGTGTGTGGCTTTATGTGTACAGCATATGGGCAACGTGCGGAGAATCTAGCATGATAGGCCGACCTGAATTTGATTTCTTCCACCAGTCAAACACAGCATCATGACTTTAAAATACAGGAAATCCTGTGAATTGCTATCAAGGAAATGGCAACAACACGAATTGCTCTAGGAAAAATATTACCTTGATGGCAATAAATATTAACAAGTGGACACCGCACTTTTATACCTCTGCAAGAATGAGAACTATGAATCAGAAAACCTCCTGTAAGTTCAGATTTATGACAGCAGCTTTAAAAGTCAATGTTCTGTAAATTGACTGCCAAATTCACATTACGGAGACATTTTTAACAATATTTATTACATCTAGAATCATGCTATCACAGTTCAAGATCTTCTTGCTACACTTGAATGGAAATATAGGCTACATGTGAATTTCAAAACTAGGATCTTCTATGGTCGTGACAGAGCTTGACTGAAGGCTTGAGCTGCACCCACATATACGGCTCAGAAGAAGCTGAAATTCTGTGCGGTGTGTTATTTTTAAAATAATTTTTTTTATATAGGGGCAGGGGCTTGGCCTGTGCCTGCTCCCTGGTGCAACTGGGGTTTGAGTCCCGCTTGTGGTGCCTTGTGACGGACTGATGTCCCATCCTGGGTGTGTCCCCTCCCCCTCCGGCCTTGCGCCCCGTGTTGCCAGGTTAGGCTCCGGCTTGCCGCGACCCCGCTCGGGACCAGTGGTTCCAGTCACTGCGTGCGTGTGTGTATATGTAGGAGGGGTACAGTGGCGCAGTGGGCTTGACCAGGTGCTGTTGTGTTGTGGGTCTTGGGTTTGAGTCCTGCTTTGGGTACGTTGCGACGGACTGGTGTCCCGTCCAGGGTGTGTCCCCTCCTCCCTCGGACTTGCACCCAGTGTTGCCGGGTTAGGGTCTGGCTCACGGTGACCTTGTTTGGGGTAAGTGGTTTCAGACAGTATGTGTGTGTGTTATATATGTAGCTATTGTACCAGCCATAAGTTTAAGTACATTGCTTACTGGAAACTGGAAGGAGGAAACCAGCCAAAATGTCTTCCCACCCTTTCTGTAGCAGTTCCCAGAGATCTAGGCCACTTGTGGGCTGCTTTACTTTCCCTCTTCTGCCCATGTTCATACCATATGGATACTGCACAGGTGGCCCAGGTGTCCTCAGATTTTTCACTAGCACTGCATGTATCCCATTTTTTAACTACAAGCACATGTTCACTCTCTGGATTCATCTTTAAATGTGTAAAAGTAAGGGTGTGTTGTACGGTATGAATACAGGATGTCCTACTTGTTTGCACTGGTTAATGTCTGCTCACGCAGTAAAAATGTACAGCTTGGGCTGCATGATCATGATCAAAGACCTCCCAATGCAAAGTATTTACATATTTATCAGACACTTTTCTCCAAAGTAACCGCCAATGAACTCTATGTAGTGTTATGAGCCCACACACCTTCTTCACCAAGGTGATTTACTCTGCTAGATCCACTACTTACACTGGGTCACACATCCATACATCAGTGGAACACACTCTCTCTGTGTCACTCACACACTAAGCATGTCTTTGGAGTGTGGCAGGAAACCAGAGCACCCAGAGGAAACCCACACAAACACAGGGAGAACATGGAAACGCACGCCACACAGACCAAGCAGGGATCAAACCCACATCTTCTCGCACCACCCAGGTGCTGTGAGACAGCAGCACTACTCGCTGTGCCACCATGCCACCTCTGTGGCTCTTTCAAAGCATGCAAAGAAAAGCTGTCAGACATCACATTGAGTCCAAATACTGCAGGTACTGATGAAATGTTTAACAGTAATTTATGGTTATCAGTAACAATAACATGGTGTTATTGTTTTGATGCAAATGCAGTTCGGTGGATGGGTAATTATGTTCCATTCAAATAATACCCTCGTTCTTCTGTGGCCTAGTTTCTCTTTCTGCTGAATTAAATTTTTTATCCAATCTATTTACTTTATAAACAGCACAACGTTCATTCAGAACACACACGTAAGATTTAAATAGATTTTTTCTTTAATGCAAACCGAAATCTCTTTCCTGATCTTCAAGAGGACCGTTGTCATAGACTGAAGTGGAAAGAAAAAAGAAAAACCTTGGTAATTATATTTTTTAAGATTTTGCAGTGTTTGCAATATGTCAAGTTTACTGAGTGACAATGTGGTCCCTAAAACAATTTTCTTTTATTAAATATGATGAGGCATAGCTTTTTGCCTCCTGATGTTATCTAAAGATGTTTAAAATTTATTCATATTAAAGTACATGTGGAAGGGAGGGACTTAATGAGGCTGTTAGCGCTGGGGTTTCTTGACCTTGACACAGAAAGTAATTGTGTATTCTGTTGGCAGATGGTTGTAAAACTTCCTCTGCGTTTAACACTTTCAGCATGTGGGCTGGGATGATATTGGCTTGAAGGTGATGTATGGCAGTAATTGAGGAACAGGACTAAGACCAACTCAAGGCTGGGTAAAGCAAAAAGGTGCATCACCATTTTTTACTAAACCCTTGGTCCCTTAAATAGATTGCAGTTTCCATGGTTGTTCTGGTGGATCTTGAAGTGCCCCTTCAGTTTTCAATTCGTTGCTATCATTCAAGCTCTCCAGCACTCCTAATAGAATTTTCATCCTGTGCTACATAATGTGGGACGCGAGGTACAGTTGCTGATAAATTTCTCTTAGGTGGTTCTGAAAGATGAGATGTGGGTTTATCTATGCGCCCAGCTGTGCCTCGCATGCAGCCGAGTTTTAATTAATCCGCACAGAATTTTCTCTGAAATCAATCCACTGAGTTAGCAGCTCTGTGCTGCGATTAAGCGGAGATTTCCTAAAACTGCTTGACGCCGAAGCGGCTCATCCTGACAACGTGTAAATCTTTGGAAGCAGGAAAATCCAAGGAATTCAGCTCCAAGTCAGTCTTAACTAAATAAGCCGGATGGTATAATTACTTCAGCTCTCAGTCGGCACTCTTTGCCAAGATTTGGTTTGCCTTACATGGTCTCACTGCATGCTGTTCCTCCCACTAACTACCACATGGATTTTATTGCCTATGAAAATGTCAGCTGTCACATATTTAGCCTTTATATAATTTGAACGGTATTTAAATGCAATACAGTGAATTTTACATTGCTCATTAGAGATTAAATAACTGAATCGAGACCGATAGCTTAAACTCGCGCCCCAAATGAATTAGAACATGGAATTTTAAGTGGCTTTTACTATTTGCAGAATTTGTGGTGGTCCTAACATCCATCCTTCGAATTGCTTGTCCTGCATACGGTCACAGTGAATCAGAGTCTATCCTGGAAGCACTACAAGACTGCAAGACTGAGGAAGGTAAACCCTGTATGTAATACCCGTCCATCACAGGGTAAAGTCTTAACATTTCACTCAAATTGTTCTGTACAATCATTGCTTGTGTAGACAAAATCTCCGGGCTTTGATGTCCCAACATGACATCATAACACTCAACATAGATGTCATAAATTGCAACTCACCCTGCACCGTGTTCTTAAAGGACTTCAAGTGCTTAACACAGAAGACTACTGAAATTCTCAGACTCTTTCTTTCTTTTATTGAGCAAAAAGGTTCTGGCCAAGGTTATTCAATTTCTCAGGTGTCTGCTGCACACCACCTGTTTTCCTGGAGCGGCCTCATCAGGTCTTTGTTTTAATATTCCACACGCTGCCACTCTGGGGAGAGATTCGGTAACACCTGCATATGTCCCTTATGTAGTGGAGGAATATGCCACTCCAATAGGTTTAAACTGAACTAATTCTGTGAGCCTTTGAAAATGTTTGATGAGGGAGTTCATGTTTTAAATAGATCATCAACAAAAGCATTCAGCTCAATGGTCTGAGCCATAAGAACTTAACTGACACACTAATGGTTTTCGCTGAAGACAGGGTAAAGACAGGGGCCAGTTGGACATGCACATTGTTGTTAATAGTTTGGGCATTGCTGGATAATTTCCTTGAAAGGCCACAGATTTCCGAGTGAGAAACAGGCAGTGCAAATTAGTGATTTCTATGGCTTAAACTAATAAGAAAATATTACATATCTGAACAACCACCTCTGCTACTACTCGGCTAAGCTAGTGGCATGTTGGCATCGTCAGCGATGCTGGTGCTTTGCCACGCGTTTGGGTGTACCTTTGAATCCAGCTCCGAGTGTGTGAAGTTTACATGCTCACCACTTAAAGTCATGGAGTGAAAAAAGCAGTGGTAAACCTCTTCCATGCCCTCCCTTTCCAAAAAAATCCCAAGTGGCTGTTCAGAGCTAAATTCAACTTACCCCTACTTGCCCACAAACCAAAAGATGACATCTGATGTCATATAATGCATTGATAAGAATTTATTTTCCATTAAATATTTATACCTATTAATAACTTTGTGTGAGAATATGCTACATGAATGTTGTTTTGTGTTGTGATTAAAAGAAAATTTTTAAACTGTAATTCTGTGTCTCATGAAATAAATAATTGGACCATAAGGTGGCTTTTCCCTGCTTTCTACCGCAGTTTGTCAATAGTGAAATTATTTACAGTATGGTGAAAAACTGCAGTGCCAGAGCTATGAATTACATCTGTATTCACCATTACAGGAAATTCGAGTTTGTAACACGGATTATGAATTTGCTAAGCGTGTATTCCAGATCTCTGCAACACACACTGGGTTTTCACTGAATGGCTTGTAGGATTGCCAGAGCAGTGAGGGCATCAGCCTTCAAAGGAAAGCTGAGCGCAAATCACTGCTCAGCTTTCTCGAAAGCTGTCTCAAGTGATATCCGTCATGACATTTTCAGAAAAAGTCAAGACAACCCTGAAGAACTGACAGCTATAAACAGGGCAGTATTGTGGACAAACGACAGGGTACAGATGAGCTTATTAACCTTAACAGCTGAACTTTTTTTTACTAAGGACACCTTCCAGCTTTAGTCTCCTGCCTGGTTCCTTTTCATCGCCATAATCAAAGAAATATGCATTATTAGCAAACTTACAATAGCAGCAAAAACAAATACCTGTAGAACAGTGTTTCTAACTGAGCTCCATTGATAATGTAGAGCCACTGCCTGGTCACTGACAATTGAAATCTACGGGGGATCAAAATTCCTCATGCATCAGCTGTTCACACCGCTAAGACATTTAGCTGGTGGTTGCCATAAAACCCATGTTTTCTGCGAGCATGAAAGTAATGCAGACACTGCATCAAAGAATACCCCTTGGGTCATATACTGACATTTATGACTAATTCTAGGCTGATACAACCATGACCTTGAAGAGACCACTGAGGCACTCGAAATGATCAATGAAATACTGATTATTTATTTTTGCTTTTTTGATAAACAAGGCAAGTACAGTAACCTTTATGTACCAACTGACAAGTCCTAGGACCAGGACGGTTTGGGGTTTTTAAGGCATTCAAACATTTTCATCAAGGCCGATACACTCAGTTAGAACAACACACTTCAAATACTAAGATCAGCAGGTGAATCTCGATTATGTAAATGAGCTGTTCTAAAAAAAAGCTCTCGAGTAGTAGTGTTTCTGCGCGATATTCAAAGGCGTTGCAGAACACCCACAACGCGGAGATATTGCCAGCAGATAAGTCATTTTGATGAGGACAACGTGGTGTCAGCGAACAAAGCAGAAATGAGGAGCGCGGCTCCGAAAGCGCTGAGCTCCTGGAGCGGCTGCAGCTGCGAGCGTGAAAATGGATCCTTCACGTAGTAAAAAAGCAAGACACCAAAGGTTAACGACCACAAATAATATGGACAATGACTGTGATGACTTAATGATGGAATGTAGTGATGATGCTGATGCTGATGCTGCTGATGCTGCTGCTGCTGCTGCTGATGATGATGATGATGACATAAACCAGACGTGGCGTTTATACCATGGTGCTGCCACCCCATTAATAAGAAAGTGATCACTTACTTGCTCCCACCAAGAACGTGTCACTGCCGAAGAGCAACAGTAAAACGGAGTTAATTAAAACACACAGACGTGCCATCGCGTGCACAGCGTCTGCTCTTGCGTTTATAACGATGTCCCTAAAATGTACTGCCCGAAGTGTGTGTTTTAAGTATCTTCCGCCACCTCCTCCTCGTTCACCACATCGCGACTGGTTTTGAAGTAGCTTTTCTCACGCGCGCATCACCGATCGGCTCATCGCAGCGTCGACCGGGCTCCCTTCAGCACTTCGATTCACTTCCACAAGAACTACTGCAACTTGAGCTTCGGTGGAACGCAGGAGCCTCGCTCACTGTTTGCCCTCGCATGATCGCGGCCGCGGAACGTTTTCTCTTACGAAACGCTTCCCCCTTCGCTTTGCCTGGTTTCGAAAGCATCTTTGGCTTCGCTCGCCGCCTTCCTCCGCAAGCCCGTGTCCTCACGCGCGCCGCGCGCCATGCAGCCGGAGCTCCGGAAGATCGATCCGCTCAGACCGGTGACCGCGCGGCGCGCTTCGCTCCTCCCCCCGACGTCCGTCCTCAGCGATCGCGTGGAAACGCGTGCGGCGTTCTCCTCAAGCTGCCTCTGAATCCGTCCACGAGCTGCGCGTTCGCCACTCACATGCGCGCACGCAGCGCGGACGCACCCGGACGGAGCAGCGAGGCGCGTTCCCGCCGCGGCGCGCGTTTCAGCACCACGGCCAGCGCAGAGCGTCCTATTTATTCATGCGTGTAAATGTGACATCCCGAGGCGCCCTGTCGCTGTGCAAATGCGCGTCCAGGGTCAGGACCCCCCCCCTTGGATTGAGCAGTTGGGCTCTGGCAAGATTACTCATTGGAACAGCCGTGTAAACAGCGATGCAAGCGAAGCGCGCTGGGAGGAGGGAGAACGCGTCCCCTTTATTCATATCATAATTATTTATTAAACTGCATAATTATTATTATTTATTGTCCACTTGCAGCTGTCGATATTAAGTAGGCGTTGCATAATCAAATACGAGGAGGACATCCTGTAAAACGCGCACGTTTTCCATACAGGTGTGACGTGCGGCTCGGGATTCTATTATTCTTTATAATAAAAAGGTGCGAGCTTTTTGGCAGATGATGCGTTACCACAGAGGCTCCAGTCTGTTGCTGTTTTCGCCTGTATTTACAAAGTGTTGTTCATGGGTTTAGTGGGAAGGGAAAGGGGGGTGGGGGGGAACACTTCACAGAGAATTTTATATTAAGCTATGCTTCTCTGTCTATATTCTAGGCTAGAATGCAATGCGCTGAAACGAAGCGCGTTAACTGAGAATTCTCCTTTCGCGTTATTGCTTTCGCTGCTACGCGGTGCACTGGGTGCCTCGTGCCTGCCTTCAGTAAAAAATAACTAACAGTACGTTGCAGAAAATTATAACAAGCAGATATATTTATTTTCCACAGAACTCAGTTCACTCGTTGTCGGGGAAGAAAATTGTTATTCTGGAGAAGAAAAGAGAGTAAGAAAAAGGGAAAAAACGTGACATTAAAATTATTTTCATTATTTTTATGTTGCTTTAAACTGAGTGAGTACGAAGCGCAGAAATGATTCAACGCAGGTGCCCTATGTTATAATAGAGGGCTTAGAATTCTGAACAGCGCCACCTATTCAACACGTGGGTATAACTACACAAAGGCGCTCTTCACGAAGACACGCATGTTTTATTCATAGCGGTTTGTGTCGGAGGGATTTCTCTAAACACAAAACCTCAGGCTTGCCAGCAGCACCAGCTTCATTTTCTGCTGTATTTCAGAGATTCTTGCAGAGTTGGGCTTTGCTTGAACCTGTGGACTCTGCTGTCTAGTGTAGCATAAGCACAATGTCTCTGTTATTATTCCATGCAAGGGACAAAAAAACCCTAGTTGCAGAACGCAAAATGTCAGTGGTAGATTAAAAAAAAAAAATGTCCTTCACTGTGTTTTTCTCAGCCTTTGAAGCACAAAGCATGACAAATTCTATTGCTTTTAACTTCCATTCAAAAGTGTCATTGGGCTCTTATGTGCTGAGAAATGCATATTTTTTCAATAGGAGGAGCAGGAGGATAAGCTGGCAATTTATATATGAAGTGCAAATTTCAAAGGGACGAGGTAATGAAATCAGACCGTTATCATGTTCTCAAATACTTCAGAAGAAAAGGAAAAAGTTATAAGTTGTCTGATGGACAGAAGCAATGAAACACATAAGAGTAAATTTAATACATCTGGACAACTTGACAGTGGTTTGACAAAGGAAATCCAGTTTGGTGAGCTCCAGTTTAACCTCTCACACTGATCCAATGGCAGGGCTGCAGATTTAGAAAAGGAAAGCAGATGTCATATCAGAGATTGCTCGTAGGAACAAACAAACAGTAATTCTCAAAGCAGAGCAGATTACAATAATCTGCCATATATGTGTATTGTCAACACAGAAGCAGCATAGCCATTATGAGGATTTCCTACTCTGTTTACATTTACGTTTATTAATTTAGCAGATGCTTTTCTCTAAAGCGATGTACACCTCATAGAAAATACAATGAGTGCATTACGTCAACAGATTTAGATGCAGACACGTGATTCTAAAACACAGCTAGTTTGTTACTTTCCACCATATGAACTAATGGACATCACAAGAGTAGTTGCATGTGAACAGAGATTCAGCAGTTCTGAGTGAGAGAGGAGGTCATTTTCATCATATTTTCTTACTAATTACTCACCAGTATTCAGAGCTGTTAAATTCCACTCACATTTCTTGCCTTCACATTTCTCATGTGCACACTTTTTACCGCTTTAACGTGTTAATAATACTGTAACGTACAGAATTACCAATTGTTTCAACGTGTCAGAAAGTGCCAGTATCAGAAGGTCATTTCAAGAAAGACATCAAAGATCAGATGCATTTGGTTTTGATAAAATTATTGTGAATCCTCTGATATTATCTGGATTTTTGCATAAATGGCTCCTTAGATGTACCATGTTCATTGTTAATTTACATTAACTGTTTACATCTCCAGACAGCCAACTGATTTTATCATTTGTATATATTTTATCCCACAATACAACATTAGAATACTCCATGTGTTCAGAGTCAGGTCTGTAAGGTTTGTACTTGGAATGCAGCATAGCTTACTGCTTTCATTAAAAGCCGAAGCAGTTGCAAGTCAGTGGCAACGAGCCAGTGAATCACTCTAAACCCCATCGCCCAGCAGATTCAGATACACATCCTTCGTAACAAGCTGGAGAAGTCTGTGCACCTTACTGCTTCAAGTTCTTTTGATTGATTCTTAATTAAAAACTACAGAGCAAAAAACAAAATATGTCTAAACATTACGATAAATCAAAAATACTGGTATATGGAGATCTTTGATAGACCGCCAGGGAAATACACACACACACACATTTTCAGAACCGCTTGTCCCGTACGGGGTCACGGGGAACCGGAGCCTACCCGGCAACACAGGGCGTAAGGCCGGAGGGGGAAGGGGACACACCCAGGACGGGACGCCAGTCCGCCGCAAGGCACCCCAAGCGGGACTTGAACCCCAGACCCACCAGAAAGCAGGACTGTGGCCCAACCCACTGCGCCACTGCGCCAGGGAAATAGATAGATACATTTATTTAGCAGATACTTTTTTTCAAGAATTCTATGTAGTGTTATCAGCCCACACACCTTATTCACCGTGGTGACTTACACTGCTAGATACACTACTTACAATGGGTCACTCATCCATACATCAGTGGAACACACTCTCTCTGTCACTCACACACTATGGGGGAACCTGACCAACATGTCTTTAGACTGTGGACTGAGGAAACCCACACTAACATGGGGAGAACATGCAAACTCCACACAGATTGAGCGGAGATCAAACCCATGTCCTCTTGCACCACCTTAGCACCATGAGGCAACAGCACTGTACATTGTGCCATGATAGATAGATAGATAGATAGATAGATAAGCATGGAAAGATGTAATCATGGATTTCTGAGATGTTTTTTTTTTTTCCATTTTCACCTCCACGTCATTGTTGTTGAACTGTTGTAAATTGTATTGCTTTTGTAGTACATTAGTAATGCCGATATGGAGAGCTACTTTAAAAATAGAAAACGCCCTCACACTCGATTTACTAACTTTTCTGAAAAAAATGTGCACTCTGGCTGGCTACATGAAGTGGGATTATCACGTCACAGCAAAAATTGCACAATCCGTATCAACTATTTGTCAAAGTTATGCAATAATAGGATTTTTTAAACTGAAATATTAAGGCTGGGAAATAAGGTAAAAATTATGAAAAACATTAGAATTTTGTGTGCCGTTCACCTAAATATCCATTCATAAAATGTTATTTAGCCCCCTGGCACTGCATGAGTGATGGCCTCATCTCCTTTCCAGTTGTACATTACTTAATAACCCTGACACCTGCTACTGCTGCCCACATATTGTTAGGAACGAAGACCTGACTCATCTGGCCATGACCAACAAAAAAATTCATTTTTGGTGGAAGTACTTTTTGCTGACTATGCTTTATGAAAAAAAAAAAAAAAAAAAAAAACATAGCTGCAAGTGTTCTGATTATCCTAATGGAAAGAGAGGTATATTTCACCTTTCCCCTGCTGTTCATACATTTCCCCTGGTTCTTATTATTTGTGACAGAATTATTATCTGGGCAACCCCTCCAAATAATAAGACCTCTGACTGGGTTGGGATCAGCTGCTGAGTTGCATAACTGAAGTGTTTATCCACACCAAAGATTAACATGAGAAAGGAATAATGACTGCAACTAATGACTCTCTCTCTGCTAGTTCACTAAGGAGGTGATCCCATGATGGTACACTGAGGCAAAATCACATTACCTGAACTTTTTTAATCCAGAGACAAAGTATCTAATATGAAATCCATATTATTTTTGTATTAAAGAGCATTTCTCTCATTTTCAGTTTATTTGACGATAAAACATATGTCGTTCTTTGTGGTCTTACAAGGGCTGAGACAAAGGGAAACTAGTAATAACAGCACTGATGATCTGTTCCAGTTCTAAAGATTTCTGAATGCATAGTTGTTTACTTATTCATATTTACTTGATATATTTGACCATTTTTTATATGTCTTATTGTTACAGCCATTCGTCCCATTTCAATAACTGAGCCGGTTTGTGGGGATCTTGAGGCTATTGTGGAAGAATTGAACACAAGGCTGAGGAGGGGTACACCGTGGGCAGGATGCCAGTCTGGCACTGGATATGTTTTTATGAAAGTTATTAAATGTATTCATTACATGTCATTAATTATCAGATGGAATTGCCATGAGTAGAAAGATACTATATACACACATACTGTCTAAAACTGCTTGTCCCAAGTGTTGCCACAGCAAGCCACAGCCTAACCCAGCAACACAGGGCACAAGGCTGGAAGGGGAGGGAACACACCCAGGACGGGACGCCAGTCCATCACAAGGCACCCCAAGCAGGACTCAAACCCCAGACCCCCTGGAGAGCAGCCTCTGGCCAAACCTGCTGCGCCACCACACACTCTGGTATTGTATATGGATAATTAATCTAAAAGTTTCCAGTTTCATTATGGGAAATGACACCACAAAGATAAGCCTTAGTTATTAAATATATAATGACAAAAAATGTCATGTGTTGGCAATGAAAAATAAAATAATCATAAAGTAGGTCACTTGTAACATTATCACCTCTTGCTGCAACATAGTGAAGTGGCACTGATGTAATTGCAGAATTAGTGTGTAATTCATACTGTGCCACCATGCCATTCAATGTAAAGGGAGCAGCGCTTGTGTCTTGCAGTGCCTGGGTGATGTGAGAGGACATGGGTTTGATCCCTGCACGGTCTGTGTGGTGTTTGCATATTCTCCCTGTGTCTGTGTGGGTTTCCTCCCACATTCCAAAGACATGCTGTTCAAGTTCACCCCTAGTGTGTGAGTTACCAAGAGAGTGTGTTCCACTGATGTATGGATGAGTGAACCATTGTAAGTAGTGTATCTAGCAGTGTAAGTCACCTTGGTGAATAAGGTGTGTGGGCTGATAACACTACATAGAGTTCATTGGAAGTTTCTTTGGAGAAAAGGGTCTGCTAAATAAATAAATGTAATGTAGACCCAAATGTTGTAAGTTCAAGTCTAACCTTCAGCTGTAGTACCTTTGCACAAAGTACTTACTGTAAATTGCCCACTTGTATAAATGGGTGAATCACTACAAATAGCTCCACATTAGAAGTCACTTTGGAGAAAAGCATTAGTTCAATAAATAAATGTAGATGAGAATGACATTTCATGGTGTGTGATGGCATGGCCTTTAAAGATGACATTCTTGCATAAGAACAGCAGGACTGTCAGTTGTGGTTAGCTTCTTACCCAAGTTAACAATGCATTTACACACTGCTTATTTCCCATAGTCCCTCCATGAACACTGACATACAGACACTAGTTCCAACATTTTTCTGCCATATATTTATTTACAACTTTTCTAGTACACTGCGCATAGATGGTTTGCTAAACACTTCATGTCTTGACGGTTGCACTCTTGGGGCTTTTGTGTCAGTTTGCATGCGGCAGCACTTAATTGCATTACCCCAGAGGATGCAAAGTGTGAAGTCAATGGTTGTGCTCCATACAAATATATAGCAGGGGTTCCCCATTTGCCACACTCACATTCTGGAATTTGATACAAGAATATTAAACCTCACAAACAGGCTGGCTGATGTAATGCATTGTAACACATGCACCTCACAAGTTATGCTGCTACGCAAGCCACGCTGAACTCCCCCAGTACGCTTTTAGAACAGGAAGTAATGAAAGCACCTCTGAATTAAGTAATGCTCTTAACAGTGAAATAAATTTGGCATTCTGCTTTAAAAGTATGCCGCAAGAAATTCATTCCATAGCTGTCCTCTGGTAACACGAGGGCTTTCGATCAAAGGTTACTTGGAAAAAAATCTGGTGTCAGAATCATTTCCAGCTTGAGTCACAGCGATTGCTTCAAATGAAATGGTTTCTCACAGATTTTCTAGTCCCAGCCTTTGAGGATAGTTTGCAAAGGGAGAATACTGATCCTTTGCATTTGATATGTAGGCTGGGACCATATTCTTGAAAAGATTGGGATCATGTTTGTCAAATCATCGTGTTTGTCAAGTCGTCTGAAATACTCCTTTGTTTTGCATCTTGGGATACATCATATTGTCATCTCATTTAAGGATAACCCGGGAAACAAAAGGATTTATCATTGTGGATGTAGCCAGAAAAAATACAGTAAATAAAAATCGTGTCATCTACAAGAACCTAAGTCTAGGACAGCTGGTAGCATAGTGAATCAAGCCTTTGCATCTGAAGGTTGCTGGTTCAGATCTCACCTACTGCTGTAGTACTGTTGAATAAAGTACCTATCCCAGATTGCTCCAGTGAAATTGCCATTTGTATGAGTTTAAGTAGCTTAACAATTTAAGTTGCTTTGGAGAAAAAGGACAGCTAAAGGAATAAATGTAAATGTTGGACATAACCTAAGGAGGTTTGCTTAGCTGTCTTACTGTAGGAGTTAGGGAACAAATTAATTTTTTCAGTTCTCTGAAAAGTTTTCTGCTCAGTGAAATTAATTGCTTTACTAGCTGAACTGGACTTATATACATTTAAGGCATTAACAAATGCAAAGTATGTTATGTGCAGATGATTCATGGTTTCATATGACTTTGTTTATTGTTGAAGTCTATTTTTGTTCCTTGTATGCCAACAATTGAGTGAGGGAGACACGAGGGGTTATTTACAGAGATTTTATTATTTTCGTTTTATTTCATCATTACGTTGTCCTTACGTACCTATTTGCTTGTCCTATTACAGGGTCATGGAGTTCAGAGTCCATCCAGGAAGTATATGGTGCTCAAGTTTAGCAGAGTACATCTGAGATAGGATGCCAGTCCTGCACAGATAAGCCAAACACTTTCACTCACACATACACACGCATGGGGAGGTTAGAGTCACCAATTCAAATGATCAAATGATATCTTTGGACTGTGAAAGCAAGGCAGAGCCAAGACTGAATGTGGGTTGACCTTATGTCTAGCCACACATTGAAAGTAGTGTGTGGCACCCGCGCTACCCACTGTCCCATTAATGATCATGCTAGGAACCTTCACTTACTTATTATAAAACACAACTGATAACTCTGTAGTTGGATGATGCAGCTCCCAGATACCCCCAACAACAACTGAGCCTCTCAGATTTACAAGGTTAAACACATATTTTCATTAGAATGAATAGTGGAGTTTTCCACAAGGTTAATGAATATACACCAAAAGAATTCTTAAATAGCAAGACCATCATCCTGTGGATTCCTCTATGTCTCTTACGCATGGAGATCAACATCTCATGCTGGGAGCTTAAATTTATTATATGAATCAGTCTGTATGATGTGCGGTATGTCTAGTGCTATCGTTACTATTGGTTATAGGTTAATCGCATTGTAATGCATTTGAAGCATGTCAGCAACAACACTGGTTTGACTAATGTTCAAAGGACAGTGTTATGGTTGTTCAACTTGACTGTGTGGCGGTCTCTGTAGGACTCTGCCACAATATTCTGATAATAAATGCCGTTTCAGTGCCAGCAGCCTCCATGTGACCTTAATTTTAGTGGATGATTTTCTTTACAGTGAAAAGGGATTTGAAAAGGGCATTGTGGCAATGTATTTGAAGGAATTAACACGTTCTTTCTATCTGCAAAACAGGGAAACAGAGACGAAGTTGAATTGAAACAGGGATGGTTTTGAGAAAACTTTAAATTTCTGCTTCTGGTTTGTCCACTTCTTCAGCAATTGTGCACCATTGAAAGTATCTGCTTTTAAACTATTAACTGTTGCTCAGATTTATATGCAAATGTTATGCTTTCAGGACTGCTTCTTTGAATTAAAGCCTTGTTCATTCAGAGCACATGAGAAGGGGTACAATGTGAATAGGAGGGCAGTCTATCACCAGGCTTTCTTGTCACACACAAACACACATGCACACACGCATAAAAGACAAAGTGACTCAGAGTCAAACACCAAGAGCAAATTACAGCCCAAAAAATTCTCTCCAATGGCACATCTTTGAAACAAGAGAGGAAACTGGAGTGTTTGAGCTGTGTAGAAAATGCAGACACAGATCTGGGTCTGGATTCAAACCTGCTACCCTGGGGGCGTGAAGCAGAAATGCTCACTGCTGAGCCTCCTGACCCACATTGCAAGGGAACACTGACAAGACACAGTCTTTTTTTTCTTTATGGTTCTGTAATGTTTAAGTGTGTTCATGTTTTAGGGCCCTTAAATCTCTATGCGTTTGGATAATCCTCATACGGTGAGCAGAAGGCACCTCCTCCACCCTCAGCTGCTGTTCATCATCCATCACCCTCTGGAAAAGTGTTTCCAAATCCTATTATCATCAGTGAGACCGATTGCACACTCATTACACATTTGCCTCACCATCAAACAGTGTCAACAACTCTCCGATTTTGACATCAAAGATTGCCTGGTGAAACAGGGTTTCATAGGTGAGTCAAACAATTATTTATTTGGCAGGCGATGGCCAGTTTAATAATTGTTAAGAAAGTGTGAGAACACCAGTGACAGAATGTAATATGCATGAGCTTGTCATTTGATAATGAATGGCTTATTTCAAAATGTGTTTCTGCAAACTTGATGTGCATATGAAGCATTCTGTAAATTACTAATCACTGCTCACAGGAAATGTGAACAATAGCTCATAGTTCACAGTTCATGGAATTAGTGCAGTCATTTTTTTAAAATGAATTAAACCTTTGAATTATACACCAATCAGCCAAACCATTAAAATCACCTGCCTAATATTGTGTAGGTCCCCCTTGTGATGCCAAAACAGCTCTGACCCGTAGAGGCATGGACTCCACATGACCTCTGAAGGTGTCCTGTGGTATCCGGAAATAAGATGTTAGCAGCAGATCCTTTAAACCCTGTAAGTTGCAAGGTGGGACTCCATCGATCAGACTTGTTTTTCCAGCATATCCCACAAATGCTTGATTGGATTGAGATCTGGGGAATTTCGAGGTCAAGTCAACACCTTGAACTCTTTGTCATGTTCCTCAAACCATTCCTAAACAATTTTTGCAGTGTGGCAGGGCCCATTGTCCTTCTGAAAGAGGCTACTGCCACCAGGGAATACCTTTGCCATGAAGGGATGTACGTGGTCTGCAACAATCCTTAGGTAGGTGGTACGTGTCAAAGTAACATCCACATGAATGCCAGGAGCCAAAGTTTCCCAGCAGAACATTGACCAAACTGTCACATTGCCTCTGCCAGCTTGCCTTCTTCCCATAGTGCATCCTGCTGCCATCTCTTCCCCAGGTAAACAATGCACATGCACCTGGCCGTCCACATGATCACTCAGCATGGGCACTCTGAGCAGTCTGCTGCTGCGATGCACTGTGTGTTCTGACAACTTTCTATCATGCCCAGCATTAAGGTTTTCACCAATTTGTGCTACAGTAGCTCTTCTGTGGGATTGGACCAAGAAGGGCTCGCCCTTGCTCCCCATGCGCATCAATGAGCCTTGGGCGCCCATGATCCTGTCACTGGTTCACTGGTTGCCCTTCCTTTTGGACCACTTTTGATAGGTACTTAACCACTACATAACGGGAACACCCCTCAAGAGCTGCTGTTATAGAGATGCTCTGACCCAGTCATCTAGCCATCACAATTTGGTCCATGTAAAAGTTGCTCAGATCCTTACGCTTGCTCATTTTTCCTGCTTCCAACACATGAAATTCAAGAACTGACTATTCACTTGCTGCCTAATATATCCCACTCCTTGACAGGTGTCATTGTAACGACACAATCAGTGTTATTCACTTCACCTGTCAATGGTTTTAATGTTTTGGCTGATCGGTCAAACACCACTGTCATTGGTGTCCCTGATGACCGCATGCCTTACAACTGCACGCCTAACTGCCTGCCGGATGACCACCATGAACCCCCCGGCGACAACCCTGGAGACACATTATAAAAGCACTCCTCTCTGACACACCTGGCCACGGAACCTCAAACTGAGAGATGTTCTCCTCACCTTTCTTCTAAGACTCTCTGTTCTGTTCTGCTCTGCTCTGTTCTGTAGGTGCAACCCTCGTGTGATACAAATAAAGTGACTTAAGCATCAGCATTTGAGTCCTAGTCAAATGCTGAGGTCTACTACATTCAACCATGACAGAAGGTTCCGCCTCTTACCCGGAATCAGCAATGCTCGACCAGCTCCCCCCAACCGGGACCCCACACCTTGCTAACCTGGAGAAGTACAATGGAGCGCCGGACAACTGCCAGGGCTTCCTAATGAAGTGCGAGCTCATGTTTGCTGGCTCCCCGCGAACATATCCAGCAGACGAAACCAAGATTGCGTACCTGGTCTCCCTCCTCACAGCGCTGGGCCACGGCAGGATGGAAGTTCTGCACTCCCTCTACCTATAAGGCTTTCAAGAGACGCTTTGAGGCAATGTTCGACCATCCACTCTCCGCTCGAGCTGCCAGTGACTGCCTGATGAAGATCCAGCAGGGTAACCGCTCAGTGGCCGAGTATTCCCTGGAATTCCAGATCCTGGCCGAACAGAGCGGGTGGAACTCTGCCTCCCTCTTAGCCAGCTTCCGGAATTCGCTGCACCCCGAGATCCAGGCAGAGCTCACCTACCGGGAAGAAAATTGAACCTTCGACCCCTTTGTGGAGACAGTGATGACCATCGACAACCTTGCCCAAGAGAGAACCCTTCACCTGTGGTTGCTCCACCAGAACACCATCCTGCAGAGCAGGCCCCTGAACCACTGCAGATCGCCCGAGGCTGGCTGGAGCCCAACAAGAGACAGTGCCACCTCCACAACCGCCTGTGCCTCTATTGCGGAGTGTCCAGCGATTTCTGCATGACCTGTCTGACTCACCCGCCACCACCTAATGCTAACCTGGGACCCAAGGTTAGTAGACCACAATTAACCATGTCCATGACTTTGGAGTGGGCAGGGAATTGGGTAGAGATGCACGGGCTTGTGGATTCCGGTGCTGCGAGTTGTTTTATGGACACCGGCATTGCTAGTTCACACGGTATACCCAAGCGGGCTTGAGTCGTAAAATTGCAGGTCATTAGCCTCGACACCCAGTCAATATGGACCAGACAAATGGACTCACTTACAGAACTGATACAATGTCAGTTGGGGCTTGCCACCATGAAGAGCTTGTGTTTTACCTGGTCAGGTTGCCAGACACACCGATCATTTTGGGTTTCACTTGGCTAGCCCTACATGACCTGGTGTTCCATTGGAGCAGCGGGGATCTGGTTTCCTGCGGACCGCAATGCGAATGCTCTTATTTGTTACTTCACTGCCGGGTCACCTCTGTTGAGAGTGCCATAGATATACCATCGGTGGTGATTCCCACCGAAGATCAAGATCTGAGTGAGGTGTTCAGTAAAGCCCGGGTGGCAGTCCTTCCTCCACACAGGTCCAAGACTTGTTTGACTTGGGATGAGCAGGACAGGCGAGCGTTCCTGGAGCTGAAGAGTCACTTCACAACGGCACCGATATTACAACACCGAAACCCCACATTGCCTTTTGTAGTGGAGGTGGACACCTCAGAAGTCAGAGTTAGGGGTGTGCTATCCCAAAGACTAAGCGATCCACCAAAGCTTAACCCCTGTGTGTACTTCTCACGGAAGCTGTCTTCAGCTGAGCGGAACTATGACATTGGAAACCAAGAGCTCTTAGCCATCAAATTAGCTCTGGAGAAATTGAGGCTCTGGTTAGAAGGCACATCGCACCCCTTCCTTGTACAAACTGACCACCGTAACCTGGAGTATCTCCAGAAAGAACGCCGGCTGAACCCACACCAGACCTGGTGGGACTTGTTCTTCATCAGATTTGATTTCAATGTATCGTATTGGCCGGGCTCTAAGAGCGTGAAGGCCAATGCCCTGTCACGACTGCATGCCAGTGACGCCCAGACCAAAATTCCTGAATCGATCGTACCTGAGAACTGTGCTGTAGCCCCAGTACACTGGCACTTCTTTCAGGAGCTCCAGGATGCACAGACAGCTGAGCCCAGTCCACCCAAGGCACCAGAAGGTAAGGAGTATGTCCCCGTAAAAATGCGACCAGCACTTCTACAGTGGGCCCATGACTCTCCCACAGCCAGTAACCTCGGCATACACCGAACAACGTCCCTCCTCCAAGGGAGGTTCTGGTAGCCCTCCATGCAGGAGGATGTCCAGAAGTACATGGAGGCCTGCACAACCTGCTCCCAGGCCAGAACTCCCATACAGAGACCCGCTGGCTTGCTGGAACTGCTGCCAGTGCCCTCATGGCCCTGGTGTCACATAGCAGTGGACTTCCTGGTGGACCTCGCCCTTTCAGATGGTAAAACTGTGATACTAACCTTGACTGACTGATTTTCCAAAGCCTGCCACCTGATACCCCTGGCACAGTTGCCCATGGCCCTGGAGAGGACGGAGGTTCCTCCGTCCAGAAGGTCTTCTGCCTATACAGCCAACCTGAGGACATTGTGTCAGACTGTGGTCCCCAGTTTACCTCGTAAGTGTGGAAGGCTCATGTGATACACACACACACATTTCAGAACCGCTTGTCCCATACGGGGTCACGGGGAACCGGAGCCTACCCGGCAACACAGGGCGTAAGGCCGGAGGGGGAGGGGACACACCCAGGACGGGACGCCAGTCCGTCGCAAGGTACCCCAAGCGGGACTCGAACCCCAGACCCACTGAACAGCAGGACTGCGGCCCAACCCACTGCGCCACCGCACCCCCTATACAAATAAAGTGATTTAAGCATTGGCATTTGCATCCGCCTACCTAGTCTCCAACATTCAACCGTGACAGCGATCTAGAGTTATGACATAAAAACTAAAAAAAAAAGAAAGTTAGCAAAATCATGAGCATTTAGCACATGTTAAATCTGATGAATTAAATTTATCTAATATTATAGGTATCATTAAATACTTCCAGTTGAAGGGAAGCTTCTATGAAATATATTCTTTTTGAATAGCACCCAGATTTTTCAACTGTTTTTAAGTGAAGGCAAATTTAATCTTGTAAAATGCTCCCTGGCAAGCATTCAGTGCCTTATGAAGACGTCAAGTTGCAAATCAAGAGAAAATATCTCTAAGTAACATTATATACGTATACTATTAATTGCATCTCCCAAAATGGAGCGGTCTTTCAAAACCTAAAAAATTGTGATTCTTATGAGATGCTTATTGCAAACAAAAATTTTCTTCTAAAAGCAAAGGGAAGCAGCTAACTTTAACTAGGCTAGTTGCGCTGTAAATGAGCACCTTCTTTGATGAGTAACATTACACTCAGTCATCGACATCCAGTGCCATCATGACTGTGGACAATCAACACATGAAATATTTCTCTATGAGCTGAAAATACGCTGGTTAATTTAAAGAAAGCCCTGTTCACAATATTTAAAATCTTGTAATATGTGTGTGTGGGAGGGTGTTTGGCATTGGAAGCCCATGGGCAGGCGCTGCCGCTAAGAGATAAACAAGTACAGGAAGCCAAGGGGTTTTGTAAAGCATGGGGTCAGTGCCAACCAACCCTTATGCCAGCTTTAATAAAATCCCAGTAAAATCAATGAAATGATCAGAAGTCAAAGCAAGTTAAGACATATCCTTCACTGTCTTAAAACAGTGTGTAGACAGGTTTAGTAAGTGTGATACAGTATATGACAGACTTTTATGGAAACACATAGCCTCACATCCTGTTAGTGACACTGTGAGTGTCACTCTGTGCTCCTCCTTTCTGGAACGACAGGCTCCAAACTGCCTGAAATGTAGAGGGCAAAGCCCTACAATTCCTCACCTACTAAAGCCTAAATAATCTGGTCCTATTACCAGTGTTTCAGTTAATGGAAATCCAAACTAGAGTGTCTAATAATGCATGATGATGACTTACTCAAAGTGCAGTCATGACAGTGTGAGGTGGATAACAAGGGAAAAGCTTAACATCCAGCAAGCAAAGGGCTTTCCAAAGCTGTAAATTGTCTGGAAGGAAGCTTCTGGAGGTGTTTCTCTATATGGATGCGTTACACCTGCAGCATACTGCTGCATCCTGCTGCATTTCCTCTGCTCTAATCCTGGACCATTGCCCTCTGGCTGCTCTCATGCATCTAGACTTGTTGGCCTGTTACTTCCTCTTCCCGCTACTCCATATGCTTCCCCTCTCCTCTCCTCTCCTCTCCTCACGCAGCTTGGATCCCTTCTGTTACTCGTAATGCCCTGTTTCCAAAAAAACCACATCAGCGCTGTACTTTCTGAAATCCAAAGCAGTTATGAGAAGTGAAAAATTCAGGTAACAGATCTTTAAATGGGTTCCGTGGCAGTGCAGCAGGTAGCCGCAGCTTCATGGCGCCTAGATTGCTTGGGCATAGGTTTCGAAACCAAATTAATCTGTGTGCAGTTTGCATGTTCACCCTGTGTCTGAGCGGTTTTCCTCTGGGTACCCTGGTTTCCTCTCATATGCCAGTAATGTATTTCAGGTTAATTATACACTCTACGTGGGGGGTGTGGTGGTGTAGCAGGTTTGGCTGCGGCCTGCTCTGTGGTGGGTCTAAGGTTCAAGTCCTCCTTGGAGTGCCTTGCGGTGGACTGGTGTCCCGTCTGGGGTGTATCCCCTCACCTCTAGGCTGTGCGCCCTGTGTTGCCTGGTTTGGTTCTGGTTCGCTCTAAGACCGCTTAGGACAAGTAGTTTCAGATAGTGTGTGTGTGTGTGCACATTCTAAATTGTCCATAGTGTGTGTGTGTCTACTGTGTGATAGATTGGCACCCTGTCCAGGGTGTGCCTCCTGATCCTTGTGTTCATTGATTCCAGAAATGCCCCAGACTGTCACAACCCTTAGAAGGAAGAGTAGTTACATTAAAGTGAGTGAACACCTAAATGGGTTCAGACCTGACCGTGGACTGACCATGAAACAAAATGATAATATGGCACACAGCTGTTGTTTTGCGCTGTGTTGTTTTCACAGTGCTCCGTGGACAGAAACTGGTTTCTTCCAGCTGATAGAATACAGTGTCTTTGGTACAGGCTCCAAACTGCCTGAAATTTGAAAGTCAAAGCCACTGAACTCCTAACCAACTAAAGCTTAAATAATCTAGTCCAATTACCACTGTTTCATTTAACGGAAAACTGAATTAGAGTGTCTAATAATGCATGGCAGCAGCCTGCTTAAAGTGAGAGTCTCCTTACTGCTCTTCAAAGAACTTCATCACATAGACCGCACTGGGTAACGCCGATAATGCTAAAAGCTCTGTAGAACCAAATCATCCTTAATTAGATTTCAGATTAAATTTTATTTATGCATTGCAACACATACACATTTGATGAGCCGCTGTCCTTGTCCATCATTTCTTGGCTCTTTGGCGGTCAGTGAATCATCAGAACTCACTTCTGTAGTTGTCAATCATTCAGGCAGTCAAGTGAAAATGAGAGTGACTGAGACTGGTAGGCATCACAAGCAAATAAAATGAAATAATAACTAAAGAGCTATGGATGGTATGTCTTATTTCTCAGCACAGCCCTGAATGTGAAGTATACTGATAAAGGAAACCTAACCGTACACGTTAAAACGACGCACAAATGTGACCGGATTTGAACCCATGAGCTTGGAGGCGATGTCAGCCACTCAAAGCGCGGCCTTCGTCCTGGTTTGCTTTAAGAAAAAGGTTACCCAGGGTAGGATGCCACTGAATTACATGTGACATCAAGAGCTATACAAACAGGAAAAAATACAAATAGGAAAAAATGTAATCCACTTTGGATTAAGGTGTCAGTGAAATGGCAAATGCAAAGGTCATGCGTGTCTTGGCCTTCCCTGAGCATCCTCCGGGTGTTTGTCAGCCCTACACGAACGAACTGAGGCTGATGTTTCAGCGTCGTCCCACCGTGTCTTCTGCACAGCGGAAGTAACCCAGATGAATATTTCAGTGGCTTGTGCTTGTGAGCAGACCAGCATGAGAGCGGTTATTGTGTACTGACACCTGCCGGTTGCCCCTGGTATCAGAGAGAGATAAGGCATCGGCAGGAAATTTGACTTCCAGGTTACCACATGCGGGTGACCAAGCTGCCCTTGTGTGACAATGAATTTGATTTTCTGCCTTTAAGGGCTTACATTTTGTCATTCTCACTATTTCTGCGCCGTTCCGTTTTACTGCTCTAACTGAGAGTGGAAGCATTCAATTTTTTATTTCGAAACAGCTTCTGTCCGTCCTTAGAGACACAAATAATTCATCTGTTACACGGAGAAGACCTGGTGGGTTGAAAAGCAGGGTTTCTCTAAGCCACCAAAGCAATTAAAAACACTCGCAAATCATTCAGCTGCACTGTCTCAACGTTTTATGAAATGTGGACAAAGATCCTGTCAATAGTTACGGTGGGTCGGCTCTGTTACCGAGGTCCTTGCGAACCCACTGAACACTATGTTCTCAGTCAGTACCAGTGTACGGTTCTGGTTCTGCTCTCATTTTTGGTGCAATCATTGAGTTTTCAATTTTATTTGTGTGCGCTCTTTTCGTAGGATGACATACAGAGAATGTGTGTACAACTTTTAGCGATATTTCAGAAACATACACAGCATTGGTAGAAATGTCCCGAAATGTTTAAAGTCACCCTGTTTCATTTTGCTTGTCTTTTTAACTAAGTTCAGTACATTTTCTTCCCCACGGAGCCCATTCAGAATCTGATGAAAGCTACAGACCCTCTCCTCGCAAAATGTCCATAAATAAATTTGGAGAAAGTATCGCACTCAGTTTATTTCACCGAAAATAGATAACCTTCACAAAGAAGTGCCATAGAAAGAATTAGCTTATTAACATTTTCATTTTATTTTTGAACCTTTACTTAGTCATACCACGTTGTGTTCAAAGTACGCCTGTACTTTGCAGCCCCCTGAAGCTCATCCATGGAACCCCTCAAGATCCAAAGAGTCCAGGTGCAGAATCCCTGCTTTGGACATGAGGGTTTTTCTTTCTTTCATTTAGGCAAGTATAAAATATATTCTTGAGATGAATCGGGCCATAACACTCATTTACAGCACAAGATCCCGGCACAGTGGAAGATCCCCCTGAAGACTTTAATTGGCCCTTGAATGGTGGTATGAATGGAACCCGCCTTCATTCTTCCTGTTTCTCCTGTGGGACCTGCCTCACAGGATGCCAGGGATAGGCCCCCCGGCACAGATTCTTGGTGCTATCTGTAAGATGCCACCCTGGGGACTCACTAGGAGATCGCTGCGCTGCCTGAGCTATAAACACACACCCGCACGCACAAGCACATGCATGCGAACACACAAAGACACTCCTATAAACAGATGCACACCCACCCTTAATGCCCAAAGAACTGTTTGCCATTTCACTGTGAAGCCACAGTCAGTCGGGTTGGACTAGTTTTTCAAACATTTTTATGTTCCATTAAATTAAGAATCACATAGAAAATAAAAGTATGAGCCAGAGAGGCTACCATTGAGTATCCCCCTTTTACAATACAATCTATTTCATTTTAAAGCATCTTATTTCAGTTTTGCATTTTTTAAAAGCTATAATATCCAAATTCTTAGAATTTATATATTTATTTTATTACAAGTGATAAAAGAGTAGAACAGCTAAACACTGCTGTATATTTTATTAATTAACCACAGAATGGCAACTGGAATGAAATTAAAAATGCAAAACGTTTTTTTTCTGGGGAGACTAGGAAACAGTTCATTACAGTGTCTGGTCTGCATTTTAAATTAGCATATGTTGCGTAACATTTCTGTATGATTTGATGATATCTACAATAGCATTGTACTGTATGTCACTTGGATACACACCTGTGCACCGCCGATCCCTGTGGTTTTGTTTTAAGAGCCGCAAGTGACTGTAGACTTTTTAGGATCCCTGTGCTCCATAAACTTGATGATTGTTGGTCGTTTTTATTCCAAAGCCTACTGTTGGTCATGTTTATTCCAAGAAACAATTACGGACTTCGATGCAGAACAGGGACATCAACACCAACACAGAGTGCTGCAGTTAGCGAAAGTTCAAATAAATATCCTGTATATTTAGTCTCAGCCATCACTGTTGCATTTTTCCACTTCTGAGTCCAACGTTCTGCTTTTCCCGCCAATTTCAGCTCCTTTGATGGAAATCCAAGGTGTGGAAAATCCTTAGCAGATAGTCACTACCGTTACATTTGCCCAGTTGTCCTGTGTGTGCAGGATGTCTCTGACAGTACAGATGTGGATGCTTAAGCCTGCTCATATTGTCCCTCTGTGGCGATGAAAAAGTCATTCAGGATGTACTGCAGGTGCTCAAACGTGGGCCGGTCCTCAGGTCTCTCCTGCCAGCACTTCAGCATGACCTCATAGAGCTCGGCCGGGCAGTGCTCGGGGCACGGCATTCTGTAGTGCTTGTCCAGATGTCGGATCACTTCTGGGTTCGTCATGCCTGGCAAACAATTGGAAAAGATCATTGGAAAAATGGCCAACAGTTAAACATTGCAGGCACCTTGTTTTTTGTGCAAAATAATTCTTTGTTTTTGTCATCTCTTGAAATATGTGCCCTACTGAATCAGCAACTTGGGCCTCTGGATTATTATATAGTGAAAGCTCTTACAAGTGTGAATATATCTCAGATATATCTCAGCCAGTAGTGTAGTGGTTGGAGCTACTGCCTTCGAACCCTAACCCTAACCCATTAGAATCCTGCTTACTGCTGTAGTCTCCTTGAGTACGGTACTAACAGTAAATTGCTCCAGTAACAATGACTCAGGAGTGTAAATGGATTAGGTGGGTTTTAGATACGTTAATACCGTAGCATTCTGGAGAAAAGCATCAGGTAAATGTAAGGGAAAAAAAATCCAACTTGCATTAGGCCATTTCTGAGCAAACTGTACATGAATTTTGAATTGTATGTCCAAAAAAATTGTGTGCACCTCCCCCTGCTGGTCATTCGCAGCATTGCACTGAAACGCTCACATAACTTCCTTTAAATCAAGTGCAAATAAAGTGATTTTTTTTGGAATTACCTCCACTGCTTACCTGGATATGGTGTTCTCCCATACGTAACTACTTCTGTGAGGAGAATGCCAAAAGACCAGACATCTGACTTGATGCTAAAAGTGCCAAAGTTTATTGCTTCAGGTGCAGTCCATTTGATAGGAAACTTTGCACCTGGGAATTAAAGACAAATAGATGAGAAAACAGTCAAATAATGTCTACCTTATGAAGGTAGTGTGTTACATTTACATTTACATTTATTTATTTATTAATTTATTTATTTTTTAGCAGACACTTTTGTCCAAAGCGACGTACATCTAAAAAAAAAAAAAAAAAATGATGATGATGCTTTTCTCCAAAGCAACTTTCAATGAACTCTATGTAGCGTTATAAGCCCACACACCTTATTCACCAATGTGACTTACACTGTTAGATACACTTACAATGGGTCACTCATCCATACATCTAAAAAACCCTTTTTAAAGTGAGTTCTAGTAAGTCAAAGATATAATTATCGTTAGTAAGTTAAATGGTAAAACGAGTCCCAAAACTGGCACCCATTTATGCTAAGAAATCACCAAATCCCGTTAAACGGGCACGAATTTTTCAACAGTTAACATCAGTTAAATATTAACTCATAACTCAAATGTGTGTATCTTAGGGCATGACTGTAACTCATTTACTGTAATACTTTTAAAAGTTTGATGATACTGTAGTACTATTTATAACTTAAAACTCCCCATGAAAACCCCCTTAAAAAGGTACGTGTACCACACAAGTATTTTATCATATCCTTCAACACAGTAAGAAGTGTTTTTAGCACGTTTAGTAAGAGTCAAGCACGTTTGAGTCACACGATGGCAATAAATGTTTGAAGCCGCTCTAAATTTAAATTGGGGAGTCCAGTGAAGGTGAACAAATTGAGTAATAGTTGAGAGCAAAGAGCGAGGCCTGAACGAACCGGCCTTCTTCAGAGTCATGCTATTCCCTCCTTAAACAAAAAAAATGTTTTTTCTTCATAAAGCAGCATGTTTTTGCGTGACATGTCATACCTTCGTGTGCCGTGTACTCTGACTCGATTATCCTGGCAAGGCCAAAGTCAGCGACCTTACAGTGCACCGTCTCCGAGACGAGAATGTTTGCGGCTCTCAGGTCCCTGTGAATATAGTTCTTCTTTTCGATGTAAGCCATGCCTTCTGCAATCTACAAAGGGAACAGAGCACTGCATTACACCGAGAACTGAAATTGAACTGAAATTGAACTGAAATTGAACTGAAAATGCACGTTTTGTTTTGTAGGCTCAGGGATGGATGCCTTGTATGGTATAACAATAAACAAGGGATGCTGGATTCTTGAGTATAAGGTGAATTTATATGGAAGAATGTAAGACAGTTTAATGGGGCTGTCGAGGCCATTTTCCGAGGGTAGGAGACAACTAGCTTGTTGCGACATCTATGAAGTGGTTCAAACAGGATGTACACTCTCTGAGGAAATGCAATTTATGTTGTCTCTTGGGCATGGCAAAAGCAAGTGGAAAAAAATACATCACATCCTGTCCGGATGTCAATATGATACTGACTGTGAGGTTTTCAGACCAAAGGCATTTAGCTTGACCACAAACGACTATTTTGCTAAAACTGTTAAACTGCTATGACCTTTGAGGATAAATATAGATGAGACCTTGTCTGACTATAAGAAATACTTAACGAGAATATAAAAATACTGCAAGATTGAAATAATGTGCTTGCTTTACACCCTGCGATGAAGCCATATGCAGAAATGAATGATTGCTATCAACAGAAGAATTTATACATACACAGCATTTTGTGCGCTATAAGTCAGTGTTTTTATACATGAAATAATGGCGTAATTTTAAAAGAATAATGTCTTGTGTTCAGTACCTGTGCAGACATGTCTATAAGTTTAGGCAGCTTCAGATGTTTCCCATCCTCGGTTTTCAAAAAGTCAAGTAGGCTCCCTTAAAAGAATCACAAACACACATCATCGCACCAACAGACATCGAAATCCTGAAAGCAAAGGCAAAGAAGTGCTGCTTTGTCGCTGCAAGGAGCCCTAACGTGGCTGAGTGATCTGAAAACATGCAACAGGGATGCATTCGCCAGTCTTGGGCGGGAGACAAGTCATGTGGAGTCTTCCTTCCTCAGGTTTCAGCTGCACAACACAATGCGCAGCGTGACGGTGCTACAGAGCGAAGGTCATGCCGTGACAGAGGTGTCTCACCGTTTGCCATGTACTCTGTAACGATGAGGATGGGCTCCTTTGTGACAACGGCGTAGAGGCGCACGAGCCGGTCGTGTTGCAGTTGCTTCATGAGGTTGGCCTCCTGGAGGAAGGCCTCGGGCTCCATGCTGCCCTCCTTCAGCGTCTTGATGGCCACCTTCTGGTTGTTCTTGTAGTAACCTTTTAAGACGTGGACATCGCTGAAGGCACTGGGGTGTACCTCATCGACGCACCAGCGCCCTTTGACTCACGACTACTTGCGTGTTCCACACAGAACTGTAGATGACTCATGAGTCAAGGCCTTGGTATTTTTAGCTCTCTTGTTTTCCCCTGTACTTTATTTTTAACATGTTGTTTTAGAACATGTTGTTTTGCTTTAATCTCTCAAGCTCATGTTACACAGCCACTACTCCTGTATTGTATGTAAATGCTTGTGTATCTCAAAAAAAAATCTCAGAAGGTGATCAGGAATTGTCTATTCTGAATTTTATGCAGCTACTCGTGTGATGAACACTGGTGTATATAGTGGAAAGAAACAAACTGTACTTAAGAATCACACGTCTGCACCTATGTCTCTCTTTCTCCTAAGGTAATGCACAAATTGTATTTTCTCTGAGATGTGCACTGCTTTAGAGAAAAGCGTCTGCTAAATGAATAAATGTAAAAGTAAATGTAGAAGAAAGTCATGGCCAAAAAACAAGAAAAATAGGAATATGTGCGCTCTGCACTTACCCATCCACACTTCCCCAAATTGTCCCGAACCCAGCTTCTTCACCATCTTCAACGTCTCGCGTGGGATCTCCCAGGCGTCCTGCGCCCAGGGCTGCTGGGGCTTCAGTGGCTTGCAGGGACCTGTCAACCGCTGACACAGGCCGTCCGCCGTCCCTGTGCAAGGGGGGCAGAGGTCACACGGCTCAGGGACACTGAAGAGTTGTTTTGCTAACATGCGTTCAGCTGTAGCCTACAGACACAAAGGTTGCAGGTTTGATTCCCACTTCCAGCTGTAGTACCTTTGAGCAAGGTACCTCCCCTGTGCTTTTCCAGTAAAACTAGTCAGCTGTATAAATGGCTAAATAATTATGGGTACATTAACATTGTAAGCTGCTTTGGAGAAAAGCGTCAGCTGAATGAATAAATGCAAACATCAATCCAGAACGGCTCTTTGAACCGATCTTGCTAATAAAACCTCTATCTCTCCTTACAGTATTCAGTGGTTTCACCGGGTTTCTAATTCATATATTGCCAAAATAATGAAGTGTTTGAATTACATAGGTTGAGACAGACTTGTTCTCTTTGTGAACTATTACAAGATTCTTATCATGTTTTCTATTTCTTCATCTGTTCTCTAGAAACATCACGTATAGATGTCACGTTATACTGTTGGTAATTTCTAAACTGCAAGTGTGACTTTGTAGTGCGTTTTTTTTTTTGTGTTTTCATCTTGGAGGCCATGTCTACCGGTCAAGAATGTAAACGTTGCGCTCAGCTGGGAGCCGCTTTCATCTCACCATCTCGCGGTTGTTTGCCGCGATGGTGGAAAGATCTCCTTACGCTCACAGGAAACCCACGATGAGCAGTTAAGGATACTTTTCCCCAGAGATGTCGCGGGGTTTGCATCAAGTCAATGAGCGAAAATACGATCAAAAATGCAGCAAGCGACTCTGGACACTGCTAGACTGACACTTTATGTGCTTTCAACGTACTGGAGTAATACTTCACCAGCTCTTGCAGTGACTGGAAAGAGGTCATTGGGGAGATGTAGTAACCACCGTTATCGAGGGCACGGATTTTGTAGTGTTTCACAACATCTCCATGTTCCGGATCCAAGTCCCTGATGGATAAAGAGAATGATCCTGGAACGAAAGAGGAACAAGTACATGTGCGGAACTGCTCTTGTTACCTGTTGGTAAACAGAAGTGACAAAAAGCAACAATATCGTCGTTTTACATTCCACTATAAGAAAGCCTGACTCATCACACGTGTGACATATGAGTTCTGATTAAAGTTTTGAAGACTTTTTATTTATTTCAAAGAATGTTGCACATGCATCACTTTTCCCAGCATTCCTGCTGCTTTGTGAAGCATTGCCAGAAGCGTTCAACTGTGGCATCGCTAAGTTCAGCCTTCCCATTATTACCGATACTTGGATTCTCATCAGATCTCCTTCCTTTCAGCCTCCTCTTATTTTTGGCTACAGAAAAGGTGAGATAGCATGAGTACAGGGTTGGGTATCATAAGAATGTTTTTTATCTGTCATAAGATGTGGGAAAATGGTCAAAAGTTTCCACACCATGACACTCCTTCACAAAATGCTTTTCTTTTCAAAAATTTTTGGCAAAAAAAAAAAATGAAGAAATAAAAATAAAACTGAAATGTTGCACAGGCACTGTTCTTTGAAATAAATGATGTCTTTTGGTAATATCTTGTAAATATATTTCTACGTACATGCATATATTTTATGAGCATCATACTGAATGTTTAAGCAACTTTACTCCAACTGCTATGTGAGAATTCATATTAATTCAGTACTCCACACACACACACACACACACACACACATTTTCTGAACTACTTGTCCCATACGGGGTTACGGGGAACCGGAGCCAACCCGGCAACACAGGGCGTAAGGCCGGAGGGGGAGGGGACACACCCAGTACGGGACGCCAGTCCGTCACAAGGCACCCCAAGTAGGACTTGAACCCCAGACCCACCGGAGAGCAGGACTGTGGTCCAACCCACTGCGCCACTGCGCCACCGCACCCCCTCTTTCAGTACTCCATATAATATTAATTCTTTTTAGGACTTCCCTCATATGCAATTGCAGATGAAATCTGTGGTTAATGTTAAGACAAGTTATGGCCATTTCTGACCACCACCTCTGTCAGACTTTTAATTATATTGTAGACAGCGACTGTGGTCGTCGATTCAAGTGCTGTACAAACCTTTGCTGGTCTCACTTTCTCTTACGAGAAAAGACCCGACTCTGTTTCCTGGTGCTAGTAGCAGACGTTCAGTGTCTCTGCGACTCAGGTTCTTGAAGAACCATCTGAAATTGGCAATGAACAACCTTACAATTATCAATCTCTACCTAGTGATGACTCTTTCTTTGGCCATCACTCACTAGGTCATGTTTTGATGGGAAAAAAGAAATAGGTAATTTTCTGTAAAACATTTCCTATAAATCTATATTTTTTATGTTGCTGTAAGAGTCTCTTAATTATTCTTTGATAATTAGAATTCAAATATTAAATTAAGAGAGTAAGCTAAGAACTATCCACAATAATGCTATTTGCCTTCTTTTTAATGTGTTGGATACTTTTTGATTTACACTCAGACAATAAGGGGATGGGTCGCACATCAGGAAATTTTTTTTCCAGCTTTGTTGGAATCATTTACAATACGGTGCCTTATTGCCAGGTTGTACTTACTTCTCGATATCCAGTGTATCTGCCCTTGCCACATATGTACAAGGAATGTACCCCTCCTCTCCCGTGACCAGTGACTTGACGAACCACCACTCTCCATCTCTTTGTAAAACAGAAAAGACACAATCCAGTTAATAAATAGAGAAATGTATTGTAGCTCTTGTAAAACAAGTCAAAATTTTAGGTTTTGTGGTAAAACAGAACTTACTCATGGAGAACCTGGAACTTGTCCCCCTTTTTGAAAGGCAAGTCATTATTGTTCACTGGCTTGAAGTCATGTTGAGCAATGGCAATGTCCTTCTCTGAAATCACACAAAATGTGGTGAAATTCTTAGTAAATTTAGCTAAGGCAGTAATGGAACACTGTGCACTTTTTCTGTAAACTTAATGATAGTGGGAAATGCGATGGAAGACCAACTGCCCGTGGTAGAGGCACAACAGAGAAAAATTATAGGGGGACACCTGGACAGCACAGTTGGGAGAGCAATGTGTTGTGAGCTATTCCTCTTCCTTGCGTTGTTGAAGAATGGCCGTGTTTACAATTCCTGAGAGCACGAGGAACTCCAGGCCTCATGAATGTGTGTTTCTAACAAAAATAAATCCTTCCTATTCCATATTAGAAAGTATGAAACACTGACGTGGCATTGACGTGCTACACTTATTCCATTTGAAGACAAGGTTCAGCCTTCAGGATTCTTCTTCTTCCTAAGCAGTCATGTACATCACATCTCAACTTTTCCTGCTGGCTGGGTGATGTGTCTAAAGCAGGTGTTTGTGGGGAACAGGAACAGTACTGCTGTTCCCAGCCATGAGAAGAAGTAAATGCACCCAGGAGTTGGAGGAGCCATGCACAGAGAAATTTACAAGTACAAGATTCACCTCCTCAAACCAGTATGAACCTTCTACCTGCAGTTCCAGGCTCCACAAAATGAGCACATACCATGTTGACTACACCTTAGTGATGTTTTGAACATCTTATCATTTATTTTTCCAGTACCTTTACATTAGTGCATACACCACTATGAGAGCAAAAGAAAAAATGACATTTTGAGCTCAATGAGAAGCTTTTTCATTTTGAAGTGTTGTGTTCTCCTTGTGTCAGCAGTACTGTACATCACCAGGTTTTTCCATTTATTTTAGTGTTCATTTCATGAACTACTTTTTTAAGTTATAAGACATTATGTATTTAGTTCGCTGGTTAGTGTATGTCATGATGCATAATACTTAGAGAGCGATTCTTCAATGTTGAATAATGAGCTACTTTGTGTTGCTGAGCTGCCGCATTTCACAGGGATGCCGCACGCTCACATGCTCATGAGCTCAGACAAAAAGTTCTTGAATTTGCCTTGAGAAGAAAAAAGAGGCATATGGCAAAAGCCTGGGGGCAGGAGCGAGTTGGCGAATGATTCTGTGGCCACATAGCATGTGATCGAGCTCCTTTTTATTAGCAATGCTGGAAAAGTTAAACATGCACCGTATGAACTGTTGTCTATAATCTACTTCTCAACACAGCAGTGTTACCATAGTGACTTGTGGTATTTGAACCATTTCCATCTACAAGGATACAATAGCTGTAGCACCTACAACGTACAAACTACAAGTTGCCTGTCTTTTACAGCTTTTACAGCTACATGTTGCATGAAAAGGTTTAGTTTGGGTCTCAAGGTGTTAAGAATTAATACAAAATAAAACTCAGCATTACCAGAATCTTGAGCGTTTAGTCCATATGCATCAGATTCCTATGAATGATAAAAAGAAGGTCAGATTTCGACTGTGACGGGTTGCTTTGTTCGGTTATAAAATTATACAGTTCAGCCTTGTTGTCCTCTCATTTATGTGTAAATATGTGGGAACTGTAATAAAACATGAATATTAGCTACGCTTACTTCTCAAATTACACACACACACACACACACACACACACATTATCAGAACCGCTTGTCCCTTACAGGGTCACGGGGAACCGGAGCCTACCCGGCAACACAGGGCGTAAGGCCGGAGGGGGGAGGGGACACACCCAGGACGGGACGCCAGTCCGTCGCAAGGTACCCCAAGCGGGACTTGAACCCCAGACCCACTGGACAGCAGGACTGCGGTCCAACCCACTGCGCCACCGCACCCCCTCTTCTCAAATTACATTTACATGTATTAATTTAGCAGACACTTTTCTCCAAAGCGACATACATCTCAGAGAAATACAATTTGTGCATTGCATAAGGAAAAAGAGAGACATAGTTGCAGACCTGTGATTTTTAAGTACAGTTTGTTTCTTTCAACTTACCACTATATGCACCAATGTTCATCGCACGAGTAGGTGCATAAAACTCAGATTACAGACACAACTGGGACCAAAAGGCTCTTCACAACTCCAAAGTTACTTTGACTGCTTGGTCATAATCACTAAAAGCTTCATGGTACAGAAATCCCTAAATTTCTTTGTAGTTTCAGCTCTATAAACTATAAATAAATCGGATAAAAGTAAAATAAAAATACTGTGCAACACGTCCATCGATATATCTATTTTCAGTAACTGTCAGTAATCGCCCACTGTCATTTTCCAGTAATTATCAGTAACTGTCCAGTGCAGGGTCACAGCTGTCTGGGACCTAACCCGGAAGCACAGGGCTCGAGTCAAGGTGTATGTTTTCCCCGTGTCTGTGTAGGTTTCTTCCAGGTGCTCTGGTTTCCTCCCACAGTTCAAGGACATGCGGTTCAGTTGAACCGGAGATGCTAAATTGCCTAAAGTGTGTGGCTACCCAGTGATGAACTGGTGTACTGTCCAGGTTGTATCCTACCCAACCTTGCATTCAGTGATTCTGGGATAGGCCCTGGACCACCATGACCCTCACCAGGATGAGCGGTTAACAAAAGTGAAAAATAATTTGCACAACCTCTTGTTGAATGCTGATAGCTGATAAATTCATGACCAATACATTCATCAGTGTTCATCAGCTTCTGGTCACTTCCAGCCTTCCTTATTATCTACACTCTTCACGGAAATTATAATAAAGATGTTGTGATTTAATTATGGGTAAAACCAGTGCTGTGGAGTCGTAGTCAGAAGCAATTATTGGGTTACTGGATTTGGAGTCAGAGTCAGTTAAGATGTACCGACTCTGACTAAATGTACAGTATATGCTGGTGTATAAGTCGATCCGGCGTATAAGTCGACCCCCAAAATTTAGAGGTGTAATATAGGGTTAGGCCGATATTCACCAGATAAGTCGACCCCCAAAATAATGTGCAACTTTTGGGCAGTACTGTGGAGTCAGAGTCATGGAGTTAGAGTCAAAAACAATTTTTGGGTCACGTGTTGCCGGGTAGGCTCCGGTTGCCCGCGACCCCGTATGGGACAAGCGGTTCAGAAAATGTGTGTGTGTGTGTGTGTGTGTGTGTGGTTTTGTGTAATGACTTCACAGCCCAGGGTAAGACTACAAAGATCTTGAATTTACTTTTGTTTTCTGCTTGTCCTGAGCAGGGTCCCAGAGGTTCTAAACCTGTTCCAAGATCACTAGGTGCAAGGCTTAAGTGGGGGACACCCTGGACAGAATGCCAGTCCATCACTGGCTACCCACACACACACACACACACACACACACACACACACACACACACACACACAATGTGCAATTTAGCATTACCAGTTCACCTAAACTGAATGTTTTTGTATTGTGGGAGGAAATGGGAGCACCCAGTGGAAATGCATGTAGAAAACATACAAACTACACACAGATGGAGCCGGATTTTAACCTAGGCCCAAACAGCCCCACGATTGTGAGGCAGCAGAGCTACCTGCTGGGCCACCATACAGTCATCTTAGATATAGCTATAGTCAAAAACAACAATTTAACTTTTCAATTATCTCTTACCTACATTACATACATGGGACAGTTGGTAGCATAGTGGTTAGTGCTACTGCCTTTAGACCCACAGGTTTGAGCCTCACCTCTGGCTGTAGTACCCTTGAGCATGGTACTTACCCTGATTTACTTCAGTAAAAAAACTACCCAGCTGTACAAATGTGTAAATAATTGTAACCTCAACATTGTAAGTTGTTTTGGAGAAAAGTGTTAGCTGAATGTGTAAATGTACATTAAAATCAAAAAAGAGCAGTAAACCTTAAACTTTAGTACCACACAGTCTGAAAACAAACTACCTTAAGGATGACTATGCACATAACTCACAGCATAGTGACCCGTGACATTTTAACCATACTTACTACTGGAATTCCTCGAAGAGTCAAGTTGTTTCCCAGCTGTACATTCCCTTTGCTCGAGTTCTTGTTTGCAGTCCGATCTGATTTGGGGCCACTGCATGTGCAACCCATTCTTGACACATGAAAAACCATGTTGAAGGCCAGATTAGCAGCGAGTACAACAAGAAAAAGAACCAAAAGAAAGAAACAGTGCTTTGTAAGTGATTCAAAGAATAATTTTTTAGTGTCAGACTATTTAATTGACACACAACCACATTTACGAACATAGGAAAAACCCAAAGGAAACGTGTGTCAGAATCACTTTTTTTTTAATCTACCTACGAGAAATTTGTTTTTATAAAGAAATGTCTTTCAGATCTTTGTTCTTTATATCAAAAAATAGTTTTCCATGATTCGTAAGATACATGGTAATGTCCTCAAAATCTCTTGATGCGTGGGGAACGAATGTCATATTGGAAACTAAATGATGGCCATTTTCTGATTAACGGACAAAAAATGGTAAAATATCACATCTGGAGGGTGTATCTATATCACCCTCACTATCACTGATTATCTTTAATGTCAGAGGAAAAACAGCAGGGGTATCAAAAAAATTATCTCATAGTTCAGACTACATGCAAATTTTTTGTTCCATTTTTAGCATGATAAAATCATACAGGCTCAAATTGATCTTACTGTGAACATAAAGAAAAAATAAGGTATTAATTTGTGAATCACAGACTGTGTAATATCTGTACAGTGTTGAATAGTCATTTGTTCCTAAGCATGAGTATGAAAACATTTTTTACCCCAAAGGCTGCCACATGATTTCATGCTGTCATGCATTTTGGCTTAATACAATTCCTTCATCAAGCAAACACAGGGAAGAGCACCAAACCAACTGGATTAATAATTTTACTAACATTTTTTGACTATGACCTATCAAATAAAGTAAAAAAAAAAAAAAAAAATGCCACTTAGCTTTTTGTTTGTTTAAAGTAAAATGTAAAAGTTTTTTACATTTGACTTTAAACAGGTCACAATGATAAACATGGTTATCGTTCAATAGAGAACTTAACCATGAAGTGTTTTTCCTCAGCGCACCTAAAGTCAAACTCAGTAGAAAACCACTGGTCTTACAATGCAGTGTCTTCAACCGCTTATCCCAAGCTGGGTCATGGAGAGCCGGAGCCTATTATTATTATTATTATTATTATAACTGATGCTTTGTCCAAACTGGCTACAATGATAAGTTTGTGAAATACTTGTGTTCACGAGCATGCTTTGTGGCAGTCATATGATGACAATGTAAAAGGACCCCACATGCTACAGATAAACACGAAGCTCAGGCTATGAGAAAACACAAACAACAAGGCAATGCACCAAATTCAAACTCTTACAAAGAAATTCTTCAAGCAAGTGCACAAAGAGGTAAAAACTGTGGCTGAAAGTAGCGCGGACAATCAGAAGTGTAATTCAGTCTGGAAATGACAGGTAATGGTGTGTGTGTGTGTCTCCTCTCTTCTGAAATGCACAAACACTGTTTAACTGTTTAAACCTGTCAGGTTATGTGTACTGTCTGAGGTTCTCATGGTGTGTACCACAAGGAAGCAATGAAATAAGTGATGGAACAACAGTCATTTATATATAGTCACAATGAACAACTGTAGTTCTCCTCCTCAGCATGAATTTTTCTCCAAACCTGCTGGTAGGTTTAACGGCGTATGGAGATGGGCCCATTTTCCCCATGTCGAATACCTTCCTGAAGGCCGGGGCAGCAGAACCATTCGTGCTACTTAAAGTGGTAAACCTCACGTTACAAGCGCGTGTCCTCAAACTCTCCGCCACCAGCTGCCCCTTTTCAGTACATTCAAAATGCGCGTATTCGCAGCAGCTGCGAACAGTAAAGGAGGAGCAGGCTGTGTCGGATCATGAAGCGCCCTGATGGAATTTGGGACACGCAACACATCGGTGAGCCACACCGATCAGCGGTGAAAGAACCCCCCCTTACTTAGTTGACTGACAGAAGGTCGCTGAAGGAAGGGGTAAACTGTGTTGTACAAACGTTGGCTGTTGAGGTGATGCGGTAACGTTTACTATTCTGCATGTCGTATGTTTGTCAGCTCGGGAGTTTTGCATCCAATGGCCTGGATCGCTCTCTTACCTGGAAGACCCGGCTGCTGTCGCAGAGGTGTGTCCGTGTCGCCCTCCCGTCCCCTCCGTCAGGTCGTTCTCTGGCAACGTGCGCAAGTGCGGCAGCGTGGGTTCATGCCCGCGCTGAGAAAAGGAGAAACTTTTTGCTCTCTGAGTTGTTCAGAGACCACCTTTACAAACACACATGGCATTTTGGTCTCACTGCAGCATTTACTGTATAATTGGAAAGATACAACCATTATTCCACATGTTTCAAATGAACGAATATTACATTGAGTCTCGTGAAAAATCCAGGAAGCTGAAGCTGCTCGGTATTTGTTGATATAAAACAGTGACGAAATTGGAAAGGCTTTAAACGAAATGGGAGAATCATCTTCCTCTGCGGAGGCAGCCGTGTACAGCGTCTGTGAGACGTGTGCTGAGCGCTGATCCCAGCAAATTGTTCCAGACCTTTAAAGGCTGAAGAGGCTCAAAGTAGAGGCGCGTCTGAATGCCAAACACCCTTCCTTTGAAGCTCTGCATTCGGTCCCGAAATCTCACAACTTACTGACTTTAGCATCAGGAATCTTCAGAAAAGGAGTTTGCAACGCACTGGAAATTGTCTGTACAATTCATTTGCATCTTTTCATTTTCAAATTGTATCTGTTAACTGTGTCTATGGTGGTGAGTTGTGTTATGTGGCTAAATAGAGTTCTTTGCGAGGCCTGGCATACATACTTATATGTTATATTCTCCACAGACTACCTTCACAAACCCCAACTCAGAGTAGAAGTTCAAGTCAAAGAATAACATCAATACAGTCTTGGTTTAATTTTCAAAAGTACAGTGACATCTTGCATGATGTTGTGCCAACATGTTAAATTTTTGATGATCCAACATATTTTGAACGTTAGTTCAGCTGGGTGCCACTAAAAGAATCCCGTTTCACCTGTTAAATAGTTCATCCATTTGTTAAGTGTTTTAAAAACAGCAGGGAATTGGGTTTCTTCTACTAACGTTATACCTTAGGTGTAGCTTCCCCAAAACAAAATTTCAATATTCATTGTTGGACAGCCCATGTCTGCTGTGATAAGAAAGAAAAAGTAATACTCACAAAGAGAGCATGATTTTTGGAAGGGATCCATTAAGGAATTGCATGTGGCGCACATCACTGACAACTGACTTGCTCAGATATTAAAGAAGCAAGCTGCATATTAACCTCTTGTAAACGCTGAGATAAAAAACACAATGAAATGTTAGTCATTGGTTTTTTGAAGGAAGCCCCTTGAACCTTTCCGTAGGGTTATAGTCAGAACAATAGTTCAGGCAAGACGTTTGCCGAGACCTCCCAGGTAACGATTTCCATTCATAAATAGCCTCTATGCATCATAAATATATTGAGTTTTTCACCATTAAGTACAGGAAGGCTGAAATGCCAGTATTTTATCAACACATTACTAATGCCAACAAGTTAACACTGAATAGATGTAAAGTAAAGTATTAAAGAGTGTACCTTAGAGAAGGTCTCCACGCTGCTTTGAACGAGACATGAGGTGGTGTAAGTAGGGCACAGACGACTGTGCACCAACTGCCGTTCTGCTCTGCGTGGCCAGACAGGCCATCAACAGAGGAGGTGGAACATCCTGTTACCTCTCGCTATCTGCTCAAATCATTATCGTTCTTCTGCGCTACCCATCCTCACGGTGTCTCGTATGGAGACAAAGGTAAATGCAAATTCTGCCAGCTTCAACACGCATGTGTTCACATCTGATACAGCAGAACATGTCACAAATTTACAGTGTGTGTTTTTTAAACTGTTAGTGATGTTTACTTCAGTGTGCTCCAAATACCATGTGCACAAATACGGCAGAAGCGTGAAACCAGGTGGCTCACAATTGTCTTTATACCTCCAGGAAGTACTGCAGAAGAGACACTCATTCCTGATCAAATGTGTGAACACACTTTACATTTCTAGCTGACACTTTTCTTCCAAAGCAAACTACAGCTATTTGCTTAGTTATACGGCTGGGTAATTCTGCTGGAGCAATTCAGAGTAGGTATCTTGTTCATCAGGGGGCACAGTGGTTTTAGCCTGCATCTGCTCTCTGGTGGGCCTGGGGTTTGAGTCCCTCTTGGGGTGCCTTGTGTTGGACTGGCATCCCATCCTGGGTGTGTCCCCTCCCCCTCCAGCCTTATGCCCTGTGTTGCCAGTTAGGCTCCGGTTCACCGCGATCCCGCTTGGGACAAGCAGTTTCAGTCAATGTGTGTGTGCACCTTGTTCATGGGTACTACAGCCAGAGGTGAGATTCAAACCTGCAACTGTTGGGTCCAAAAGCAGCAACTCTAACCACTACACTACCAGCTGCCTCATGTAACTGACTATGTGCTCAAATATGACAATACTAGTGTACTCAAACTTTTGCCTGGTATTGCACATGGCATATCTTAATCTTTGGGTGCACTAAGCAGCCAAAGTAGCGTCACTAAAGAAGAAGTAAGAACATTCAGAAACAAAGGGTGTCTTTATTGCAAAATACTAGTATTTTAAAGACTGAACGTTTCTTTGTATCTCAATGTTTTTATGGTTATTTTCCATAGCAGAGAAGGGATATTTATTTTGAAATTCCTTAAAATTTCATATTTAACTTATCAACGTTATAATGATAATAAATCACACCGAACGTAGTGCTACGTCAGAATACACGGACAAGAGAATTTGATGCCCAAAACCAGAATCATAGCACAAATATAACTTTCCATGGCTACATTTCTCACTGATATCAGTCATGCAAGTGACAGATTGCCAGAGATCAGATGATTACTGATGGAAACTATGTGCCCTGAAGTATGCTTCTTATATACTTCCTTACTTCACAAAAAGGTGAGCCAGCACCTTTAAATAATTATTGAGACCCTTACTCAGACCGCAGAGCAGATGTTCCACCCAAATTAGCTAAGCCACACCAATGTAAATCAAACCTGTATGATGCTAAATTTGTCTTCAATATGTCTCCAAGATGTCCATCAAAGGCCAAGAACGCAAACCATGCAAAGTTCAAACAAACTAACCATTTATGAGGAAGAGTGGAATTCTTGATATCATCAGAATGCATTCCTGCTCAGTATTTGATTCATTGCAACTATCTATACACATGTTCACAACAAGGAATGTTGGGGATACAGGTGGTCAAAGGTTTGGTTCCTTTTATTCCATTAAGGCTTCCTCAACGAAGTTCCTGGGTACAGGAACCCATGAAATGTTTGGCTCTGGAAAACATACAGTAAAGTAAAGTGTATGGACTGAAAGGTCTCCACGACTCAACATGATCTTGAAGGCACTTCTCAACAACGTGTACAATGAGGGTCTACCACTACAGCTGCACAAGCGTAACTGCTAAAGGTTTTTTTTCACAAAAACTGTTGACAATCGCAACAATAAGCTTTGTCAGTCAGCCAGCTTTACTATAATGTGCTCACAGACGTTTTTGTAATAACTCTTTCGGATAATCACTCATAAGCCAAGCAGATGTTTAGATGTTTCGAATGTCTCAGACATCATTTTTGAAACGATACTGAAGTATAACTAAGGGTTTTCTTTAATCCCAGACGTATCCTGGCTTTAAGGGTCCCATTTTAAAATTGCTGAACTGGACTCGAAACCTTGCATTTTTCTTGGATACTCAACATAACACAGCATAATATGATTGTTTACGAGAAATAAAGTTTTGAACTGTAACATTAAAAACAGTAATCTGCAGCAACAATTTTCTGAATGTTTTTCACACTTTTTCTTTGTTTTCTTCATATGATGGCAATGTCTATTTACGGTGTTATTACTGACTTATTACTGCTCATAATTATAATAGAGCTCAATTATTCAGCAGATAATTTTAACCCCAGAGTAAATATTCATGGCACGCTACCTAATTAAAACTATATAGAATAAAACTGGTCATTTTTGAAATTACAAATACACACACACTTTCTGACCCGCTTGTCCCATACGGGGTCGCAGAGAACCGGAGCCTACCCGGCAACACAGGGTGTAAGGCCGGAGGGGGAGGGGACACACCCAGGACGGGACGCCAGTCCGTTGCAAGGCACCCCAAGCGGGACTCGAACCCCAGACCCACCGGAGAGCAGGACCGTGGGCCAACCCACTGCACCACCGCACCCTCCTATTACAAATACCATTTACTATTTTTAAGTGATGTTTAAACTTTACTAAAAACATCCTGCAGAAAATGTTTTCCATTTCAGCGTATACTCAGACATTTGCATATTCTGTAAGCAAGTAGATTCAATAATAACTTACCTAGTTAATTAGCACTGACCTCAAATCCAAACGGCACACTTCAAGTGTAAGCAAATATGTGTTTAAAAAAATATGCATACACATACCTTAATTATAGCTGTCGCTTGCAACCTAATAATAGAGCTGAACTTCAACAGTCCTCACTTTGTTCCCTCACAAGTTTCTGTTGCTTTGCAATTAGGAATTAGGGTCTCTCTCTCGCTCTCTCTCTCTCTCTCTCTCTCTCTCTCTTTCTGTGTGTGTGTGTCTCTAACAAATGAACATGTGACTGCACTTTAGTTTCCAGAAAAAATTTGATATAGTTAAACACATGCTCTGGAACTTCCCAGGAGACCACATTAGTGTATTAAACAAATACTGGTAAAAGTAGCCTTTCTCTCTCTGTACACCCTCCCTCCCTTCCTAATGTCCTCGACTTTCTAACCGAAAATATGCACTGCAAAATGATTATTCACAACAGATTATTTTCTTGCGAGACACCATAAGACTGAGGCTTTGGTCCTAAAGAAACAAACATAGAACGTATGCCAGTGGATGCCCTTATTGTAAAGGCTTCAGATAAGATCATGTGCAAGGCGATGTAGAGCAAATATGCACAGGAATGAGTGTACATATTTATTTATTATAGTAATCTGCTCATTTATACATCCACCTAAAACCTAGAAGCCCTGCGGTTGGCATATCTAACCGACGCCTGATAGTCACAAAATGTGCATTTACACACACTCTGAGTGCACTCTGTTCATAAAGGCGATTTCGCAGCGTTACACACCGGCAGATAAAATTGCACTTTCACTGTATTGTGCATGTGAGCAAACTGCAGTGTGGTTCCCACTGAAAGAGCAACAAATCGTGATTCGGGTATGCTCATCTTTCAGTCTGTGTTGACCGAAAGTCTGCTGCCTCCTTCTAGCTCGCTTTTCCATCACAGAACATATGAATGATCGTTAAAGAGTGAAAATAGGAGATTAATTCTACTCCCCGTTCGCCGACTGAGTAAGTCTCAACCTCGTGAAAAGGGGTTGCGTTACGTTTTCGTGATGTGCTGTACATACACAGCAGTTCAAGAAGCCTGCTAATTTTGCAGCGCGTTTTAAAAAAGGAGAACTAGCGTCAAAATTAGATCATCAAGAAATGATAAAGTTTCAAGGAAAAAGTTCTTTTTTTATTATGTTCCGTTGCACTGGTGCTCAAGGAAGTTGTTTACTAGCCCACGCATACACACGTTTCCTGTCTGGGCCCCAGCCGTTACCAGAGCTTCGCTCGGCTTGCCTGTCATCTGAAAGAACTATATTCCACTCCCGCTAAATCTGATTGATATGCCGTGTGTGAATATGTGCTTTTGTGTGTGCATGCGTGTGTGTGTGTGTGTGTGTGTGTGTGTGTGTGTGTGTGTGTGTGTGTGTGTGTGTGTGTGCGTGTGTGTTGGTGGGTCAGCAGATTTGTGGTTTTGCTTAGTTTCCATGACGCAAGCTCTGGTAGTTGTAGTAAGGAGTGTGAGCTTCACTGAGGCGCTCTGGTTGCTCCCATCACTGATGGGACCATTTGAAGAACATCACACGCTTCCGGTGTCGCTGGGCACCATCGGGGCTCCTGCGTCCTCATTCTCAGCCCTCCTTATATTCATTCGCAAACAGGCCTTTGGCTTAAACCACTTTTAACCTCTTTTTCATAAGTCCACATTAGGATCATAATCACAAGATCAAACAGTTTCTGCAAAATATTGCATTAGCAATGAGGAGAAACCTCGCTTGCTGGAGACTGAAGTGACCGCATAGTTTAGTGCTATTGCAGTTGCAACTGGAATCTCTGAACATCGCTTAGATATTGGAAACATATTTAAAAGTGATTTTCTTTCCACCGTTGCTCAGTACTTTTTGCTAAGCTGGTAATCATATTCTGTCATTGCTTTGATTCTCACTGCATTCTCACTGAAGTTCTTGCAGTGCTTTAGGTGTAGAACATCTAAATACTTTATGTCTCTGACCTATCAGTTGAGAGACTACAAATCTATTGCTGTTGCTGTTTTGGCCATCAAGTCATGGTTGATATGTTTCATGAACGAATTTATTAATTTATTAACAAGCCATGTAACCATTAATTTAATTTCTTACACTATTTTTCTTCCTGTGTGTGAAGCATATTTTACCAGTAGAGGGCAGGACAGCATCTTATTTGAAAGGCAGAGGCCAAAAACCCTCCACATTTTCCACACTCAGGTTTTTAAACTTGATTTTTTTTTTTAAAGACAGACTTCTTTTCATTTTCTCACTCATAAGTAATTGTAACTGGGTAAAGGATAATAATAAGATAATAATGATGCATTTACCTGGTGCTTTTCTCCAAAGCAACTTACAATGTAAATCTGCCTCCAACTACTCACTCATTTAAAAAGCAGAGTAATTTTACCAGTGCAGTTCAGGGTAAGTACATTGCTCAAGGGTACTACCACCAGAGGTGAGATTCAAACCTGCAACCTCTGGGTCAAAAGACAGCAGGTCTTAACACTATACTATCAGCTGTCCCCATCAGTCATAGCAGTAATAATATTAGATTATAATAATATAAGAATAATAATATTAACCCCATCGTAGTAGTAAAAGTAATGTGCTTCTTTTGGTTTCTCAAACATACACAACCATACACATTTTCACCAAGATCTGTTTCGAATTATCGGTTTGTGTAACATGTTTAGGTGGAAGACTGCAGGAGACCTGCGCACACAGGGGTATTATACACCTGCTGTACAAACCAGTCAAAATACAGTCTTATTCTAATACACACTGTCTGAAACCACTTGTCCCGGAGTGGGGTCGCGACAAACCGGAGCCTAACCCGGCAACACAGGGAGCAAGGTCGGAGGGGGACGGGGACACACCTCGGATGGGACGCCAGTCCATCACAGGGAACCTCAAGCAGGACTCGAACTCCAGATGCACCAGAGAGCAGGACCCGGCCAAACCCGCTGCGTCACCGCGCCCCCCTCAGCTTTTTCTAATATCAGCTGTTATACTATATAATATACAGTATTTCTTTCATGAATTTGGCCAGGCTGGGGTGAAGTCAGTCGCCAGCCCTGCGTTGCCGAGGTAGGCTCCAGCTTGCCGCAGCCCTGCTCAGAGCAAGCGGTTTCAGATAATGTGTGTTTGTGTGGTAGCACAGTGGTTAGAGCTGTGTGGCCCTGTGTGTTGGTTGTGTGCTTACCGTACAACTGCTCCAGTCAAAATAAAAAGGCCCAGCTGTGTGAATGGTTAAATAATTGCCTGTAGTTTAACATTGTAAGATGCTTTTTCAAGAAAAGCATCAGCTCATTGTTATAATTAATCATTCTGATTTAATGTCTTATATGACATTTCCTTTATGACGTTAGAGATGAGGGGGGTGCGGTGGTGCAGTGGGTTTGACCGGGTCTTGCTCTCCACCGGGTCTGGGGTTCGAGTCCCGCTTGGGGTGCCTGGTGACGGATTGGCATCCCGTCCTGGGTGTGTCCCCTCCCTCTCCAGCCTTACACACTGTGTTGCCGGGTTAGGTTCCAGCTCCCCGTGACCCCGTATGGGCCAAGCGGTTCAGACTGTGTGTGTTTATTAGACATCATTTAGTGTGAGTTTTGGGTGTCTTTGTAAACAGGAACTTTTTTCCTCACAATAAATGGTAGAATTAACGATTTCGTTATTTGGCTTTCAGTGGTCAGTCTGTTCATAAGAACACATCAGAACCAGATAACGGGGATAAGCGTGGTAAGTTAGTGATCCACATTACGTTCAGTGTTGTAACCTGGCCAAAATAAGGTGCTAGAGATGCTGCAGGATCCCAAAGTGGGTCAGTGTGTGTGTTCACCGCACAAGTCCACCAGCTGCCCAGAACTGGCCTCACGGCCCGTCAGCACTCGGGTCAACATTCGCGTTCCTGCCTCGAGACACAGAACCAGGTTGCTCCCTGTGTGCCAGAGCAAAGTCACATTACACAGGCATGACACGGGTCTTCTTCGGTGCCTCAACCATTTGTTGCGCAGTCGATGAAAAACGAAGGAACTGGAACGCAATGACTCGAGAGGCTTATTCATTGCATTTTATTATTTCGTTGCAGCACCTTTTCGTTGCGATAAGCCATGTTCAACGGCTTAGTCGCTGCATTTCTCTGCAAACTTCGCTGCTCTGTGGCTACCCCATCACTTTGGGGTTTGACCTGCAGGTTAATCCTCCACATCCAACTGCTTGTATGTGCAAACACACTCGGCCGTTAACACCTTCACTTCACAGCGGCAGTTTGATCAATAACAACGTGTGTTAAAGTTTCGAATTGCAGTCTCCGGCACACACAGATATTCTGACTGGACAAGTCTGCATTTAATTGAATAACAATGCAAGATTGATTTTTTTTCTTCCTTATATAATGCATTCACTTTCACTGTCAGAAGCATATGGGTCTAAGGAGCCAAGTTCACTTATTACATTCTGACATCAAGAACTTCCTCGAAGCAACATTCTTGTTATGAATGTGTGATGTTATTGTCCTTCGCTGCCAGGATCCTGGTTCACCAGGATAGGAGGGAACGAGCCACGTTACACTGATTCATTTAGAAGACACTTTTCTCTAAAGCAACTCGCAATGCTAATCCAGTCGCATATATTTACTCATTCACGCAGCTGAGCAATTTAGGGTAAATACCTTGCTCAAAGGTACTGCAGCCAGAAGTGGGTTTTAAACCTATGACCTCTTGGGCCAAAGGCAGCGGCTGTACCCATCACATTACCAGCTCTCCTGCCTCAACCTTGGACTTGGCCTTCCCCGGGAAGAATGCAAAGCGGTCAGTGGGATTTTAAACTCCAGCTTTCACTATGGGTCTTCAGCAGCGGCGGGACATGGGAACATCAAATATACTTTCCGCTCATCCAGGCTGTGAATGGACTTCTGCTGTATTCAGCATATAGTGAGCGTGTGAGAAGTTTCCTTGTTTACGCAAAAATCCGGTAGCTGAAACAAACTCGTATGAGTCAGTATAGAATAAACATTACCTAACAATGAAGTGCTTTGTAAGGTATCTCATTTATAAGTGAAATGACTTGCCTTTATGTCGCTTGTCGCCAAAGTAAGAGCTGCTATTGTACAAATACAGAGGTCCACCGGATACGAAGGCAGCAGGTGTTTGACATTTTATTAAGTGTGCCAGGTTAATTTTTTATGTGTTTTTGTCTTTCCCATGCTGGTTTTCCATCAAGGCAGTTCCCAGCGTTTGTGGATGCTGTGTCCCACATGGAGAGATCCCCCAGACGCCGTATCCTGTCCAGCGGAGGCCATAAACAACCGCAGGATAGCGCAAACAACGGTGGGAAAAGCAGCGGTGGGATCTTCCATTCACCGGAGCGCGGCGAAAGGGCCAAGCAAGGGCCGCTCTCCTCGCCGTCCGCCCCAGGTGGGGTGGGGGTGGTGGGGATCCATTGTGCGGCCGGACCGGATGCAAGGTCATCGCGCCGTAGCGGGAGTTCAGAGAAAACAGCGTGCAAAGCCGCCGTCGTTATAATACGGCCCTGACCCGGGTTGTCGCATGCTGCGTTCTGCGCAGTCGGCACACTCCTCGTCCACGACCCCAGACAAAGTGCCCCTCGATGACTTGTCACTACTTCCTCAGGAGAGCCCCCAACGGCAGCGAGGCCCTGGCTTCCTCTCGGTGTGGGAAAGCTCAGGCTCCGCTCTCACATGTGGCTCGGGAGAAGGGCCTCCTTGCATGCTGTCCTTTATGTCCACGGTGATGGACAATAACGCGAGAACAATCAATTCCACAATGAATTTAAAGCGGCACTTGCGGAGCCAGACAGACTAATAAGGACAGACGATCAAAACGTGTTTGTTCAGGTCATTCTTCACGGTTTGAACTGTGCTGATGGAGTTTGCAAGTCATCGTGGCAAAGAGCTCAAAATTTGCTGAAGTCATTTTAACAACCCTGTTGAGCGGTTTGCATTTTAAAAAAATAATCGGATTTCAGGAATGAGAAGAACGTAGAAAACTTTTACAGCGCTTCGTGTAGCTGTGGGTGTAGTGATTACAGTTGCTGCCTTTGGACCTAAGGGTCAGAGGTCGGAATCCCACATTCAGCTCTAAAGCCCTTGCTGAAGGTACTTACCTTCAGCTGCTTCAGTCGAATTTCCCAGCGGTGTAAAGGGGTCAATGGCTTAAAACTGTATGTTGTTTTGGAGAAAAGCATCAGATAAATAAATTAATGTATGTCAAATGCATGACATGTCCCTGTTGGGCATACTTGGTAGCGTAGTGTTCCGAGTTGGTGCCTTTAGCTGCAGGTTCAAATCCCACTTCCAGCTGTAAGACCCTTAAGTAAAATACTTATGTTAAATTGCTCCAGTAAATTTACCTAGCTGTGTAAGTACCTTAACACTGTAAGTCGCTTTGGAGAAGAGCATCAGCTAAGTGAATAAATGTGAATAGTTCCTCATGTCTGGGTACAGAACAGGCAGGCAACTTCTTATGGAGAATGGAAAAACTTTTGCGGGACAGTGTCTCCACCCAAGAACTGTAAGGTTTTGGTGCAAGATTCTGAGGTGTTCTGGTCTTTTTTTTTTTTTTTTTCCTTTTTTTCCACACAAATGCTCCGCGTATTGCCCCCCTTAGCCTTGCATGGTGTAATCTGGCACTTCTCATTTCTCATTACGTTGACGGTACTGCAGCTGTTACAGCATCTGCCTTGAACTCAAAGGACCCAGGTCTGAATTCCACATCCTGCTGCGGTCTCCTTGAGCAAAGCACTAACCCTAAATTATGACTCAGCAAGTCGGTTAAAAAGCTAAATAAGAAAATCGAACGCTATATTTGCTCTGCTGCTGTATACTGTGTATTACCACGGTGAGTATGTGCAGAACGAAGGCGCTTGAAAACACACTGCTTTTCATTTCTTTAAGCAGGAGCCTCTTTGGCCAGTGCTTATCTAGTTGTATGAACAGCGTTATGTTTTTTTTTTTTCTTTGCAGCTGTGCACAATACAGAATGATGAGATAAACAAGGCCAGGGAAAGCCCCCATATTGTACCGTGAAATATATCTCCATATTTCTCAGTGTTGAGTGTGGAAATAGATTTCCCTTGTTAGCAGGTGTTTCCTGTAGCATTTCCTCTTATTTGTCTACATTTGCAGAGGTGTTTGGGAGTGTGGATGCCAGCCAAATCTGGGTAGTATTAGGTTCTCCTCTACGTGTTTGCGGACACTGTGCCCCTCTTTGCCGGCACTAAAGAGTTCAGTGTTCCAAATTTCAATGTTAATATATTTTACTGCCCTCTCCTGGATCAAATATTGTTAAATCATAATGGATCGTTTAAATGTGAATGTGGCACATTAATAGTTCGAGGAATAGCAGAATCTTACTCTTTGTTCAACTTCCCTTGGACGTCTAAGAAGGAATTTAAGGATGTGCAGAGGATGTACTCAAGATACTAAGAGTCACCAAGGAGCAGACAGGGAAAAAAAAGGCCAGTTTTCTCTCAAAGGAATGGAACTTAACAGAACAATTTAAAACTGAAAGTACAGCTATAATACTGAGGATGAAGTCCAAAAAGGGCAAAAACATTTTTTGTCAACAAATATTTGACAAGAAGGGGGAGCAGTGGCGCAGTGGGTTGGACCGGGTCCTCCTCTCCAGTGGGTTTGGGGTTCGAGTCCCGCTCGGGGTGCCTTGCGACAGACTGGCGTCCCGTCCTGGGTGGGTCCCCTCCGGGTAGGTCCCCTCCCCCTCTGGCCTTGTGCCCTGTCTTACCGGGTAGGCTCTGGCTCGCCGCGACCCCAATTGGGACAAGTGGTTCTAGACTGTGTGTGTGTGTGTATTTGACAAGAATTAGTACAAAGAGATATTAAAGGAAACAAGTATTTCGGTAAACTCAGTTTTGAACTTCACTTTTGACTGCCACTTCTTTGCCTTTGTCCCTACAGGATGGAGCCCAAGTGCATGCTGGGATGCGGGGGGACCTCAGTTATTATATAGTGTTTTGTCAGCTGTTTGGCTCCTCTGCCATTTGGCGTATAGTCGATCGAAGTGACACCAATTATTTATGTCATGTTCCCGCTGGACTCTTCGAAGGTGAAATCTCACTGAAAAGCCATTCATCAGCTCTGTCTGGTGGCCCCCGGTGCTTGTGGCTTGGACTGTTGACCGCTCAAAGGATGGAGTCTCGACGGTCGCTCCGAAACACGCCCATTCTCAGGATTGTGCCAAAGGCAGATATTAATGCAAACAAATTGAATAATCGGTGCTTATCACTGATGTTCGGCTCCACCGGTCCTTTTTCGGTGGCGCCTAAAAAAGTATTCGCTAAATTCGAAATTAATTAACCTTGCATTTAAAAATGCACTGGCACTGACAGTTACCACAGTGATAAGTCCTGTATAAATGAACAAATAAATGAACAGGAAGGCAATATGACCTGCATTATGGTGAGTCTGGGGTTCGAGTCCTGCTTGGGGTGCCTTGCGACGGACTGGCGTCCTGTCCGGGGTGTGCCCCCTTCCCCTTCCGGCCTTGCGCCCTTTGTTGCCGGGTTAGGCTGCGGTTTGCCGCGACCCCGCTTGGGACAAGCAGTTTCAGACAGTGTGTGTGTGTGTGTGTGAGAAAGCAATATGAATATTTTGAAGTACACGTTATGTATTTTTAAAATGCTTTTTTTATTTTTTTCTTCTACTATTCCAGCCCTCTGTGGATCATCACACGCTCTGAGTAATTACTACTGCTAGCGCTGGTAGCACAGGTCATCGGGTCCTGCTCTTGCTCAACAAACCACTCAGACACGTACAACGTACCAAGATGGAGAAGAGGAAAATGCTGCTTCAGGTATCAGAATAACTGGGAATTCATTTCTAACTACAGGGCTTCACATTGATATATGGGATATGGTTTATTATTAATAGTTTGCTGATTTACACCTCTAATATTTTGGGACACATTCTTTATTTTGTCACGCAGTCAGAGCATGATCTATTGAAGGTTCAGTAATATTTTTTGTTCCTGTAATTTCCCCTGAAACACTTTTGGCTTTAAAAAAAAAGAGTGTGAATCAAAACATGGCCTAAAATTATAACCACACATTGGAAAAATTTGACAAAATTGGAGATATTTGATCATGGTGATCAAATTTCAAATGTTTTGATTGCTGCCAAAATCAATTTTGGCTCCAATGTGGTGGAATAAGCCCCCCCTCTCTCAGAACTGCAAATCCCCTCAGCATTCAAGAAGGGTTTCAAAACCTCTTTCAGACACATGTGTCTCAATCTTCTGACAGCTGCATAGAAGTTCACATCACAATTGTATTTCCTATCATACATATTGATTAATTTATCTGATGCTTTTCTCCAAAGCAGCTTTCAGTTATTTACCTGCTTTTACACCTGGTTGATTTTTACTTAGACCAATTGAGGTTAAGCACCTTGCTCAAGGGAACTACAGCCAGAGGTGAGAATCAATTCTATGTCCTTTGGGTCCAAAGGCATTACCTCTAACCACTGCGCTCTCCCCTGCTCCAACACTCCGAACACCTGAACTGTGTGTTGGCAGCTAATTGTAAGCATTCTGTTATGCTGTAGCAAAACCGGTGATACCGAACAATCTGACTGTGCTTCTGCAATGTCATGTCTGCAACTAAATCTCTTCACCTACTGTGAAATGCCCTGAGATTTACATCACTTACAGAAAAGCATCTGCTACAAATATATCTAAATATAAATGAGTTGCATTAACGCTTTATAAGCAGCCTCCTCAAGCAGCTCATAACGATAATTAGTGCGATAAATTTTCCTTTATAGTTTGCTGGAGACTGGATTATATCGAAAGGAATAGATTATTTAGTGCAAACTTTTCGGAGAAGACAAATATTACTGCAGCCCAAATTTTACGTTTTATTTGCGGAACTGTAAAGAACGTCCTTAAATAAATAATAATAGATGACAGTAGGTGTACTTGAAATCAAATACATGTAAAACCTCAACCTTGAAATGTATAGTGGACACCCAATGTTTATATCATGGTAAAGTGCACTACAGGCTCTTCAAGAAACCAGTATTGCTCTTCATTTTTTTATTCAGATCATGTTAGTATTAAGAAATAATAGTCACATTGTACACAGCTAGTTACTCTTCACATTGTTCAAGGCTCATGATTCTGCAGTATTCCTGATGCACAGCTTTAACTAATCTAGGTTACCTTTGAAGTATAAAGGATCATGAGAAGGTCAGGCTCCTGAGGAGATGTTCTGCTTACTAGATAAAGAAACTCTGAGCTCCAGGAAGGCAGATCATCTCAGACCGGTAGGTGGATGATGCAGCATGTTGCGCAGTGAGTGTGTGTGAACAGCTATCACAGAAGTCACTGAGCGTTTTGTTACTCTCGCATCATTTTGAGTGTCAGATTCCTATCAAATCTAAAATACAGGCAATTTTTCTTTTAGAGAAATTATTTTAAACCTACAGCAGAGTCTCTATGGCAAAGCAAGCTTTTAATGTGGCATAGAAGGTGTTCAGCCATTATTAACTCAGATATTTGTGAGAGCAGCTGATTTACTTCATTCTAATTCTGTGTGTTGCGAGATCAGAATTTTGCCTGTTAGCTTTACTAAGATGTTCTCTATTTGTTTAAGACACTGAGAGGCATAACAGAGTCTTGGAATAGCACTTTATTGCATAAAGAATCTCAATACATTGATACCATCTTGGTAAATACAACCAATACATTATAAACCTGTGCTTTTCAGTTGCTCCAGAGGATAAAGGTGCAGTGTTAAAGGGAAAGATATTTTGCAACACAGATTGGCAACTATTTATTACGGAAAGGTGCCTTATTTAGAAATATGTAGGCAACACAATGGACAAGGAGTTGCTGAAAATGGATGGATGGATGGATTCTGTCACATCTGATAAATAAACTTTTATTAGATGTAAGACTGATGTAATTTAGGCTATCATTAAGTGCACCAATTATATATGTCAAACTCTGAACATGAAGTATAAGTATGAAGTACAAATTATTTTTAAATACATTGAATTAAATGTTCTCCAGAAGAAGTTAATTTTGTTCCTCATGGAGTACTAACAGAGTTACAGGAGACTTATAAAATAAATATGTATTTAATATATGTATGTGCACTTTTTATTGAAATTTGATTCAGAAAGTATTGAAGCAACTGCAACAAATTCATTCTAATTGGGGCACAGGGATTTCCTCTCATCCTTTGATATGTAAACACACCCAGTAAAAACTCACTTCTCACTTCACTCACTTTTGATTACTGCCTCAAGTGCTCAGGGTCATCCCAGGATCATTGGGCACAAGGCTGAAAGGGTACACCACGGACAGTATGCCAGTCCATTGTAGTGTAGCATCACAGATGCACTCACCCATTCACACACTTCAGGTAATTTAGGGTGTCGGTCCACCTGAACTGCATGTCTTTGGGCTGTGGGAGGAAACCAGAGCACTCAGAAAAAAAACCCATGCAGACATGGGGAGAACATGCAAACTCCACACAGACTGAGTCAGATTCTGACACGCTCTCAAACAACCCGTGCATTGTGAGGTGCTAACTGCTGCGCTACCATGCGATCCCCAGTACATAAACATCAGAACTAGATACATTCTAATTCATTGTAAAATCATAGTAGCACGCAAACCTTAGCACGTACGCACATTCTTTGGGTTTGCCGAAGTGCAACTGGTAAATCTCTCAATTGTTTTTTTTTTTCACAGCAGTTTTGTTCGTAAATGGAAAAAAGTGACCTTTTTTTAATATTTGCTTTTCTTTCAGCAGTTGAAGAATATTGATTATCCCTTTGTTTCTAGTATGTAAAGTACAACTAAAGCATTTTAACTCCGTACAACATTTGTTTTATGCTTTGGTTTCTGCTCATATGCTCTATAATTACACACAAGTAATTAACAAGGAAAACATGAAGTATCTTTCTCAAAAATGATTAAAATATTTGTATTAAACTAAAGCTCTAATGTCAAAGGTAGTAGCAGCTTTACAGGTTCTTTAACCTTGAAATGTGACAGGTGAACCTATGCACATCCTTCACAGCAGACCACATTATTGCACTAGTTAGTTAATAAAGTGCTTAATGTCATAAGATTTGGAGACTACAAGTAATTAAAATGGATGCAGAACATCTATAAGATCTGACTGACGTTTCCTTTTGGCTTTTTTGATTGAATGGACCTTTCAGGAAGTTTATTAGAAGTCTCACGTTTCATTTACTCTAAACTGGAAAACGCCATATGTAACCTCTGAGTTTCTCTATGCTGCAGTGACCTTTTTCTCCTTAAATGGTGTGGGAAACATCTGGTTGCTCTCTTCCAGAGCCTCCTATCCTTTCGAATAGATGCGGCCCATCTTCAAATTTTGCATTTCCTAATCATTTCCTAATCAGTTTCCAACCAGTTACCTAATCATTGGTTTCTTCCACTGATCCAGTTTGAGTCTCGATGGAAGATTTTGATAACCGAGTAGACCCTTGCTCTGGGTCTTCTTCTTCTTCTTGTTCCACCTCCTCACCCTTGTGGTTTTCTTTTTTAGGACTCTTATTTCCTTCATCCATTACAGATTCATCTTTCTGTGAAATTTGCTTGAACTCTGGATCCTCCATAGTCTCAGATTCAGCACATATGCACTCAAGTTTCGCATTATATACTTCAGTCTCTGAATCCTCCACATCAGCCTCTGCTCCGTCTTCATATTCTATATTTTCAGCAAGAGTTATGTTAAAGGGTGTGTTCTGTACTTCCGCTTTACATTCTTCGCCCTTGTCCCTTCCTGTGACGGCATCCTCTGAGCCGTCACTCCCGTGTTCTCCCTCCGAGCCATCCTCAGCTTCATCCTCTGCTTCAGCAGATTCGCCTTGATTTCCCAACATAGTATCTTCATTGGCGGTTTCAGTGTCAACCTCCTCTGAAATAGCTGTGTGATCATCCTTGGTTTCATTTACAGCTCCTTCATTTTGTATTGTTTCTTTGCCTTCTTCTACAACTATAGCTTGTGCTTTATCACCACAATTAATATTCTCTACTTCATCATGTTCTGTCTGTTCTGTATATTCTGTTACATCATTTTCTATTTTATCATGAAGGTCATCAGATTTAATTACCAATTTATTCTCTTTGGGTTCTTCTTCTTCTTCAAACTCATCATCCCCCTGTAACGCTGATACCTCATCATGATTATCCGTGTCCTCAATATTTGATTCTTCCATTACATTATCTTCTTGTTCCTCTACTTCTTCATCTTCATCCACTTCTTTAACCATATAGTTTTCAACACTTTCACCTTCATCTTTAGGTACTTCATCTTCTGTGCTTGCTTCTTCTTTATCGGTTTCACCTTTTTCTGCCTCAATATTTTCGCTCCTTTCAGTTTCAGAAAGGTCACCTTCGGCAGTGTCATCTTTTGTATCTGTTTGCACATCTCCAGTCGTTTCAGATTCTTCTGATTCTTCAAAGCTTTCAGCTTCATTATGTTCACAATCTTCACCTGTTTCAGGCTCCAATGTTTCAGTCTTTTCAATTATATTTTCATCATCTGCATCCTCTTCATCTATGTTCCCTTCTGTATCTATTTCAGCTTCTTCAGCCTCATCACTGTAACTCTTATCTTCTGCAGTGTCATCTTCTGTTTTTTCATTCCCTTCATTTGTTTCATCATCACTAGCTGTTTTATCTTCTGCTTCCTCAGTATCTTTATTCTCTTCTGATTCAGTCGATTCAGCTTCATTTGCAGTAGTTTCTTTTGCTTCTGCTTCACTGTTTTCACTTTCATCTTCATCACTTTGCTTATTTTCAGGAGTTCTAGCTTCAGAAACTTCACTTACCTCAAGGATTCCTCCATCTACTGATGTTTCACCCTCTTCAACTGTTTCAACTTTTTCTGTATCACTATTTTCATCTTCAGTGGATTCAGTTGTTTCAACTGCTTCTTTGTCCTCACTTGTTCCTGTTCCTGTTTTATTATCTTCAGCATCCATGGATTCACCATTTTGAAGAACCGCATCATCATCACTTGTTCCTTCTTCTTTAACTGTCCCACTGTCAGCAATTTCAGCTTCTGCTGCTCTGAAAACTTTGGACTGTTCATTTTCAGAAGTCTCACTGTCACTATCATTTGACTCAGGGCTCTCAGTTGTCTGTTCATCTTGAGTAGTTTCATCTTCTTTAATTTTAACTTCACCTTCTTCGGAAGTTTTGTGCTCATCCATATCATCATTTTGGCTAATTTCATTTCTTGAATTTTTGCCTTCATATATTTCTGCATCGCTTTTGCAGTCATCAGCTGCTTCAGATTTGTTTGCTGTTTCTGTGTCTCCATCAAAGTCAATAGTTTCTGTTTCATATTTAGTTGTGACATCGTCATCCATTGTTTCATGTTCAGCTGTATTTTCTTCCAAGGCCCTATTAACTTCTGCACCTGTTTCATCTTCTTCAGCAGATTCATTCATTTCACTACTTTCATTTTCAGTTTCTAAAACATTTGCAACTTCCCCTGCACTTATTTCTTCTGTCTCACCTTCTCCAAAGTTTTCATTGTCTTCAGCTGTTTCAGTGTCTTCAGTGGCTGTTCCTTCAGCTCTTTGGCTTTCATCAGTTACTTCACTCTGTTGGACTGCCTCTCCAACTGCCTCGGAAGGTCCATCTTCATCATCATCCTTGTTATCTTTATCTTCTTCACATTCATCAGAAGATTGAAATTCTTTAGCTGCTTCTACAGCTGTTTCACTATAGAAAGCCATTTTCTTAACAGGAGTTCTTTCAAATTCCTCCTCCATTTTAGTGTTTCTCGATTTCTTTTCTTGTATTAAACAATCCTTTGTATTCTCAGATATTATTTCAAGCATTTCACCAACACTTTTTTTCATTTTCCTACTTTCTTCTTCCTCTACTGTCTCTTTTTCCATACACTCCTTATTAGTAGCCTGAGTTTTAACCAAGTGTACTTGCTCATCTTCTTCGTTCTCTACCTCCTCCTCTAAATCCTTAAAGTCATTTTCATCTTGGATTCCAGCCCCTTCTTTCCTATCAAAACTGTCCTCCTCATATTCTTTCTCTTGGATATCAGTGGACATTGTCTTCTTCAGCTGGAGGATTTTCCTTAAATCAAAATCTATCATCACTGGTGCAGAACTAGTACATGCGACCAGTGCCATAGGTCTGGATATCATTTTCTTTTTCACACAAGTCTCACAGGGGCAGTACTCATCTTCACTACGCTGATCACTAAATTCAGTCCCAGTTACAGTGTTATCCTCTTCACTTTTTTGGACCGGTGTGTCAATGGATTTGTTATACATGACCTTCAGTCTCCGTCGTCTCTGTTCAGTTTGCACTGTCAATTCCCTTGACATGGCTTCTTTAGGTGGTCTTGGTCTTCCTGCTCGGCTCTTAATTTTTAGTAACTCCCTATCTATACTTGATTGAATCCTTTTCTGGACTTCAGCTTGCAGTTCATTTATCATGATGTCAAGCTGTTCGTTTTCATCTAAGTTCCAACGACCTTTAAGCTCCTCCATTGCATTCACATAATGTTTCATGAACTGCTTCTCTATTTTGTTTAATAAAGTTAGCACCCATAGAGGATCGGGGTCTTGTGAAAGCTTCCTTGTTAATGGTGCAGATGTCATACTACTTGATTCTGTTTCTTCAGGAAAATTTCCAGAGCTCTTTTTTGATGAAGGTGTTTCTAGAATTTCTCTTGGACTTCCATTGCTTTGAATTGTCTCATCTGATGGGGGTCCCTCTACCTCTACTTGTTTCTCCTCATCTGGGCCTAACCCTTCACTTGTTGGGCTCCACAGCACACGACAAGCTATGTCAGGTGTGGCCGGATCAGACGCAGCAGCTGGAAAATCTGTGTCCAACACAGATTTTGGTGAAAATTTCAGGCTCTCTTCGTCTTCATTTTCTTCTTGGAGAGCATCAAGGTCAGTAACCATACCTTCTGTGTCATTCTGAGCTGCCCCCCCCAGTTTTCTTTTGCCTAACCACACCACCATTAAGGCTACTCTTCCCAGACCCTGCTGAACCACTGCTAACATCCACTCCAGATGATGATCTGTGGTTGAATTCATCATCCACTGAGTGATGTTTGTTGAGTTCTTTCTGTTGCTTCTCTTGTTCACTATTAGTTGGCTCAGACAGCCAGAGAGACTGAAGTATGTCCATCAGCTCTTTGTATTTTTCATCTTTTGCATTGTTTGACAGCTCTGAGTCTATTAACTGTAGATTTGCAAGGCAATCCAGCAATCCTCTTGCTGACGTGCTCAGTTTTCTTCCATATGTAGGCGATACTTCTGGTAAACTATTGCACCTGTCAAGCTTTGAACTTAGAAGAGCTTTCATTACCTGAACTGAAGACGTACAGCTCTTTGGTAAGCTTTCTTTGTTTCTGAATTTACCAACATCACAAGTAGGGAAGTTGGGAGTGTGTGAGGTCTCGGTGTCGTCAAGCTTCTTAGCATTAAACTCGTTGGTTACCTCATCATCCAGTGCTTGTGTTTCAGGTTTTTCACCTGCTTCATTTTCATTTAGATTTAGTATGACAGCTGTGATCTCATCATTAGTTTCATTGGTCCTGTCCTGTTCACTTTGTTGAGGTCTTTCCATAATCATATCATGAGTTTGCTGCATTTCTGTTTCACCGCAATTTTCATTAAATTCATCCCCCACACCATACATTGAGCTGTTTGATGGTATTTTTTTCAACCACTCATTTACAACCTCTGTTGGAGATGCATTTGGTAAGTTAGAGGGTGCGAACTGAGGCAGGTCGTCTTCTATTTTTGGTCGTGAAGAACTACTGTTTTTCCGTTGCCTACATTTACTGTTTTTGTCACTTCTGTTGTCACTTATATTGCTAATGCAATCTGCTGTACCATTCAATGTTTTGTCGGGTTTTGATTCTCCTGAAGTTGGTCCTGCATTTTTAGCATTGTCCTTAGAATGATCAACTTCTGAAACTGATGAAATACTACGATTTGAGATGTCGTGTTGTCTGAAAGGTCTTTCATTTTGGGTTATTAATCCTTTTTGTGGACTGAGACAATTCTGTGAAGCCACAGAAATTTCTGTTGAATGTGGTCTTGTGGAATCTGATTCCGTATAATTTTTTGAAGCCCTCTTACTTGACTTTGTCTTTATTGAAAGGATACTTCCTGCACCATTTTTAGCCTCAAGTGTAATCTTTTCTCCCTTTACCTGCAAATAAGATGAGATGTTAGAAAGATCGCTTTTTGATCTTTCCTTAATATTTGCTTCTGATGCATTTGAATCAGGTCTTGAGAGTGCAGCAGAAACCATTTCAGCTGTACTTTTGCTTTTTCTCTCTATGGAGGAGCTTTCAGAACAGACACTTGAAGCAAGCTGGTGTGAATTGTTAGTGGTTTTATTTTGACTCTTTCTGTAAGCAAAGCCATTGGAGGAAAGAGTGGAAAGTACTCTACCATCATTAGTGTCCTCATCACGGTTGCCTTTTGATTTTTTAGGCTGGTCTGAAACTATAGTTCTTTCAGAGTTTACCGATGGTCCCTCATCCTTAATTTTTGATTCACATGTAGGCTTTGATTGTACTGAAGCATTTGAACTCACAGACATGGCACAATCTTCTCTTTCATTTGTGCCACCTTCATCTTCCACCAGCGCAATAGATACTGAAGCAAAAGAGGACAGAGATAAAGCTCTTTCTGAGGCATTGCATTTTGTTTGGCCACTTTTTTTAGATTTTGTAGATTCCACGGATTTGACTGACATACCACTAGTAGCAATGTCTTGATTTGCTTCTAGTGCATTGCCAACATTATCTTCATATACATTTTCAGATACTAATTTCCTAGGCCTTGATGTTTCCTCAGAGGCACTACAGTGACATTTTCTGGAATTTTTTGATGACTCAGGTGTATTAGAATGAGCAGAGAGTACACTGCCTAACTCCTCATCCATCTCAAGTGCTTCAGAATCACTGCCATCTATTTTTTGTGGTACAGGCTTATCTGCACATTTTTCTGATGCTTCACAAAACCTTGATTTCACAGAACTGTCTGTTCTAATTGACATGCTTTCTGGTTCGTCTTTCTCATCATCTGTAGCTACTACACCGAGAGGTCCATATTTTTTAGATTTCTCAGAATTTGCATCTACATTTGATAAAAATGACTCCTGACTCTGCACTCTTTCTGGAATTTCTTCCTCTGCTTCTTCTCCATCCTCCTTGGTGCCCTTTTCAAATTTCTGAAACTTTCCAGATCTTGCAGAATCATTTGTTTTACTTGAAATTGTGCTGACTGGTCTGCCATCTGATTCTTCTTCTAAATCTTTAACAAGTTTTTCTGACACTTTAGAGTTTGATGAAGCATTTGATTTTTCTGACAAGGACCTTGGCACCCTTTCTATTGTTATTTCTTCTGTTTCTTTATTAGGTTTTACTGATACTTCTGAATATGTAGAAGCATTTGATTTTAAAGACCTCTCTTTCACTCTGATCTCTCTTTTTTCTTTCTTTTCATCTTTTACTTCGAATGCAGGCATTTCAGATATTCTGGAAGTTTTGGATCCAGCTGACACATCTGAATTAAATGACTGAGTACTTGAAATTCTTTCCTCCTTTGTATGAATATGGGCATCTTCTGCTTCATCACTCTGCTGGTTTGGAATTTTTGATTTTGCTGATTCTGCTGAAGGGTTTGACTTTGCAGACATAGTGCTTGAAGTTCCATGTGATTTGTCTTTATTACTGATATTTTCCTTTTCATGGATAAGGGTTTGTGATGGTTTGGACTTGACTCTATTTGAAGTATTAGACTTCAGTGACCCAGTGTTAGTACCTCTCAGCTCTGTTTCTTCTCCTCCATCTTCAAAATCATCGCTACGTTTCTCACATTTTCTTGATCTTGCTGAAGCATTAGACTTGACTGACATTGCACTTGGAACTCTGATCTCCATTTCTTCTCCTTCATCTTCAGAATTATCAGTAAGTATTTCAGATGCTTTAGATTTACTTGATCTTGCTGAAACATGTGACTTGACTGACATAACACTTGGAACTATGATATCAGTTTCTTCAGCTCCATCTTCAAATTCAGCAGTACTTTTTTCAGACACTCTGGATTTCCTGGATCTGACTGAAGTTTCAGATTTATCTGACATAGCACTTGAAACTCTGTATTCAGTATCTTCTTTGTCTACATTTTCAGATGTATGCATTGAATTTTCTGATATATTTGACATTTTTGATTTTGCTGAAGCATTTGATTTTATTGACCTAGCAGTAGGAATTCTTATCTCTTTTCCTTCTTGCACTGTCTCTTCAAATTCATCCACCTGCACTTTTGATTTCCTAGATATAGCTGAAGAATTTGACTTTAATGACAGACCACTTGGAACTCTGCATTCTGTTTCTTCTTCCATTCCATCCTCAGTTTCTTCAGCAAGCTTTTCTGAGATTTTGGACATTTTGGATTTCGTTGAATCTGATTTGTCTGACATAGCACTTGCAGCTCTGTATTCTGTTTCATCTTCAGTTCTATATTCAGTGTGGTCAACAGCCTTTTCTGATATTTTGGATTTTCCAGATCTTGTTGAAATATTTGACTTGGCTGACATAGAACTTGAAGCTCTGTACTCTGTTTCTTCTTCCATCCCATCTTCAGTTTCATTAGCAAGCTTTTCTGATGTTTTGGATTTCCAGGATCTTGCTGAAGCATTTGATTTTATTGACATGGCACTTGGAACTCTCTCATATCTTTCTTCCACAAATTCTTCTGTGTCTTCACTGGGATTTTTAGAAACTCTGGACTTTCCAGATTTTACTGAGACACTTGATTTAACTGAAACAGTACTTGGAGGTCTGTCTTCTGTATCTTCTTCATTTATATTTTCAGTTTGTCTGCTGGATCTTCTGAGATATTTGATTTCTTCGATCTTGCAGAAGCATTTGATTTGGCTGACATAGCACTAGGTATTCTGAGTTCTATCTCTTCTTGTACAACACCTTCAAACTCATCTGCAGATTTCTGAGATCTTTTGGATTTCCTTGATCTAACTGAGATGTTTGACTTCAAAGACATTCCGCTTGGAGCTCTGTCTTCTGTTTTTTCCTCTGTATGATATTCTACTTCATTGGCAGATTTTTCTGAAACTTTTGACTTTGTAGATCTAGCTGAAGCATATGATTTGTCAGTCATAGCACTTGAAGCTCTGTACTCTGTTTCTTCTTCCATCCCATCATCAGTTTCATTAGCAAGCTTTTCTGATGTTTTGGATTTCCAGGATCTTGCTGAAGCATTTGATTTTATTGACATGGCACTTGGAGCTCTCTCATATCTTTCTTCCACAAATTCTTCTGTGTCTTCACTGGGATTTTTAGAAACTCTGGACTTTCCAGATTTTACTGAGACACTTGATTTAACTGAAACAGTACTTGGAGGTCTGTCTTCTGTATCTTCTTCATTTATATTTTTAGTTTTGTCTGCTGGATCTTCTGAGATATTTGATTTCTTCGATCTTGCAGAAGCATTTGATTTGGCTGACATAGCACTAGGTATTCTGAGTTCTATCTCTTCTTGTACATCATCTTCAAACTCATCTGCAGATTTCTGAGATCTGTCAAATTTCCTTGATCTAACTGAGGTGTTTGACTTCAAAGATATTCCACTTGGAGCTCTGTCTTTTGTTTTCTTCTCTGTATGATATTCTATTTCATTGGCGGATTTTTCTGAAACTTTTGACTTTGTAGATCTAGCTGAAGCATTTGACTTGTCAGTCATAGCACTTGAAGCTCTGTACTCTGTTTCTTCTTCCATCCCATCCTCAGTTTCATGAGCAAACTTTTCTGATGTTTTGGATTTCCAGGATCTTGCTGAAGTATTTGATTTGATTGACATGGCACTTGGAACTCTCTCATATGTTTCTTCCTTGACTTCTTCAGTGTCTTCGCTAGGATTTTTAGAAACTCTGGACTTTTCAGATCTTACTGAGACACTTGATTTAACTGAAAGAGAACTTGTAGCTCTGTCTTCTGTATCTTTTGTATTTTCTCTCCTGGATCGAGTTGAAGTGTTTGATGACATACCACTTGGAGCTCTGTTTTCTGTTTTCTTCTCTGTACAGTCTACTTTGTTGGCAAATTTTTCTGACACTTTTGATTTATTAGATCTAGCTGAATCATTTGATTTGCCTGACATAGCGCTTGAAGCTCTGTATTCAGCTTCTTCTTCCAGTCTTTGTTTTGTTTCTTCAGAAGATTTTTCCAGTACTTTGGACCTCTTGCATCTTGTTGAAGCAGTCGACTTAACAGACACAGCACTAGGAACTTCGGCCTTTATTTCTTCTTCTATACCATCTTGGAATTCATCTCTAATGATTTCTGATCCTTTGCCTTTCCTCAGTGTAATTGAAGTATTTGACTTGATTGGCATAGCACTTGGAACTCTGTCCTCTGTTTCTTCTTTGTCTTCTTCAATGTCTTCAGCAGAATGTTTGAATACATTGGATTTAGATGTTAGTGAAGTATTGGTCCTTAGTGACATAGCACTTGGAATACTGTACTCTGTTTCCTCTTGCATTCCATTGTTAACTTCATCATTATGTTTTTCTGACACTTTGGACTTGAATCTTGTTAAAGCATTCAACTTGATTAACAGAGAACTTGGAACTCTAACTTTTGCTTCTTTTTCCATATCTACAATCTCTTCAGCAGGTTCTTCTGATGTTTTGGACTTCTTTGATTTTGCTGAAACATTTGACTTGATTGACACAATGCTTGGTCTGTACTCTGTTTCTTCATCCACCTCTTCAGTTTCATCAGCAGGTTGTTCAGCTGTGTTAGACTGCCCAGATTTTGCCAAAAAACTTGATATAACAGTTGAAGTTCTATGTTGTGTATCTTCAGTGATTGTATTTGTGTCTTCTGAAGAATTTTCTGATTCTTTGAGCTTTAATCTTGTTGACATATTTGATGTTTTTAGCATAGCACTAGGAACCCTGTCATCTGTTACCTGAGCTGTAGAATCTTCTATTTCCATGGGCTTTTTTGAATCTTTAAATTTTGTAGAGTTACTGGAGAAAACTGAGTTTGTAGAATTTGTTGAATCATTCAAAACCATTGACATTGTACTGTCTACTCTTTTCTCTATTTCTTCTGTGTCTCCAATTTTCACAGACACTTCATTTTCTTCTGCTCTTTCACTGTCTTCCTCCATGTTACATCTTACTGAAATACACTGAAAACTGTTATCCAGTTTCCCTGAACCCTGGTCACAAACAATATTTGATTCAGGTACTTTAGGTGTGCTTGATGTTGCCATTTTTGATCTTTCAAGTTTCTCCACTGTGTCTGTATACTTTTCTGAAAAATGTTTTGGTGCTGGAGATGTAGTCTTGTTGGACTTTCTGGATTTCGTTGACAGAGTGGAGCCTCTAGATGTTTTACTTGGAGGTCTGGGGGATAAGTGGTGCATAGGGCCAGTGTTTGAGCAAGAACTTGATGCTGCACTTCTAATGTGTTCATCATCTTCAGGGTTGTAACCTTGTGACCTGCTAGGTACAAGTCCATCATCTTCATCTGGGTCTTCTTTGAGAGACTGCAACACCTGCGATGAAATACTAATAGAAGAAAATGATCGATCATTGTCCTTTATGATCTTGGTCATTTTAACATTGACCGGATCATTTGTCAAATCCTTAGCATGCTTGGTTCTTATTTCAGCTTTCTCAGATGTTTGTATATTATCAGTACTCTCAAGTATTTCTCCTGTGGAAGACCTAGTGATTGATTTTGCAGATATGGTGTCCATTTCATTTTGACTGCAACACTGATTGATGTTACAATATTCAGCTGTGCTGTCCACATCCCCAACAATTTGTTGAAAGTCATTAGCTTGTTGCACAATGTGTTCTGTGTACTCTTCGCTGGAATGAGACATTGTGTGCAAGCTCTCCATGGAAGACCGATTACACATGACTAAACGTGAGGATGTGCTGGAACTTGAAGATTCAATATGCCTAACATGATCATCATCCACAGTGTTCTTCCAAATGGCAAACTCCTGGCAGTGGCTGCAACAGTGTGGGCAGTGAGGTTCCTCCAGATGCTTCTGATAAAGAGTACGCATGTACACATCTTCAGTCTCACATGGAGAAACATACTCTGAGTCTGAGCAACTTCCTGAATGATTTCCACTTTCTAACAAACAGTCACTAATGGCTCCCGGGGACTTCTTAATCTGAGTTGACCACTGCAGGGTTTCATGGTTCAGTAAATGGAAACGCACATTCATTTCCAGAGAGAGGCTGCCATCTTTGCTGACATGCACTCTTTTTTCGATGTCATCCTCCATACTTTCCTTTGCATGTGAGCAACCGTCAGTGTAACTAGTTCTGCCCAGAGAACTTCTCCAGTGACGATATGACTTTTCTGGCATAGGGAATCTGCCCTTATTGCTGAAGTCACACCTTGGGTGGATGATGCTTTTCTTTGTTTCAAATCCAAAGCCACCTGTAATGCCAGGTCATGAGAAAAACAAGATTTCTGTTAGGAAATAATTTGCTTATATGCAGTACAAGTTGCATGTGAGGTGGTGCTGTGGAGAGTCTATATTCAACTTCCAGCAGTGCCCTTTTCTCGAGTTATGTAAGTGTTATTGTTCAGGAAACCAAGTAACATACAGTAAAAAGTAGAATTTTTTCCTCCTTTTTACTTTGGGTGGTTAAAAGGTTATTTATGACAGCTAAGGAAAACCTTCTAGGAATATTAACTTATAAAGCATGTAACGCACAGTACACAACGTTACTTTACTTGGTACCAGTACATTAAATCAGTTAATTATCAGCAGCATACAGGGTGAATACTTATGTTTTGAAATCTTAAAGATACCAGTTAAAGCTCCATTTCTGACATCTGAGGAAGCACCTTTGATCAAGGTACTTGACCCAAATAGCCTCAGTTAAAACAGTTGTATAAAAGTGTCTGTTACTGTAAGCTGCTTTGAAAAAATTACCAGCCAAGCAATGTAATATTATGTTCCACTTTTGAATTTTTCAGCCAGTTCAAGGACAACTTTGTTAATAGCAATCTTCAAAATTTCTCTTTAAAAAGCTCTTTAAATGTACTGAACAGATAAATTTCAAGATAAAGTTGAAAAAATTAATAAACAGAATATATAAATTGAATGTTACCACTTCTCTTACTTTCATGACTTGTACTGCAGATGGTTGGATGTGATCTTGAAAAAAGTCTTGGGAGTTTTTCATCTTGATGTTTTGTCATTTTTTCCATCAGGTGAGGGCGAAAATGTTCCCGTCCCACACAGACGAGCACATTAGGACACTGTATGAGGCTCTGAATACTGTCAATCTGAAATTGGCAAAACCAGATGTTAATAGATGAGATTATTAAAGTGTCTTGATTTTAAAGTAATGAAAAATAAAATTCTAAATAAAATAAAGCGTTCTCTATTGAAGTGAACTATTCCTCAATATTTAACCTTTAAAATATTTTTAAACGACCTTAGGAGAAGGTAGAAATGACACTATATAATAAAACAACCTTGAACAGTGTTATTGTGTTTATCGCTAATCATTTAGGCAGATATTGTGATTACCACTGCAGATATCATTTACAATTAGGTGACACTGCAGTGCATAATTTTTAAGACAGTTTATTTGGTGCGAAGCAAAGTCTTAATGTACGTTATAGTCACCAGCCACCTTGTGAGGTACACCTCATTGTTTACATGCACAGCACCCACCACCCATAGTTATTAAGCCACATGGCTGTGACTTTATATAAAGCATTGAATATGGTTGTAAGGGCTAGTCACTGTTCAGATGAGCATTAGAATAGACAGGACATGAGACTTAAGTGACTTTAACCATGGTTTCACGGTTAGTGCCAGTCGCATTGGTTCGTTCCACTATCTCAGAATCAGCTCCCCTCCTGGAACACCCAAAAAATGCTGATATAAACAAATACTTCTGTGGGTAGGAACACATTGTTAATGAGAAAAGTCAGAGGGTAATGGCCAGATTTTGTAATCTAATGGGCCAAAAATATAAAAAACTGTGGTGCACAAAGGCATCTTTGAACATAACTCATCATACCTTAAAGCAGATGGGCTACATCAGCAGAAGACCATACCAGGTTCTACTCCTGTCAGCTATGAAAGAAGATGATGTTCCAGGTGATTTCAGTCACCAACACTGGATGGAACTGGATGACTAAAGAATGTTGTTTAGTCTGTCAAATCTCAATTTTTTGATGTCATTTTGATGACAAAGTCAGAAATGGGTGAAAAAAAAAAATTGAATCCATGGACCAATCCTCCCTGACCTGCCTGGTGTCAACAGTACAAACTGGTGGTGGTGTGATACTGTGGGGAGTGTTTTTTGGTACATGTTATCTTTCTATATAGCAAGGCATTTTGTAACATCATTTAAATGCCACAAAGTGCCAAAACATTTGCTGCTGACAAGGTACAGTCCCTCACTGATGCTTCCAGCAGGGTCATGTGTCATGTCATAAGGTATGCCTCATCCTGAGATGGTTCCACAAACATGACAAATCTTTTACTTTACTACAATGGCCTGCATGGTTCCCTCTCAAGCCAACAGATCATCTTTACAATCAGGTCAAACACAATATTAACAAAATGTAAGCGGTGCCAAAAAATCTGCAGAAACTGCAAAACTCTATCGAGCCAGCATGGTCCATGCCCAGCACCTTGTTCAATTCATGCTGATCTAGAAGCAAAAGAAAGGGTACTATCTACATGTACCTAATAAAGTAACCAGTGAGTGTACGTTGCAAAGGAAATAATTTTGTAACATGCTTATAGAAATACCAAGAATCTAATACCAGAGAAATCTGTGTCTGTAATTTTTGTTTTATAACAATATGTTAGCAATTATTTAAAAACATTGCTAAACTGTAATCTAACAAATTTACACTTTTAGCTGATGTTTTTAAGTTCCACATTGATTATCGAATGCATCATTTATTCATAATCAGTAACACGGGGTCATGGTGGTCCAGGGCCTGTCCCAGAAGCATAAGGCAGGATACAGCCTAGATGCAATCACACACTCAGTCACTCACACATAGACATAAATGGCAATTTAAAGTCACCAATTCACCTGAAAAAACATCATTAGGTTGTGTGGAGAAACTGGAGAACCCAGATTAAACTCATGCAAATGCAGGAAGAACATGAAAATTTAGCACAGTGTAGAGTGTAGACCTTCACCCAGGTGTAAACCTGGATCCCAAGAGTTGCGAAACACCAGCACCGGCCATTGCACTACCATGATCCAAATAACTAATCAATTCATGTTGCTTGAAATCGCACCAGTGTATATTTTCTTGGACTGAATCAACGTTGTTAGTATAATTTGAGCAAAATGCCTTCTTCTCCCCTGTATATAGAGACAGGGCATCTGGTGTGCAAGTCAACATGTGGCTGAAGTCACTCATGTTCAGAATCAAAACACCTTCAGTTTTCCACATGAGCACTGACTCTGCTGTACTTAAATGTTCTCAGATTCCTTCAGTTTCTTTTTCACTTTGCAGAAAGCCTCCAAATGTTTTGACAGAAAATAGGTATTCCTACAAAGTTCTGTAGTTTGAATGTGTTTCAATACTTTTTTAAAGGAAAGGTAAGTACAACTCTGGGTCTTCATTCCTAGACCCCTGTGGTCTGGGTCTGTCTTCATTTTAGGGTGATGTCTGTGGTTGTAGTAGTCTTCTAAGAAGCCCCCAGTGGAGGTATGTGCAGTACACAGCACTGTGTTTTCTCCAGGCAATACATGTTGGGATGTAATAATAGGACATGGCTCCAGCCACAGAGGAGCCACTTAGAATTCGCTGAGACAACAACAGAATTCAGTTTTAATCACTGGGAAATCCTTGGATGAGCTCCAGAATCCTCAGTGTCTTTAATAAAATTTTGCTTATGACTCAAGACTAAGGTATGGTGCTAGAATGGGGTGGCCCATCATTCATGCATCTTTCATCCTTCAGACTGCCCAAACTGACCCAGAACCTGTGCAACCCTATTTTAATAAATAGGATTCATAACAATTGATGACTTTGTGTGCGTGTGCGTGTGTGTGTGTGTGTGTGTGTGCGTGTGTGTGTGTGTGTGCGATTACACTGCAATAGCCTTGCACCCTATCCAGAGTATACCCTGCCTCAGACCCCATACTTCCACGATAGGCTCTGATTCACCATGATCCTACACTGGAGAGGCAGATATTGATAATGTGTAGGTGTATGTTCATCAAAAATTCAAATTGAAAATGATGCACAATGCAAATATTTAAACTGAGCGTGTAAATAATTATTTACATTGAGCTGTTGACTGAAAAAAACTTGTTTGAAATCAAATTAAGTTTTATGCTATGATTAAGGTATTATTGTAATAATTATAGTGTTCTACAATTATTGTAATGATAAATATAAGTAATGAGTACACCATTGTTCTTTGCTGTTAATTCCTTAATAAGATTTAACTTATTTCTTTAGATTTCAGAACTATTGAAAGTGTTCCAATTTTCACGGGATCATAAAAATACTCATTATTACTACATACGCACGATCAACAGGTGGACAGTTAAATCAACATTGCAGATGTTTGAAGAAACCCAGAAGTGTAGGACAAATCCAGACTTTTCGTCTTAAACAACTAAAGGCTTTTAATTAAAGAACTGAACTGAGTTTATAATATATTCTTTGTACACTGCGATGGGAATAAATAATTTATTTTGCCTCCTCGAATCGTAGTGCTGTTTAATAAGATAAATGTTAGACTCTTAAAATTTCCTGGCAGGTCAAGGCCCATGGGATACCTATTGTTCAACAATACTTACTAGAGATGTATTTTCTGTAAATATGTAAGGCCGGCACTTATGTGTGATACTATGTGTAAGGAAATAGAAAATATCAGTTTTGTACTTTTTAGTCTTTTTCAAGTAAGTGTACCATTGAAGCATCCAGAATCGTAATTGGTTTCCCAACTGATAATGATTATGCTGTATAGACAGTTATTTTTAACAGATATGCAGGCTGTTCTATCCTGTACTCGTGTGAATGATAATGGTTTCCGCACAGTAACAACAGGAGGAGCTGTCGCCCTTCTGAAGGCTGCAGTGAAGCTGTCAGGGAAAGGGCTTTACCTTGTGCCCATCCAGAGTGTACAACTGCCTGACAGGGCTCTGCATGAGCTCAGACACCTCATCCATGAAGACCCTGAGGCTGCGAAGAGTTCTCCTATGAAGGACAATGGACTTCTGGACCGCTGGGTCCAGGTTATTCACCAGTACAATCCTCTTCGGATGCCTGTGGTGGAGACGCCGTGACTGGTCGATGGGATCCCCCTGCGGTCGTTTGGGATTCCTGGGGACACCCGTTTTGTCAAAGTTTTCAGAACAGGGGTCGCACTCTCCATCCTCTTGCCTCTCTGGGGGGTTGGAGTTGTGGGAAGTCCAGGTGTCTGAATTTCTATGCCCCCCTAAAGGAGGTAGCACCTTCTGAGAGGGGTCATTAAGGGCCGCTTCGGAAAATTTGAGCCTTCGCTTGTGGGACGCCTCGGTGGCCCCAGCAAGCCGTTGATTTCTGCTTCTGTAGACGACCGCTTTCTCGGCTGGGGGAGCTGCTCTCACATGGGAGGTGGACAGAGGGAGAGGTGGAAGCGACTCGTGGATAAATTGGGTGTCAGGAAGTGGGCAACCCGCTGGAGCTGACTGCATTGTGCCCACTCCTACAATATCGAGAAGAAACAAAAGAGTGACTATTGCAGTAACTGAGGCGTAAAATGACATCAACATGAGAATGCTGCTGTAAGCAGACAGGTTAAAATAAACACATTAAGCAGGAAGTTATACAGTGAAAGGTTGACATTTTAATTCCCAAAAACTGCGCTTTACATTGAAACATTTCTGCACATTTCAAAAGGACTGTCTCTTTAAACAACATAGAATCTTGTCATTTTCTGAATGAATTTCACCTTTAATATGTTTATAAAATTTAGCTGTGCTATTAAAATTAAATTTATACTACTATTTTTACTCTCATGTTGTATACTCTGTATACAATATGTTATTTTTTATTCTGTAATTCTGTGTCAGCTGTTTGTCTTTAAATACTGGAGGCACCTAGAACCACAGCAAATTCCTTGTGTGTATTAGTACACTTGGCCAATAAATCTCAGTCTGATTCTGACTCTCGTTCTAAAATTCATAGCAGTTTCTAAGAGAGTGTTACATAATAAATTCTGTTTAATCTTGTACCTCAGGTAACCTTTTCAAGTTCACTACTGCACTTTTGGCAAATAGGCTGTACTTTGTACCGTTTCTTGCAAACTGAGCCAAAAGGTTAAAATGATCACGTCATTGCTAAAAAACAGGAGGTGTTTTCTGAGGAACCACATTATGAAGAAGGCGGAAAGCGTATAAAGACGCGTAGGCCTGTAGTTTTCATCACTTTACTAGACATGTAATTGTGCATTTTGGAACAATTAAAAACCAGAAGATGTTTTCATCCAAGTTAAGTGGCATTCAGTGACATGAAAAATTTTTCCGAACAAACTCTAATGTCTCGCTATAATGATCTTCATCCACTTAAAAAAATTAGAGAATTTATTATTGCTACTCCCATTCCTCGATTTACGGAGGTAATTAATTCCTTGTCAAGTGTTTGTGAAATCAAAATTCATAAATGAAGCACTCGGTTCAATTGAATTTAAAAGGGGAAATGCTTAACTGGTCCCTAAGCCAAAAAAGTCACTATTAAATATTTTAAAGCAAGGAGAAACACATACAGGTTGAAGTAAAATCAGCCTTCAGATAGTGCAACAATGTTTTCAACTGAAAACAGCCTTTCTTAGCTCAGCATAAGAATAGTATAAAGATTCATATTTCCTAGGAACTTCCTGAAAAAAATTATCATGAAACAATGCCTGAAGAGATGCGTTTTAAATGTTTATTTTTAAGACAATCTGAAATTGTAACATCAAAAGAGTCCTATGATTTCTTCGAAAAGGACACGTCTGTTATTACTTACACTAATATTTCTGGATGCTTGTATGTGATGTGTACTTTTTCACAGAGCAATAGAATAAACTATGAGAAAGCTTCCAGTTTTAACATTGATAACTAATTATCTTTATTTAGGAATCCACAGTAAATCATGCTTGTTGCCTATTATATATCAAAATGAGCTTCCTCATCAGGTTCCACAAAGTAATAAAATCCGTACAACGCGAGCGTAGGCGCATGGTAGACAAAGGGTGAAAATAGGGCTCATAATGCATGGAAACCACGGAGAATGACTGGTAGAGTCACTGGGAAGGTCTTAGAACTTCCATGAAACCCAGATTTACTGAATCCTAGAAGACCACATCAACAAGTGTGTGAATAATTCTACAGCCCCAACTTCAGCACAAGCGTGAAAAAGACATGCTATCATGACATGAGAGAAAACAGCAGAAGGCAAAGCAGATAAAAGCAGAAGCTTCAAGTGACTTTACATTAGGAACTTACACACAGTGAAAGTGAGCATTTACTGAACAAGACTTTTTTATGATCATCACTTATAATAAGACCTTGCTAAAATAGTGTAAGAATAATAAAACAGACCTGATGTTTTTACAATACTGGCAGCAGCAGGGCAAAGATCATTGCAATACATTTGTTCCTCTCAACTATTTACTCATAGAATATTGTTCACATGCCCTGCTGTACCTTATGTGTCATGGAAATAACTCTCATCCCAGAGGTGTAGCAGGAAAAAACCTTAAAACTTCATCCTGCCACCTGCAAAGGTTTGAGGAAATCCTAACAGAGGGGCCCTATTTACTTAGACATCCTTTCAAATTTAGCATAGACTCTCAACCATATTGTTAAAACCAAAAATGTCATAAGACTACATGTAATCTTAACCAGTAACACTGTAAACACAATGAAGAAACCATTCCAAGGACATCCCAAACTGTTTAAGTCATGATATATCATGCATTTTTCTACTCTTGTGGTGAAAATAGTCAGAAAATGTTAATACATTTCTTTTACAGACATTTGAACATTCCAAGGAAACTGCAATTTTACTCACCCAAGCAGTGGACTTAGTTAAATTTCACTGACCATCCCACCAGTGATTTGAATTCCACTGAAGCTACGAAGAGAGATATCATTCCACCACAGGATCTATCTTCATCTAAGGACAGCAGCAGCTCTGCTATGGTAAGTGTAAGATCGTGAACCCTCTTCTGTATACCTACCCACTAATCGGGCCCTGTGGCTTCTATGAATAGAAAGAAAAGCCACTTTAATCACCTTGAAATTATGCTGTGAACTCCAAGGGACATTGAAACTGGTCCTGTTCCATTGCATAAATGTAGATAAACATAGCTCATTCATGGCATGAAGCTGTTACCTTTACATGCCACGAGATTTAACCTCGTGGAAAATCTGAATCAGTTCTGTTTTTAGACATTTTTCACTAATTTTGTGCATGGTAGAAAGGAACTGTCAAATAACTCACTATGAAAAAAACTTTTAAATAAATGTAAAATTTATTTATTCACTTTTGGAGTTAGTGAGAAACATTGGTGGGAGCTGGTATTCACAAGTGCTACATTTTGAGATGACATCTTTCAGTATTAAAACACAATTATTATATATCATGCAGGAAGTCTTATCCATGGAGAGCATATCAAACAAAAAATGAGAGAACTTGGATACACATTTACTTCTGTTTCTTTAGCGGCTGCTTTTCTGCAAAGCGACAAACTGTGCCAATTACAAATATTTTAACCCTTTTATACAGCTGGGTAATTTTTCAATGGAGCAAATTTAATGTATGTACACAAAAACAAGTACATTTTTTAAATTAAATAAGTTGAAATATGTGGATTATGCAAGATGCGCATCTTTCCGAAGTTTTATCTTGTGACACGAAACACCTTGTTCATTTATTTAAATTGATGCGAGGTGTGGGAAAACTGAGCGATACGGGACAGTAAAACAGAAGGTGGGGAATGTTGCGTTTAACCAAGTGGGTGGTCTTCAAAGGCACGGCTCTTCTTTAAAGTCATCCACTTCAAAATGAGAGAGATGCACACATCAATATAAGGCACAGTACGGGTCAGGACAGCTCCATATGAAGGTTTGGCAACCGGACGTGTGTATACACAAGTTTTGTTAGTACTTTATCTGCTGCTTTTGTTAACCAGTGTGACATATAATGTGCCACTTCAGCAGAAAGTATGACTTTTATCTTAAATGGTCACATATACAGGAACGTGTCTGGAAATGATTTACTGTAACACGATTACTGCAGAAGCTACCAAAATTTACCCAAGGTTTTTACTTCCCAGTATCACATGGTTCTTGCACTTTCCAAGGCACTCGAGAGCAATATATCTACTTATCATCTCTCAAGAAAGGACAGAAAAAACACGGAGAATATCCATAATTTTAACTATAAGGCAATTAACGATCAGGGTTTTTATACATTCCTATTATTTTACATTCCTTACACTACAAAGTCACTGCTTTAGTTATCAACAAACTTCTCTCTGGCTGAGTCTAAAAAAAAACGCAAGAAGCAACAGTCAACAGTGACTGAAAAATGGACTCAGGTGTTCCAGGGAAGCTTGGCACTCATAAACCTGAGAACCATTATATATTAAGTGGATTAATTAACATTTATCTGCCAGAATACTGGCTTGCTGTTATCCCGATGAAGATGACCTGGGCGACCAGCCTTCACCTAGTGGAAGCTGAAAATGTCCCAAAGCAGCTCAGCATGACTGCTGCAGTAGCAGTAAGACACAAGAGACACATGTCTCCCGTTGCTATGGGTGATACCTGAAAGCTTTCATACAGCAGAAAGGGAATAGCTGGGAATTCAATCAGAGTCAGAGCAAATATTGCTAATGACCTGTGATCAAGGGAACTGTCCCACCTACAAGTAATTTACACAATAAGCATTTAAAGCTTTCTTACTGAAGCTTTCTTTTTTTTACTCCTTCACTAAAGCGTTCATATTCTTTCAGCTTCTGTCATGGAAGCAATAACGGAATTGATACCAGTTGATACCATTTCTGTGTTTTCATTCCATTGGCATAACTGGGGCCACACTATATTATCAGTTGTCCTGCTCTTTAATAAAAATCAAAGATTTGCTGGTCAATATCAATAAACATTTTTCCTAAGGTGGAGCTCTTGAGGTGTTCCGTATCTTACACTGAACGCGCCGGCTGTTACAATAGTCAGCACCTTTGTTTAAAACTGCTTTGACTTGGGGCAGTGACAAGTAATGGGCGAGCAAACATTTACTTGGTCATATTATGACAGACTGCATTCGGGGGGCAAATTCTGGCGGGGTGGGTGTGTACCCAGTCCGGATCCGCTGTAGACGCAGCCCTGCCGTTCAGCGTACACCCTAAGTAGGATGCCAGTTCATCTCAGGGAAGGAGTAAAATTGTGTGTGTAAACAAGGCAAAATTATATATTATATACATGAGTAAAAAATGAAGTAATATTTTAAGGAGAAATAATAATGCACGCATGAATCAAAATGCTTGTAGTTTACTTTTTAGGATGAAGGAGAGGGGGATTATATGAACTGTTTCCTTATAGCTTGGTGTCCCGCTGGAGGATTGGGATCCTTACAATTTGACAGCCAGGAGTACAGAACCCTCTTTTAGCCTGTTGAAGGAAAAACACTGTATTGGAGTTCTGTCCCCGTATGAAAAAGGTGGTATAAAACTCTCATGGACCCCAACTGATTGTGTCCTGTTCAAAGAAAAAATCCAAAAACTGTAGAGGTAAGAGGAGAGTTTCAAGCAACGGTAGTGAGTAGTGTTGAGAGGGCTAGTATTAACTACATCTTTCAAACTAATGCATTTTATGCGGCTACTTGAATATGCCAATAATCAGTCATTAGATATTATACAATAGGGACCTTTTCCAGTTGAGCAGATTGACATGCTTCTGAAAATCTGTTCCGTGCACTCGCTGCAAAATGTTCAGTGCTGGAAGAATTCCCACCGAGTTGCTATATTTGCAGCAGACAGTCAAAACATGTTGCCAAAAAAATTAAAGGCCTTCTGAGTTTATCGTAACAGAGTGGCCTCTTGTCGGTACAAAGACAATATTAAACAATTAGCGAATGTGTCCCTTATCAGCACTCGGCAGCTGGCTGAGTCACCCCTGACCTTGATGCTGAAGTTGTGATTGAACGCAAACTGCTTATTCATCAGAGAGCGTACCTCTCCCGCCCGCCGCCTCAGCCTCCCCACAGCGCGTTCCCATCCTGCCGCCTGACGCCTGCCGTAAGGAGCTTGGGTGGAGGGGGTGTTCCAGTGAGTCACGGGCAGCGAGGCGCTCCTCTGACTCAGAGCAGTGGAAGCGATGGTGAGCAGCGGGGTCCTCCCTGCGACGTGGGGAATACGCCCCACCCAAGAGCGAGTCAGACTGCTGTCCACTGGAGATCCCCAGCCTGACGCCTGAGTAAATGTCAGCGGGGGGGGCTTGAAAGCACAGGAAGGGGCTTAGCTGCACAAGGGGGACATCCTGGTACCCCTCTTCAGCCAAAGCATTAAGACGTTCACTAGAGCCAGACCGACTCGGCGGCGGCAGCTGTTGGGCTTTAACTGCAATAAGATGGTTTTTACTCTTTCCTTATAGAATGTGGCCTCCGTTGCGAAGCATGCTTTCGCAAACCATCAAACTAAAGCCCCAGATTTTAAGTTCATATTTGCAACAACAGTTGAAGTTCAGGATTAACAACAATGAAAAGTTACCGAATGAAAGCAATATGTGTTCCGCTGAGGCCGAGTCATTCAAAAAGAAAATCGTTTTAGTACAACATCGATTGTTCTGAAGCGTAGGTCGTCAAGTAAAAGCCTAAAATGTCTTTTCAGGACCATTTTAATATTTTTCACATCCAGCTCATGTTAATACAATATTCATAATATGCAGCTCGTTTAGAAATCCTGGTAGTTATTTAATTCTGTTTTATTCCCTCTCATACAGTAGCTGGTTCCCAGTTCTTTGGAGCGAAACAGCTAAGCAGCACTAACTGTGCACAAGCCTGCCAGGAAAAGGTTCCTGCAGTGTTAAAACCATTAACCTCATCAACCTTTCCCTTAAAAGCCTGATGGTTAGGGCACTTAAACTGAACTACACAAAGGATATATCTGTTTTATATTGACAGGAGTCATAGCAAGACGCTGAGATTTTTATAGTTTGTTATTAATAAAGGCATATTACTATCTTGGCAATCTAGAATGTATTTATAAACAATCTGGTGATCTTCAGCCATCACTCGTTTATTTCTCCTTATTTTAGTTCAGTTTCAAAATACTTACATGATATTTAAAGCAATGGGGGTGGTAAAAAGTTTAAAATAATATGTGGGTTTCACTACCATGGAAACAAGTAAAAGCATGTAGAGCCGTCCGAGTGTCGGAACAAAATGGGCGAGTCGTTCGTTCGCTCTTCCCTATCTCGCGTGGACCTAGTTCTCCTCCTGGGCACTGAACGTTTCTGAGGTGGCGCAGGCCTCCGGGCCTGGTCTGAAACTGCCCCGCAGCGGGACTAATTCCTCCTGAATGCCACACGTGAGCCCAGGCACCGGTGTTAGTCACACACTCTGCCCCAACACATCAAGCCTAATTAGCAAAGACGTGGATCTGCTGCGAGCTTCGACTATGTCCGCCGCCATCCTCTCCAGCTTTCCTTCCTGGGCTGAAGGTTGATTGTGCGACACCAGGTTGAGGTCCGCTCTCATGCGTTAGAAAAGTCCTTGAGGTGGTTATTGCTGTTGGAAAAAAAGAACTTCAAACACCCACCCAGTCGTTTCGGTGGCTGTTTTGGCGCCCGTCGTCTTCCGCGTGTAAATTTCTGTGGATTTAAAAGTCCAAAGAGTGTTTTATTTTTAGCCTGACTCAGTTCAGACAATCCCACACTTCTGCAAACAACCATTTACTGCAACCAAAAATTAATGATCATATCGATAGCGCTAATCATATGAATAGTTTCCAAGTTTTTATCATGTGTGAGCATCAACATACGATGGAAACGTTATTCATTTAGCAAGAATGTTTTTGCATTTAACATACAGTATTTCCAGTCTCTTTTGTTTTTCTAAATGGAAAAAAATCATAAAAAATAATGCATGTGCAGTATGTTTGTAGGTGCAGCAATTTTTTTATAAAAATGATACGAGTGTGGAAAAGAATATATTACATAAAAGAACTCGTTTATCTTCCTTCTTTCTTATCACACGTCATACCCAATATAAAAAAAATAACTTAAATTGCATAATGCAGTATATACACATACACATACATATTTCAGAACTGGAAACCACATAAAAATGTATTGTTTTATCACAGATTTTCATAAAATTACCCCAGCGCTGCCTGCTTATTTCAAATGCTAAGAACATAAGTAGAAGAGGTCTTTATACACTCAAGGTGACAAGCTTTAGCGTTTATGTAACCAATGCTGGCCTTGCGAACGCCATTCCAGTCCGCAGAGTCCACGGGATAAGAACGAGAAAATCGGAAGTAATTGCGTGGAATTTGCAGCGTGTAAACACCTTGTCAGCTGGTGTAATTTACGTCAGTGATGCAAGGTAAGATGCTGCGCACGCCTTAGAAAGACCGATTTCTGTCCCAGCTGCACATCCTCAGGGGAGCACTTTCCACCTAACAACGCAGTACATTTTAGGCAGGCTACATCTATGCCAACTTGCAGATCCTATTAACAGAATCGAAAGTCTTTAACAGCCTCAGATTAACCGTAAGATATTCAAACGTGAGCCAAAAGCTGTCGGGAGCCAATTCTATCCAAAAGGAGAGTGATCGTCAAACATCCGCCAACAACACACCGCTAATGTTAGTGCAATCATGTAACCCCAGCGGTGTGCGAATAAAAGTACTTAAGCAATCTGAGATATTAACTGTACGACTGACAAACACACTGTCACGTTTAGGGAGAAAAACATTGTGACACTTTGCAGGTCATCTGCATGTAAAGGGCTCGCAATGTATGCTCATGTAGGGCTTTTTTTTAATATTTATTGTAAAATTATAAATGAACAGGTGGAAAAAATAAGAAACAGCCAAAAATATGTTAATACCAAGGGCCTAATTAGGGCCACCCTTTGCTTCCAGAACACTTCAGTGCTTCTTGTAATGCTGTCATACACGTCCTGAACTTTGTCGGGCATTGCAGCATTCTTCAGGAAGAAGAGCCTCTCGTTCTTTGAGGGGTGAAGGAGTTTTAGTGACCGATGCCCCCTGCAAATCAGACAAATTATGGTGCGGTTGTGTCTGACATTGCTGTAACTCAGATGGCGCAAAGAAATTAATAAGGAACAAGCACACACACTAGCTGAAGCCGCTTCTTCTGTACGGGGCCACGGTGAGTCGGAACCTAACCCGGAACCGCAGGGCGCAGGAGGAGGGGACACGCACAGCATGGGAGGGCAGTCCATCACAAGGCAGCCCTAGCAGGACTCAAATCCCAGACACACCAGAAAGCAGGACCCAGCCGAGCCCGCTGCGCCACCGTGCCCCCCAGGAACAACCCTAACTAAGTCATTGGTTTCAAAGACAGCAAACAGAAAAATGTTCGCATTCACCAACAGAATAGTAATAAACATACGTCAAAGGTCCTCTGCATATTATTGTAATGTTAAAAGCATGGTTATAATATCAAAGTATCACTGACCTGTAAAAATATGTTCTCTTTGTTATGCTATCACTAGCCTTGTCGCAAAAATAAACCTTCTAATCTGTTGCAAAGCCTCGCCACTTACCTCAGTATACTGCGACGTACCGTATTTTAGCTGGGCCTAGTAGCACTGTGCTAAAGGAATCGACGTTTACTACGGTACCTAAGAGCTCCCTTTCCCTTGCAGGTCGCAGCAAACAGCAGCTGTGAGACCTGCCATCATTCCACTGCTGGGGACAAATCCCATCCTTTGTTGTCATGAGCTCACAAAACCATTTCAGGGTTAAGATCATGATCAGCATGTTGTCCATACGTGGAGATTAAAATGCATTGATATGAAAGAGGATTAAAGTTCTTTTCAATTTTACTATTAACTTTTGTGTTATAAAATGTTATACACACACATTATTTGAAACCGCTTGTCCCATACGGGGTCTCGGGGAGCCGGAGCCTAACCCGGCAACACAGGGCAAAAGGATGGAGGGGGAGCGGATACACCCAGGACGGGACGCCAGTCCGTCACAAGGCATCCCAAGCGGTACTCGAGCCCCAGATCCACCGTAGAGCAGGACCCAGTCCGACCCACCGCGCCACCGCTAAAATGTTACGTGCATCTTCGAAAGCTACTTCTCAAAGTGCTTTAAAGTAGAATAGAGAGGGGACAATTAGAGTACTAGAAGAGATTTAGTGCAAATTACAAAAGCAAAACTTGGGCAAAACAAAAGTGAACAATAAACTTGTCCAGGAAGAGTATAATACAAGCAATTGTAAAACGAATCGAGAGTTGGGTTGAAAAGAGGAAAAAAAAAGAAGCGAAGAAGCAGATTGTGAATACGTGGACCTTTAGCCTCGATTTTAATTATGCGCAACACGTCCATCTGGAGTTCATGTGCTTAGATGTATTTATTTCATGAGTGACAATGGTTAATTGATTTTTTTCTTTTTTTTTTTATTGAGAAAAATTAGGGCTGTCAGAAGTGGGATTCGAACCCACGCCTCCAGGGGAGACTGCGACCTGAACGCAGCGCCTTAGACCGCTCGGCCATCCTGACTACCGGCACACTTTCCCCTTCAGATTGTGCTTGATGCGATTAATACCATTGTAAAAAAAATAATATTTAATGTGTTTCTGTCCTCCTGAGCGATCGCTGTCCGTGATGATGAAGCGCAACTTTGTTTTCGCTCCCAGTTATTATTCCATCATTCAGCACTTCATTCCACTTCTCTCTGTAAGGCAACGTGTTTAAACAGAAAATTAGCTTAATTTTCAAGATTGTACATCGTTCTCCATCATCGGACCATGACTTCCAGTAAATGCAAAACACGAATAAATTCGTATTGGCAGAAACTATACTTTATTTCTTTTAACTGTGGTATTAATACTGCTCAGCACAGGAAAATTAATGTAACATCATCACATGGCAAAGATTTACCTTTAGTATTTGCTAACACAGGTTCTGTTTACTAAAGTCTCAGATATAGCTATAAATTATTTTTTTTTTTAATTTAAAAGACAATATACCCGATTTTAGTAAATTTCCCTTAATTTTCCACCGCGTTAAAACTGAAACTAATCTAAAATGACTGAAAATAAAAAAAAATCCGACGGTATCAACACCAGACACAGGTGAGAAAATTGTGTGGTAAAACATCTGAGACTCAGAGTTCCTCCGGCAAGTGTAGACTTGTCCTTTTTTGGGACATTTTTACTGACAGCTAATAACTTTATTCAGAAACGAGCTATTTTTCCTAAACAAACTAGAGAGGAAAATACTAGAAAAAACAAATTAATAAACAGGAAAATGTTTTTATCTTTCAAAAAATGTTTAACTGAAGTATTCATTCCCTGTGTATGTGTGTGTGTGTGTGCAGTAGTATTAAGAACAATCAAGGACAGTCAGTGTGGAGCTCTTATTTTAAAACTTTAGAGAATTAAAGAATTTAAGAATTTCTCTAAATTCGTCACTAGACTAATGGGACTGTCACTAAAAGTCAGACTAATTCCTAATTAGCAAGCTAAAAAAAAGGTCAAAGGGATACCGCAGCACCCCTAGGGCAAACTTTCTGCCCTTTGAAATTGCACATCTAGTATATTCAGCAGGTACAACTGCTTGGGAAATAAATATGAGCGAGGCCTAATAGCAAAGTTATCAGAATGGCTATTTCCTTTTCTACTAGCGCTACGAATACTTCGTAAGTCAGCGGCTCGGCTGGTCACCGGCCTCTCGTTGAGTCATTCGACCGGCTACGTTTTGCACAAACAAGGTCTCGTTCCATTCCTTGACACTCTACTGAGTTGGACCGCGTGGGCCTCCAGAACCTAGAGGCATTTTCCTGGTTTCGTTACTCATTTGTCCTAAGAAATCTGACTCATTTTCTTGCGATCGGCACATTCTTGTAACAAGAGAGTCAGCGTGATGGTCATCTACGTATTTCTCTTGCTCGCATCCTGTTATGCACCTGTCAAGGTGGTGCGGTGTGCGGTAAGTCGAGCTTCCGGGACAGTTTGACTCATTTCCTCGTGTCTCCTTATTTGATCTTCCCCCCTCAAGGAAGTGAGCGTGAGCCTCAAGCAGGAAGGGATTCCTTACAAACACCGACATGAACATCGCTGAGGCTCAGCACCTGCGTGGGGTCACTGGAAACGATGCAGTTGGCGATCAAGGTTTTTCTGCTCTCTGTTGATGTTTGCCAGTGGAAATGAAATGCTCTGGACCAAAGCAATGAGCATCTCCTGGGTTACACATACCGTCAGTTGTTCACTCCTACAAATTCCTACACCTCCAACTGTGGCATTTATGCAAATCCTTTGGATCTAGAGAGTTTAAGTTGCATGCATAATATACAGTAAGGCGAGATGCGAAATGTATTTCTTCAGTCTGTTTTTCTGCTGTTCTTAATCACTACAGCAAATACTACAGTTTATGCATAATGTACAGCATGCATAATATACCATAAGAATAGATTCCAGTTTTCATTTGTTTAGTCTGTATGCAGTTTTAATGAGGAGGACAAACATTCCGGTTCAGTTGCTATTTTTGCATTTTCTGCTGTGAACGTATCTATACGGCTACGGATTAAAGTTTTCTTTTTATTAAATTGATTATAAATTATTTATTTGATTCATGAAGTGCATTTCAAGGCTCCAAGTGGAATAATAACCAAAAATATGCCAAAGTCAATACATCGCATGGCAACATTGTTAAACTTTGAATGAATGTAGTCAAATACAGCTTATGGTTATGTTTATATGTGATTTCTTTTGTGCATACCGACAGCCAATAATAGCATTATCATTTAGCTGTTTGCAGTTTATATTTATTTTCTGTTAACTTTGTGCCAGTATATAGTATAAAAACGAAGCCATGCAACCTATCAGCAGCTCCCTGGATTAAAGAGCGTATTCTGGGTGAATCATCTGTTTATAGTAATAAGGCTGTATCTTCTGAAAACAGGAGATGGCAGCCCTTCAGCAGCTGCATTCATTCTCAGGTATAGGTGGGCGGCCACTGGCTGCCTGTATTGTCCCTGAAGTTTTCTAGGGTCTCCATCTGCATCTGTGGAACACTTATGCCAAATGGCAAAGATCCCTTACCAAGTCTGGTCCATTCTTTGGGATGCACCAAATACACCCATTTGCTGTCACATGCTGTGTCTGTTGTTTCATCACAATGAGGGGGAAAAATTGCTATGGCCATAATCCTCTGCCTTAGTTTTTTTTTGTTTTTTTCTTGCACAAATAGCCAGCATTGTTAGCCAGGTACAAATTATAAACTAATTTATATTATGCAGCAATACCATTTGTAAACTTGACCAAAACAGTCTTTCCAGTGCCAAATCTGGCTGCTGTTTCTTTATAATATTATCATTATGCATAAATAGAAGTTGGGTGCAGACTATTTCATTCCTTGCAATTTTTTTTTCACTTCACGCAGTTTTCTGTACTTTAATAGTTGTAGTGAAAATTTGCTTTAATGGTAGCGTTCCATTAATAGTAAAACCACTAATGTTATTTTTTGTTTGTTGCATAGTAAATTTAATTCCAGAAACTGCTGTTTGGGTAATTACACTGTACCAAAATATAACATTTTTTGAGTATTCTGATGAGGCATCACTTGCATTTTGTCGATCTATCGCAATGTCTGTACATGGATTTGGGAGCACATATTGAAATTGACATTCAAAGTAGACAAAGTCACAAGAATCTGTGCTTCCCACTGACTGCTGGTTGAAAAAAATCTGAAAACTACTGCTGAAATTGAGAGAGATGTTATGATGGATGCATTTTTTTCCTTATTGTATGAAGATATACAAAAATATCTGTTCCGCACAGTGCAAACCCATCTTGCATCATTAACTGTCATCTTTATATAGATATCAGATGAAGAGTCCCCTTTCTCCTGAATTTATGCTATTTAAAGTGACGCAAACAAATAGTCCCAGTGGACGGCTAATATTCAATGCAGCTGTGCTGACACAATGCGTTTATAGCAACTGGTAAAAGAGCTGTCAGGAGGATAAAGCATTTGAGACACTAAGTTGTTTGTTTGTCTTTGGATATGACGGTTTTAGCAGGAGGAAAAAGGAAACATAGGAGACGACCTGACGACCTGAAGCTGTGTGTTGACCTGCATTTGGAGGTAATCCAGAAAGCACCGGGAAAAAAACATTTTCGTGGCTGAAAAGAAACAGAAAATATGTGAAACGTTTAATCAGCTATGGTAAAAAAGGAAAACTCCATGACTATATATCTTGCCATTTTCATATGTAGCCTATATACTCTTCACCATCACGTCAACGTCTGCAAAAGGAATGTATATGACATCATAAATTATTTTTAAAATGTTATATATCATTTGAACTGGCTTTCTTAAGTAGTTCAACTTTTCATACTGAGGGCATGTCTGTGTGAGTTGTAAGTGCTATGTTAATAAAATCACCATTGTGACAACTTATCAGATACGGGGGGGAGCGAAAAATATTACAGTACTTATGAGTTCTGCGCATATGGTGAAGGGGATATGTTAAAGCTTGAATGAGCACTGAGGAGACACTTGGCCCCTGCCCCCCCCCCCCAACCCCCATCCCTACCTAATGCCCTTGTTCATAAATAGCTTGGAATATGAATGATTGGCTGGTATTTATCAGTGATGCTTTGAGAACTGAACATAAGCTCAATTAGTTTCACTCACTTGCATGACTAAACAAGTTCATTGTCAATATTAAAAAGGAATCGAGCGAGTATGGCTTTGTATTCCCTACACGCCAAGGACATTGCATCTGTCTCCGTTTGTGTAGGTCATCACCCCTATTTCAGTCAAACACGGTCTTTCCTGGGATGATTAAGACCAATATTAAGGCCTTTGAGAGGAGCGGCGCCCTTTAGCGTGTCGCCCTACCCCCAGGTGATGGGAAAGGAGTAGGAGGGGCTCCTTGGGTGTCTATGGGGAACCACAGCAACGGGGCCTTCTTGGAGGCAAACAGGCTGACCCTGAAGGTGCCGAAGCTGGTACCACAGCCAAGGAGTGTGCCTGGAGCTCAATCCCCTCGTGACCCCTGCTCCAAACCAGCACCCCCTCGCAATGGCAGGCCACCCACCCCCCGGGGCACGGCAACATCGCAGCCCAGAGAACTACAGCGATGTTGGCTGGACAAAAGGCAGTGAACCCTGCGAGAAGGATAAGCAAACCTAAAGGGTTTTGCACATATCTGTTTGCAAGACCATCAGAACCATCTCTGTTTTAATTACTCGTGGATACACATGGTTTTCCACTGACGTTGCTTGTCTCAGGACGATGAGAGAGAGCCTACGTGGGCTGCAAAGACCCCCCCCCCCAAAAATGAGGGAGGTGTGAGATGTTAATCAGCCAGGCTTTATTTCCTCCCCCCAAACCAACGGTGGCTCCCCTTCTCTCACGACAGCTTTTTAATACGGGATAGCTGGACCTAAACATCCTGATGGAGAGGCTGGCTTATCAGGCAGGAAACACCTCTCCTCTGGAACATCCTCTTTACAAGAAATGCGACTCGGCCATTCCTGAAAAAAAAAAAAAAAAGAGCCACCAGACGTGAATTTGTCAAAGCCCCAGAACTCCTTTTATCAAAAGAATTCACAAAAGGAAAAATACGGAACGTTTGAAAAAGTCGACGTTCAAGATTTTTTCTCGAATTCTCCGAGATTGCAGAAGTCTGCATCGGGCAGATAGCGCGAGGGGTCGCGGTTTATACACAAGGGTGGAACGAGGGGCAAAGAGAACAGGGGTGCAAGATGACGGGTGGGACTGCGGTACACCGATGCACCGTACCACGTTACAATGCAGCAGAGAAGAGGCGCCTGGGAGAGGGAGAGGATGAGGCTGGCACACGGCACAGAGTGGGTTCCTCAAGCTTAGGTAGCACATTGAAGATTTCACCCTGGTTTACGGGTGGCCGTCCATTGGTTCCAGCAGGCGCCGGTGTGGAGGAAGCGTGGGGGAGGGTGGCTGAGAGGATGAATATGTTCACTCGCCTTGGATTCATGTCACTGGTACCGAACCAAGTGTAACACAGCGAGGCTAATGTCTGCCCACAGCACGGAGGCGATTCAGTTTATTATTGTTAATTGCTGGAAATGTCTATGACAAATGAGTATTTGCAGTACGCCTTCCATCGCAAGGCTTCTTGCTGACAAACTTTTGGTCAAAGTTGAAATGTAACGCAATTTCCATGCTTTGTCAGGCATGGCGTGAAAGGGAAAAAAATGCCACGTGATGTTTCAGATTTGCTTCTGCTAAAGCGATAAGGCCTGTTATTATGAAGAAAAAAAAAAAAATCTCTGCAGAAGCGATCAATAAAATTCTAATTAAGGGGACACTCAAAGAAAAAAGTAATTAAAAGTAACTTATTTAGAATTTCTTATGCCTTCTGCTATTTCCTGATTCTTAAAGCTCCACCTCATGCTAATTAATTTCTCTCTGATGCACATGAAAACAGGTAGAAAAGGAAATACAATGGTTCCCTTTAATTAATCTGATTATATTTATTTCGTTGCTTTATTACCACTGATCTTTTTCGAGTGGGACAGCATTCTATTACAGATCTCACAGAATACAAAGAGCATCCACAATACATAATTTTCATCTGTCCGAGTTCACATTACAGAACGTTGGTATGTTTGCAGTGTGGTGCAGTGTATTTACACAATGGTATTTGATATGAGATTACAAAAGGGAACAGCTTACTTTAATAAAATATACAGTGTGGTGTTTTTTTTAGAGCTCACCTCCAGCCACTGACATATCGATGTTGCTCTGCGAGTGTACGGACGCATTTAATTACATATCATTGGTGTTTCTCTCTAAAAAGCACTTGTTTTGTATTTAAATTAATTTAGTTTCAAAATCAGCACTCAGTTATAATAACTATCATAATCATCATCATTATCATGAGTAAATATTTAAAAACACAGTGAAAGCAGGGAGCTTATTTTTCTTCATAGTACACCCATTCGGACCCAGTATGGACAATTTCAATCATTTGAGACATTTGCATAAGAAGGTTCCAGCACTATTTAAGAACAGTGTTGAGGTAAAACTCCCAGATTAGTGACAGAATAAAAAGTCATACATATTTTAACAAAAACCGAAAGAATAGATTAAGGGACTATGCGGGACACCGAAATATTTAAATAAGCTGAAAAAGCATCTGTACATGCCGAACGGACAGCAGGCAAAGAAATTTAACAGGAGGCCGTTGGTCCTTCACATCACCTTTCTGTAAGAGTATGAGACTGAAAGACATCACTGTTCTATCTGTGCATCCCTGAGGTGTCCATAAATAATTCCTTGATGCCCAAGCTCGTTGTTTTTCCCCCATCTGTGCTTTCCGCCAGTGACTCTGCGTTGTTCTCACGGCCGCCCAGGAGCCGTTTCTCCGTGAAGCCGTCAGCCAGAGAGGCTTTAGGAGAGGCTGTAGTTGTTGTAGTAAGCAGCCGTGGCGTCTGCCAGCACCGAGATGAGGCTGGTCTCCGTGGCGCTGCCGGTACACGACGTGGAGGCCGCAGTCACCTGGATGTGTCCTGCGACCGTCATGCCGCCTTGCTCCGGACGCCCGGTGGAGTTCAGGTACTGGTCGAACTCGTTCCTGTCCACCTCCTCCAGCAGCTCAGCCTGGCTGAGCTGATCCAGGGTCTCCAGGTTGCTGTGCTCCGGCGGGGGCGAAAGCTGGCCCAGGTGGCCTTGGAGCCCGTGCTGGACAGGCGCAAACGGGGCGCCGTAGTACGAGAGAGGCGGGGCGGACATGAGCGGCGCGCCACTCTGAGGCATGGCCATGTGGCCAGCGTGGGGCCCGCCGCAGTGAAGAGACGGGCGGGAGAAGTCGGGGTGGTAGGGGGGCGGGCTGCCCATGTGGGGAGGGGTCGGTCGGCGGTCGTCGGGGCAGGAGGCGGATGAAGCCGGGGAGCTGTAGAACGAGGGGTGTTCGTGCTCCACGGCGTCCAGCGGCGACATCTCCGGCGGCGTGGGCAGGCCGTAGGGGTAGGTGTCAAAGCCGGCGCCGGAGCCGGGCGCGTCCCTGAAGGTCCGGATGGCGGGGAGGCCGGGGGAGTAGCTGGCCTCGTCGTCCTTGTCCAGCGAGCGGCAGCAGCCGCGGGCGTCGGGGAGCGCGTTCTGATCGGGGGCCAGGCCGGTGAGCAGGAAGCCGGGGTCCACGCGCTTGCAGATACGTTTCAGCTGCTTCTTTCTGCGCGGCCGGTACTTGTAGTTGGGATAGTCCTGCATGTGCTGGACCCGGAGGCGCTCGGCCTCCTCCACGTAGGGCCTCTTCTGGGGAGGGGTCAAGGCCTTCCACGACTTACCTAAGACCAATGTCAGAATATTTACAGCATTAGACCTCTTTCGGTTTCAATTAAATGTTGAGTGGAACATCACAAATCTGCACCTGTGGACTTGCTGCATTACGTTAAGAGAACGTGTTGCAATAAACGAGGATTTTCTCTAGTCTTAGAAAAAGTCGTCTGCAATGTGACAGTTCTTCCTGGAGCTGCTGAAAAGGAGACATTTCAGTCCACCACAAAAGCCACAAAGTAGGGAAAAGGTTATTAAAATAATCTTCATATATTTATGGATATATCAATATTTTGAAAATCTGCACATAAAATTGTTCACATTAAATTAAATTAAATTAAAACTTTTTTCTGTAACTTCACTGGAATCAAAATTAGGCACATAACATACATTTTTAATTAATTATTAAAATGTTAATAAAAATTGAATACATTTTTTACATTTAAATATTAATAACTAAAATCTCATCATAATATCTAAAGTATTTCACTTACAGAGTACACTGATATAAGGGTTATTCAATGTTTATAACTGCAGATTTAAAATATTTACCAATTAAATGTTTAGACGTCTTCACATGTGCCAGGATTCATACAATGGATGGGTGTTTGAATGCACAGATTTGTGGATAATTATCCAAAGAAATATGGTCTCTTATTATAATGGTACAGTGTTGTAAATTTTGCAGTCTTTGTATTTTTTCTTCAATATTTTAAGAAAATAATAAAGCAAGTATAATTTTCCTCTTTTTATTTCAAACACTACACTGGTCAGTAGCGGCCATCTATCAAATTACTCATTCCAGATGCTTCAACTTGCCAACATGAGTGATTAATTCATGTATTTATTGTGAATGTGCACAAAAATCTAATAAACATATTTTAAGGGAAATTTGTCACTTTGTAAAAAAAGCATTGATTCTATAATGAAGAGTTAAAATTTAAGTGAAGGAAAAAGTAAAAGTGTTCAAAATAACTTTGCTTTAAAATGATTTTGTGGCCATTTCCAAGGATATTATTACATATTTAAGACACTGCCACAGACAACGTATCACAAGCACTACATATTGACAGCTTCTGCAAAGAATGATGCAGTTTCCCAGTGGCTCAGAAGGGTCACTGAAAGAGGGAATTATGCATTATTATTATTATTATTATTATTATTATTAATGTCTTTTTTTATTTCGATTTTTATAAGAGCGGTTGTTTCCTAAGAAACACAAACACACACACAAACACACACACAGTGACATCATCATCATGAGCTGAACTCCAATCCTTGCCCACAGAGAAAGTGTTTCCACGCAGCTGTTTCACCACCTGAACCGCACATGAAGGTGAACTTTTTACCGCGCACAGCTGCTAAAAAAAGGGGAGAGACGAGCACCTGGACACGGTAACCGCTCCGCTAATATATGAAAAGTGTCTCAAGGGCCACTAAAAGCCTGGCAGTCCATCCATTCGACACTAGTAGTAGTTCAGCCTTCAGGAGAGAATCAATCAGTCACAGAAACTTTAACTTTCGCTCACTCAGCGACACCAATAATAGAATATATTTTATCATAAGGCTTCAGTTTTTGTGCTTTTTTTCAGTTCAGGAAGGAATCATGTCACAAGGTTGTCACCACTAGTAGAGATGCACTGCTGATGGAGAATTAGAGAACTAGTCTCTGCCCCACCGCCGCATTCATTGGACTTCATCATTAATTAATAATAATATGGTTATAACAGATCGAGTTATTAATAATAGGGGCCGGGGGATGGGGTTCCTCACCGAGCATCTTGCTGAGCTCCGCGTTGTGCAGGTCCGGGTTCTGCACGGCCAGCCGCTTGCGCTCGTCCTTGGCCCACACCATGAACGCGTTCATGGGTCTGCGGATGCGCGGCTCCGCGCTGCGCTCCCCCGCGCTCCTGCTGCCGTGCGCGGCCGCGCTCTCGAGCAGCTCCGCGCCGCCGCCGCCTCCGCCGCCGCTGCCAGGGGAGGAGCCCTCGAAGCTCTCGGGCCACGACGAGAAGGTGCTGATGAGGGCCGCCATGCTCACCTGGCTGTCAACTTTCTCGGCACTTCTCGCAGTTGCTCAACTCTTTTTCTCGTGCTCTCTTGTTGTGTTATGGGAGGGGAGGGCGGGAAAACAACAACCAAAAAACAAAACAAAACAAAACAAAAACAAAAAAAAGCAATTCTCTGTTTACCGCTAATTTACCGTCAGATGGAAAAAAAAAAAAAAGAGCGAGTTATAATAAAGTGACTTCCACTTCCATGGAGACACGGGCGCCGCTTTGCTCTATGTCTCTGTGTGTGTGTGTCTGTGTGTGGGGGGAATAAGAGTGTATGGGTGCATGATCATGTGTGCGCGGTTGCCGGTTCGAGGCGCGCTCTTAAAGCCCCTCCTCGCAGGCTGTGATTCACTCCTTCCTCCCACATGGGGGGTTGGAGGGGGGGGGGAAAGAAGCTCTTTATATTTGTACACCGGGTTCCAGCAAAAGCCCCGAAGGGCATTTCAGCTCCTCCTTGACTGCAACCTGAGAGCCGCGACAACAAATGAAAAAGAAAAGAAAAAAAAAAAGAAAAAAAAAGCTGCCGAACGCAAATGAGCCGATATTCGCAAAAATGCTGTAATATTCAGTGTTTCAGAGTTCGAAACTTTGAATGAATCGCTCATTTCGAGCTCTTTTTACACTTTCACATATTTTTCCTAACTAATTAAATGATAAAAGTGCAGTCGGGACTAGGCGACTTGCTTTGCAATCTAGTTTGGGCTGTAAACTTTTTCTATCAGAAAAGAAAAATGTCATTACAAACTGCATTGCGAAAAATGTATTAATTACCCTTTCTCCAAAGCTACTAAGGTATCTACGATTATTTACCCGTTTACACAACCAGGTAATTTTACCAGAGCAATTTTAGGGTAAGTACCTTGCTCACCTTGCTACTACAGCTAGAGGTGGGATTCAACCCTACAGCCTTTTGGGTTCAGAGGCAGCAAATCTTAATTACTGCACTGCCAGCTGCATACATTTTCACTCCATATTACCTGTAGCTCATATACTCACACGTGCTATACCATATTATTTCATATATAATTCCTACATCAGACTCCGCAACACTTTTCCCTCCAAATGTAAAACAAAAAATGGTTTCAATAATAGTGAGCCTGGAAAACAATTTCTGTTAATGTGCACTCACTCTTCATATATTATGTGCCACTCTCATTTATTTACTGCAGTATCTCAGTGTAATGCCATTCATTCCTCTCAACTATATATAAATATTCCCTTGAAAAGAAATAATCTTTTTTTTTACTCGAAGATCAGAAGCGGAAGCAGTGTTTTCGATGCGGTGCCGAAGTGTGTTTTGCCAAACCAGATTACATAAATTGCAAAGTATTACAAAGGGAGACCTACAGCGTCAGGAAGAGCAGGGTGTGGGAGTGTGCGATTGCCCGCCCAGAAATGGGCCGGTGTCCCTTCTAGGGTGGACCCTGCCTCGTGTCCAGCGGTTCTGGGATAGGCTGTAGACCGCCGTGACCCCGTTGACCTTTTTACCTTTGGGCAGAGTCGAGGCAAGCTCTCCGAAACCTTTAACCTAGGTGCTGGAGAAGCAGCAGGAAATCATAATAAGATCAGTTTCCAGCGTCAGTCCGAGGAACACCGTTGACAGGACTCGGCACAAACGTCCGGGTAAGACACTACAGGAACGACAGGAAAACCTCCAAGAACTGAGCAGCACGTTAATTTGTAGCCGCCGCGTTCTTCGCTGAATTTAGCAGCGGCCCCGACAATAAAAACCAGGCGACGAACCAGATCCTGTGACCTATTCCTCGCCGAGTGTCCTGCCCTGACCCTTTGCGACACTTCCGAAAGTGATGCTGTGCATCATCTTTTTGTCTCGGTGCTAAGACTGTGCTCGCGCACCACATTTCTTCAGGGAGCTCATTCGGATCCCTTCCTCTACAGCTGTACACCACACAACACTGTGTAGCCGGTGCTGAAAAAGGTAAGGAACATTCATACCAAGAATTCAATGCTTTTTATTAGATGGGTCTGCAGATCCGACAGAACAGAACTCCTTTCTCCCACCTGGTATCAGCTGGTGGTTCAAACTATTTCCTGTTTTATGCCTCAAACAGTATGCATGACAGGTCATGTTAACTTCCAGTGTGTCACAGAGAATTGACATCAACGTTTACCGAAGAATTTCACATTCCTCGTGTCGATATCTTGTAGGGACGGCCGCACGTGTAATTCCTGTTAGATCGGCACCTGTCATTACACCCTTGCAGAGAAACAAGAATGTCTTCATGTTCGCTATTGTGAAATCAAATCTAACACTTTATGACTAACACTTTAAATGAAGTAGCAGTGATTAAGGTTAACAATGCAGCCTTTTAAAATACTGCTCTCCTGATTATACGTGCAAAATGTATGTATAATCAAGAGAGCAGTATTTATGTCAACCGCATTAACCTCACCTTTATGAATAGACCATGTTAATTTATGTAGGCTGAAATGATCTTGATTGTGATCTAAAAACTCTCAAACTACCAAGGAATAACATTCAGCACATTCAACACAGAAAAAAAAATGTGCTGTCTAATCTCAGCTGCAAAGAGTCTAATAATATATGTTAGCAAACAGTCGGTTCCCACATATGCAGAGACTGCAAGATCATTTTATAATGATCAGATGAACAAAGCATTAATTGGGCCTGTTTTCTCTGAAAAGTACGCCAGGCAGGTTGCTCAACATAGCAAAGGTAGGATGAGCAAAAAAATTACTCATTTGTAAAATGGCAGAAGATATTTAAGGGGTGTGGTTTGCTCTCCGGTTCAGGTTTCTGAGGATTAAAGGTATATTAAAAGCAGTTCTCAGACTGGTCGAATCACCTTGCAACAGGTATCAGGAATCAGAACGGTAAACAAAATGTATTTTCATTTTCTGTGTTCATTTTTAGAAATTCACAGTACAACAAATGCTGTATCTTGGAAATAAAATTTCCAAATGTGTAGTTTTAATCCAGATTCAAAGTTTAAAAAAAAAAAAAAACCCTGAGCATAGGTATTCCAAATTCCAAACATAAAATCTGTATAAAAACCATGGAGTCATAGAATGAGGAAATGTTAAAATATTTTGTGGTACATGAATACAGTTCCACAAACTGAAACATTTCACTTCCTTCAAAATTTTATATAAATGTAATGATAGTTTCATGTGAGTTTTATATACAGAATTAAAGAATTTTGCTCTCCCTCAGAACTGCTGAATCTCTTTCAGCCTTCAAGAAGGGTCTACAAATCCATCTTTTTCAGACACGCCTCCCTAGTGAACTCCTAGCGTTTATTCATATTTATTCATTAACAATTTTATGACAATTTTAGAGCCTGCAACTCAAGTAGCGTGCACCAGCCAAAAGGCAGCAAAAAAGCTGTGCTATGAAAATTTTGTGTGTGCATCTAAATCTTTTCATCTATTGTGAAAAGCACTTTTGCTTACTACATGCATGTCATTTTTTTTATAAAAACATGACACATCCATAAAAGAATGTGTAATTCCATTCACATTACTTCAGAGCAAGGTGCTATGAAGAACTAATAAAAATGTTAACTGGTTCACTGTGAACCTTTTTAGTTCCAAAGGTTTTAGGAGAAATATCTAATGTAGAGCATGGCTAAAACCCAAAGATATACTGAAAAGAGTTAAAAACCCTCCTCAAGCTTAATTCACAAGAAACACAATGATGTACACATGTTTAATGGTTATAATATTTAAAGGTAATGTTCAACAAATTAATGAAAAATTCATGTTGAAGCAGATCTCAACATCATGTCATACAGGTCTGACCACACTTCAAAAAGAGAAGGAAGTTGGTTGGTAATAAATAATACTATCCTGTACAAAACATGTATTCAGATGACTTGATTTTCAAAACATGGATAAATGTCCTTGAGGGGAAATTTACAGTCAAGCTTTCACAGGCATTTCAAATTCATTTCTCTAAGGTAGAATGATTAAAAAGGCACCAGTACTGATTACAGTACATCAAAAAGGACTAAACACCTCGGCTGTCAATTTCCGTTTAATTCATGTTTTCTTTTCTTTTTTTTGTCTTTTTTGGCCTTCTTCTCTTCACTTGCTTCTGGAGCCTCTGCTTCCTTTTTCCTCTTCCGACCCTTTTCAGGCCTGTCCAAGTCAGCAGCCTCCTCCTGCACTACCGTGTGTTCGTCCTCCACGTCGCTCTCTTTTGAAGGCTTCTTGTGCTTCTTTAGCTTCCTGTCTGTGTAGTGTTGAGCCTCCTTTCCATCCCCAGCTCCAGTGTCCAGGTGCTCTTCATAACTGGAAGTTGTGACCCCTCCCGTTTCCTCCTTATCCATGGACCGCCTCTTTTTCTTTTTCCCACCTGTGCTCCTGCTGCTCTGTTCATGCTCCTTTTCCTCATGCTCCTCCCCATCAGGGGAACCAATGCAATCCTCCGTTTCCTCTTTACCTACGTCTTTGTCCTTATTTTTACTTTTCTTCTTCTTCTTTTTCTTCAAAATCTCATGTTTCGTATCAATGGCGTCCAAACTGTCTTCGGACGTGCTGGGGGTAGTGGTGGGGTTGCGCTTCTCCTCACGTTCATTCTTCAACTGGGCCATCCTCTGAGCAAAGTACTCCTGCATGGTGAGAGTACTGGTGACCGTGTTGACTGTGACCTCTACCTCTGAACAAGGAGTCTCATTCTCCTCCTCCTCCAACTCCTTTTCGCCTTGGGAATCCTGGCCATTGCTCTGTTTTGAAATGAAAAAGCAAAAAACAGAAGAGTCAGTCATCAGAGAGTGAATGTTCTTCCGGAACCAGAAATTTAAGGTATGCTGTTATAGAATATTCTCAATACAAATCAAGGTTTCAGAGTCTAGAGGCCTGATTCACTACTATCAACAATATCTTTGCCTGGGAACACATTTCAAATACAACACAACAAACCATCACTAAAATTAACAGCATGATACGTTGGATAAAATACTTCACTGTATTTCAGACAGTTCCATTTAATACAAAGTACTTTTACAGGTCTTTCCCACTTTCGCAAAAAATTGGTATAAAAGTTGAGAATCTTTGACAGCCCATCATAAAGAAAGAATTGCAAGAAAGGAGAAAAACTTCTGTGAGGTTCCAGTTGCTTTCAAGTAGTATATAACATTTGCAAGGACGGACACGGACACACACTTGCTGAAAGCACTTGTCCCAAGCGGGATCGCGGTGAGCCGGAGCCTAACCCAGCAACACAGGGCGCAAGGCTGGATGGGGAGGAGACACACCCAGGACGGGACACCAGTCCATCACAAGGCACCCCAAGCAGGACTCAAACCCCAGACCCACTAGAGAGCAGGCCCTGGTCAAACCCGCTGCGCCACTGTGCCTCCCTTCATTTGCAAGTAACAGTGGGTTAATTGTAAAACCTTTCAGAGAATAAAACCCCAAGCATTTGATGTAAAGGGTACCAGAGAAAAGAGAATTAGAAGAAAAAAATTCTGCCAATATAGAAAAGCCTTCACTGTGAGTGGACCTCAGATTTGTAGAGGTTATCTTATGTAAATTACAGAAACTCAATTAACTGCAGTAGTGTTTAAAAAACATAGGACAAAATACAAATACAGGGAAGACTTTTTTTGGGGGGGGGGGGGGAAATCAACTGTCTTTGGTGATGAAGCTTACAACCAATCAAGCTCATGGTTTTAGAAAGTAAATAATACTGGTAAAATATAACTCAGGTATAAAAAGCCACTGCTTTTTGGGGAGAGGAAAAGAATATAAGTATTATGTATGTTTCGCTTATACACATCTGTAATGCAACCTTTGGGTATTTAAATTTATTCACTTGGCAGACGTTTTTCTCCAAAGCGACTCACAATGGATAATATGTAGCGCTACTAGCCCACACGCTTTATTCACTAAGGTGATTTACACTGCTAGATACACTACTTACACTGGGTCACTCATCCATACATCAGTGGAACACACTCTCTCTGTGACACTCACACACTACAGGGGAACCTGAACAGCATGTCTTTGGACTTTAGGAGGAAACCGGAGCACCCGAAAGAAAGCCACACAGACACGGGAAGAACATGCAAACGCCACACAGACTGAGCAGGGATTGAACCCACGTTCTCTCACACCACCCAGGCGCTGTGAGACAGCAGCGCTACTCACTGTGCCACTGTGCCACCCATATTCATATTCATGCTCCATTTGAATGACTGTTTCATACATCAGTGGCATTTCATGTGACATTAGTATTAGCATATTCTTTATTGTAATGTATTTTTTTTCTAGTTTTTAATAGGCAGCAGCTTAATTTACACACTGCAGTTGGTATTTCACGCATACAGTAAACAATATACGGGGTATCGTTAAAGAAACTAGCTAAAACTATTGGCCATTTGGAACTGTCCCTATAACGCCCATGCTCCTTTGGGTACTATTTCCAACCACAAAGATGCAACTGTCACTCAGCACCACAGTTGGTTCTGTTTCAACAGTGGAAAACCCAAGAAAGACACTCGCAGAGTAAGTGAGAAAAGGCAGGAGTAAGTAAAGATTGATATTTGTTACAGGAAAAGAGATGGTCTCGGTGACTCTAAAGGACCGCTCATATGGATTGTTCTGTATTCTCTGTATTCTATGAAAACACTTTGTCATCCATACCAACGGTCTCATCCGTCTTCATTTTCCTAATGGCCTACTCAATGCATAATGATTCACTATGAAGAATATCCAGTTCGAAGACCACACAACACAATACACTGCCTGTAATGTCCACGAGACCCTGCTGAAAATGGTACCCTAAAGCCATTATGTACAAACAACGGCCCTCAACTTCCCCCTTTAAGATCACAAAAGTATTGGTGCTGAGGTGTACTTTAACACCAACTCCAATTCTATAGCTCATAATGAACTTCATGGTCCCATAAAAAATTGCCATATAAATGCTTTAAATGGCTCAACGTTACGCAATACCCTTACCTAGAGCTAATTTATGAATTCTAAATTGAGTGCAAAAATAAACTTCGCAATTTTGTTACAAAGTGCAGACCAAAAATATCAGTTACAAACTAGCAGGTTAACATACAAATAAACGTGTTAGTGTTTACAAGACCGGACTTTGAGCTATTTTAACAACTGTCCCAGAAAACATTATTTCTGTAAAATGGCTACATTCTCCCAAGCCATCTCACAACTCACATTTAACATATTGTTAAAAAGTGTATTAAACTCGGTGTTTTGAAGGAACGCAGCAGGGAAGAATGGAGAGCGGGGAGAACACAGAACGTCGAGCACTTTGGTTCTGGCAGTGGCACAGGGTCAGAACCAAGAGTGTAACAAGATGCAGCAAGGATTTTGCTTTCAATTAAGAGCTGGAGGCCATCTGAGAGAAGCGCCTGAGATTACTCTGAGGAGAGGAGTGCCAAAATCCAAGGAAATGGCAATTTTGTGCACAGTCTGTCACTGGTCAGCCCGAGGTGGTCTATTAGGGTTATCTGCAATGTGGCTGGAAGAAGTGCTGTACACAGCATTCCTGCTGCTGCTGAGCTGTACTGTCATTCTGCTTATACTACAGTACACATGTAGCCTCTTGGTCCCATGCTCCGTGTGTACTGTAGTGTACTGTGGTCCAGCAGGGCAGGTCAAGTCATGTCTCCAAAATCAGAGAACCATTTTTTAACAAAATAAAAGGTCAACAAGAGATTCAAATTATCTATATTGACATCTAACAACTTCCTGATACTGCGCTGTCCGTTTTGACCAACAGCCGGATATGAACCCAAGGCTTGAATTCTGAAAGTGCAAAATAAAGACTTGACCCCAAAAAAGGCCACTCTAAATTTGAAACTATGCTATGCTATAAACTAAAGCTACTTTTGGAGGTAAAATTGCAAACTTTTTTGTTTAATTGTTTTTGAACATTTTCTTTTAGATGCCCTAACTTTTAATCTACTTAGTTGCAATGAAGAGCACAGGTGTGAAAAGATGTTAGATTTGGTTTCTGACGGAGCTTCCCAGCCAATCTTGAGAGTCTCTAGTGCTTCACTTCACCGCTGCTCTCAAACCTTTGTGAAAGGAACTGTGTATCCCACAGGTCTTTACCCACTCCTTTTGGGCCACAGAAACTCTGCCGGAGGTGTACAGGCAAGTGTATGGTGTGTGTGTGTGTGTGTGTGTGTGTTGGGGGGGGATAGATCTGGTCTCTTACAAACTGAGCTGGCTGGCTAACACCCCATCCCATCTCCCCCCACCCACACCCAACCTCCTCCTCACGGCACCGCGCTCCAGGAAGGGGATACGCTCCCGGCACCGCGTGCGGCTCCGAGATAAGGCTCCTTCAGAGGGAGAGACTGTGGGCTATCAGCCCTTCCTGCTCCGCTCTCCTGGCAGGGGCCCGCGGAGTGGCGAGCGCAGGGCCGAGCAGGAGCAGCCAGGGAGGGACTCCAAGAAAACATGGGGGACTCCGAAAGAACTGGACACTCCCATACCCTGTCTCCACTCCAAGCATATTTATACACGAAGACACTGTGGGAGACACCGAGGCCGGTGTAGCTACAGCAGCCGGGGCTGTCTCCTCCCGCTACCAGGGCCTACACACACTTCCACTGACCAGCTCGTCCCCAACAGCCGTGCTACTTACTTCTACAACCAGGGAAGTACAGCGAGTAATGACCAATAACAGCCTATAAGAAACAATTTCAATATGCATGAAAACATTTACTCATAATACTTGTACTCATATACTGTATATAAACCAACCAAAACATGTACATTGGTGGCTCCAGACATAGTGCTGACAGTTGAAAGGTTCAAATCCCATATCCTGCTGCAATACCCTTGACCAAGGTACTTACCCTGAATTGCTACAGTAATACCCAGGTGTATACAGAGGCAAATCACTGCTTAGTTTATTTGGAACAGCTAGTGGTGTAGTGGTTAGAGCTACAGCTGTTGGACTCAAAGGTCGCAGGTTCAAGGCTCACCTACAGTTGTAATACTCTTGAGCAAGGTACTTACCATAAACTCCTCCAGTAAGATTACCCAGCTGTATAAATGGGTAAATAATTGTAAAATACCTTAGCATTGTCAGTAGCTTTCGAGAAAAGCACCAGCTAAATAAATATGTTTTTTTAAAAAGAAAAAAACTCATAGTACAAGCAAAATGAGAACATTCTGGTCCCACAATACAGACATAACTGTAGTTTAAAAAAAAATTACATATATATGCACAAACATGTAAACAGTGGCCAATATATCAAACCAAAACCTCCTATGGATCAACAAGATATGAATGATTGATGGGGAATATCAAGCTCCTTGCACATTTTAATTATGATAAGCTGCCGCAGATATTTCAAAGATGGCTAAATCACCTCCCAAATTACAAGACCGTTGAAGCAGAAACAATAAAAGAGGTCAATAAAATAAAATATTAATGACAGATTGATTCTGGCACGTGATATTTGACGTGCACCGATTTCTCTTGTCTTCAAAGAGTCAGATGCAGGCAAAGGGTCAGACCGACTGAATTTGAACAGTTTAAAAAATAAATTTTAAAAAAAACCTAATTTTCCCCTCTAAGATTCAATCTGTTTCACATTCACATTTAACCCAAGTATCCTTTAGAAAACTGCCCTGCTACAGATACACTCAACTAAAGGCTTTTAATTAAGATACACACAAGTACAGCCAGAAGACCAAAGAATGTGTTTCAGGTATACACAAGTAGTAAAACAAAAGCTGATTTTGCTAGAATTTCAGAAAATGAATGGCTCCCAAAATGTGAAACTATGCTATACTATAAACTAAAGCTATGTTTGGAGGTAAATCCCACAAAGGACTGACCCAATGTTTCTCCAGAGGGTTAAACTGTGGTCTGCTCACCAAGCACCACGCTGCTCTGTCACACTACTGGGCCATCTGCCAATAGTATACACCAAATATTGGTGACTGCGTTCAGTGCACAGGAAAGTCCCTCATTGTCCTGCCACTATTATAAATTTAGCCGCGGATGTGCATTATAGATCATAACCACGACCCATGTAACAGCACCCAAGATGTTAAGTAAGCAGGTAAATATCCTTCATATCACTGTAAGCTCACGTAACTAAGAGACTACTTATTGTTATCATAGTGCAGACAACAACAACAACAACAATAATAGAACAGGCCTGCTATTCATTACAATTCGTGCAATATACAGTGCCAGGTACAAGGTCAAGATTATTATGAGCTGAATCGTCTCCAGGGATGAGTTTGCATTCTGCATGACTGCAAAAAATATTTGGCATGTGACATTTTGATTTTTTCATCATTATTTTATTTGGCAGCAACAGCTCATCAAAGTGACAAGATGTGTTTTTACCGAGGGATATCAAACGGTAAAATATCTCATTTAAGGTATAAAACTTCCCAACTTGTGCAATTTTTACTGTATAAAAAAAATATACTAAATACATTGCAAAAACACAGTTCTGTTAAAATGGACTCCTGCTCCAGTTTAACACAGTGCAAAAAGGAAGTGTGTTTTCATGGCTACATTACCATTTTACACTTGTATTCATGAGTAACAAACAGAAAAAACAATATGTATATGCAGTGTACCCGTTCTACGTCTGCCTTCCCTCCTCTAACCCCAAGGGCTTAGGTGTCCCATCCATGATAGAAGATATAACATTTATTTTCCTCCGTGTGATTTATTGGAATAAAAAGCTGTGATTAAATGCAACCTGGAGCCACAAAACAGCCGAGGAATTGCAGATCTTCAGGCGGTTAGCTTTACCCTCCGCTAATTACCCGCCGCAGCATTCCTGCCTCAGCCTGTAACTAAGAGACGGCGATCTCTGCGCTAATCTGTACGTGTCTGGGAGCTGCCGGGCCCGGGAGCTGTCGAGTGACTGCCAGAGGGGGGTGTCACTGGCGGGATTCGAGTTTCAGCAGCAGCAGCAGCAGCAGCAGCAGCAACAGGCCTGTCAACAGCACCCCTCTCTTTTTTTTTTTTTTTTTTTTTTTTTTTAAGAGGCAGCGCTTTGTTTGAGGCAATTAGATGCTATCGGAGATCAATTTGGAGCGCCGACTTCACAACAAACATCTCATTCAGCGGGACAGGAGGACTGCCACGTTGCCACCTGCCAAACCTCTGAGCGCATCAGGACAACCCCTTCCTGGAATTTACTACCATGACTAAAATTACTACTGAACAAACTGTATAATAAGGACTTAAAAAAGAAATTAAACATAGCTGGTTCTGCTTAATTTGTAGTTCTATATAAAAAGCTACACTGAAATAATTAACACATGGTGTAGCTTAGCAGAGGCAGTTATTATAGTGCATTATGACACCTGAATAAAATATGCTCTCGAACAATGTCAGCAAGTTCTTATTTCATGACCTGCTTGGCTTCTCAGTCCATGGCAAAAGCATGGAGGTCAGAGGGTGGAAAGGGTTGACTGGTCAATAGCAGGGAGGGGGGGAACCACCTGGCACAGACAGAACAGGACATCACAAAGCCACATGGGCCTGCCTTGTTCTCGGTATCCTCCAGCAAGCAAGCCTCCCACTTAGAAATTAAACCATCTCTGCAAGAGCAAACAGAAGGAATGAGGAACAACGAAGGAGAGCTGAAAGTTAGAAAGATGTCAGATACCACTGAAGCAGCTGTCAAAAACAGCTGCCATTCAAATGATCAGTCTTTCATAAAATATGTCATTTTTCGGTGCACTCCAGCATCATCTTCACGCTGGCTCTACTGTTGTTCCTCAATTTGGCTTTGCTCAGTTGACACACGCCCCCCCACCCCAATTAAGCCAAAGGTGAAAGTGTGTGACCCCAAATGAACTACTGGTGCATATAAAGCAGGAAGAAAGAGTGCCCGGCGTCACCTACGATTTTGTGTATTGCAGGGCCGGGCGGCTCCCCCAACCCACGCACTGCGGGCCACGAGGGGCTCTTGTTCCCCACCAGTGGGGATCTACGCAGACACACCATTCTTCACCCGCTGGCGCGTGGGCAGAGCGCACCCCCAACAGGTGCTGCCCGCTCACCCTGCTTCCTTTGTGCTTGTGTGCGAGTGGGTGTGAGAGGGGTCTCAGGGGTCACACCAGCCCCGGCCTGCGCGCCCCTTCCAGCCCGACCCAAACCTGTCACCTTACCCCATTCGTAACCACCCATTCATCAACCGCACACATTAACATGGGGAGACATACTGAAAAGGGTCCGATCTATTAAAAAATAAATAAAATAATAATAACTCAGCAAATCTGCTTTGTCATTATGGTCCAGGTATCACTCCATTATACAAGCTCAACCACATGCATCTGCCTTTTTTTTTTTTTTTTTTTTTTTAAAGAATTAAAAGCCTTATTCATAGTCCTTCTTTCACACTCACTGACAAAGTAAATTAACAGCAGCGTAACAGTACCTAGTACCTTGCACTTGTCTCAGAAATGATATTCTGTTAGGAAAGGTGAGCTAAAACAGGCCGACTCACGTGCCTGTGAGAACTGGAAGACTTACTCGTGATGAAAGTGTGCGCTGACAGATAAACCCATTCAATATTTTTAAGGAGGTACTTTTTCCAAAGTACCACATACTAATTAATTTTTCAAAAGAAAAATCTATGCAGACTTTGTTCAATCATTTCTTATATGTTTGGCAACTGCTGCTGGGTTTGGCACGATCACAAATCATAGGGTGTGACCTTTCTGCATTCACTTTTACACGCAGACTACACGTTTTTACATGACATTTTTACAAGAGAAAAGAAACTGCAAGCAGAAAAACCGTCACATCATTTTAATTTTGGGGTACAGCGAAACAAAAAAAGTTTGAACATCCCTGATCGGTGTAAATGGTAGCGAACACGTTTCGTGTTCTGCCCTCTCCAACCCCAGCTACACTTTGTTTACTAATCAGGATGGCATGTTGCCTACACGCTCCTGTACGTTCACAGCGCAACAGGAGCACAGGTGCGTCAGTCTGCAACACAATGAAATGTTTTACTAAGAAAATGTTTGGCAACAGGTTGCTTAGAAACATTTCTGCCATTCGGTAACAAACCTAGTCGGCTGGAGGATCAGCACATCGAAACAAAACCGAACGTAACATTCATACAACCATTCCGATTGGGAAAAAGTACCTGCTTATGAACTCTGAGCTGCTGCAAAGCTCAAATGTTATAAAGCAGCAAAACGGCTGTATTCGATGTGCTTGCGACGTAGCGATCGGTGTCGACGTTTGGTGAACAACTAGGTGCCACCGGACACTAGTGTATACTCTGTAAAGGGCACGCGTTCATGTGGAATGATTCACTTATCAAAAAATTCCTAAAGACGCAAAACAGTTGTCTGAAAACATATTTTCAAACCGACAAAAAGTAGAAAGGCTGGCAGAAAGAAAAAGGTCTCTACGATACACCTTTCATGCAAACGGCAGCTTTAAAAAATGACTAACTTTCCTTGATGTATGAATTGGGTGGGAGACCATTTATCAGCGGACCCGGTTCCTCACCCGCTCGGGTCCCCCGATGTCGCGGGCCATGTCGTTCCCCTTTGACTGATTAATTAGCCAATCAGGGGACATTTTTCACCGGGAGGCAGGATGGTTTATTTCAGCTAATGCCGGCTCTCTAACAGAGACACATTAGAGCCAACTCGGCTGTTTCGGCCTGCCAGCGTGGCCAGGCCGAGGGGAAGGGAGATAAATCAAACACACTCCCCGCGGCTCCCTAACTAAACCCCCGAGGAGAGCGACGGCCAGGGGCGCCGCTCGCCCGCCCCATGAGCGGGAGTGCGGAGCGTCGCCAACCGCCTTCGTTTAAAAGTGCCCGACTCTTTGATTTCCAGCTGCTCATCATCCATCTTGCAGTGAGTAATTGTGTGGTGGCAGAAAAGACAACAGCGCTAGCAGGCGTGGGCATGTTGATGGATCGCGGCGAGATCTATTGATAGCTAGCTGCTTGGGCAAAGGGGCGGCTGCTGGACGGAAAGTCGTTTAATAATGTTTACCGAATTTATTTTCTCGGAGGGAGGGGGGAATAAACAAAGGGGAAGAGGGAAGAATTCGTCTTTTTGGCTGAGAGGGACAGGGAGGTCTATCAGTTGTCCACCTTTTAATTGCACACTGAAAGAGTATTTAGCTTAATCTTTTTATTAATTACTCATAAAAATCCGCCGTTAAGAGGCCCAGGTGAGGAAACTGCATAAACTATAACCGACAGCCTTTGTCAAGCCCTGGCATATGGGGAGACGTGGGTTTCATTTAAGAAATGATTTAAAAAGAGCTCCACACAATAAATAACTCTGACCTGGAGTAGTGAGTACAAACTGCACCTGCCTCCCTGAAATTGCTCACTAAGCGCAACATGCTACTAACCAGTTTTAGGCAAAAACAACACACATGCCTTTGCCCAATAATGTTTAAATAAAAATGGCAATACATTGAACACAGACACTTCAGAGCAAATAGGGAAAGTTCGTGGCCTGTGGTACAGCTTCCCTGCATAAATCACTTACACGTAGACAGACTGCACCCATAATACTACACCAAGGAATATAAACTGTTCTGCACATATACTGCTTTTTATTTGAGTCCATTTTCCACAGAAAATGTATATCTGAATTTAAAATAATTCTTATTATGCAAGATGTTTTTGAAGAAAGTACTGTACTATATACAAATGAGCCAATGTGATTCCTGCCCACTAAGTGAGAGTCACAACTCACTTAAAGTGACAGAATACCCACCAGTCTATCCAGTTTCAATAACGATCTGGAGCAAGGTCGTGGTAAATCAGAGCCTGTCCCGGAAACAGCGGGCACAAGGCTGACGCGGTACACCCCACACAGGACACCAGTCCATCACTGGACAGAATACACATCAAATATATGGGCAACAAACAAGAACCCCTCAGAACATACAGCAGTGGCATTCCAAAAATCTGACACCCAAGGGGTGGGTTACAGGTACATATTTATTTATAGTATATGGTACTGTAAGTGTTTTCTTCTATTAAAACACATGCATTGTTGCCTCCCTCTACTACATTCCATTCACTGCACTATAATTAACACACTGCATCAGGAAAAATTACCTAAATACAGGTAACTGTTACTATCATATCAGCTACATAAAACAAACCCAAATAAGGACAAAAAGTAAAATACTAAATTATTTGACAAGAAGGGTAAAATAAACAGAAAATATAGTAGATAAAGCATTGCTTACACTTGTTCCACATCCTCAACCTCCAAGAAGCTTCCAGTTGCTCTTTGTAAACTTTATGGACATGAAGTATACCTCAGCTTTCATATTTCCCTGCTCTAGTTAAGTTTTTCAACAAGTTTGTTGCTTGTTGGGATTTGGGATTAATCTGGGATTCAAACAAATTTAAAGCTATTTGTTAACTTTTACTTGTACGGTTAACAAGTAACTTTAAATGCTGACCAAAAAGAACTTAAGAAAAATCCAATCCAAGAAAAAGATAAAAAGCTGTCTGCTTGGTTTTCACTTGTCTACTTTTCTCACATTATACTACATTAATGTTTTCTATTGTTTCTCATTAATAAAAAATCCCAGTTACATGTTGTTTCAGCACATGCAACACTTTTCCAGTCTATATTAGTGTCATATAGAGGTGACCCTTTGTATGTATCAGTTACCCAGCAAGTGAAGTAAACCCAAGTAAATGTTATAGTGGGTTTGTATCCAGCATGAACCAAGGGATGGACAGTATCGTCTATATTTCTTCCTTGATACAGAAAAAGGCTGAAGGTTCAGCACCTCTGTCTCACCCACAACTAATCTTGGATTGCCCTTCCGACCATTTTGGAATGTAGAAGGAAAGGAAAGAGAGAGATTTGGTAGTGCTGTGTGGGCAAAGTTGAGTTGTAAATGAAATGCAGAGCAATAGTGGGATCTCTTCTGAGATTGGCTATTGGAGTTTGGTCTTTCGGTGGGCAGAAGCAAACCCATGGTCACTGAGCTGCCTAAGTGGTTATCAGGGAGTGTTTTTACCAGCGATAAGTCAGTCAGGAAGCAGAGCTCCACAGAGGAAGGAAACTCAACAGAGGGGCTGGCCATGGGGTACCGACTCGTGAGGGGGAAGGTGAAAAAATGTTTAAAAAACAGAAGGATACTTGCAAACTTCATCCAGACTGAACCCACAAAAATAAATCTGTTCCCTACCCTGGGTACAAAACGCAAGTTGCGCAAAACCAAACACTGAACACCATCCCCCTTCTTCACTCCTACTCCAGAGATCCCTGGAGATGCCATTGTGATTCTGTTCAGTGTTTTCGATCTGTTCAACGGCGCTTCTTCTGGAAAGGACTGCAACAAATACAACAAAACGATTTTTTTTCAAAAATTAATGCTTTTGTTTCCAATTTGAATCGACATAGGAGCAGTGGCCATTGTTGCCGCAGCTGGGCTGGGAGCGGAACAGGCCCAGCTCTTAGTGAGAAATATGGATCCCAAAGCCAATTTTTTCCAGAGCCAGGCACCTGGAGAGAAAGGCCAGCATGGTGTTGCTTAACCCCGTCACATCTTACTGGAGAAATAGATGTCCGCTACGTTACATTTTCCATTCTGAGATCTCCCATGTAAACTTCTGGGTAACAACTGGAAAAACCTGAGAGCTAATGGTAATCCACATGAGTATATTATAATGTTTGGCAACTTTAGGAAGCTCCAACAATTTTTAAAGGCTTGTTTCACATTAAACTTGATCTTGTAATAAGTATATGCTTGTTCTCATTACCACTGTTTGCAAACTAGAAAGAACAGGCCATTAAAAAAAAAAAAATTTAAGCATCACAGTCATCGTGATGGTAGTGCTGATATGTGGGGGGGGGGGGGGGGGGGGGGGGGACAGGAGTGAAGAGTTAAATTGCACAGCTCTGCACAAGCACACGACTTTGCAGTAAGAGAAAACCAAAGGCCAAAGAAAATGTTTGTGCATAGCAACACCTCAGAATGCACACAAAAAACATCTCTTGGACGTAAGCTAGATCACAGGTATTGTTCTTCATGTTTACACACACACACACACACACACACACACACACACACACTTCGTATGAAAAGATGGTCATTGTATTACAAACAAAACTATAAATCTCACAGAGCAGATTTCTCCTGTAAGGGTAAACACAAGAGTCACCTATCACCACCTGCTCTTTTTTAAACAAAATTTTATATTAAACCATATTTACAGTAAGACATTTACTCTGAATAAACAGAGGTGCTTAGCAACAAAACCACCGGAGAAATAGAAGTAGCATCACAAAACACCTGGAAAAGTTTGCCTTAACCAACAAGAATGTTCTAAAATTATTTCTGAATACAACATGGTTCCAACTGTCTAACAATCAGAAATTCCAGTGAACTAGAATTTTTTTTCCTTCACAGGATATAGTTTGCTTCTCAAAAACTGAAAAATATTAATCAGCAAAATTACCAGTTCAGATTTCAGGTATTCTTAAATGTGAGACAGGACTGTACTACAGACTGGAGTGGTACAGGAAGAAGTAGGATTGAAACCTGGGTCTAGCGAGCCAATGAACTATCTACTGAACTTATGTTTCTTTGACATCTACTGTCCCACAAGCATAAGAACTACACATTGCTAGCTCCATTACTCTCTTAAAAAGATGCCATATTAATTAATGCCCTGTACATTTACTAACTGGGGTAACAATTTCAGGAGGTCTGCCCTCCTGAACAATATTACAGTCACATTTAGGAGAACCATAACATGGGGGTTTTTAAAAAAAATTTAAAAAAAAAAAAACATTTTTGTGTTGTCTACGGGTTAACAATGGAATAGCAATATTTTACTACCTTCCACTCAATAAGACGTCCCATAATAAATAATGAAAGGAAGAGAAAAATTTAATTTATCAGTCATCCAAAGTGAGCAGAAGAGAAAACTTTCCTGGGCTGCAAGAGTCATCATATTAGATGTGAGCACCTCATCCCTTAAAAAATTGCTGGGGGGCTCAAACCTGTTCTAGATCCTATTGGCACACTAAACTACCTAAAGAGGCTGCAGCCGAAAAAAGTCTAAGTGGTAATCTGTTAAAGGGATTTCTCCCTTCGCTGTGAACGCTGACCTGCTGGCTCAAGTTGGGCTACACGCAATGACACAGCTAATCTTGACCATGGGCTGCTAGGATGGTCTTCCCTAGGGTGACCCCATGCAGGGAAGAGGGGGGGATTATCACAGGCCCCCATCAGCGTTGATTACACAAATACTCAGAGTAAGCTGGGGTGTCCTGCGGCATGATGACTAGCACCATCATCACCAGTAGTGATTTCCTGCTTTCTGGGCATCTTGCAGTTTTTTCGCATGTGTTGGTTTAGTGTGTGGCTTCGCATGACAGCCATTTAAGGTCACTCTGGCTAAAAGCACGATGGGTCAGAGACTGGTGAGCGCGAAGGCTTAAAAATGAAGTGTGCGCGATTTTAGTGGTTCTGCAGCTACCATCAAGGTTGCCATTTTTTTTTTTTTCCTTCTTAAAGCTGGAACTCTGTGACGAGTTTGGGATCAAGGTGACTTACCTCCTCTTGATCTTTTGATTTCTTCGTCCTTTTCCCAAAGATGCAGGCCAGATCAGTCTCACTGCGGCTAGAAAGGTCCTTTCCTGAAAGGAATCATCCAGACATTTAACAAAAGGCTTACTGAAATTTGATTTTACACTGAAAAATCTAAAGTATGAAAAGAAACTACACGCTTGTAAAAATACAGAAAGACAATCTGTTCTCACAGATGTTGCGACTTGAACTTTATTTAGCATTCAGACCAGATAAAACTTGAACTTACAATATAATAGTGTCACGTACAAAAACAAGCCATACACCACAGAGCCTGGACTGCCAGTGCTAGATTTTGGTCTATTAGACAGTTAGATACATCGATTGTGCCCCAGACTCTGAAGTGCTGAAGCACACTTTGTGAGGTTGCAAGGCTGTGTGAGAAATAGCCAGGAACAACACAGGGCCACGTTCACCCTGTACATGTCAGACTTCAGGGGCAACACTGACTGAGGTCACCATCAGAGCTTCTCAGATGATACAAAAGTTGGGTAGATCAAGGTTGGACAGAGTGATGAGTACAAGCTTCACAGAGAACTGTGCTGGTGCAATCTGAACCAACTGCAGCTCAACAGTGGAAAGGCTAAAGAGATAGTTCTAGACCTCAGGATACCCAGGGATCCACACTGCTGAGTAGCCACTCATGAAGAGGAAGCAAGGGTTGTGTGAAAGTATAGGTACCTTGGGTGTCCCTTCGGCTACAAGTTGAGGCTTTGTACAAGAAAGGCCAGAGTCACATTTACTTTCAGAAGGTTCAGGTCTTTCTGAGTTTGTGAGTCCTAGTAGCACTAGTTCTACCTCTCTATTGTAGGAAGCAGCATCTTCTACACAGATGCATCCTCCAAAAATGGCATTTCTACAGGTGATGCCAACGCATTACGTAAAATAATGAGAAAGGCTCAGTCATGGGAATTAGAAAGGACTCTGCAGGAAGTGGTACAGAGAAGGACTCAAACTCCCAGCTATCATGGACAATGTCCCCCACCCTCCACACACCATCCTGGCTAAACAGAGCAGGACATTCAGCAACAAACTGCTCCGGTTGTGGCTAGTAATTGAGGTCATCCCAGACAACAGCCGTACGAGTCTTACCGTCAAGAGGGGTAGTAACCTCCAAACAGCACTGAGCTGTTGGTGCCATTTTTTAATTATCATTTGCACTATATAAGTATTGCTATTACAAAAACATAACGTTATCATTTGCAGTCATTTTTCTAATAGTGATACTTGTGAGTCCGATATCTTCTGTATTAGGTGTATGTATGCTGCTGTAGCCTTGCACAATGCCCTTCAGGATTTAGACAGTTTTGACCCATGCATCATGTACCTATCTAATGAAAAAGATATATTTTCACCGAGTAAGTGCAGGTCAAAGTGTGACCGCTTGAACTAAATATCGTGTAAGGTCAGGCCTGACTTGGAAGCGAGAAGCTGAGCGCAAATCACATGGCAGCCAAGGCACATGACGTAGCCAGTTGAGGGAAGGCAACAAAGAAAAATAAACCCCCCAAGGTGCCACACCCCACAGCCGCTGTTTTCCAAAGGCCGCTCGCCTCCAGAAGCACACGGCCACCCTGTCTCAGACTGAAGCTGTGTTCGTACAGCTGCATCCTCTTCCGCCAGCCAAGCACCGATAACGCACGTTATTTATTGCTTTTAACTTTTCTTCCCCTCCTTTTTGCTTTAAAGCAGCAGTCGTTTATTACTGAAAACCACAGGACTGGTAAGAACACATCAAAGCACCAACCCTGCAAAATGCACAGATAGCTTGTTGAAAGGGAAGCGTAATCTGCTCTCCAAGTGACAGCCAGGGATTCCATGCCAAACCTGTACAAAACCACCTACTGAGTGTTAAAGTAGTACGGCTGTATGTTCACGTTATGGGACGGCGAGCTGTACCAGAGGCAGAACGGAGGACCACAGGTACGGCGCCGCATCTGCTATCACTATGTCCACAAGTGGCTAGTCCTGCAACCAACAGCCCAGTCGCTGTGCCGTATTATTCCTTTACTCCTCCAGCTGACGCTTTTCTCCAAAGCAGCTTACAAAGGTTAGCCCATTGATACAGCTGGGCAATTCTTACTCTATCAATTCAGGGTAAGTACCTTGCTTAAGGGTAACATAGCAGGACTAGGGTTCCATCCTAAGCCACTGAGTCCAAGGCGGTGCCTCAACCACTATGCTTCTCGCTGCTTGCATATCCAAGAATCTCAGTCATAAACGTATATACCAGTGCACTTTGTAATTATTACAAGTCTGCCTTCTATAAAAAGAAAAACAAAGGCTAACAGTAAGTTCTTTTCAAATAGATTTATTTTTATTGTATGTGTTTAGCAATATTAGACTTAAAAAAGCTTCAAGTCTTATCAGAAAGCTGGCTTACACAGAGTGGGAAAGGCAACCCGTGGAATGCTGTGGGTTCCGGCAACTAAACTTCACATCAAAAGTTCCTGCAGACAGTTGATAAATGTGTAGACAATTAAAAATAGGTTACTGGTTTACGCTGCAGGTATGCAGTGGGCATAGGAGACGCTGGTGCTTTTTCCTCCAGAAAGGACGGCCATCAATCCTGAGCACTGATGGCGCAGAAGCAGGCCAGGGCACGACATCAATAAGAGCTGAGAGCAGAATGCTCTCTGCTGTCAAGGGTCCAGTGCTTCTATTGCCCGGCTGTGCCTGGTTCCGCCGCCCAAACGAAGCACCTGTGTCCCGCACTCCAAAGAGTCCCATTTTTTTTTTTTCTTCATAAAGGAACCGCAGTGACACACATCTGCCTAATTTTGACATTCACAACACACGCACACATTTGGGTGCAAGTATGATCCACATCGATTCTTCATATTGCTTGAGGTGGATCATTTCAGACTCTTCATAAAGGCAGAATTAAATTAACATTTGTAAAATATCCAAGAAGTCAAAAGTCTGAGTACACTTGCTGGACACTTTGAGAGGCATTTTATTAATACGTTGGAACAAAAAACAACCGAACATGTCCTCCCAGTTCTACTGCATCAGTTCCCAGAGATGTAGGACACTCGTGCTTTGCTTTCACTTTGCTGTCCACCTTATCAAACACCCTGGCCAGGTGTACTCACACTTAACTGTACTACATGAAGAATCCACTAACAAATGGTCATAACTCAAGATACACTCATTCCGGTGACAAGAATTTCACATTATAAAGAGGTTCATCTAATCGTTCTACTGGGCTTATCAGTTTTATTTGCATTTTCAAAGACAAAAATTTGATTGCACGTGCCTCCCGTGAGCTGAGCGCACACACAGCGTAAGATATTTACATTCATTCATTCAGTGAACACTTCTTGAAAGTGGCTTCCAATGATTACAATGTAGCGTTCAGCTGACACCTTTACACAAAGTGACTAACAATGCTGAGCACAGCACCCTAAAGTGACTACACTGATCCATCCACTCACACAGCACATACATGCAACACACATACAAACACACTATGGGCCATTGAGATGAAACTCGTGTTTCTGGACTGACTGTGGGAGCAAACTGGGGCACCTGAAGGAACCCCACACGAATGAGGGAAGCACACGCAAGCTCAATATAAACCGTGCGGGGATTAAACCCATGTCCCATGACACAGTCCAAGCGCTGCAAAACACCCGTGCTACGTGCTGCACCACTGTGCCAGCCGTAGCAGTAACTAAAGCCACCACACAGTCTTCCTCGCAGCTATAGTCTGGCTCGCACTGCACTACTCTCCCCGTCTACATTACCCTTGTTTGCAAGTTGGTAAGCTTGGTTATCATGGCCCTGTTTGGACTGTCCAAACCAAGTCTGCTGAGCATCAGTTCGTTTGCACTGTTCTCACTGATTTGTTCTGCTTTTTTTGTACTAAAAGTTGAATTAACATATTAACGAGCATCGTGTGTATGTTCTGTGCGAGTGCTTGTTAAGCGTACGGTACGCAATAGTCACGAAAGAGCTGAACGAGGAGAGGTGGACAGACATACAGCATTACAGGGTCCTTCAGGGTAACGGCCTTATTTTGTTGCGTTATAATTAATGTCAGCTATTGAAGTAATTGTGCCTATTTCAATGGGAGTTGGGATTTTTTAGCATAAATGAGTATCCATTTTTATCCTTACCTCAGAACCAAATTTACCATTGAAACTACAGGTAAAGTTATGAAAATTAACCTTACAATGGGTTTTCCCAAGGAATAAATGACATTTGTAAGACCATGCACTTATTCAGCAGCTAAAAAGGTTATTTTTTTCCCCTACCCTAAACTAGAAATGGGCAAGACTCGTTTTTTGTTTTCTTCAGGTATGTCACATGTAGTGAGTCAGCTGTAAGTGGCAAGTTAAACATTTATATGTGCAAGACTGGGGTACAGTAACAAGGACTCAAAAGGATGGAGTCTTCTGATAAGTATCAAATAATAAAGCTTGAGAACTCTTGAAATCTTGAAATACTACACTATTAATTTAGTTAAAACTAACTATGTTGTTGACATGGGTCAGAACTGCTTTTCAATATGAAATTCAACTCAGAAGCAGCAAAGGTCACACACGTTGGTATTTAACAATTCAGATTTCTATCTTTTATGCCGAGCAGTTCATACGAGCAGCACAATTGATCTTAGTTCAGCGTGACCTTTTCAACCGAAATGTAAACTGCTTCACTAAAGCAAAGCCACTACTAGCCTTAGGAGACACATAACCCACGACTGTTCGTGGGCTTCTCGGTCACCCGTGTCTATCAGCAGACATGCACGGTGGTGGGACACATGGTGGGCAAATGATACACCTGTCTGGCGGACTGCACTTTCACAAGGTTTCATTCTGAAATAAAAACAAGGAAAAACGAAGGCGAGGCAACAGGGTAACAGGTGAACCCTGCGAGCTGTCACTACCAGGGCCGCTTTGCCTTCCAGCAGCGTTGCCCTGTACTCGAGGTGGTTGTCTACACACCCAGCCATGTAGTGGGCCCTAATCAGGAGCCCCATCTTCCCCGCTCTCAGTACGGGACAAGCGGGCAGCAGTTAAGTATACAAGTACAGGCTTGCAACAAAAAGTAGCGTAGCAACGGGAGAGGCAACGAGGAAAAGCCAAAAATCCAGTTATACCGGCTATTTAACTTTCATGTCTAAGGGACAGGAGGAAAAAAGAAGTTTCTGCTTACAATGACATTTAATATCCACGCTAACATTCCCTGCAAACTCTTACATGACCGACCATTTATCACAGCATACAAGTTGTACGAAGCGGACGTTCAACTTATGCCTCTTTACAGGAAGTACACAACAATTTAAATCCAGGCACGATCAGAGTCGATAAAGGACCGATTTAAGTGTCATTATCAATTGCTTGGTTAAAAGGTCTGAATTTTCTCCACAAAGTTCAAAATAAGACGAGCGCCGCTGACATCGCCTGTTGCCCGTTCTTTATCAGCATGTTCTTCCCGTGGTGCAACCATTTGACGGTTCAGATGAAACTGCACGTCATGTACTGCACACATACGCTCCGTTTACGCACTTAATGCTTCCCACTAAGAATCCCATTAACAGGACTCTTGTGCAATTATTAAATTCCTTTCTGCCTAATTGAGCAAGGGGAGCTCTATGCATGTTACATAACATTTATAAAGACAAAACGAAACCACCACATGCAAACGCAGACCCTTTGGAACCACCGTCAGGTTGCTCTCCATCATACCCCTGAGCAGCGTTGCTTCAACTGCTTCCCAAGACACCCGAACACAGACCTGGTCAACACCAACCAGTAGGACTCCCAACAGCTGTATAGTTTAAATAACAGTGGTAGCGGTAATAACAATAGTCTGATGATGATGATGATAATAATAATAATAATAATAATAATAATAATAATAATAATAATAATACCCAGACATTAATTGTAAAGAAAGGGCCGCTAAACTCAATTCAGACCTATTCCCTCACCAAGCTCCCGTCGCCTTCCAGTCCTTCACCAGCTGCCACTTGTTATCCATCCGTTTACCCATTTGTGTGCAATATGTGCGCTAGAACAGTGGTACTGGACAAACAAGTTGCGCTTTGGGAATCAGCTGTACCCAAGACCTCTGTGGAGAAACACAGTTTTGTTTGTTCCAAGTTGAACATCACTTTGGAGAAAAGCGTCTGCCAAACACATGACCGTAGATGTAATCATGATCCATAGTCAACACAGAGCAAGAGCTAAAAGAAGGAATCTGCTGTGCCTGGCCTGTGGAATCTGAACAGGAAATCGTCAAGGGTTAGTGCATCATGGCCTGGGTGGACCCTCTTCCTTTGTCTCCCAGGAGCAGAGCGTTCCATAGAGCTACATTTGGGCCGGTGAACAGCAACGCTGTCCTGTTCAACGCATCGGAGTCGTGACTTTTCGTTATGCCAACTCCAAGCGAACTAGGAGTAGCATGAGCTCGGGAATGACCAAAGCCCACTATGCACCGAACGAGCGACCGAGCTGCTCACACAGGAAACAGGAAGTCCTGTTGCGCAGCACACTGAACCCCAGGTGAAGGGTGCCCGCTAATCTCCTCAGTACTTTGGATCTCGCTTCAGAAAAGTCAACATTCATTTATACTTGACCCAAATCTCATTCCCAGAAAAACACTTTCTGGTAGAAATCAAAACTGTACCGCTTAAGCAGGAAACCTAAGACAACAGTCGAGAGATTTAATAGCATCGGGTGAAAGTTATGCAATGGTTGTTATGGTAGCAAGTTTCAGCTTCCAAGGAAACATAATCGTTAGTAAAGCTTTGAACTGCGTATTGTTTCCGTTAACACTAAACCTCAGCGTGGAGTTCAACAGGTGACAAGTGGGCTCAAGGAGATCGCTGACATTTTCAGGCCTTGTGGACTTTATGCTGTACCTCTGTAGGAGAGACACACACACACACACACACACACACACACACACACACACACACACACACACCTAATCTGTGGATTTCTCTCCTCAAAAATACCAGGGAATCCCCTGCTTTGGGCACCCATGAACCAAGGGTCATAACCCACATTTTCACAAACATTTATAGACAACACTTACCACTCCTTAGTTCTTCTGTCTTTTATCATTTATTTTACTGTTGTCTTTTCATATCATTTCATTGGTTTACTTTATTGATGTTTCACCGTTGGATTTTTAATTCATCAAATTGTTTTTAAATTTGTTTCACCGCACTCTATATATCTTTTCCTCTGAAACAACTTTTAAAAACACTATACAACTTTATTATGATGACTGTCTATTGTGTCAGACCAACACAAATGTCTTTCAGGTTCCTTTCTTTCACTTGGACCACGAGACTGAATCCTCCAGAGCTCTGGGCTGACTAGTTCAACTTCTCTCTCTCTCTCAGGAACTTTGCGTATGCGACTTTGTGCTTTCATCTAGTTCACTCTCTGCAGCAATTAGGACATTAGAAACTGTAAACTTTTTCATATTCAAGGAGAAAAACAACTTCCAAAGTCTTCCCGAGTTTCTCATTAATTAACAGTGGGCCTTAATGAGGGCATTAGCGCATCTCTACAGCACAACTACGAGGGCTGCGGCCGGACACAAACTTGAGGGTGTGATTTAAGCCCAAGTCAAGCATAAGACCCACATCACCCATCTGTAACGCGTCTGATTGAGCTGACAACTGCACAGAAACCAGAAAATGTCCACATCACTGGTGTACATTAACATACAGATCAGTACAGGGAGTCTACTATGAAATGAAACCCAACTACAGCTTCATGGTAAGCCAAAATTAATTTCACAGTGTCCCCTATTGAACTGTCACATAACAGCTCTGCAAATGAGCTGTCACTGTGGAAGTCATCAAAAAGCACATCTTTCATGTTGCTGGCAGGGGGTGGGGACTCTGACCTTTGGTAAATTTCATATAGTGAACCCGCTTTCTGGACGTCTTCGACTTCTCTTCCAGGCTAAAACTCTTCTTTTCCTCAGCTACACATTCTGAAACACAAACATCATGCAGCAAAAGTTATTATAGATTAAAATTATCATGGATGAAAATCTCTTCCACATTACAGATGTGGATACATAACCAATACAGTACTTTTTTTTAAAATTTGATATAGCTAAATCTCGGTCATATAATCTGGATTTATGAATGAGTGCTTAATGCATCAATTAACACACATTAAGAACAGACTAAGACTTTAAATGGTTAAATTAAAAATTCTTAAGTGAGATGGATAAAATCAAAAAGTTAGCGCTCCAGTAGAAAACCTGATGCTGATGAAAGGAGAATACTTTTGAAAAACATCTTCAAAAAGTACATTTAAAAATAGGATACTTCTGTGTTTTGTGGGTTTACAGGACATTTAAATTGAATAGTATTTCTACAGCAAAAGGATGTTTTTCCCTTAAAAACACATCAACAATGCATTGAAAATGAATAGAACTTAGACATTCAACACTATGAAAATACAACAAAAAAATTAAATGAACTGCACAATAATGGAAAGAAAAACTACCATGAAAACAAAACTTGCAGCAAGTTAGACAAACCAGATATTCTCTACCTTTGTAAGAATTAGTTGCCCTTTCTTTCCAAGTTTCTACAAACAATTAATGATTTTAGCCACGGTCAAAAAATTGTTTTACACAGCACAGCTTTAAATCACTTGTAACTACACGTGCAATAATAGAAAGGCCTATTTGCATTTACTGCTGTAAAGTACACTGGTTCATATGGTGGAATGTAACAAATTAACTGCACTCCACAATCACGTTTCTGCACCCAGATCTCTCCTTCTGTTGATGTAATGCACTCATTGCATTCTGAGATGCATGTGGCTTTGGAAAAAAAGTGCTTGTTAAATGAATAAATGAACATACTGTAAATGGTCATGGGTTTGAGTCTTATAAGAAATGTGACAATGGCGCCACCTCGTGTCCAATTACACATCACTGCAGCGTAGATAAGATATAAGGAAGTGCATTCTGATCAGCCTTGGTTCCAAACAGCTGCCCATCGTGTGAGGAACAGGCATCTTTAACCAACAAGACGAAAGTACACAAGACTCCGAAGCCCTCGGCTCTAAGTATGAGCCCAGTCATTCTAAACATTGCTGAATACATACTGAATCCTCAACCTGAGAATACACCTGACACTGAAAGAGAAACTTGTTCCGGTCACAATTCCAAAGTCAGTCAATAAAAGCTTATAAATACAGGATGTATTCAACGATTAGGTTCAGTTAAAATATCAGAAATAGCTACAATTAGTTAAAAATTTTAACCTTAAGATACATTAAAGAGGATTAAAATTTTACCAGAAATAAAAAAAAAAAAAAAAAAAAAAAAAAAAAAAGTGTCCACAAACTCTAATCCAATCCCAACTGAAGACCAGTTTTTCCCCCATACGGAGGTGCAACCTTTGCCGTCGTGTGGCCTCTTTCAAAGGTGTCAACAGGCCTCTTTACCGATACTGTTATTACTATAAGAATCACTACTTTGGGATAACAGCTCTAAACACCGTGGAATTAACTTTAGACCTGATCTTATCCCACCCTCCTATGTGGATGCATTCTATTTCAGTGTGATATCTACCGGCTGGCTGCATAAATACATGTCATGTTTGCTCTGCAACAACCAGAACATAAAAGAAATGTAAATGAAATCAAATCAAAAATAAATGTGAAAAATTGTAAAATAAAAAACTATTTCAGTTTATTTTTGTATCTTCAAGAAGTCAACTATATCGTTTGCAACTTCAGGAGCCACTGAATTTTGACATCCAAGACAAGAAATGTGATTTTCACTGGGTGAAGTTTGAATCACATAACAACCAAACTATTTATAACAAGTAACCATTTCATACAACTAATCTAGCAAAGTATTTCTAAAGGTTCAGGCAATCCCAAAAGAGACAGTGGTTTTGTGATCACAGCGCAGAAAGCTGGAAAATTACCACTTTGGCCATGGCAGTTGTTCAGGTCTGCGAGAATCTGGTTGAAATCGTCTTGATGAGCAATCCAGTTGTCCTGAATCGATAGACATACAAAGTGCATTTAAATGGAAGACATAAGAGATCATTCTTGAAGAGATCCATCAGCCTAACATATACACCATTTCCAAAAAAGCTAATAAAAAGCACCCAAAAAAAATAATGGCTGACCACTGACTTTAACTTGAACTTAATCTAGTATATCCATACTTTATTAACACTGTCATGTTGAGTAAAGGAAACTGTTTCCCAAAATATTCCAGAAACATTTAAAACTACATTAATACACTCCTCCATAGGGTTAGAGGTCCTGAGTCTATTCTGAAATTACAGGGCACTTAGCTAGGAGGGTTAACCCCTGGACAGGACGTCATTCTCTCGCAAGGCTTTTCTCCAAACCGGCAGAAATTCACACACTAGAGGCAATTTAGAATCACCGCCAGCTGGATTTGAACCTACAGCTGAACAGCATAGATGCTTTGAGGGTGCCCCACATTAACAGAATAAACCCAAAAATTCCTCAATCATTTTCAACACGAGAAAGACAGCTAAATCCAAAGAAAGACCTTCAACTTCCCATACAGTACCAAACACAGTGACTGTGCACTTGCATCCAAACAAAATACCTCCAGAGAAGGAAGAAAGAAACACATCCTCTCAACCGACCTCGTGGTTAACGTTTGTTCCCAAGCCCAGGGTATTATTCTTCACTTTGACTTTGATATGCTCTGTAGCCCCTTGTTCTTCCTTCCCAAGGCCCTGAGGGACAAACACAAGCAGAACACAGTGATTCACAGTCAGTCAGGGAAACTAGGACAGCTGTCTACAAAACAGTGACCACAGTTAGAAAACATATAAGGTACTTTTACCAGGTTGCCTCTATTTGTTTCTTTTCTACATGTAGTTGATGCCTTTTGTCTAAGATGACTTACATGATCTTCACATGTATTCTTACTGCATCAACAACCCAGGGTAAGAACGTCTGATCAGGAGTAATAAAGCAGGGATTCGAACCCTCGCTCTCAAACCTTCAGAGCGCAAAGCACCAGGGCCGAGCGCTGCAATGCGGCCGCTCACCTTTCCCTTGGACCACCCCATTTTCTCCAACATCTTCTGTCCAAACTTGGACTCATCTTTGGTCCAAGCGCTGTTCCTAGGATCCGCTGACCACTTCTGTCTCCGACGCGCTTTTTAAGAACAAACATTAAAAAGACACATATTTGCCCAATTCGAAAGCACTGCACATGAAATGCTGCCTGAAGCACCTCCACCACTGTGGGAAACACAACATAGCAGAGGTGCTGTGTCTACAGCACGAATTACCTCAGACCAGCTCACCTTGCTTGCACCAAACATGCACTTCTTCATAACTATATTACACAGTTATATATATAGTATATATTTACATATTTAGCACGAATACACAACTAAAATGAACGACTAGTTTGAAAGCAGACTCAGTCAGTGCAAATGGGGAAAGACAGAAATAACTAAACCGCTGTGCGGCCCAACTTGTATTCGCTATGTTCTAGTGAACAAAGAATAAAGGACAATAAAGAAGTGACAGTGGAATGACACGTCAGGGAAATTAGTGGGAAACAAAACCTCCGGCTTCTTCTAGTCTGGAAGTCACTCAGCGATCAAAAATCCATGAATATCACCATTAACCACATTTCACTCTCATAATACTGACAAATTCGGCGCTGATTAAGTCTAAAGTGCGCCACTTTTCGGTATTAAAGTCACTTAGCTCTAGGTTTCGTAAATATAACACAAAATGTAAATAACTGGACACATGGTGAAAAATACCCACGTTCCGCGAGCATCGCCATTTTGGGGTCCTCACAAGCGTTACGTCACTCACGAGTGTCTCAGAGTGTGCCTGTCTTAAAAAAATCGGCAAAGGCAAAATTGCAGTGGGAATTTTTTTTCAACAATCAATAATTATGAAGTAAATCAAATCAAGTATTAATTAAAGACAATTTCTTCTGATTTCTCCGTTGAAAAAATTCCTTGCGTTCTTGAAACACAGGGAGTTTAGGACCGAACACTAACGCCAGAGGGCGGTAACTGCCCTGTTTGCTGCTGCTAATAAATCTGTTGTCCGTTTTCAATCAATAGTAACAAATAAAATAAAACTTACAGTACACTCCCCGAGAACATATTGCTCAAAATGGCAAGATGCTTTGCCAGTGGAGCCACCAATCCCACACACATAAAGGGAGAACACAGCAGCAGTGAGGCACCAGCACTACCTGCTGTGCCACTGTGCCTGCCAGTCTGGATTTTTCTTTTCGCAGCTTTACCATCCCTTGTTAACAACAACTTGTCCCGAGCAGGGTCACAACAAGCCAGAGTCTAACCCGGCAACACAGGGCACAAGGCCGAAGGGACACACCCAGGATGGGACCCCAGTCTGCCGCAAGGCACCCCGAGCAGGACTCGAACCCCAGACCCACCACCCAGCAGGCACTAGCTAAACCCACTGCACCACCACACCTTTGTAACTTTTCTAGCAGATTAACGTATTCCTCAAAAGGGTGCGGGTGTGTGGTGGCGCAACAGGTTTGGCTAGATCCTGCTCTCTGGCAGGTCTGAGGTTCGAGCCCTGCTTGGGGTGCCTTGCAGTGGACTGGCATCCTGTCCTGGGTGTATCCCCTCCCTCTGCAGCCCTGCGCCCTGTATTGCTGGGTTAGGCTCCTGCTCGGGACAAGCGGCCTCAGCAGGTGTGTGAGAACGGTGTAGTGCAAAATTCATGGTATGGGCTCGAGAAGTCTTCTTTGAAAAGCCCACTCCATGTGTGAAATGTACTACTGTACATGAACAGCAGGCCCAAGCGGCACTCAGAGAGTGTTCGAAAAAGACTGAACCCCTTACACATTTTTGCTTTTTTTCCGTTCTTAAGATCTTGCTTTATATGGAATTCTTGCTTAAAATAACAGAACCCATGCATTCTCCACGACTGGGATTACAACATTAGGGGCAGTTGGCAAATAGCAGAATTCATATTTTGTCAGCTATGATCTGTTTCTGTGCGCGAAATAGAAAATCGCCTTTATTCTCTTAATAGGGGGGTGCGGTGGCGCAGTGGGTTTTACCGGGTTGTGCTCTCTGGTGGGTCTGGGGTTTGAGTCCTGCTTGGGGTGCCTTGCGATGGACTGGTGTCCCGTCCTGGGTGTGTCCCCTCCCCTTCCAGCCCTATACCCTGTGTTGTCAGGTTAGGCTCTGGCTCCCTGTAACCCTGCATGGGACAAGCGATTTCAGCTGATGTGTGTGTATTCTCTTAATGAAACTCGTAACACATGCAATGCAAGCAAAACTCGCACGGCAAGTAGAATTTGCCCTCTGCAAGACGCTGTGGAAAGCTGTAGGTGATCCAGGCAAACTCTCTCTGAATGGACTAGTATGTGTATTTGGTGACAAAGGTGGATTTTAAATGTGACTTCAGTGCAACCAGCTTTGGTGGAGTGTGTGATGTATGGAGGTGTCTTGAGCCACCAAAGAAAAGTAACTCTAGGGTAATTTAGGGTTAGACTTGGGGCTAGAGTTAGGGTTAGGGTTAAGGTTAGGGTAGTACTTAGAGTTAGGGTTATACTTAGGCCTAGGGTTAGGGTTGAACACCGCAGATGGAGCACTAACAGTACTACACTGAACACCTCAGAGCCCTGCCCTCAACATAACTGAAGATGTGTGGGATCTCTGAGAAAAGAACAAAATGCAGCCAGTGTCAAAAAAAAGAGTTACAGCAAATCCGCCAAGAAGCTTGGACCAATTTACCATGGAGCTACTACAGCAGTGTGGTAAACCTCATTGCTTTAGTTTTGTTGTCTGAGGGAGGCCACATAAAATACTGTCTTAAGAGCACAAGAAGTGTGTGTTACTTTTAACTGTATTTTTTTTTTTGTTTTTCCATTAATGTTATATAGTGTTTTCATGGGCAAATAAACACTTACTGCCAGGAAAGTAGCTTTAAGCATGATTTCTTTGAATGGCCTGAGACTTTTGCACTGTATTGTAAACACATTAAACAAATTGTCTCCGTACACAATTCTACGCAGAACATTTTCTTGGGGTCAAGTAAAGTAGATGTAATCTTAGCAATTAAACATAAAGACCTTTGTTTAGATGTTGATAGTCATTTGCTGAGTATCCTTTTGTGATCTATTCCTTCGGCTACGCTTTTTAAAACAAATGCTGACTCATGTTTTTCTCTCACTGGTCTCGCTTATCTTCTCTCCTGTGCCCTTGGAATGTGTGTTGAAGTGTGTTGTTGAAGGAAGAGGGTTTGGTCCTACAGAGCACACGTCCTGTTTTCATTTTTGAGAAGATTCTTAAGAATCCCCTGCAGAGCAGCAAACGAACGAGAATTATTCTCCAGTTTTTACTGATGAATGTTCCTAACTTTAGGGGGTGTGATGGTGCGGTGGGTTTGATCAGTCCCTCACTGTGTGGTAGGTCTGGGGTTCGAGTCCTGCTTGGGGTGAACGGAGGCTCTGCGTTTCTCCCTGCGTTGACCTCCCCCAACGTGCGGAGGAAGGACCTGGCAACACACCTCCCTTGACTTGCTTTGAAAATTGCACGAGTGGTTGCTATCGGTTGGGTTTGACTTGGCATGCATGCATTCCTAATGTCACTGTTTATTTGTTCCCGTGAGCGCTGATGTCCAAAGACATGCTGTTCAAGTCACCCACAGCGTGTGAGGGACGGAGACAGTGTGTTCCACCGATCTATGGATGAGTGACCCATTGTAAGTAGTGTATCTAGCGGTGTAAGTCACCACAGTGAATAAGGTGTGTGGTCTGATAACACTACATAGAGTTTATTGGAAGGTGCTTTGGAGAAAAACGTCTGATAAATATATAAATGTAAATGATTCTCTGATGTGTCTTGTGTCTGATGCAGATAGTAGACATGCAGGGCACACGACCAGGGAACGGTGCTGTCTGGAAGCAGGGCTGCTGCATTGCCCATTGCCAGCACTGAGCTCTCATTGTTGGCCTCAGGCCTGGAACAACTTATTTTAGAGTCGAGGCTCCAGAAGCTGAAAACAGGTTCTTGGAAAAGGTTATAGAGCTCTCATTCAAATGGGATGAAGCTCGCTGGAGAGCCACCCCCGCCACGAAATGACGGTGTGTCCTGGAGTTTTTTCAAGTAGTTCAAGTACAGTGTTAATGAACAGCTGGGCAAAGTAATTCTACAGTAAATACCTCTGAAAAGGTAAATTCACACAATCTGTCAGCGAAAAGTGCAGGAATCGTCGTGCGAAGACCCGCTGAAATGTTGCGTACCGCTGACTCGTCCCGTGCCTTCATGTGCTCAGGGTACATGGCACTTGGACTGCAACGGAAATCCGTCGCCGAACCTACAGCATCATTCAGAAAATGATGTTGACTCGTCGTCATACATCGCATGTCGTTGTGATTCTTAAACCTCTTTCTCTTCCAAAAGGGTGGTGCAGCAGAAAATTTTGGTGCCTCACGCCATCTGCACTGTGAATTGGGATGAGGGTTCGAATGCTTCGTGGAGCCTGCACGCTCTAACCTTTTGTTTCTGTGTGGCTTTGCTCCAGGTGCTCTGGTTTCTTCCCACAGTCCAACAAGATTTGTTCCAGGTCAATCTGTGACTCTAAATTGTCAATAGCATGTGAATGAGCATGTCACATTGCACTGCTATATAAATGGACAAATGATTGCAGGTTCGCAGGCTTGCCATTTACTGCAGTGCGTCCAGCATTGCATGGTGTTAGTTAAATACGAGATAATAATCATTGTATGTCACTCTGGAGAAAAGTGTCTGCTAAATGAATAAATGCAAAAGCTATGGTTAATGTGGAGCACCCAGGTGAAAAAAAGTATGCTACTAATATATTTTCAGTTGAGTGAATTGTATGAGAGAGCTGGAAAAAATGCAGGTAGATGTAAATCATCCCTCACTTGCTTGGTGCCTCACATAATTATAGTAATTGCAGCAATTATGTGCGAAATTCTACCTTACACTTACAAGGGGGGTTGGAGAATGGTTCTGAAAAAACAGAGGTGCTAAGTATAAATAAAAACTGCTGTACAACAATGCTACGAGCAATTTTGAGAAAGTATTCAAGAGTAATTCAGCTGATCAAAAATGAAATGAATGCCTGTGAATAGACAGGACAAGAGGTTTTTTGTACTGTCCTTCAGCAGTGAAAGTCCACCTTGAGGCAGAAATGCTCAGACCGGGACAGGGGTGGAGCACCGAAACCTTCCGCAGTGGGGAGTTCTCGCTAGAGCCCCACCTCTGTAAACATCTCCACACCACAGGCACCGTGAAATGAATACGAGGCACATGTTTACTGTACACTTGCGCAATCCTCATCGCCATGTGGTTTTTCACAGAGATGTGTCTCCAGTACTGCACAGTCTCTTTAAGAACAGCTCCGCTCAATGTCTCAATGTCCAACATAAAGCAGTTCATGTACTGTCCTGTGTAATTAATGTTAGGGTGTGTTCCTTTTTCTCTTACTCCACACAAAGGGCCAAGTTTACCACAAGACTGGCCTGTAGTAGCAGGAATTACATCATTTCCTCTTTCTTGCCAGTGATAAGAGACCACTCCGTAAAGGGGGCCTGTAGTGACCAAAACTGCCAACTGGCTGAATGGATTCAAAAGTCACAGTGGAACATGTAATAAGGACCCCTGCATATAAAATATCTCTTCATGCAATAAAAAGATTTGCAGTGCTTCAGTTTAGTGATCACTGTATTTGACACGGTCAAATGACAAGGGATGACATCATCGCTGTACACGAACAGACTTGTTCCTATAGCAACAGGTTTCTTGTAGATGAGATGTGATAGTTCCACATCTTGTCTTACATACACTTTCGCTCTAGTTACTAACCAACCAGTACATGTCCATGTAACTCCAGCTTTTCAAGAACTCAGCCTCCCCGGTGTCTGAAATTCTATCACTCTCAATAAAAAAAGGTACAATAACACCATCATTGCTCACATAGTCTCCCACTGGCTGATGGGAGGGTATGTGCCTGGAAGGAGGGGGCTGGTAGGCCTGAAACAAGATCCACGGCATAACTGTGCTACTCAACAGTCAGGAAGCTGGAAAAATCTTGCCAGAATTCCTTCTCACCGTGGCAATACCCCACACGATCATATCCGAGAAGGTAGTCTCCAGGCTGTGCAAAAGATCTCACCGGAGATTCCGCTTGTTCCAAGATATCTTGGTGTGTTATTCACAGACTCTCCCTTACCATGAAAACCACGAGTATTTGTCATGAGACAAATGTGACACGACAGCACTTCTTCTTATCCGACTGATTGCTTAGTCACAGGATATCCAAGCACTAAGGTGAGCTGAATGGTCTTCACAGATTTATAATGTTGCTATGCTCTTGTGTATTTTTATGACTAGAAAAAGATTTGTGGGGGTGCGGTGGCGCAGTGGGCTTGGCTGGGTCCTGCTCTCTGGCGGATCTGGAGTCCGAGTCCCGCTTGGGGTGCCTTGTGACGGACTGGCGTCCCATCCTGGGTGTGTCCCTTCCCCCTCCAGCCTTACGCTCTGTGTTGGCAGTTAGGCTCTGGCTCATCATAACCCTGCTTTGGTCAAGCGGCTTCAGCCAGTGTGTGTGTGTGTTTGTGTGTGTGTGTGTGTGTGTGTGTGTGTGTGTGTGTGTGTAGAAAAAGATTTTGATCTTGAACCACTTTAGTGGTTATAATGAAAATGTTGAACAACCTAAAATTAATGAATGAACTTGATTCCATGGCAAATTTGAAGAAAAACCTTGAACTGCAAGATCTAAACATGTTTTTCCCTGAATTAGGTTTCCATGCACACAGAAAGCACCTTCTGAGATATTTCTTGAATGCTGAGAGGAATCTGACAGTTCTGAAGAAAAGAGGGAGGTCATTCCACTATAATGGAGGCAGAACCAAGAATCTTCGCGCTTTTCATTTTGGACCTTTTGTGTGTGGGACTGCCAAGTGGCTAGAGGTGGAGGATAGCAGTCTGGCTGGGATGTAGTGAACAACGAGGTCTTGTACATATCAGGTGGCAGATAAGGTTTTGTACTCTGTAACCAGAGTCTTGAATTTGATCCAGGCAGCTATAGGTTGCCAGTGCAGGAAAACAGAAGAAGTGATACATGGGAACACTTTGGCAGGTCAAACAGAACTTGTGCAGCAGCGTTCTATATCAGATGGAGGGGCTTGATGGGCAGACAAAGAGGAGGAAATTAAAGTACTCCAAGAGGGATATCACCATGGCCTGGACCAGAGGCTGCATAGAGTTTGCTATAAGGGCAGATGGAGAAGAGTAGGGGGCCGAGTACTGAGCCCTGTGGAACACCAGTTGACAGAGACTAAGGGGAAGACAGGAAACTATGCCAGACCACCTAATAATTTCTGTGTGATAAGGTGGACTCAACTCTTCTTATATTATTTTGATGCAAAACCGCCAAAGAGAGGAATGTGTTTGACAGTAACAAATGCTGCTGACGGGTTAAGGAGAATGAGGACCAAGGAAAGGTTTGGTCCCCATCTCAGTGACTAAATGTATATATGCAGTTGTTCATGTAATGTAAATTGGTTGATACAGCGGTACATGACAAATTGTCTGTACTCAAGAATCACATGTCTGCATCCAAATCTCTGTTTTCTGTTTTTTCTCTGTTCTCTGCCACCTTCTGTTGGTGCAATGCTCTTTCAGTATTGTTCTCTGAGATTTAAGTCACTTTGGAGGAAACCATGTGCTAAATGAATAAACGCAAATGTAAATGAAGAACCACTCATATGGTGGAAGGCCAATTATATTGTGCCATGACTGTAACTTGATCTTCCATCATGTGGGGTTTCACAGCACTTCATCCTCAGCAGCCCTTGTTATTCAGCCAAAGATATGACATACCCTGGTCCAAGAAATCAAGTAACAAGATATGTTGTTGGTCTCTACCAAAATATCCTTATTAAGTAATCAAACACATGCTTGTAGGGTTCTTGAAGTTCAATCAATGCCATTCAGGCTTTCTACACCCAAAGCTCAGTCACATTGTAGATGGGATGTTGATCTGGATATAATAACAAAGGTATTTAGTGGTATTCATTGCTAATTCTAGCCACCATAAACACAATACTGACATAAGAATGATGTGCCCATGTGACAAGCTAAAGCCTGGCAATGGCCATGGCCAACCCACAAGACGGACAGCTGCTCCTGGGAGCAGCCTATTAAATGGGTTAATAAGTCCAGGAGCATCTAATAATCCAGTGGAACTCAGTAACTTTGGTTTACATTGCTTTTGTGGTCTGCTGGTTATGTGGCTTTTTTCTGTTGCAGTTGTGTTTGTGATACTTCAGACACAGGAAGAAAAATTAAAAGAACCACAAGGCTGCTGTTGCATGCTATACCCCATGGTTGCAATTATATCATATGGTGGAGTGATTGCCACATATGGATAAAGGTCCAATACACAGTGTGTACAGTGACTTGCAGAAGTACTACATCCCTTGACCAAGTCTCATTGCAAGGATTCACAGATGGTACACCGTAGAACTTAAAATTATTTTAAGGTGACTTTCTGTTTGAAAATATTTAGGGAAAAAAACAAATATGCTGCTTGCTTAACTTTTCTAACCCTGCACATTAATTCTTGGGTCTTCCTTTTGGTGCAATAATAGCTTTAATTCATATAAAACACATATTTTATTAAGTTTAAACAATGTTTTAATGTTTTTGCTCTTTTAGCAAAATTTAAGGTGCGGTGTATGGTGCAAACATAACACTACCCACAAACACCACCCCTATAGTCCAGTATGGTGACAGCAATATAGTGTGAAGATGTTTTCCATCAGTGGTGCCTGACAATGTTGTTAAAATAGAAAGAGGAATAGATTGAGCAAATTACAGGGAATAATGTAAGAACACCCACTAAAAAAAAACCAAGCCTGGGAAAACACAAGGCCAGAAAAACACCGGAATGGCCCAAGAATGAAAAGGTGAACGCCCAACAGTGACCTAGTCAAAGTCCTGGTCCTTGACTCACTAACAATCTGAAAAATATTTGAAAACTGCTATGTACAAGTGTCATCTAGCCTGAACAACATGAAGCAATCATCCTTGGAAAATGGGCCAAAATCACTCCTAGTGTTCAAAGTCTCACCAAGTTCCATACTTACCAAGGCTCTACCAAGTATTAACATGCGGTGCTTAAATACTAATACAAACAGCATGTCCTTTAAATTTAAAAAAAAATATATATATTTTCTAAAATGAAAACAATGTCACTTTGAAAGACGGGGGGTGTGGTGGTGCAGTGGGTTGGACCGGGTTCTGCTCTCCAGTGGGTCTGGGGTTCGAGTCCCGCTTGGGGTGCCTTGCGACGGACTGGCGTCCCGTCCTGGGTGTGTCCCCTCCTCCTCCGGCCTTACGCCCTGTGTTGCCGGGTAGGTTCTGGTTCCCCGCGACCCCGTATGGGACAAGCGGTTCAGAAAATGTGTGTGTGTGTCACTTTCAAATTATTTATGTTGAGTTCTACCATTTTGAAATTGAGTATCACAGAAAATAAAATGAGAGAACTGATCAAGAGGCAAGGATCTGAATGTATGTGTCAGGCAGGAGCACAGCCGTGCCCACCTCATCAAGTCCAAGCCACACCTGATTAAGAGCTGAGGATCAAGTGTGGCCTTACAATTAAAATGGACAGATGTAGGACAGGGAATTGGCACCCTGCTGAGCTGCGCTTCGAGGAAGTGTAAATGCCGTTGCAAATAGCTCTTTTTTTGTGTTTTTCATTAAACTGTCAAAGTCTGTCCTGTACTCCCTCATGCCTGGTCACATCCTGAACCAAGAATGCATCTAGTAAACAGATATAAAAGTAAATATATACAATTTACATAGATTTAGCAATTTCTAAGGAAGAGTCTCCAACAAAGCTACATACACTATAGTGCAGGAATGGGATCTGCCTGAGACTGAATTACATTTATTTAGCAGACACTTTTCTCCAAAGCAACATCCAATGAACTCTATGTAGTGTTATCAGCCCACACACCTCATTCACCAAGGTGACTTACACTGCTAGATACACTACTTACAATGGGTCTACTCATCCATACATCAGTGGAACTCTCTCACTCTATGGGTGAACCTGTACAACATGTCTTTGGACTGTGGGAGGAAACCCACACAGACACAGGGAGAACATGTATACTCCACACAGGCTGAGCGGGAATCAAACCTACACCCTCTTGCACCACCCAAGCACTCTGAGACAGCTGCGCTACTCGATGTGTCACCGTGCTGCCCGTTCCAGAGTACAGCCTGAATTCTGAATTCTACAGAAAGCAGAACTACGACCTCACAAGAGCTGTGAAGGAAGTAGGAAACATTTTTCTTGGGAATTTCTGCAACCTTTATTGACCTGTAGGTTTTATTCGCATACAAATTCAGTCCCCAGTGCAATTTTACAATTGCGTACTTAGCTTTCTTTATGAACTACTATTTCAGAGCGCCCTAAGGTTTGCTCCAAAGGAATGCTGCAGTGAATAAGAGTGTGTCACACATACAATATATATGCTGTACAGGTGGGCAAATGTAGAGAGTATGCTTCACCATAGTAGTTATGTAACTATATTTTTTGTTATGTGATCTTCACATGACTGTGGGGTGTGGTGGTGCAGTGGGTTGGACCACAGTCCTGCTCTCCGGTGGGTCTGGGGTTCGAGTCCTGCTTGGGGTGCCTTGCGACGAACTGGCGTCCCGTACTGGGTATGTCCCCTTACGCCCTGTGTTACTGGGTAGGCTCTGGTTCCCTGCGACCCTGTATAGGACAAGTGGTTCTGAAGGTGTGTGTGAATATATATATATAGAAAGCTTTGTGAAAATACAGGTATGCTACATGAAAACAGTTCCAAATTTGAGTGCAAAGGTTCTCAATGTGAAGAAACAAAGAGAAGTGACTGTCATTCCATCAGCCATATGCTATGCAAGAGGAAAACTGATTTAAAGATCCTTCAGTTGGAGACCTGAAGAATGTAAATAAAAGAGACCAACAACAAAAATAACAAATCATAATTCATTTGTATGATCACTGGTACATCTTCCTAAAACAATGTAAAAGCCAAATTTGGCCATGTACAGAATAAATATCTCAAAGAATAAATAGCAAAGGAAACTACTGATGACCAGTAAAAAGGACTTTACAATAAACCTGTAACTCTGCTTTTCGTATACTTTTACAGAACTCTGATAAGCATCTCATATATGATGCTGTCAGTATCCATCAATACTATATTTATGCATCACAGCACCGGTACTTGTCAAACCCACTTAAAAGTGGGTGTTTCCAGTACAAACATCTGAATACCAGTTCTTTCTTTAAATGAGCCTTTAATTAGAGGGCTCCAGTGCAGCCCATTTGCCATTTAATGTATCACAGTAATTACATTAGTGACTAACATTTTGCATAGAAGCAACCCTTTGGCTGGAACCAGCCCCTTGAATCCATCAACTGTTGTCTTTCTTTATAGATCTGCACAACCGAAGAGAATCCACAATAAAACAGCACACGGTGCAGCTTCACTTTAACAACACAGCTGATATGTTGAAACTTTCTCAGATCTGAATGAATGTTGAGTAGCAGCTCAGAGCCATAAGCATACATCTCAGGGGCTGTAGCTAAGTGCTGCTACGTTCCCTTTCCCCTCACTCTGGAGGAGTAGGACAATGACGGCTGCCCAGCAGATGAACCAGAATCACACAAAGGACATTCAAATCCCTTTGATGCTTAGAGGAAGTCTGAGGTCATAAGGCTGCACGATTGTGCAACTGTAACTGCATTTAAAGGGGTAAAAAAAAAAAAAAAAGGCTGTTTCGATACAGAGAGAAGAAAGACTATTTACAGACCATGCGTCTCCGTTATCGACAGCTCAGTTTTTACACTATGTACAAAAGGCATGGACCCGCTCAGTTAGCACGAGCAATTCGAGAGTCGGATCCGATAAAGTTCAGCATCGTCTGGACCAGCTCAGGGAGGTCATAGTCGTGTTTCCAGCCCCAGTCTTTCCTGGCGTTGCTGTCGTCAAAATTCATGGGCCAGCTGTCAGCTGTAGAAACAAACACGGAAATATTAAGAAGTTAATATGACGACAAGGTGTCCTTCAGGTATCTGTATACCACTTTCTCATTATTGCAGAAGGCAATTGCAGAAAGGGCAGCTTAAGGTGCCATTCTACATACAGTTTACACAATCAACGTGTCATTTACCATGTGAATGAACAATAGTGTGTTATATTGTACACACGGCCCCACCCAGTTTGTCGGAGTGGCATCTCTTACCTATTGCCTGTCGAACGTGGTCCACTTTATAGGTGACCTGCATGTCAGGCAGCTGCTTTTGGACCTCGGCAACCAGCTCCTCAGGCATGAAGCTCATGGCATTGATGTTGTATGTCCGCATGGAGAGGGATTCTGCCGGGGCCTCCATCACCTCCAGCGTAGCACGCAGGCAGTCGTCTATGTACATCATTGGCAGGCGCGTGTCTGGCTTCAGATTGCACTCGAACTTGCCCGTCTTGACTGCATCATGGAAGATCTGCACAGCATAGTCTAGGATGAGATAGAAGATTAGACTGGGAATTTAGCAGGGTATAAGTGTGTGAGCTTTCCCAGCAATCAAAGCACTTTCAAAGATGACCACTCTGCACGCGCGCACACACACACACACACACACACTATATATGCAAGTTCAGCTCAAAGGAATCAAATGGTCCTGAACTCTTCCAACGCTACACTCAGCTGTCTCACCTGTGGTTCCACCACCAGGCTGGGAATCAGCAGAGATGATGCCTGGGTAACGCAGACAGCGGAAGTCCAGGCCATACCTGTGATGGTAGTACTGCAGACAGAGAGAAGGTGGCCAACAGTAAGAGTCCTGCACAGGCAGCTAGGCATTTACATTCATTCATTTAGCAGACATGTTTCTCCAGAGCGATGTACATCTCATAGAAAATATTACCTTAGAGCACTTCCTCAGGATTAAAAACACTACAAAGAGTCTACTCTCACCTCCCCCATGAGCTCAGCATGAACCTTGGAGACACCATAGATTGTGCGAGGACGCTGCACACACAGGTCGGGGGTAGGATTCCTGGGCGAGGAGGGGCCGAATGCTCCAATGGTGCTGGGGACAAACAAGCGCAGGCCATGCTCTGCTGCAATGTCCAGGATGTTGTGCAAACCTGAAGACAGAATCCATGAGCTCTGGTTATTCAGAGTTTCCCAGCTCCAAATCAAGGCCCGTATAGCTCGGACCACTGAAATTTCACTCTAAGCGTACTAATCTCATTAATGTACAACACGTTTGTCATCGAGCCTGTTATAGATAGACGCAGTCATGTGAAGCGACAGGAGCATTCCTTACCAGTGATGTTCACCGAGCGGGCTAGGGACACATTAGCCTCCCCGACCGCGCTGAGGAGCGCGCTATAGTGGACCAGCCAGGTGATGCGGTTGTTCACAACTATCTCGCGTAGGTTCTTGTAGTCCAAGATGTCCGAGTAGATGAATGGACCTTTGCGGTGCAAAACAGCAACGATTCACTGATAAACCCTGGTCATGGCCATCGCTGAGCATTCAGAGTATAAGGTTGCCTCTACAGTTGCGTGTAATATTGCACAGACTTGTTTGTGGGTCTGCAGAGATTTGTTCATAAGTAAAACCTGTATTAAGTCCACTCACCACTATGAAAAACATGACTGGGTGGTTTTCTGATATCTGACAGAATGACATTGTTGTTTCCAAACCGCTTCCTGCAAAGCATAACATCAAACAAAGCTCACAACACAAATCAAAGAAAGTCATCTTGGTCAAACACAGTGTGCGAGAGTGTTCCGGCAAATATTTACATTTATCTGACGCTTTCCTCCAAAGTGACTTACAGTGTTAAGCTACTTACAATTATTTATTGATTTATACAGCTGGGCAATTTTTTTTTTCTGGAGGGTAAGTATCTTGCTCAAGGGTACTCCAGCTGGAGGTGGGAATTGAACCTGTGACCTTTGAGTCCAAAGACAGCAGCACTAACCACTAAGCTTCCAGTATTGAAACCCCCTAAACAAACATTTTAACCCCTCAAACACACACAAGCTAAATGGTAATCCACATAATATACACCGGGAGTAATTTCATATGTATTTAGGACATTTTAAGGGTATGTAAAAATACAGAGCGCAAACAATTGAAATCTTTTGGTGTTCCAATAAAGTTTGAAGGCATGAACCTTACCTCAACAGGTTAGCAAGCCCTACCCCAAGCTGTCCAAGGCCCCCTGTAAGGAGAAAAATAGGGGTTAATACAAGCTTAGCATAGATCAAGTGTTTTCCAAAACAATACAGTGTGGGCAATATGGGCAATTCCTTGGATTGCCATAAGCATCAGAAGTTATATGCAGAAAGCCTTTGACTGTCTATTTCAGGCCGGCAGGTCCAAACGTGCTTGGCACGCAAACATACCGGTGATGAGGACTTTAGGGTGGTCCGTCTCAGAAAAGGAGACGGAGTGAAAGCTGGCGTCTGACGTGACTTGGCGGGGAGAGAAGCTGATGTGGCGCACAGCAACGGTCAAGGGCTGACACCCACATCCAGAGCCCTGGAGGGCCTGTTTGGCCGCATTGCTGAGGGCTCTAACGACAGGCATCTCGAAAGACCTGTGAAAGGCAACATAAAAGTTCGGGGAGAAACAGGTACATCTAAACATATACATCCATTCTCTACATTTGAAAGAGAGACCTTGAAATTTAAAAAAAAAAAAGAGAACCAAGCACAGCTCTCTATTAGACTCAGCGTTTTCTGCTTCTTTTGTACCATTTAAGGCACCTTGAATACAGAGATCATATTCCGTTGCATTTGTCAGAACTGCTTCTGTTTTCAGCACATTCTCCGCATCCAGCTAGAATGGCCATAAGTGTGGCTACAGACAAGGTGAAAGGCCAAGTGTGATGTAAATCAGGACCCGCAGTGCATTTAAGATCGCTCAAGGGTGACAAGGGGGGAGGATCTGCTGGATCGCAGGGGATCGCAAGCGCTCCCCGTGTACCCCACCGAGGGGAAGGGGCACTGGACCCCGATGGAGCGCAACTCAAGATGACAAGTGAAAAAGCAGCTGGGGGGGGGGAAGACTGACTGTGATAACCTGGTGACTACTACGTTTCACTGAGAAACGGGTTTCGCCAGTAGTTTTACCACAGTGTTTTAAGAGAAATGCTCACATTACTCATCGAGTTGCTTGGACTTAGTGGAGAAACAGGACTTTGAAACGTTAGCTATAGGTTCATAAATACACACAGCACAACATCTACTGTTCCAGGAGTTCAGACTATTACAACGGGAAGGTTATTATTTACTACAGCAAAAACCCCCGTGTTCGACGTATGTAAAAAGAAGACAAAGTTCTTTTCCAAGTTTAAGCACGGGAACACCGAGTTTCCAGCCCAAGCGCTGCCCCTGAGGGAGGGGTGGGGAGAGTCGGGGGGGTTCCATGACTCCTCCAGCTAACCTCAGCGTATTTATAGGGCCCGGCCTTCGTTTTCAGCCAATAGCAGGGCAGCGCGCGGGAGTGGGTGTGGCCACGGCCAAGACACAGCGTGACTGTCCGCTTTGTAGCAATGGTTTCCAAATACCTGACCATATCCCTACGGTCCACTTCGCTGTAATTCTTTTTTTTTTTTTGTTGTTGAAAGAGTTAAATATTAAACAGTGGGCAAATACAGTGTGTACTCTAAAGGAAGAAGGAACAACATTTAAAATTATAGTCCATTTCAGATCCATTTTTAAATTCGCCCTCGGCTGGATTGAGGCGATTACGTAGAAGCGATTTCTATATCCAGTCTAACTGGACAGCCAGGAAACCGCTGTGAACCGCTACTTACACTGAACACTGTCTTCTATCGAAAATACGCGGTCATGTCGGCAGACACACCACCTCTACGTCGTCTCCGTTTGCCCAAGCTACCATTTGTCTTTTTACACAATATAAATGCAAGAAAAATAACATATTTTACAATAAAACCTTTACAGTGCACCCTAAACTGAGTGAGGCCATGAAAAACGCTTAGAGAAAATATTAAAAGGTAATGATGAATAAACTGACACGCCGCAAAAATAACGGGACAAAGAGGAACCAATTTTCCGGAAGATCGGTTACAGTACAGCACACACGGGGTTAAATTAATGTCATGATTATGTATGTGTGTGTGTATATAAATATATATATAATATTATATGTATTTGTATCGCTAGGAAAAAAAGACAGCACACATATTATAAATACATGAGTCATGACAAATTGAACAAAAAATATAAATAATACAAAAAATAGATCATATTCAGTTCTTTTCAGGCTGCATTCCATACAATACCAAAAAACGAAGATAATTCAATGATACATGCTGTGTAATACTCTGTATTATTATACAGTAGTATTGTCCTTTGAAAAACCACGATGGATTGCAAACTGCTTCCGGACCATTTAAACTCTCCGCGAAGTTACTGTAAGACCTTAAAAACGTTCCTGAACGCAAAGTCTCAAACTTGTTGAATTAAAATATTATGCCCTGCTAAATTACAACGCAGAGCAGTAGTCAATTGTGAAATACATGTTACAAATGTCTACACAATCTATTTTTCTCGATATTACTACTGCACGAGCCTTAAAATGCGGTTATATGTTAACCTTTACTTACCAACAAGAAAATAATAGAGTGGCCGAAACGAATGTTTTTTTTATCCCTTGGCGGCTGACAGTCCTAAGGTTATCAACTCTTCTGCGTCTACGTTCATACACGTGTTATCTCGCGACCGATATTGCATCAGCTTTAGACGCCAGTTATATCTTGAGCCATCTGCTCCCAGCAGAAGCCGGTTTCAAGTCTGATTGGACGGAAATCTGGGGGTGCGGCTCCCGCCCCAGACACGCCCACATTACGTCAAACATGCGGTACCGCCCACATTTGCTGCCCTTGACCCCCTACTGTTCCCTGTCTCATGTTGACGCTCAACTATCGACTGTTCCACCCAAGTGTGCGGGACTTAGTCATTATGGCGAGTTTTAAAACGGGAATGGAGAGGTTGTATAATTCACGAGCAACAAGAGTGTAGCCTAATCCTGACGCAGTTTTCACAGTGACAGTGAGTCGAGTCATCTGAAGAAAAATTCTCAATTAATCATTTCTAATATAATGCGCAAGTTGTATGTTCTATGAGGTGGTCGTCTGCTAAATGAATAAATGTATGTAAATGTAGAGAACAGATCTGAGGATTTTTTTGTTGAACCCCAGAGACAGGACTCTCGCTACTGTCAGTGAAGGGCTCCAGACCTGTTGTTTCCCCTCTGTTTTAGGGTGACCACAGCCTCTCTCTACTAAAGTTGAGAAGACCTTTTGAGGAAAACCACTTTTCTCCAAAGAAATTTACAGTGTTAAGCTGTAATCGTCATTTTGCCATTTGTACATCTGGGTAATTTTTATTGGAGCGATTCAGACTAAGTATCTTGCTCAAAGCTACTACAATTCAAAATTCAAGTCTACAACTTATTCCTTTAGCTGATGTTTTTCTCCAAAGTGACTTACAATATTTAGCCGTTTACCACTATTTGCCCATTTATACAGCTGGGTAGTTCTTACTGGAGCAAATCAGGGTAAGTACCTTGCTCAAGTGTACTACAGCTGGAGGAGGGATTCAGACATGCAACCTTTGTGCCCAAAGACAGCAGCTCAATGTAATTGGTTGTTTCACTCATAAAAAATGTTATCTCCTCTGTGAAGCTAAACCAATATCCAGAAATGTCTGCATGACCCATTATCATTTAGCACTTGTCAAATGAAGGGTCAAGGTGGCCTGGAGCCTATTTTGGAAGCACAGGACATACTTTACTTGCTTTCCATGTAAATGAGACAAAGTGCTTCATTAAGCTACTTAAAATTATTCATCGCTTTACACATCTGGGTAATTTTTATTGGAGCAATACAGGATAAATACATCAAGGACACTAAAGTAGTGGATTGGATTTAACCTGTGACCTTTGGTTCTGAAGGCAGCAGCTCTTACCGGTATGTTACCTGCTGCCCAATTTATTTCATCAAATCTACAAAAGCTTTAACTGTAAGTTGGAGGAAGTGGAAATAAGTGCTTGAAGGTAAGGTGATAATATGTAAAATTTTGAAGCATTCCAATTCGTATGAATATGGCACTCATATTAGGACTCGTGCAAGGCAAGGACCCTGCATTATGATGTAAAGTTTCTCTCCCTCATCAATATTTATCTTACAACAATAAGTAAGGCCCTTGCCAACAGGACAGAAGTAGTTATCACATCAGTTATACACCCAGATCAAACTGGTATTTACGAAAGACAGACATTCTAAAAATAACACGTGCCACCTGTTCAATCTTAAGATACAATAAAAGGAATTTGACAAAGTTAACTGGACTTTCCTTTCGACAGTTGTAGAAAACCTTGTCTTTTGACAATCTTGTGTCAACTACTTTAAAAGTTTGTACAAATCACCTAGAGCAGCAGTTGTGAGGAATAACGTCTGAAAAGCACCATTCTATCATTAAGTAATGAGGGATCTGTACTCCGCATGCAGCAAGTTAGAATACCTACGTATCAGCATTTCTATCAAGGTGTCAGAGCTGTTTCAAGTCAACTTTGAGCCACTGTTAGGAAGATCACCTGTAGAAATTTTCCTTAACTGCGTAGTTGGATCGAACTGGTTGGAAAATTACCATTAGTATCACTGGATGAATATCTGTGGTCAAAATGATCACCCTGCCAAAAGTTTACTTGTTCAGCAAGTTCCCAGTCACTCCATCTAAAAATGGCTTTGAGTCATCAAAATTGCAATTACAGGTGATCTCCGATTTATGATGGTTCGACTTTACGATGGTGAGCTGGCAATAGACATTCAGTAGAGTACAGTAGGGGACCACCTGTACTTCAATTTCCAAAAGTCTTTTTAATTACACAATTTTACTGTTTAAAAAAAAAAAAAAAAAACTGGATCAAACTTTGCTTTACAGAAAGAAAAGGAACTGGGAGGACTCAGTTCCCCACATTTCACAAAGTACTGTCTAGCAAATCAGTCACAATGTTATACACTGGTTAAATCCTGGACCAGCGCATTCCTTGGATTGAGGTTAACCAGTGATCTTCAGATTTATGACCATCGCTTTCTTAGTAAATCAGTAAAACACACTTCAGTAATTCGGTAATCACAACAGCTCTAACAGCTTGGTTGAAGGTAAACTATCGCTGGAGTTACACTGTTCCCCTGCAAGTTCACCCCAGTCTGGTGAAAACCACGTTTTTTTTGATAACTAAGAAAACATTCATCTTCACTCACTGGAAGCAAAATGGAATACTGTACCTACTCCATATTCTTAGGATAACTTTCTGTGCTTTAAAGACTTAATCCACATGCACAGCATCCTATGACTTCAAATGTCATTAAATCTAAAATCTCCATTCATAATAATCGTCAGTCCATCCCCATTTATTGAAAGCATAAAACAGATAGCTAATTCAAAGACACCTCTCGTCAAACGTTTTAAACCATTACTACGCTAAACACCACCACATTCCCTCCCGTTGAAGAATGGTAGAAAGATTTATCAGTAACCACAGAGCAACTTTCTGGATTCAGATTTATAATATATCATTTATATAATTATCACATATACTATTAGTATGTATTATATACTAATATATAGTATATAAGAATGTTAGTTTATACAACTCAAAGTTATGCACAGATTGTTTCAGAACAGAAAATCAGACGTGTATAATGATGAGTCCATTTTATTGACTCATGTATCCAAGCGACGTGGTATTGCCCAGTTCATCAGTTTTTGAGAGAGGTGGTTCATGAAAGTTTCATAAATTGCAGTGTCCCACTGTCTCCAGAATTGCTCTTACATGATGACGTTTCAGTTGTAAACCCACCAATTAATCACATACACACATTGATTGAAACCGCTTGCCCCAAGCAGGGTCGTGGGGAACCGGAGCCTAACCCGGCAACATAGAGTGCAATGCTGGAGGGGGAGGGGACACACCTAGGACAGGATGCCAATCCATCACAAGGCACCCCAAGCAGGACCGGAACCCCAGACCCACCAGAGAACGGGACCCACCCAAACCCGCTGCACCACCGTGCCCCATCCATACCCATTAATGTCACACCAATATTTGTGGCTATTGCCAAGACAGCCAAAATCCTAAACTGAAAATCTAAAAAGATCTCAATTTTCTAATAGCTCAGTCCTTTAATGGACTGAAGTCAATCAGCTCTCTGCACTTCATAAACACTAGTCTGAAAAATTTAAGGAAATCTGGTCTACGGTCCTTAAGTCTTTAGACTCGCTGGTTAATTAATAGCATAAAATTTTCAGCTATCTTCAGACTTAAGCAAATATGTACAGAAATACATTACAAATCAATGCCTTCTCTTAGATAGAGCTAACCATGATGGTGAGAATTGTCTATTATGATTTTTATTACTAACAATTTATTGCTACAACAGTCCCTCTTTGCTATATTCTGTCTGCTTCTTTTTAATTGCAATTTTTACTGCATTCTAATTAATGTGCAATGAGTTTACCCATTTACCTACCCCATTTTTTCATTTTCCCCCCCTCTTCTTTTTCATGTGAAGTACATTTCGTGAATTTCATTAGGTCTTTTTTTTTTTTGTATCTCAAGACTTACATTTAATACACTGCATCGTCCTAAGTACCACCTCATCTATGCTCCTGACGAGTGCGACACTGGCACTTGATTGACTGAAAGCACCTTAGGTTTCCAGCCCCACAATAGAAAAACCTTAGAAGCCAGGGTCTCCTCAGCCTTGGGTGGGTCAACTGGGCGAGTCACCTGGGTGAGGATGTCTGATATTGAACGACATCCCACGAGCCCAGCTTATCTCACTAATGATGTGTCCAGGTGCACTGCAAGATGCGCAATATTAATGCAGATGGGTTCCATTTGACATCATGCTGAAAAATGAAGTATTTTGTGTGTGCTCTCCCATCATTTCACAAAATCTACCATTTGACATTGCAATTTCTACTGCAAATTTCACCCATTTCCAGTTGCTGCAGTGTTGAAGTTTTAGAGCCCCTGCATGTCTCTGCTTGTTTCTGAAGTACTGCCGTTTCATGCTGGAGGACAAACTAAACATACTACATTCGCTAGTAAATTGGAAACAAACCAGCCTGTTACATCTAGCCCTCCCATCAGAAAAAAAGCAGATCTGTTAAAGGACTCATCTTTACAACTACTACTTATAACAACTATTAAATAAGAAACAGTGAGGGACAGCTGGTAGTGTAGTGGTTAAAGCAAATGTCTTTGGACCTGAAGGGTGCTGGTCTGAATCTCACCTACTGCTGTAGTATCCTTGAACAACATACTTACCCTAAATTACTTCAGTAAAATTGCCCTGCTGTATAAATAGGCAAATAAAGTAAGTTAACATTGTAAGTTGCTTTGGAGAAAAGTGTGAGATAAATGACTAAATGTGAAAACAAGAGTGGTGAGATGAACATTGCAAACATTTGCCCTTTACTTGCTAATTTCAAGCCAATAGCTGTATGTTCATAACCCTATTATTTATTATGCAGGATACTTTTAATAAGCTTTTAGACTAATGGAAGTCAATATGTACACTACCTGAGCTTGAACTGTCATATACAGCAAAACAACTTCCTTACAGACTATATCAATCATTAATGATAAAACCACACCTGGAATAAAATACTGAAACATTTCAGAATGTGCAAGCAATAATATGTACAAAGTAAAGATGCTTAAATTTTGCAGTCTTATTTCTGCTGTAGAGAAGGTCTTTGGTGATCATTTTGGAACATGTGATGCAGAGTAACATCAGAGGTCTGGCCATTTGTTCCCTACTATCAAAAATTAGATTACTGCCACTAGTGAATGCGCATTTGAGCGTGCCACCTGGCACGTAGTATCCTTTGCTTTCGATCTAACAACACCATACAGAAATCTATACTTTGTGCACTTCAAACCACCTATATAACAGGAATGCCATGTCATGCTAAAAAGGACATACCATGTAAAACTGTAATAAAAATAAAAAACATGAAAAATTCAAAGACAAAACTATTTTCAAGTTCTTTAAATTTTTACTGCTATTGTTTTACCTGTTCAGGAAAAAAAATGGCTGCACTGTAGACATACTTAAAAATGCATTATATTCAACATCAAAAAAAAACTCAAAACAGCAAGAGTGTAAAAAATGCAATTAAATGTCAAGTAACATTTTCCTCATTTGTTATCTCAAACCAAAACTGATCAAGTTACTATGCTGAAATCTGCAGACACTTTTATTACCATATTAACATATCTTCCTCCTTGAAATAGATTTTACTGAAAACGGAGAATTAAATGCAGTAGTGCTCAAATTCTCAGTATTTCCATCAAATTTTTCTTTGAACAATTACCACAAATATAAACACGCAGTTCTCAACACAGAAAGGCCGTCAAAATATATACATAAAAACCTGGCAATAGCTCCTAAAGGCAAGAGAACATACTATCTACAGTACCGTGTACATATTAAATATGGACCACAATACTTGGAAATAGTTTCAAATAAATAATGGGCCAAATGATGTTTGCTTTAGTTTCTGGGTAGTATTCTTTGTTTTACACTACGCTGATTTTTGTCATCTCACTTTGATCTGACGTTAACCTGCTCGTGGTAACAAAATACTTTGAACAGGGATGTATTACAGTTACTGTCAACTACTCAGTTCACTGTGTTTCTTGCACAGAGAAGGCAAGAAGGTAAGATACTGTCTTGTAAGCAAGACCAATTTAACACACATTTATAGATTACAGAAATCAAAAAAACAGCACCACATGATCTACTGTGTAGAATAAGGGTTAATTTCAAGAATTGTTTACAAAGATATTTTGGCATTTGAAAAAAATCCAGGCTTACAAGAGAATACTACTCTATTAGGCTGACACTTCTATACAACACAAAAACATGACTTAACACAGTTGACTTGAAATATCTATGGAAAAGTATCAGGGAAGAATTTACACTGATCAGTCACAACATTAAAACCATCTGCCTAATATTGTGTAGGTCCCCCTCGTGCTGCCAAAACAGCTCTGACTTGTTGAGGCATGGATTCCACATGAGCTCTGAAGGTGTCCTGCGGTATCTGGCACCAAAACGTTAACAGCAGATCCTTCAAGTACTGCAAGTTGGGAGGTGGGGCCTCCATGGATCGGACTTGTTTTTCCAGCACAACCCATAGATGCTTGATCGGACTGAGATCTGGGGAATCTGGAGGCCAAGTCAATACCTTGAACTCTTTGTCATGTTCCTCAAACTATTCCTGAACAATTTTTGCAGAGGCCACTGCCATCAGGGAATATCATTGCCACGAAGGGGTGCATGTGGTCTGCAACAATCTTTAGGTAGGTGCCATATGTCAGAACAACACCCACGTGAATGCCAGGACCCAAGGTTTCCCAGCAGAACATTTCCCAGAGCATCACACTGCCTTCCACCAGCTTGCCTTCTTCCTATAGTGCATCGGCTGCCATCTCTTCCCCAGGTAAACGATGCACACGCACCCGGCCGCACACGTGATCTAAAAGAAAACGTGATTCATCAGACTAGGCCACCTCCTTCCATTGCTCTAGAGTCCAGTTCTGATGCTCACATGCCCATTGTAGGTGCTTTTGGTGGCGGACGGGTCAGCGGCTACACAGCCCCATACACAGCAAGCTGCGATGCACTGTGTGTTCTGACACTTTTCTATCATGCCCAGCATTAAGGTTTTCAGCAATTTGTGCTACAGTAGCTCTTCTGTGGGATCGGACCAGACGGGTTAGCCTTCGCTCCCCACGCGCATCAACGAGCCTTGGACACCCATGATCCTGTTGCCAGTTTATCTGTTGTCCTTCCTTGGACCATTTTTGGCAGGTACTAACCACTGCATACCGGGAACGGCCCACAAGAGCTGCCGTTTTGGAGCTGCTCTGACCTAGTCATCTAGCCATCACAATTTGGTCCTTGTCGAAGTCGCTCAGATCCTTACGTTTGTCCATTTTTTCTGCTTCCAACACATCAAATTCAACAAGAGACTGTTCACTTGCTGCTTAATTTATCCCACCCCTTGACATGTGCCATTGTAACGAGATAATTTTATTCACTTCACTGGCCAGTGGTTTTAATGTTATGGCTGATCGGTGCATAAACTGCACCAAACATACAGGGAAATGTAAGAATAAAAACATTCTCCCCATCCAATGTTTAAGAAATGCTCTGCGTTATTCTGTCACAGTACAGCAAGGTCCAAGATAACCAATGTTTTTCACTTCACCTGTCAGTGGTTTTAATGTTGTGGCTGGATGGTGCAAGCGGTGCAAGTGCTGCAATTAGACTGAAGGGAACATGGTGATTTGGATCTGCCTTACAATTGTTTGCAAATCACCAAATGAAATCTGAACTGGATTCAGACTACACAAAATACTCAGTTTTACAAAAATATGGTCCTTGTGAATTTGAACACATTGTCAGGGCAAGAGTACTCCAGACATTTAGACCAGCATGTTGAGAGGTTTTGGTTTAAAGTGAAATCATGAAATGGCAATGCCATATCATAAATCTACTGTCTAATAAGGCATGCATGAGGAAGTACACTGGAAATACATTACATCTAGCCTGAACAGTTAACCTACAGAGGAGAATCATACACAACCAAAGGCACAATCACACTGTACACATGTACAGCAACATTACTGTAATGTGGTTACCATATTATTTAGAGACTTTCCTCCATAATATTAATTTGTATTACAATATTCAGGTATTGCATTTCCTAGAAAAATTTATGTAATTTGTTTTAAAGTCAACTGTTAAATCTGTCCAGATCTTTGCGATATCTAATAAACATTTTAGTCCGAATTTTACCATCTTAGCTCACACGTTGGATCTGCAGTGCCAGCATGCATTAAAAAAAATCATCAGTTTTGACATTTGTCACTGTAGTGCTCTATATCTTTCAATCATGGTCCTGAGAAGTCTTTAAAGTCCCAAGTGAGTGGCCTTAAGAGTTCTCTCAATCTGATCAACCTATCAGCACAGTGTCTCAGTCACACAGGACTTGCAGTTGTTACACTCGACCCAGACTTCCCAGGACTAAGAATGGAGATAGCCATTTTTAGTGTTATATTGTACATGAAATGCAGGAATGTGTGCTGAATTAGTGTGTGAAGAACAGGACGGGTACAGCGTACCTGTGCATGTGTGTGTTAGAGGATTGGAGGAAAATTAATGCATGCATCTGCATGTGTGCGACGCTGTGGAGGAAATGGTCGACATGTTTGTGAAAGGCTGAGAATGGGAACTCTCTGTCTGTGTGTGTGTGTGTGTGTGTGTGTGTGTGTGTGTGTGTACTTGTGCACGTGTGTTTGTGTGTCAGGCTGTGGACAGGACTGTCATGTGTATAAGACTCCACTAAGGTGTCTCAAGCAGGCCATCCCCTGTCTCCAGCTGGGCCAGCTGTCGTCGCAGGGCGTTGACCTTGCTCTGCAGTTCTTTGTTGTACTCGATGATGTGAACCATCTCATCATAGGCCTCATCCAGGCATTTGGAGGACCGGTTCCAGCGCAGGAAAACCCCTGTGTAGAAAGGCAAGGCAGTAAGGCACAAAAAAAAAAAGTGTTCTGACCACTAAAAAAAGAAGACTACTGTGATGCAGTTATTTCAAGCTTAACAAGTGATCTTTAAATTTATTTTAAAAAAGCAATAGACTAGTCATTCTTTTAGTTCATAATGCATCTTTCAACATTCCCCCACAAAACGTACTCCCAACAGCAGCTTTACATCTAATGATGGGGGAGTTCAGAAAGAACAAAAAATGCAGTGAGTAAGATGCAGGAGGATTTCTGTTTCCCAAAAACACTAGTTGTACAACGACCTCAAGTTCACTGACTTTCTGGAAAATTGTCATCAATGTAATGCAATAACTTTTGGGAAAATTACCTCAGATTAGAGAACATTTAAAACAAGGCCAACTCTTTTCACACGTACAAGGAGGAACTTTGCACCATTCAACAACTGAGGCAAGGGCAACAGTAAATGAGAAACTAGACAGTCCTAGGACTCCTACCATCCAGATATTATGACTGATGCCAATCTATCTTTGCTTCCATTAAATATGATGGCTACAGTTAACCTTGGCATATTTGATGGTTCAGTTAAAAATCTGAGCATTATGTGAACTTCAGGTTTGAGTCCATTCATTCACACCTCTGAATATTAACCTTGTCCTGGGACAAGACTGCATGTCATGTTCACAAAGTTCCATTTACATGGAATAAAATAAAACCCATAGTTCATTCTACCACCTACAAAACGATCACTGGTGTTTTATGGGAGAGAAGGTGAGAATTGTTGTGCATTTCAGGAGCTGACCATTTATTGAAGTTGTGAGGTTTTTGAGCTTTACCAGTTACTACCATTGCTTGTCAGAAAGATTTTTTTTTTTTTTTTTTTTAATTACTAAAATGTGTAAATATGCATGCAATGCTGTTATTGCTAAATGTTTCCACCAGAAAAGCTTTCAACATTCAAGTCAAATATAAAATTGGACAACATTTTCTCCCCTTTTCAGGACTAGCATGGCTAAGACCCTTATGGTGTTAAAATTTTGAAGCTGAAGTAGGCAGTAGGTACAAGGCTAAAAGGAATGAACCACATATGTTCACTGCCCTATCAAATGTGAAAAAGCAACACATTTATAGTTGAAGCTGTGTCATTAAACTGCCAAAATCATGCATCTTGCAGATCAAAGTGGTCCCCCTATATCATTCCTGAAGTGATTGCAATGCCCTTTCCTTTGTGATATTAAAAAAAATTTACAGTAATGCCCTGATGTGAGTGTCAGGGTGACTCCTGGAATCCTTGGATGTCATTAATGAGAGTCACGCAGGTTCACATGAGCTCACTGAAACCAAACACCAACAGGGACCTGCAGGATATGTAACATATCTAAAAACAGGGTACTGGTAGATTACTTTTCCTGACCATATGTGTGTAATAAAACTCAATACAACCCAACAACTCAACTTCAGAATGGCAAAAAAGAACTGGCCTTATTTATTAGTAACCTGACAATTTTTGAACACGGGATAAAGCAAAATTGTGCCATGTCAAAGTTAGCGCACCAATTTTCAGTCATAAAACCCTACAAATGACACAGAAAGTGGGCACTTCTAACTTAGGAAATTCAGCTTCTTTGTATTAACTACAAGAATCATTAGCATACAAGTGAACATGTCCCTTTTGCCCATCAGTCAGGTGCCAAACTTAAAAAGTGTCCGAATGAATTTGACTTTTACCAACTAACACTGCCCTCTAGTGGAACATAAATACTCATATGGCACCACACAAACACTGCATTTGACTATATGAAAGTTATCTGCAATATTGTGTTTTCTATGAAATTGTGTTGAAACAATATTCAAAATTAATTTACTTCATTGCCACCTTAAAATGTTAGCCAGATTCCTACATTCCCCCCTCCCCCTCCCACCAAGTCTGTCCCAAGGGTAGACAACAGGCACTAGATATCAGGCGGCCCTTACCCTCCCACAACAGCAGGCTCTGTGGGGCCACCGAGGGCCAGATGACCAAGTTGTTGGGCTCATAAAGTGGGTTGAGGAAGCGCTCCATTTCCTGGGGTCGGTTCACCCAAGACCACAGGGACACTGTCTTCTGGGGGAGCTTAAGCTTCAGCCTGAGAGAACCCCACCCAAACACACAGACAGGTTATGTCCTCTTCTTTCCCATGCCATACTAAACATTAAATAGAGGTTTCTATCATTATGAACTGCAAATTCCAACGTGGCTGTGCTATTTCTAGATCACCACAAGTTTATAAGATATCATGGGGGGAAGCTTTATTAAGTGTATGGTAATGGCTGCAAAAGATTAGCAACAAGAAGAAAAGGAAAAAAAACCCCAGTATTCTCAATGTCACGAGTCCAGGGTTATTTTTGGTAAGAGCATTCTTACATCAGTTAAAATAAAATGAATGAAAGGATGAGATCACATGGATAGACCTCAATTTACACAAACTTTCCTAGGAGAACCTAATACTCCGGCCTAACAAGTATGCAAAATTGTATGCAGGAAATTCTCAAAATAAACATGAGATACTGGCTTTGAAGCTTCAATTACACCAAATTAAGCTCTGCTGTCTGAAAACTCACAATTAATATAGCTACGTTAAGTAATGTCAAAACGAATGATATTTTATCTCAAGGTGTAAAAATAAGCTCAACAGCGGTCGCAGATTATTAAACGTCATGGATCAAAGAGGTTAAAAGAATATAAATTTAACCACAGCAGGGTTCCACTTTGCAAACATTAATTTTATATGTACAAGTGGAGTGTGGAATAATCCATATTTAAGAACGTAAAAAGCAGGGCAAGGTAGTCCTTAGTTTTAGTCTGCATTAATGCAGCTTTTACTGAGTTGATTAAATATATTAATAAACAATACTGAAATATATTGATAAATATATCATTTTAATCTTTAAAGAGTTTCATACTGCAGGGGGGCACAGCGGATTGGACCGGGTCCTGCTCTCCAGTGAGTCTGGGGTTCAAGTCCCACTTGGGGTGCCTTGTGACGGACTGGCATCCCGTCCTGGGTGCGTCCCCTCCGCCTCCAGCCTTATGCCCTGTGTTGCCAAGTTAGGCTCTGGTTCGCCGCGACACCGCTTGGGACAAGCGGTTTCACACAATGTGTGAAAGTTTCATGCTGCAGTATAGATTCTGTGAATTTCAAGTGTTTCTAGTTACATAATTAGCATGCATTACATTACGTTTATTCTTCTAGCAGATGAATCTCTCCAAAGCAACGCACAATGCAATGTAAACGAAAACGCATTTAACAGCGAAAGACTAGCTTTAGGTTCAGACAAGCAATTGTCAAAAGTTACTTTGTACGATAATTTTTCCTGATGCTTATTACGTGAGTTGCTGACTAAAAAACTAAGCCTGACAGGAAATGCAACAGCGATAAGGAGACAGTGGGAACTCTAGAATGCTGAAAGGAATTCAGGAGTTCTGAATGCAACACCTTCTTACAAGACACCCACTACACCTCAGCCACAATCAAGAAAATCCAGAAGAAACAAGTTGCATTCAATCTGTACAGCTGGAGGTAATTATATTCTGCACATAAAAGCCCATTATTGCCTCAGTGAGCTCTTATAACAAACTTTCAGTTATGACTAGAACTGGCTTCCTGATGAAGTACACAGGAAATGGGTTTCAGTCGCAGCATTACTAATAAGAGGGCCTCTTTAGATATGATGCTCATTGACATGCTGAGGGCACAACAGCAGAAGGCACAGCTAAAAATAGGCTCTAGTCTCAAAAGCAGGTGACAGTGTTTTTAATATATCCCCTACCAAACTTACAGTCCAAATTTCTAATCATTCTCATCATTACTTGTTGCAAAACTCTACGTGACTAGCAAGGGACCAAAACATGAAGCTCCTGACAGCTCATGGTGTCTCTGAACCCCCCTAAACTCACCACCATCTCCAGTTACATGCAATATCACGTTTACCATACTCTCTGAACTTAAGCGTCGTTTTTCTTTAAAGAGAGACAAGTGGCTGATTGATTCAGCCCTGTAACAAAAAGAGCATCTTTAGATGCTTCCAAATTTCATATAATAAAGTGTGGTAACTGGATGGATTCAAAGAGCTTTGCATTTCTTGTACATATTTTTGTGTATTGGCAAATGTGGAAAAACTGTATGTATGTGCACAGGGAGTACGGTGAAAGTGTATGGTGTACATGCACTGTGCTTGTTTGCCACACCAACCTCTCGGCAGCGTTGTTGCCCAAGAAGGTGCCGAACTGCGAAGCGTAGGCGTGCTCAAAGAGTAGCACGAGAAAGTGCTCGTTGAACTGGAAGGAGCAGGGGAACTGGCGCAGTACCTGCCACACGCAATCCAAGAAGAGCAGAAAGACAGGCGCCTCTAAACGCGCCTTGCTGTTGGAGTATGCCGACTGTGCGCACCGCTGCTGGAACGGGTGACCAGCCTGCAGCAGGGGCCAAAGGACAGGGTTGGGCAAGAAATTACAAACTATCATAAAATATGATGGAATTTACCCACAGTTGACATTGACGTCAAGGAACAACTAATTAACTAGTTTTTTTCCTCTACCACTAAATAGCTGTGATATACATTTAAAAGCAAAACTAAAACTGAGCATACATGTCAAAATGCAGATACTTGTGATATATGCTGGATTGTGACAAATTATACTCTAAAATCACATTTCTGCAGCCAAACCTTTTCTTCTGTTGATGTAATGAATTCTTCTCTGAGATGTACGTTGGTTTGGAGAATGTATGATGAATGAATAAATGTAAGTATCTCAACTAAATTCAGTAATATTATTAGCTTTATATATAGACTGCACTGTGGCTACCTCCAAGGGGTCTTACCTGCAGCCACTCCCTTTCCACCAGAGACTGGAAGCCTCGCATGGTCCTACAGCATGGGTCCAAGATAATCTGGGCCAGTGAGGTGACCTGGAGCGTGGAGTCTGTGCCCTCAGTACCATGGACAAGCACAGAAGCACCCTCCCTGCAGTTTTGGGGAGGAAATATCTATCTATAAGATCCTTAAACTTACAGTTCTGAAGCCATATGGCAAATCTGAGTCTGTGCACCAGCTTTCACAACATTTAGCAGTAACAGGGACTCTACAACGGTTTCCGCAAAGTTCAGGGAATAGCAAAAATTGAAACAAAGCAGAGATGATACCTGCAGACCATGCTGAATGACCCAGAGTCACAAGCAGCTTAGAGCATGTTGGGCTGAGTTCCACAGAAAGTTGGGAGAAAACAGGCCCAACATGAGGCATAATTAACTGGCACAAAGACATCCATCACACCTAGATATAAATTTCAGAGTAACTGGGAGATGTTACAGGTCTCCCAATCTTTGGGCAGAGGAAAAAAAGCCCCGCATAAGTTAAAAACCTACAATTACTTGTGTGTGTGGAGGGGGGGGGGGGGGGTTGATTGACTGTACATATCATTATTCTGGGAAACAGCATTCATTTTCATTTCCTGCTTGATCTGGTCTTCCTATTCTCCCTTCTTAAAGTTTTATTTATTGTAATGTACATATTTCAAAAACGCTAATCACGTGAGATTATGTCTGCCGATTCATCTGAAATGCAATTCTTATGAATTTGGAAAGTGACAGCAGGTGAACATGCTATTCTAAACCCAACATCTGAGTTTCAAAGGCATCTAAGAAGAGCAGGAAGTTTTCACTACTGACAGCATCACACAAACATTTGTTTTTTCCTACTTTTCTCTATTTTCTCTTTAAGTGACAAAGTGTGAAGCTCATATCTCAAACACAGAAAGGGACATTGCTTGGCTTCACTGTAATGTCTCTGAGAGACTAAGATAGATGGGTAGACAGACAATTGTCCCTACAGATAGCAACATGTACAAAGATGCCACCTCACCGGTCGATGCACTGCGCAGCGAGGCAAGCAGTGGTGACAATCTCTTTGACGTGTGTCTGCCAGTTAGAGGCCTCCAGTTTGCTCAGCCAGCGATCCATGCTCTGCGACTGGTCATTGCACGCCTCCACCAGCTTGATCAGGCTCTCCTGGAGGATGTTGTACCTGCACAGCCATTAAGAAAAGGCAAGTTCATCCTAGTGCCCCAGCAATTTGTTCACCAGGTTATAAATAACACTACCTGTAGTCTCAATGTCAAGTCCCCACATTCGTCTAGTACACAGTAGAGAACTAAAAGGTCTGTTTGTAACTAAAATGCATACAGAATTTAACTTTCCATGTCACTGTCTAAAAAGAGCTCTACTGGATATTTGGTGTAAAATTTTTCTAGAACAGCTGGGAGTTTGACATTTAATAATTTTATCATATTCCCCAAGGCTATTAGTTTGTAGAAAACTAATCTTTATCATGATAGCCAACATTATTTGCGTTTTATCAGCATATTTACATTTATTTATTCAGCTGAAGCTGTCTCCAAAGCAACCTGCAGTGTTAAGCTACTCACAATTAATGCACATCACACCAACATGTGAAATGACTAGCAGTACATATGATCTAGAGGGAGGGAATGGATCAGAGGCAGCATCAACTTTCACCTCTCAATGGCTTTGTGGATCCTCCTCCACTGTGGGTAGCTGGCCTCCTGTTCAAAACCGCCGCCCCGCGCCTTGGCCTGCTGTGCCACATTGATGGCACGCGTGTCGATGATATAGCCACGCTTGCCAGGGCGCAGTGTGGCATTGATCAGCTTCTCATCCTCCTTGCAGCGGCGCCCATTGGTGCCTGTCAGTGGCTGCCCGGCACGCATCATTACCTGCCAATGGAAAAGAAGGAAAGGTGCACCGAACCGTTAAGATCACTGCCACACAGGAAATGTGGAACAGCAAACCATAGAATCCTGTACTCGATGTAGTTACTTAATGTAATTATTCATTTAGCTCATGCTACTCTGCAAAAGGAATTGCAGCATCAAGTTACTTACAATTTATCCTTTACACACACACACACACACACACACACACACACACACTCTGATACCCACCTGGGTAATTTCTACTGGAACAATTCATGGTAAATACTTACATCAGACAGAGCAAGCAACAGCTATAACTGTACCACCCACCGGTTTCTTTCAAACTTTACAGGTAAATTTCTCATACTGTTACAGAGACAGACAGGCTGCTTCTCTCAATAGAAGCAAATTATCCTCCCACACTCTCACTTGTTGCCTACCAAAAACACCTGCAAAACCAGCATTTTGATGACTCAAGCAGAAGAAAGCAACCTATGCACAGAAATCTTTACCATAGGAATTTCTACACTTGCAATAAGAGTAGAATAAATTCCTTAACATGACTAATAGGCGTCGCTGATGGAAACCAAGAAAGGGAAGGAATCGTTCATCAGGTCAGGCATCATCATTCGAAACTCACACCACCTTATCAATGATGCTTCTATAAGGGTAAGATTGTAGATACCACCCTGGTTGCCTCTTATCTGTCTTATATTTCCGGAATATTTCTAGTTCTGCTCCTTCCATCAAACAAGGGACTAAACGCTATGCAATACTTGCAGCCTGAAGTGTGAAATTACAGCATAACACAGTTATAAAACATGCACTTTTTTCTATAAAGACACTTTTAAAAGGCAGCCGATCACTAGGGCCAGAGAAGATTTAATCATCCAGAACTAAAGATTTTACATATTCTGCAACTTGCACCTCTGATTTCTCTTTAACTACGCATTCCTTTTTCTTCTTTTGTAAAATATGGTTTCATAAAGGCAAATTCAATGACAAGTACATTCAGGGTTAAACAAGGTTCAGCTGCAGGCAGCTAGGTAGGTCATAATATAACTTTGGTTGTGTGTAACAAAAGTGAACATTTCATACCACTGTGTATGTGTACCTTTATGAAATACCTAGCTAAAAATACCCAAACTGTATAAATACACCTGGATGAAAATGGGACTTGATTTTGGCAAATTTATCCAAAATGAACTGATATGGCTTCAGTAATTTGATTAACTGTCAGATAAGTGACTTAAAAATAATATTAATAAAGGGTATACAGTGAGAAGTGCAAGTGAAGCAAAATTAAGTATTTTGTTGTTTTAAAATTTGTTTTTCAGATTTTCATTCAGGAGTCAGTCTTTTGATTTAACTCAAAACCCTACACCAAACAAACTGAAAGAGACTGGCATTAAGGCTTGACAGTGCATTTCATGAGGAAAACATCAAGAATCCGGATGTTGATGGGTTGCACCCTTGAGGTAGCTGTTGAATGTAAGCAGTATGTGACCAAATACTACGTTCACACAATTTTTAAATTTGTTCCAATATTTATGCTCAGATGAACAGAAAAACTGAATTTTTCCTACATTAACTTGTATTAGAAAGTAATGTTTTAGCCAGACATAAAAGCAGACATTGTCTACTAAAGTCTCACATTCCACTAAATTTCATGAGTATCGGGGGGGGTTTACACCAGTGTCCCAATACTTATGCTTCTCAGTGTGTTTTCATTATTACAACAACTGTGGATGTATCATGTAGCAAAGTTGAAAACTGCTATTCAGTGCTATGTAAGAAATGGAGATAGAGAAGTCCTGAAACACACGGGCTGCCGAGAAAAACTGTGTGCTCCGAAGAAGGACGAAAGATGGGGAGGGTGTCAGTGGGTGGAGTCATGGGAGACTACAGAGGAGAAGAAGGGGAAAGAGTGGGCGAAGAGAGAACAGGTGATTGATTGCCTCATTTGAGACGCACAAGCTATGAGAAAGGAGTCATTTGGCAGGAGGTGAGGACACAAACAGGAGAGCCCAGAGGGCCTGAGCCAGAGAGTCACAGACCAGCACAAGTAGCTCATTTTGATGTGTTGCCATAGACAGAGCCTAGTCATCATGGCTGGGCTCAAGGCGGGCAAGTCAAAATTATTTGTCTATGAAGAAGAAAATAATGCATCCCTCCCATTTTAAAATTCTAGCAATTACAAAAGATGGTGATGTGAGATTGAGAAAGCAGATGCTGGAGGGGGGCAAAAGAAAGCAGGGCATTATCTTTCATTGAGATGACACCACAAGCACATAGCACAAAGGTCTAAGACAAAAGGCAAAACTGAAAGTCACAAACAGCAATTTCAGATCACCTTACTTTTTAATGACATTAAAATAAATACAAAAAAACAGCTGTGTTATTCGTTTAAGTAACACTGTCTATGTAAAGAATATAGCAAAGGCTCGGGAATCTAAAAGCCATTTCTGGCTTTCATCCACTTCCAGTTTAATTACACATACCCCAGCTCTTCTCTGAGTATATGCCCTGTCTCGAGAAGAGACAGACAGCGCAGCTCTGGTGCTGAAGTAGCATAACCTGCCATTCTGACACTGAACAATAGTAGCCATGGCAACAGCCTGGGCTAATCCTGTGACTACTGCTACAGCAGTAGACAGGGGTAGAAGAGGAAGATAGAGAGGGGCGGATAGCCCCTTGTGACTGCGGGCAGTCGATGTGACACGCTCCCAAGCGAATTTAATTAAGCAGCACATATAAATAACTACAGGAGGAGTCCCAGCAGCCAAGGCTCCATTTCCTGAGGCCTGAATGGGTTTTTATCTCTAGTAGCAGACATGAAACATCACAGAAGACGGCAAACACGTTAAACAGTGGGAACCAAGCATTTCTTTTCTTTAACCATAAAAGCAAATAAAATGTTCATTTGCAAAGTTGGAAGAAATTTTCAAGGACATTAGAAAAGCAGCTGTTATTTTACATTTCACAAAAATAAATTTCTACTTCAGTAGCTACTTGTCTAGTGCTAAAGAGCTGTCTATACTAAATTTATTTTCCTTACATGTTTATCTAAATTATACTGATTTATTTTTCCCCCATGCCTGTCACTATGTTTTTGCTGTCACTACATCGTCGACATGTGTGCTCCTATGGCTTTGTACAATTTGCATCTGGATTAATAAAGTTATGATCCATCTATATATTATACTTGTATCTGATAACTAAAACAAGAACAAAATCTGCATGTTAAAATTTAAAAACATATTTAATAAGTAAAAAAAGTGGTATTTCCATTCCCCCCCCCCCTCAGATTTGTAGTTTATAAGTGCAGTATGCATTTTCTTTAATTTAAATTAAGCCAAAATGTATCATAAACCATTTAAAACAAAAGGTTCAAGCAGGATTTACAATCCTTTGGTGATCTGGCAATTCTTAGAATTACAAATTTTTAAAAGATCCCACCTGGCATTGGCACTGGTTATTGAAATTCCTGTGTGTATGAGGGGAAAAAACTGGTGTACAATTGCTGCAGTAAAGACTGGAACTGATAGCAGACCCACAGTATTCCTTACCATGCCATTCTTCTTGTGGTAGTAGCTGAGCACAGGGAAACGGCCTCCATGCCTGAAGGTCGCAACCTTCCGGAGGGTGTCGTCGTCTACAGCTTTTGGCACAGCCACCAGTTGGGGGTAGGTTGGACACACACCAAAGTCCTTGTTTACGCTACTCAGCCTCCACTCATCTGTCTAAATAAATCCATCACATGTAAAAATACCTCCTTCGCTCAAACCTTTAAGAAGCCTAGTCTAATCAGGCTATCTTCAATAGGAAATTGTTGGAAATGTGATGAGAATTTGATAGAAATTGTGCTCTAGGGATTCAACAAAGGCATATCCAGTTATTTTCATGAACTGACAATGCAAGTAAGGTCAGAGTGATCTGTAGTCTAAACGGAGGGATTAGGGTGTTCCCTGAATAAGGCACCACTCCTTTGCAAGACTTAATGAAAAATTCTTCACATACTACAAGATTAACAAGTTCGATCAAAAATGGACACGAGGCCTTCACTCGTTCCATATGATACACTGGGACAGGAATATATTCAATAACTAATTATTTCATACTGAGCAAAATCTTACCAGGGTCTCTATTTCTTTGAAGGCCTCCTCAGGAAGAAACATATTCCACCCATCCTCAACAACTTCAAACATTGGTCGGTAGAAAAAAGGGTACATGAGTGACACAGAGTCCAGGGTTGACAATGCCTAAGAGCAAAGAAAGACCATGACTGAGTTCATAGAGCTGTTTTCAGATATCTGACCACAGAAAGCCATTTGTGCCACTTACTTCAATTGAACTGGCAATGTTGAGGCATTCTTCCATTCCTGGGATATCCAGCTGAATTATTCTGAGGTCTTTGCATTTAACGATAATGGTCCCCAGTGAACCAACAAACCTGTAACATAGATTGATGTTACCACCATTCAACACAACCAGGGTGAAACTCTGAAAATGCAAAGATGCAGACTAAATGGCTACATAGGCCAAGACCACTGCCATCAACATGGTTAGAAGTCTATAGCTTCAAATACTTTCTCATAAGTAAAGAAAACTGCACTTTACTGACTGGGAGTGAGTCACTCTGTTACAACAATGCATGGAAATTTATGGGAGGAACCACAGAGCTGCAACATGATGAAATGAGTTCCCACACAATTACAATGTCTTAGGAGGAAGACATTGGATGGCCACAACTTTTTAAAGTTCTTGTGCAACTGAACAAGCTTAATGATTATCATCAATGACTGATACAGTTTTATTTTCTTCAGCATTGCAAGCCTTCAGAATAAATACGATGTCACTAATTAAAGTTAGCAGCAATACAAACAAGTGCAGCAAATCTTTGGTTTCAGTACACCACACACATTTTGATTTCAAAGTCAGATGGAGAAGCAAAAGTTTGAATTTAATTTTGGTTAGATTATGCACCTCTAAAGGAGAGTCTCTTCTTTAAGACCATTAAATGAATTGGATGAAGGCTAAAGACCCCCCTTCAGGAAAAATATGTATAAATTCCAAGTAAATACTGAACTCAGTTCAATGCACCGAAATTTGATTATATTCAAGAATTATATCACATACAGTAAAAATATAACATTTGTTTTATTTTGTGCTTAACCTTTATTTCATCATTCTGCATGTCCCACCCCCAAAGCAAGCCTGTGCTTCATGCCTCCCTGGGAAACATCCATGAACTCCAGGTTAAAAATCCCTTCTCTAAAGTGATTCACAACCTTATTGACTTACTATATACAGGTAAGCCAGGCAAGTCACATACTTCGCCCAAAAAGAACTATAGCAAGGTGCTTCCCGGGAGCTGAGCAGACAGTTTCCTGTTCACAAGTCTGTAACTTTAGCCACCACACCCATACACAAAAAAGCAAGGGCTGCTGACATCTGAGTATAAAGAATAGGAACAAAGATAAGAGAAAATTATAGAACAGTGGAAGCACTTCTAGTATGTTGTTATAACAGCACTCACATACATGATACAAAAGAAACAGTCATGTGGGTGAACTACTTCCTGCTTTATCGCTAACCTTTTCTCAATGTAGTCGATGTTGGAGTGCAGCAGCCACAGCTCCTCGGTATTGTCCTGCCGGGATGACAGGATTAGATGGTGTCCCGTCAGACACAGAGTGCCCTCCACCGTAGGCATGAAGGGACGGTGCAGCACAACCCCGTCCACCCGAGGGGTTTTTATCAGCTCGGCAAACTCCATTCTAAAAGAGAACACAATTCACTTCATTAAGATACACAGGATGAAAAAAGTGGTTCCCAATAAACATTTAATTTCTCTCCATCTTGGAAAAAATATGTAAGTGAAAATACTGGATAAGCTGCTGCTTTTGAAGCCAAACGTCACAGGTTCAAATCCCACCCCCAGATCATGTAATACGCTTGAGCAAGGTACTTACCCTAATTGCGCCAGTAAAATTAACCAGTTGTATAAAAAGGCTAAATAACAGTAAATAGTTTAATGCTGCAAGTCGCTTTCGTCAGCTAAATGAATGAATGAATGTGTTAAGCCTAGGTAATATAAATTCACGCATGCGCAGTAGTTTTATTCATATTCAAATAGGATAGGGTTCACTTAGTCTCGACGTATCCATCCCCCAGACTTTATGGATGGATTAAGGCCAATAAATCGACATTTCTTACGAAGTAATAGTTTGTTCGGCTGCACGACCAGGCATGATTATGATCTGAAATGGACACCGAGTGATTCAACTCACTCCCTAGGCTACGCCTAGCAAGCAACGTCATAATCATGATCATCATGTTGTTGCCACAAGCTCAGCTAGCATTGCACACAATCATTGCGAAGTATCCACTGCACTGCAGTGTGTTTATTATCAGCTTACTGCACGATTGATGTCTTCCTTAGTTAGCTTTCCCTCGTCGGATTCGTTTTATTGTGTGGTGGTGTGTGTAGCTGAAGCGAAGTCAGGTTTTTTTTCTCGTCTCGCAGCGTGTCGACAACATGATCATGAACATGTTACATGACCGGCGACGCGGGCGGGAAAAAAAAAAAAAAAACACGTCGACGCTGATGAATTATTTGACAACTAACAACACAAAACAAACGTAAATTCTCCTGTCAGGAACATAACACAACTAAAAGCGTGAGTTGTTTGCGTTTAGCCATACCTTATGTGGAGCCAGTTAGCTCACTCCTGGAGTAGCTGGAGAAAGACGGAAGTAGATTTCCCGCACCCGAACACACACCGGTGGGAACCGCTGGAATCGACCAATAAAGGTTCCGCTCGGATTCCCAGGACGAGCCGTTGCCGCGGCTGTTGCGCAACGGTAACCACGGTAACCATAATCACAATGCGAATTATTCTCCGGCTTGTTTGCGACATAAGGCATCACAGCTGGGCTCAGTTTATGCTGACACCGATTTTGTTTTGTCTTCCCCGTGCCAAAGTGACTGAACGATTCGTAGTTTTTCAGACTTTTCCACATAAGTGGAATTGGTTAGAGTTAGGCTGAACTTTTCTAAGATATTCTGTCCCTGTATGCCCGTTATTTCTTATTAGAGAGAGGGATAGTAATTTGAAATGCTTATATTTGTTTTAATCTTGGATTACACATATTCATTAAAATGATGCTTTTCCTCCAAATCATCTAGCCACTTATATTATACCATTTACCCATTTGTTCTACTATTTATTCCAACATTTTTTAGGTAAATACCTTATTCAAAGGTATGGTAGTACAGGGTGGGATTCAAACCTGAGTTTTTCAAGTCCAAAGGCAACAGCGCTGACTGCTATGCTATCTGTTACCCCACTGTACATCTAAAAACATCTTGTTTAAAGCGAGAATAAACGATGACACGGAGGTTACACTTTGTACATGTCATGCTGGGACTGGACTTTCTTGAGAAGATGGCAATGTTTGGAAAAGTTGGAGGAAAATAAAGGACACACACACACACACATTTTCAGAACCGCCTGTCCCATACAGGGTCGCGGGGAACCGGAGCCTACCCGGTAACACAGGGCGTAAGGCCAGAGGGGGAGGGGACACACCCAGGACGGGACGCCAGTCCGTCGCAAGGCACCCCGAGTGGGACTCGAACCCCAGACCCACTGGAAAGCAGGACCGTGGTCCAATCCACTGCGCAACCGCACCCCCGATAAAATAAAGGACACCCAGCAGTGAAATGGATGGGCTCAGTCAGAATGACTATGACCCATCCTTTCAACTATAAGGAAGCCAAGGACAGAACATTCTGGAAGCACCCTAAGCACACAAACATTTACATTTATTCATTCAGCAGACGCTTTTGTCCAAAGCGACGTACATCTCAGCAAAAGTACAATTTATGCATTAAGAGAAGGAGACATAGCTGCAGACATGAAAGTCTCAAGCAACACACACTCTGGAACCACTTGTCCCAAGCAGGATTGCGGCGAACCAGAGCCTAACCCGGCAACACAGGGTGCAAGGCTGGAGGGGAATGGGACACACCCAGAATGGGAGGACAGTCCATCGCAAGGCACCCCAAGCAGGACTCAAACCCCAGACCCGCCAGAGAGCAGGACCCAGTTAAGCCTGCTGCACCACCACACTCCCTCACACCCTATGCGTGTGATTGCTAAGAGCTGACTTGAAGGCACTTAACAGTACAAAATGCAAAATTCAAGTTAGTTTAATACGTAAAGGAAGTTCTTTTCCAGTTCACTGAAGTGCGATTACATCACTTTTATTACTGGACTTGCAGATGTGTGGGTTCAGTATGTCCAGAAAGGGTGTTCCTGAGAACTTCTGATTCACCCACATAAGCCCAAAAAGCATCATGATAAATTCCCTTTCATATGTACTGCAAAAGGTCAGGGACTTTTTCTTTTGGCCAATAGACCTTTCAGTGGAAATTTAGAAAATCACAGAACTTAGGATGACAAAAATCCTTCTCAAGAAAAGCATCAGCTAATGGACCAAATATTACAGAGCAACCTGGAGTCATCTTGTAACCACCCAAATTAAATCTCAGTTGGCAGAAACATCAGATATAGCTGGTATCCATACAAAATTGGAAATGAAACAAGATTATTATTAAAAACACAATCACACACAACTGTGGCAAGTAAGTGCATTAACTATATTCCAAAAATGCCAGCATGTAACCTGTTTTATCCTCCACATCCCGAGTACTGCAGGTGGAGCTGTACTCTAGATATCTTGACTGATGTGAAGTCTGATGCTTCCCGTCAGATCAGCTGATGATCTCCAGTGGACGAGATAGTCCGAATGGAGAGTGCTTGCTGATCTCAACCTGGCAAAGCTGCCCTTGAATGTAGAACCAAGGGGAGTCAGAGGGGTTAATAACAGCACTTCATCCATCCATCCATCCATCCATCCATCCATCCATCCATCCATCCATCATCAATATCTGTTTGTTTAGTGCTATGTTAGAGTGAGGGGGGGTGCAGTGGTGCAGTGGGTTGGACCTCATCCTGCTCTCTGGTAGGTCTCGGGTTCAAATCCCACTTGGGGTGCCTTGTGATGGACTGGCGTCCCGTCCTGGGTGTTTCCCCTTCCCCTCCAGCCTTACGTCCTGTGTTGCCGGGTTTGGCTCCGGCTCCCGGCGACCCTGTATGGGACAAGCGGTTCAGATGGTGTGTGTGTGTGTGTTAGAGTGGTCCAGAGCCTATCCTGGTAGCATAGGATTTGAGCTAGGGTACATCCTCGACAGGATGCCAGTCCGTCACATGGCAATCACGTTCACTCACAGACACACAGTACAGGCATTTTAGTATCACCAACTCACCCAACATACATACTTTTAGTCTGTGGGAGGAAATTCAGGCAACCATGAGGAGAACATGCAAACTCTCCACAAAGTGAACTGGATTTGAACTCATGTCCATACCAACAGCCCAGGAGCTGAGTCACCAACATGTTACGCTGCCACGAAGTTCAAGTATTCAGTAAATAAAGTGTTACTAATGATTAGCAGTAAAAGTGACTTGATAAAAATAGAAGAGATGTGAGCTGAGCAGAAGTACATTTATAAATTTTCTTGAGTTTTTTTGACAAAAAAAAAAAAAAAGGATTTTTGTGAAAAACTCCACTGGGAAGTAAAGCTTCCCCCAAAATTGTCTTACTGTAAGTTGAAATAAAATTAACTTTTTACCCTTTTTTATAAACTACCCTAAATTTTACAGAGACCTATTTAAGGGACCTAAGAAACAGCATGATAAATTGACATTTTCTGGCGATAATCTTTGTTGCAGTATTGAGAATTTTGCTTCATGTGGCAAGATTTTTACTTAGATTAAGTGACAGAAAGGTATTACTACAGTCAAGTCTGCTACAGACCAATGCTTTCATAGTACAGTTTCTGCATCTTGAGCAAAATGATGTCTTACAATATGTTGATGCAAGAGGGAGCATCATACATACTGTACATAATGCACATACTGTAAGTTTTGAAAGGATGCATGAAATCCCACCAACAGAATATTAGTATAGAAACAATAAACTGTCTTTAATTAATTTCCTTCAAGCAACAGGATATGTGTTTTTCTCAGTTCAGGCACTCAGTCCATATTCATGCAATATTTAATGTGAAAGAAAACATCTGCTGTAGGACTGTTAGCTTAGTTTTGCAGCTGCAGATACAGCAATTCAGTTAAACTGATGAATGCATTTGTTTGTCATCAACATAGGAAGGGAAATGTATGAATGTCTGTAGAGTTTTCAATAAAAATGAGAACCCAGAGAACCATCCCAGTACAAGCATGGATCATATTTTTACATTTATTCATTCAGCACACACTTTTCTCCAAAGCGACTTCCCACAAACTATATGTAGTGTTATCAGCCCACACACCTTATTCACCATGGTGACTTACACTGCTAGATACACTACTTACACTGGGTCACTCATTCATACATCAGTGGAACACACTCTCTCTGTCACTCACACACACACACTATGGGTGAACCTGAACAGCATGTCTTTGGCCTGTGGGAGGAAACCAGAGCACCCAGAAGAAACCCATGCAGACACAGAGAAGAACATGAAAACTCCACACAGACTGAACGGGGATCAAACCCACATCCTCTCACACCGCCCAGGGACTGTGAGACAGCAGCACTATTTGCTGTGCCACTGTGCTACCCTCATATCTGTGTTATACCCAGTTATTGCTCCATTGAATCCCTGATCAAACAGAAGTTGTTCAGTACTGAACTGAAATCTACAATAAATACACACACACACACACACACACACACACACACACACACACACAGAAACCACTTGTCCCGAGTGGGGTCACGGCAAGCTGGAGCCTAACCCAGTGGCACAGGGTGTAAATCTGGAGGGGGAGGGGACGCACTCAGGATGGGACGGACTCAGGATGGGACACCAGTCCATCACAAGGCACCCCAAGCAGGGCTTGAATCCCAGACCCACCAGAGAGCAGGACCCAGCCAAGCCCGCTGTGCCACCGCACCCCCCACACTAAATAATATTTTACGGAACTTTTTTACAGAAAGTCTCATATCATTGAGGTAAGGTACACATCTGGGAACATGACATTCTGATGTGATACAGAACACTGGACAAAACCTCAAGTTATATTTTTCTTTCATGTGGCAAAAGAAGGGGGGGTGCGGTGGCACAGTGGGTTGGACCACGGTCCTGCTCTGCGGTGGGTCTGGGATTCGAGTCCCGCTTGGGGTGCCTTGCGGCGGACTGGCGTCCCGTCCTGGGTGTGTCCCCTCCCCCTCCGGCCTTACGCCCTGTGTTACCGGGTAGGCTCCGGTTCCCCGCAACCCCGTATGGGACAAGCAGTTCTGAAAATGTGTGTGTGTGTGTGTGTGTGTGGCAAAAGAATGCTGTTCACTTTCTCACACACACTTTCAGAACCGCTTGTCCTATACAGGGTTGCAGGGATCCAGAGCCTACCCGGTAACACAGGGTGTAAGGCTGGAGGGGGAGGGGACACACCCAGGATGGGACACCACTCTGTCACAAGGCACCCCAAGCAGGACTCGAACCCCCAACCCACTATGCTACCACACCCCCCAAGAATGCTGTTAACCATTTGAACTGTGAAATAATTTAAGGAAGCATATATTTACCTTTGTCTCAGGCTCTTCACCCCTAGGAGAGGAAGCAATGTACCTTATCTTAAATGTAGCAGTAAAATGTATTAAACACTTGAAAAATGACACATTGTTGATAAATGGTGTCCTATGATGGACTGGAATCCCACCCACGGTGTACCCCCCAGCCTTGGGCCACTGACTCCAGGATAGGCTCCAGATCATTACAACCCTGAGCAGGACAAGGACTTACTGAAAGGGAGAAGAAAAGACTGTATGGACCAATGTACTGTACTAATGTGCTCTAAGAAGAGATTCCTGAAGGGGGCGCAATGTACACGACTGGCCTCCAGTTCATTCCAGATTATTTCATTTTTTTCAGTGTAGGGGTCAGATTTTAAAAAAAAAAAAAGAAAAAAAAGACCATGTGGACAACTAGTCGCATGCTTTGTTTGCATAAATGTTGGCTGTTTTAATTCTGTTAGTAGAACACTTTTTAATATTCGTTTTAATGTTCACTGTTTTTAATGACGAAATGAGAAAATATCCAGCCATATGCCATATTTACATATTTAAATATTTTCAGGATCTACTTACATGCAAACATTTTTAAGACCTTGCCACATTCTGTCTGGGTTTTTTTCCTTAAGTAAAGGCTACCAGCATCTGAACAGCATTCCCAAATGCCACTTTATGTAAGACGTAGGATGAGGGAATGAGCAGACTCTATTTTCTAAGAAAGCTCAGATCTTTCAATGTGTGCGGCAAGATGCTGGAGATCTTCTACCAGTCTGTTGTTGCGAGCGCTATCTACTTTGCTGTGGTCTGCTGGGGGAGCAGCATCAATGCCAGAGATGCCGGCAGGATGAACAAACTCACCTGTAAGGCCGGTAGCATCATTGGACAGAACGTGGAGACGAATAGGAGGTCACTGAACAAACTGCTCTCCATCACGGACACTCCATCCCACCCACTTCACGGCACACTGCAGAGACGGCGAAGCTCATTCTCTAACAGACTCATTCAGCAACGCTGTCGTAAAGAACGGTTCAGGAAATCATTCCTACCGTTCGCAATAACGCTGTACAACAGCTCACCTCTGTGTTACAGATGAACTATTCATCACTGTTGTTAGTTCATTTTGTTACTACTCATAATGATTATATTACCATTCTGCACAACTTGCACTATATACTGTTGCACTACTTGCACTACATACTGTTTTGATTTATTTATTTAAATATACTTATTTAGTATTCCTTCAACTGTATATATAATTGTACATATTTTTATCTTGTATTTTTCCACTTGTTTTTATGTTTTTTATATTGCAAGTATTTTCAGACTTGTATTCTGCTGCTGTAACATAATAATTTCCCTTGTGGGATCAATAAAGTATATCTATCTATCTATCTATCTATCTATCTATCTATCTACCTATGTAAACAGTGTGTGGAGAGAAACAAATTAACTATATTTAAGAATCACACGTGCAACTATGTCTCTCTTTCTCTTAATGTAATGCACACATTGTGTTCTCTATGAGATGTATGTCACTTTGGAAAAAAGCGTCTGCTAAATGAATAGATATCAATGTAAATGTAAGCAGATGGTTGCCTGAAGACCACAAAAAGGTTGCTGCTGGATCCTTTATTCATCCACAAATATGGTACAGTTGTGTGATGTGTTAAAATACAAACAGTTTGTGCTGCAGAGGCAACATGTCTGTCTGCAGACCAGATAATGTATGCATAACCCAGCCTGTGATATACTGACGGAAACTGAATATGTAAGAGGGTTGAAAACACAAAATAGCTGCGCTTCATCTAAGGAAAAACTGCTTTGTCAGTTTTTTTGGCTGTTAAGAGACATGCTAGACATATATAGAAAAAAATAACTGGTATAGAAGTAAATCGTTCTGTCTTTGCAATGCATGTTTTATGCAACAGGACGAAACAGAAAACATGTAGAGATATAATTTTACAGGGTTCTTATAAATTAACTGTTATGTCTGGAACCCCTGGTTGCAGAATGCAACATTTTTAACAAGCACATTAGGATCCCCTTATTCATTTAGCTGATTCTTTTTTCCACAGCAACTCATAATTATTTATCCATGTGGGAAATTTTTACTGGAAGAGTTTAGAGCAAGTACCTTGCTCAAGGGTACTACAGCCAAAGGTGAGATTCAAACCTGCAACCTTAGGGTCCAAAGACAGCAGCTCTAACCACTACACCACCAGCAGTCCCACAGATCACACCTATCTATAAATCTATGACTTAAATGTCCGTATTATAATGTGACATATATGAGGCATATGGGGGTGGACAAAATAATGGAAACACCACATAAAAAGGGAGTTTAAATCAGAACTTACAGACAAAGATGCAAAGGTGAGCTATGCTACGCTGGTTGCCAATTAGCGGTGTGTGACAGTTACAAAAGAGGTCTGACTCTTAGCACTTTTGTACATTTTCAAAGCAACATGAAGCAACTAACAGGGTTCGAAAAAAAAGGTTAAGTGGTCAGTGCCTGAACTGCAGGTGCATCAGTCACAAAAACAGCTCAGTTGTTTAATTTGGGAGGAGGAACAGTCTCAAAAATGATGAGAGCGTATGGCAAACCTGGACAAACTGCATCAGCAAAGAACGGTGGTCTGAAGTTGACGACCGCTGACAGGGGATACACGGACACTTACAGTTGATAGTTAACCACAAAAGCACACCCTCAAAAATTACTACAGAACTGAATCAGCACCTCTTTGACCCAGTATGATCCAAAACTCTACATTGTGAGCTCCACGAACCTGGAATTTATGGCAGGGCTGCAGTGTAGAAAACACTTGTGTCCGAGGCCAAAGCATGAACATCCATAACCTGGTGTAATGAGCACAAAAACTGGAGCCCTATGCAATGGGAAAAAATAATATGATCTGATCATTCATCAAACATCCAGATGGGTTTACTTTTAGAGAAAGGCAAAGGATGCCTTCAGCCCACCATGTCCAGTGCCAGCTGTTGAACATAGTGGGGGATCTGTAATGATACCAGCAACCGTTTCATTGGTGTCATTAGGCCAAGGAAAGCCAGGCCATTTTTGCAGGACTAGGTGGAACCCTGTGGTACAAACACCGTTCCCTCATGATGTTCCCGTATTCTTGGATGGCAATGCCTCCATGGACACCAGGATGAAAGTCAAACGCCTTCCATGGCCTCCCCAGTCACTAGACCTAAACAATGGGAACTTTTGGAGCACAAAATGCAAAGCAGATTTCCACTTCCTTCATCCTTCAAAGAACTGGAGGCTTTTCTTCTTTCTAAAAATGGTATATGGAATAACCAAAACTGAGCCAATTGTTAAAACTGGACAGCCGCCCTCATCCTGTCTCAGGAAGGAGGTGAGGGATCACTAAATTTATCTTAAATAATCTCCTATGCTCCTATAATATATGCAGTTCCTCTGAAACAAGAGAATGGAACAGCATCCTGAAAGGTCATTACTAAACGTCTCTGTCATACTAACTTTTGAACTATCTGTGAGATTTATAGTGGCAAAAAAAACTGCTGGAACAAGTATAAATTATGAATGAATGAATGAATGAATGAACGAATGAGCTTTATTGCCAAGTATGTTTACACATACAAGGAATTCGTCTTGGTGATAGAAACTTCCGCAGCACAGACAGAATGACAGTGACAAGACACAGATAATAAAAGTAGAGTGGGCAAATACAAGATAAGAAAGAAAAATATATAGAATATAAAGTACACAATATATAGAATAGACACTAGACATTATATGTTTGTACAGGTATGTTATATACAATGCAAGGGAAAGTAAATAAGAGACATGATGTGAAAAATAAATATAAATATAAATAGCGTTGTTTATTGCACCAGTTTACTCCCTAGGGGGCATTTTGCTGTTCATGAGGTAGAGGGCCTGAGGAAAGAAGCTTTTCCTGTGCCTGGCTATCCTGGTGCTCAGTGCTCTGTAGCGCCGGCCAGACGGCAAAAGTTCAAAGAGGAAGCGGCCTGGGTGCGAAGGGTCTAGGATGATTTTGCCAGCCCTTTTTCTCACTCTGGACGAGTACAATTCTTGGAGAGTGGAGGGGAGGGTGTGCCGATGATTCCTCCAGCCGTCCGGACTATCCGCTGTAGTCTTCTGATGTCTGATTTCGTAGCTGAGCTGAACCAGACAGTTATAGAGGTGCAGAGGACGGACTCAATGACTGCGGAGTAGAATTGCATCAGTAGCTCCTGTGGCAGGTTGAACTTCCTCAGCTGGCGAAGGAAGTACAACCTCTGCTGGGCCTTCTTCACAATGGAGTCTATGTGGAACTCCCACTTCAGGTCCTGTGAGATGGTGGTGCCCAAGAACCTGAATGACTCCACTGTTGCCACAGTGCTGTTCATGATGGTGAGTGGGGATAATGCTGAGGTGTTTCTCCTATTGGTACCTTATGGTACCAATCTTAGCGTATGTGACAACAAACTAAATGTTACTCTGTAGAGTGAAATACAGTGTTTCTGTGCTTGCGTGGCACGTTCAAAGAAACTGAGCTACATGCCTCCGTTCTAGAGGTATTTAAAACACACTCTGTAGAAGAGTTTGAGTTTGAGTCGGAACAACTTGAGGGTAATGAAGTGGACGGTTTTCTCTGGAGCGTACATTTTGCTTCATAGAAATTAACAGCCTACATTTGCCAGAGAACACGTCAGTATGAGAAACACTGCATTTTGAACACTAAGCTAATATTATTCTGGAACAGCAAGGGAACACTGACGATAGTACATAATTTATTTTAAGCATATTTAAAACTACCGACATGCAAAGCGCTACCTACGCTCTCTAGCCACTTTATTAGGTACGAATGGCCGTTTACTTGAACAACTCGGCCACATGGACAGTGAGCCACATGGTGTCTTGATCTATAAAGCATGCACACAGGGTCAAGAGGTCCAGTAATAGTCCAACTGGATGTTAGAACTGAAAATATCTGTGATCTAACTCTGGATGTGTAGTGACTGTTGGTGCAAGCACGTTGGTTTATGAAGAATAACACGATAGCTAAGGGATGTGGTGGCACAGCAGGTTTGGCTAGGGCCTGTTACTGAGTTAGGCTCTGGTTTGCCATGACCCCACCTGGGACAAGTGGCTTCAGACAGTGTGTGTGTGGTGTGTGATGGCTAGGCAACTATCCAGTCTGTGATAATCCTGTAGGGGAAAAAGTCTTGCTGAGAAGAATGGCAAGACCTGCGCAGGATAACATGCTACAAGCGAGCGAGTAAGAGCTCAGTAAAACAGTGGTGAGCAGAATGACATCGCTGAACACACAACCTTTTTACTACTATGTTTTACATTCCGTATATTATCCTTTAGTATTTTGTAACTTAAGAGTTGACGATCAAGAATTAGATAATTGAGATATTTTCCTTGATTTCTAAATGCCCACGGTAAATTCTTAGGCAGATCATTAAGTAATCTTACTTAGAAACAGAAAAATGGGTCTTCATTCTGATGCATTCAGTAGAGAATTGTTTAATTCTTAACATATTCGTCAAGTGAAGGTATTTTCTTTAAATAAAAAACGACTCCGGTTTGCAGTGTAATGTCTCTTAGCTCACAAAGTATTCTGTACCATGAACTTTACCGGACACAGCCGTTGCCTTTCAGAGTATCAGAGGGGTACTGTCTGGCACATATGGACATGGAATAAATAACACACAACATTAGAGAATTTTATAGAAGATCAGCAGGGCTGCTTTGCTCCAATTCAGGTTTCAGTCACCTGTATAGTAAGGAATCCACTGTTTCTTTTATGAGTCACACACACACTGTCTGAACCACTTGTCCCATTTGGGGTTGCAGGGAGCCAGAGCCTAACCTGGCAACGCAGGGCATAAGGCCGGAGGGGGAGGGGACACACCCAGGACAGGACACCAGTCCATCGCATGGCACCCCAAGCGGGACACGAACCTCAAACCCACCAGAGAGCAGGACCTGGTCCAACCCACTGCGCCACCGCACTCCCACTTTTATGAATCAAAAATCTGTAATTATCGTGGCGGTGGACTTTACCAATTCCGTGCGAGTTCATTTTGCTCAAGGAACGGCTGGCTGCACGCACACGCACACCCCGCAACGCGTGCGCGCCAAGCACGCGCCTCCCTGCACTTCTGCGCACTAATGTGGAAATAATATGCTTCAAGTCGACCGCCTCGCGGATCTATTAAAAAGCAATTTATATTTAATATGGCCTGTAATGAAAATGAAAATGGGCACGGGGGTTGTTGGAAGGAGAGTGTTTCTTTCATCGAAGACAGCATTTTTCCCACAGTCCCCTCACCATCGCAACCACCAGCTAACACTCCACTCGCCCATCCCCCCCCCCCCTCCCACGGCAACACACCACTGTGACAGTGAGAGGAGGCTCACACGATCACTCTTGAGAGGATGTCGTCTGGTGTCTGTGGCATCCTGCGAACCCACAAGGGTGAGCGCGTGCCGAGGTTAGAACGGCTCGGCGCTGATCCCGGTGTTTTCGGCCCGCTGCTCGAGGGGGCGGGGCACGTGTCGTTCGCACGGCTCGATGCGGCCGAGGCTGTCGGCTGGGATCCAGAAACTGACAGCGAGCGATGCAGGTGATGCGTCTGAATCTCAGCCATCCACGTTACAGCGGATCCTCTCTTCTTTTATCTCACCATGAAAACGTGGATCTCCGCTGCTGGCACATCCATCATCAGAAGGCGTGTAACTGTGTGAGGGGCATCTGCAAGGAAACTTTCAAGAAATACATCACACCCCCTCGGCAGCCAGGAAGAGTTTTTGAGTATAAAACCATGCAAACAGTTCATTTGACAGACACGTTCATTGTTACTGTATTTGAAGGCTGGAGTCCTGGTTGCGAACACGCAGTATTTCAGCACCGGACAGCGCCATTCGCGCAACTGTGGCAAAGGGGACATGGCGCTCCTTTGTCGGATGTCGTTTATAATTTTTAACCGACGCTTTTCCGCAAGGCACTTTACAACAATCAAGTGCTATTACTGCGTCAGTGCAGTATAAGTACTAACAAACATGGGACTCGAACTTAGAACCTTCAGATTACGAGGAAGTAGTGTTAATCGGCAGAGATTACCCCGCACATCGCTCCACATCCCATCGTACCCTGCCGATCTGCAAAGGTTTTCATCACGTGGTCACTTCAAAGATATTTCTTTTGACAGACGCACAATTTTATGTGATCGCTCCGAAAGATCAGACTAATCATTATTTTTTCCGCCTGCGATCTTTCAATGATGTATTCATTATATGTATTTCTAGCTCTTTATAATTAAAATTTGCCGAAGTACAGTAAGATATTTGTCCGTATTTTGCGGTTTACCGTGCCAGGATTGTGCAGTATGTAAGTGCCTTCGTTCTTAAGAAACAAAACGCCGGCTAATATGAACACATTCACAACATTGAATTATACTGTGTTCGGTTGCGACTTCTGCTTGTATGCACGCAGGTGTAAGGTGGATTTCTACTATGAAAAGGAAGAATAATGAGAAATCAAATGTCTGCAAAACCGATAGCACAGTTATTTATTTCTTTATAACTTTACTTCCTCTTGCATTTTTGACAATAACCTATTCCTTTGGAAAGGGGAGGGAGTAAAATATTCAATTTACGGGGTCACCTTCACATCTGAAACACCAATTACCGGATTATTCCTTAACAAAAAAAAAAAAAAAAAAAAAAAAAAGACTGGGGAACGGTGCGTGCTGTAATGAATTCTTAATATACTCCACAGTTCATGCAAGTGAATCTGTCTATTCCAGATGCTCTGTGCTTTCTATATCGCAAAATATTTATAGGGAATCAGGCGCTCCGCTACCATTCCCACCCGGAGCTCGGGAGCGCTAACCATTACGTCATACTGCAGCTGTCACGTCTGAACATTTTAGAACGCACTACACGACATTTCAGTCTTAATAAACTTGATCATTAAACTGCTGCAACATACCTGCTGGAAATGTTTGCTGCTTTCGTACCTGAGTTTTTACAGATTATTTTCGTGTTAGCTCCGTCCCTGCGGTTTTTACTTTGCGCTGAAGAATTCAAAGAATTAACATCGACCTCATGATATGATATGAACTAAGAGAGCAGCAGCCATAATTCTGACCTAAACATAAGCAGAGAGAACTAATATATTTAAATCCATGTGCTTTCTTGGAGAGCGCAAATATGACACAAATGACACTCATGATAAAGCAAGAGGAGGAGGAGAAGGCAAACTACAACATCATGACGTCTCTTCTTGTGCCGGATGCAACGTGTTTTGCCAAGATGCTCTTCACAGTACATACAGTGGATGGTGCTCATGTGGAAGTCTAAGCCATCATCATCATCATCATCATCATAATAAATGTTGAAATTGCAAATCATAATGAATACATCGATGAATACTGTGTGTTGGTTACATTATACTGGAGTCACCTGTACTGATTTTTAAATCACTCGTAGGAAAACATGAAGAAATAGATTCATCCTTGGGATTATCTGTGTTGAACAACGTCATGAAGCAGATTACAGTAGTACATCGCGTAATGCCCCCACCCCCACCCCCACCCCCACCCTTCACCTCCCCATCCGGAATTCAACACGAAACACTAGGTGGCAACAACGATTAGCAGGAGAAAGGGAGCCAAGTGAGGTGGCATGGGGAAGATGGGCTGCATTTTGGAGCATGTTCACGGTGAAGTCGGTGGATTAATAACAGCGCAAGAAGACAAGCACGGGGAGAAGAAAAGAAGTGCCTTGCTAAACATTCGTCACCTATTTAAGAGATCCGCGCTGGGACACCAAACAGACGTCACCATACGTCTTAAGCCCAGCCTTAAGTCCACCTTGATGTGAGACCCATGCGTTGGATCTTCATGCGGACCAAGAGCTCCGCGTCCATGGCCGCGCACCCCTGCGCGGTAATTACGTGCGCGCTAGATGGCAATCAAGTCTGGGGTACGGTGGGAGGACAGGTGTCGCGGAAGTGACGTCACCAGAGCCGGAAGCCGGAGGTGGGAACTTCAGAGAGCAAGATGGCAGCGAAATCCGACGGTCTGGGGGTCGTCGCCGGTTTCGCCCAGCTGCACAACCTGGACGAAACGGCGGGGAACTGCGAGGAGGAACCCGGGGAGGGCAGCTCGTTCCACATCTGTCACTGCTGTAACACGTCGTCCTGCTACTGGGGCTGCCGGAGCGCCTGTCTCCACTATCTGCTGGGCAAGGGGAAGGAGGCGAGGCGGCCGCAGCAGGAGGAGCGCCTGTGGTTGGACTGCCTGTGGATCGTCCTGGCGCTGCTCGTCTTCTTCTGGGACGTGGGCACGGACCTGTGGCTCGCCGTGGACTACTACTCGAAGCGGGACTACCTGTGGTTCGGACTCACCCTCTTCTTCGTACTTGTCCCCTCCGTGCTGGTGCAGATCTTGAGCTTCAGGTGGTTCGTGCAGGATTACACCGGGGGAGGTCTGGGGGCGGTCGAGGGGCTCAGCAGCCGGAGAGCCGCGGCGGGTCTCACCGCCGGCGCCCCGGGGAGGAACAGGTGCTGCCGGATCTCCGTGTGGATCTGGCAGTCGCTCATACACATCCTGCAGATGGGACAAGTGTGGAGGTGAGTAAGCGCAGGTGAGGTGGGCTTTTTGGAGAACACGTGAATTAAACGTCCACACCCGTCCTCCTCGCGCACACCCACCCTCTGCTTGCTCCCAGCACCGCGCACCCACCACCCCTCCTCACCTGGAATGACCTGAGGCGCGTGCATGCGGGCGGGCGGACGCGCTCGCGCCGCGCGCATTCTGTCTGTCCACACTGCTCTTTCTTCCGCTCGGTTTTAAAAAAAAAAAAAAAAAAAAAGGCGTTGCTTTTTTGAGAAACTTGTGCGCTCTCTGTGCTGGTCTACCTGAGCCCGGAACGGTGGGGGATTTTTTTTAAATCACTCGAGGACGTTTTCCCGTGGGGGCGGCGGGGGTGGGGTAGGTGTGTGTCAGTGGGGCTGGAGTTAATGTGAACTTGACAGAAGGAGAGGAAGGGAACGTGGATGGGGGGAGAGGTGAGGAGGAGCAGCAGTGCTTCTGGACTCACTGCCTCACATCCTCTCGATCATCCACCCTCTCCTCTCCACTCCAGTCCTCTCCTTCTCCTCTCCTCTACCTCTCCTCTCCAATCTTCTCTGATCCTCTCCTTCTCCTTTCTTCTCCTCCACCTCTCTCCTCTCTCCTTCTCCTCTCCAATCCTCTCCTCACCTCTTCTCCTCCACCTCTCTTCAGATCAGATCACAGGCAGACTGCCCCCAGCATTTCCCAGCTGCAGTCCAAACCAAAGATACACGGCAAGGGGCTTTTTTCCTGTGGGCTCGTTCGGTGTCTGTGCTGGATTTGTGAGGCTGCAGGTGTGTGGAGACAGACTGCTAGAGAGACTACGGAGACTACGGAAGGGTGATGTGACAGGGCAGCGTGTTCAGCTACGTGTGTAACGCTGAGCCGATTTACTGGTAATGGGAGCCTTACATCTGTGTGTATCTGTACAAGCGTGTATTTGGGTGAGGGTGACCTCTCTTGCAGTGAGGTTGCGTTGACAGCGATGATGTGAAGTCTCATCACAGTCTTCAGTACTTGGAATTATCTTTTCTTAGGGACATAGACTCATGCTGTGCAAAAGAACGGTATTTCTAATTCACTGTTAGTCCCGGACAGCTGTACCCGTCTCACTGTTTGAGATTTGATTTTTACAACGTGAAGGATCCTTTGACGTGCGGTGTCACTCAAAGCTGTCATGTATCAGACAGGATCAGCTGTCCGTTGCCATTTAAAGAGTTAAATCATAGAATGATTGATCGATGCAGTCTCTGTAAAGTATGTAAATATGGTGTAGTAATTTATTATATAGATTTACAGTGCTACAGTGGGTTTAATAAGTCTCCAGCAAAGGATTTTGATCCTCCTCTGACAACACTTTAATGGTGAGGCACAGTGCTACTGTTTTGTTCCTGAAGATACTTGTGCCACTCTTACACATGAACAGTATGTTGCCATCTGGCTGTATGTAACTTGTCCTTGTCACCCTTTACATTGCCAGGATCACAAAAGCAGACATAATACACCTTCAGCTAATCGGCAGTATAACAAGTCTTCAGTTACACCCAAAGCTTTCCCTTAATGCTCGAGTTTTTTTTTTTTTACAGCCTTTATTTTAAGTACTTGTGGGTTGATAAGGAAGGCACTCTGAATGAGAACGTGTCATCTGTTAGGATCAGCAAATTGTTTTTCTGTTCCTTTTTTCGAAGAGAGTTCAATGAATAATTCAGACAGTGATATGGGAAGTGTTCTGTGGACAAAGCGGAGGAAGTGAAGACATGTGTGCTATTGAAAAAGACATCACTACTGACAGCTCAGCACCCTGAGGGAAGGATCATTGGCACCCCTTCCATCTCATTCATTGCGAACTGCTGCTGTACTGGCCCAAAGGCAAGGTCACACTAGTCACATCCTCACCCCAGCGTAGAGTATTGGCCTCTGACAGATCTGGTTCAGGCGTTGCTTCTTCGGACACTGCTTGTTTCTCACCGTAATATGATGCATGAAGCGACAAGGTTTTAACTGAAAGAATTTCTCACATTCGCTGAAACTATATGGCTGTGTAAGGAGAACAGTTCCACATTTATGGCAACAGCTGGTCAAATTCTATTTGATGACATGCTTCTTGTAGTGACTCACCACCTAGTGTTTAATGGGATTTAACTGGAGTGGCAGATTTGCTCAGTTAGCCATTAAGCGGATTTTCATAATAAGCCTTCTTTAATTTTTTTTTAATACCTATATTTTTTTACCCTTTCGTAGTAAAGTATTTTCTTTTTACAGCATTGATAAATATAAATATTTATTTCAAAATTGCATTTTAATATGCCAGAATATTTATTGAAACATCAGCAATTTTTTCTTATGTTACTTGCGCTGCCTGTAGTTTGCTGACACTAGTAGGGAATATAATGTGATTTTGGCTGAGAAAAATAAATGGGCTTGAAGAAATGTTTCCTGTCACGAGTCTCAGTTGGTGACTCTTTGAGCAACTTATCCCTTCATGTTTCCTACAGTAAAAATGAACAGGTAAACCAGCATAAGCCAAATTAATGTCTAACAGAACAAACTCACAATAGATTTTCCTAGATTAAAAAAAGTTTCTCATTGTTTTGGACCGTTAAGTGCTGGCAGCATGCTTTCTCTCTCTCCCTTTTCTCAAATACACATGGCTGAGTTGTATTTAGTTGGAGCACAAGCTTGCATCTTAGTAATTTTTATTTCATTATTTGTTTTTCTTTTCTTTTATAACAATACAGGACTTTGTGTCATTAAGTTGGAGTCATGGGAGTGTATGAAAGTGTTTTACCGTTGCCTTCTTCCACACATCTCTGTTGACTGTGAGAGAAAATGCACAGACATGGGGAAAACAGGCAAACTCCACACTGGCAGAGGGGCCTCAGATCCAAAATCATAGCCCAGGTGATTCGAGGCTCCAGCACTACCTGCTGTGCCACTCTGTCGCTTTGTTTAATGTACTATCAGCAAATCTGCCTGCTGCATTTGGGTTTCAGTAACGTGAGCTTCCTGTGCTGAATGTGAAAGTACTTTAAATGTCTTCATATGAACAGAAGCATAACCTTAGAGCATTTAATGTCTGTAAAACTGAGTGGAATGCAAATGCGTTCAAAATTGATATAGTTATGTCTCTCAAACACAGGTATGTTTATCCTGTTTAAAATCAGTTTTATATATTTGAAGAAGACTCTCTCTTATAACTCTTGGGATTCTGCTAAATTCTTAAAGAATTCAGTAGTTTCACTGGGCTATTCTTCAGAACAGACTTATTTTCATTAAAAATTCAGTAGTGAAAAAGTCATGTTCTCAAGTTGTATGAAAACGGTTTTTCTCAGAAGAGTTCTGTATGTTCTCACTAATTTATCAACCCATCACTTTCAAGACAATGGCTCAGCAATTAGCACTTGTCTGGTGTTAATCCCACCCACTGGTCTGGATCGACTGCTCAAAGATTCATGGTATCTGAGCACCAGTAATGATGAAGCCAAAGTCACTTTATTTGCTGGCAAAAAAAAAAAAAAAGAAAATCATTGTGTGCTTTAAGAAAGTAAACTTTGCTCTTGGGAAGGGCTGAAACCACACACTATTGCATTAGCACAGTGCCTTGACACTATAATGTCCTTTCCACAGAGAACGGAGTGGAAGTCTCCGCAGGAGAAGAACCATTTGAATATATATAACAACAAGTCCCACAGCGAAATGTTATTTAGAGTTTAATTTATTTTTACGGATGATAATTTTTGTTGTTTCTGTAATGGACTGGATCTGTAGTGTATTTATTGCTTACTATTTTAGGGCTTTCGAGTGCTTTTGTGTTCAGACGGTGAGCGCGACGGAGGGTCGTATGTTTTACAGTACTCATTTTCATATTACCACTAATAGAGAGAGAAGACAACCAATGGCCATATAAAGGGCTTTCCACTGCAAGGGACATTGTATTTAGTGGACGTGTTTTGGTGAAAAGGGTCAGAAAACAGCTGCGTGGTGAAAATACATACTTGCAGAACTCTGCGCTGTCATTTCACCAATGATTTAATTGAATGAAGGTGCCGGAATACTGTAATCAGGCTCTGTTAAGCCACGCTAAGCCGTCCTCCATCTCACAGAAGGCAGCGCTGAATTAATCCTTGGGTGGAGTTTGGAATTTTCAGTTCTCGTTTTCAGGGATTATTGCTCTAGAAATAGCCGTAGCTCCATTTTTGTAGTACTCTGTACCAGTGGCAGCACCCCACTCGCTATCCTTAACTGCTTCAAACTTATCCTTTTTAAGACGTGTATCAGTGGTTTTGAGATGACCATTTTCTGTGTCTGTGTGAACTTGAGGGAAGTAAGAAAGGCTTAATGAATCCCCCCCTGCCAGCTGGAGGCACCTGCCGAATACTGTGCCTCCCTCCCCGTTTCCCTGTGCTTCTCCACTAGTTAAAGCCATCACGGCATCTCGTGACAAAAAGCTGCACTTGACCTCCATTTCCATCAAGGAAACTGGAGCGTGTGCCTGCATCCCTGTTATTAGCACCTGCTGTCTTTTTCTTCTTTGCTGTCTAGCTGGTTGTTCCTTGACTGATAGAGCGCTGTTCTCAGTTGGTCCTGGTCAATGTCCTTTTTTCGTCACTACACCCTCCTGTGATACCATTGGGTCACACTTAGGAGGTCAGAGCGCTGTGGTGAAATATTGAGTGTGTTGGCTTCAGAATAACATATCTTTTGTTCTTGTTCCTTAACAGCTGTGAGTCTTGGAACTTTTTCATGGAACTTTTGAAGCTGATGTTCACACAGGCATTTTGACATGTCGCGAGACCAGCATTGATGACGGTTGCGTCCCTTGTAATTCTTTCCTGTTTACTTACACTTCCTTTCGTCCTTGAGAGACAAAAATACAGCATGGAAACACAGGCTGATGAAGGAGCTGCAGCCTTTCACTGTGTGTCCTGCGAAACCTGGAATGCCAGGTGTTCCCCCCCAGGGGGGATGTGCTGTCAGGCACCCCTGTAGAATTTCACACTCAGCTGTCCGTATTGAGCGTTTGTTGGGCTACCTGTGCTCATCAGGTAGAGAACGGTTTCCGCTAGCTCAAGAATCTGTCCATGTCGAGAGAATCATGGAATCCAAGGATTTGTTTGCTTGTGAAGTTTTTAAAACAGCTTTTTGTTGCCAGCTCGCATTATCTCCCTTTGCCACTACCTTGACATAGCAGTTGGTGGTGACACTTTGAATGTAGAAGCGAGGGACTCCTGCAAAGCTGGTTCAGAGCACACAGATTGGCAAGGGGGTTTCAGACTGCCTGCTTCTAAACGTCCACGGGGCAATGGATTGGCCACCACTATAATGAGATCTCGACTTATCCCAAAGCTAACGTTGAAAATGAAGTGAAAAGGCCACCTGCGTTTCAAACGGAAGCTGAGCTCAAAATTTATAATGCGACCGTTCTATAATAAAGCATTAAATGCTAGACACCCACTGTAATATACTCAACATTATGAAAATTCAGTATACATTGTAATGACTTATTTAATGTGGCATGAAGAGGAGACAGAGATCATCTTGGCTGCATTGTACTGAGGAAAACAGTGTTAATATTGCTGGCATCGGTGCACTGTTCATGCACAAAAATTGATACACATCTTTTCTTTTTTTTGGAAGGAAGTGGTCCATTCATGTGGTCATCAGAAATGTTTTGTAGAGTTGCCTTTTGACCTTTGTGTTTAATTTGTGTCAACTGGAAGGCCTTTACTGTCTTTCCTCCCGGCCACAAAACATCAAAAATCATAATCCTGGTCCTTCTCTTGAGACATCAAAAGCTTTGAATAATTCTGTCCCCATTCTCCGTTGCTCATCTACTGCAAACCTGGGTGCCCTCGCTTCCTGAAAAAGCCATCCAGGGGAGACGAATGTCTGCAGCAGTGTTGTGCTTTAATAGAGCATGCTTTTCAGCAGCCAGGAGACCGCCGCAGGGCCCCATTGTGGAGCAGGTTCCTCTCTGGTCTACCACAGGATTGCGTGCCATGCCGGCCCCCCACAAATGGTACCGAACAAGTGCTTGCAAAATGGTGGACGTTGGCGAAGTGTGCGTACAAACGCTTCCCTGCTGCAGCAATTGCTGGCTGCACTGCTCTGCTGGAGATCCTCATCTGTGTTCCAGCTTAAAGATTTTAATCAAGAGCAGCAGAGTTACTTTGCATTGTCTTTTTTTTTTTTTTTTTCCCCCTGCGTTTCAGAGATAATTTTCATGCTTGTCTTTGCCAGTGAAAAGAAGAGCTGGGTTTTTATGTTTCTTCTCATGTTAAATGCATATTAACTATGTTTAACCAAATGAAAGTACAGTCAGTACAGATTACCAGTAGTTGGGTTTTTGTGGTTTTTCAGTCTCTTGTGCATGATGGCAGACCATCAAATCAGCAGTCGTCCAGGGCCCTTTCGTTGCCACATGCAGCCTTCTTTGCCCTCATTAACCCAAACCTCCCCCACCAGACATATTTCATATCTCAACTCCATAGCACTGGAAAAAAGAAGGAAGCGAGACTTTCCTTTCTCCCTGTACTCCCAGTGCGAATTACATGGTAATGGCCTGTGATTGCAGCTTTGAGCTGACTGCAGGCTGCAGGCCCGGGAGGTAATAAAATACTGTGACAGCTTTGTGTTTGTGCTGCCGGTCCCTCCCCCTGCCCCCCTTTGTCCGCGTGCTGCGAGGCTGTCGCATATGGAACCACCAGCCGAAAGCGCGGAGACTCCCTCAGCGCTAGCCTGGTGCAGCTCTAAGGTGTGGCGCAGCTGAGCTGCGATGGCACTTGTCTGACAGTTAGACCTTGGGGAAGCACGTTGGGGACAGACATTCTGGTGGGGGATTCGCAGTTTGCTCAGGGTGTCTGTCATTCACCCATTAGGGACTTTTATGAATGCCAGTGCAATACAAGGGGCAAATGGGAACGATTTTGAAAATAATAAGTGTTTCTGGGGGACTTTACAAGGAGCTCTTTTTTTGTGTTGTGATCACAGAGGAAGAGTCTAGTTTAACATCTGAATGAAAGTGTTTTTGGTTTTATTTTTGCCTTCATAGTTCTCACGTCACATATGTAGGGGTGCTTAATGAATAATGATGCTACCTAACCAAATTATACGTTGGTACAAACCATAAATTACTCCAATTATGAATAAAAGAAACTATTGTGCAAGCTTTTGGCAGCAGCTATTATCCTTTAGCTCGAACATTTGCTGTTCCATGTACAGTAGCTACAGCCTGGAATATCTGTCCAGTTATTGAAATCAGTGACTTAAATATTCATTTATTTATGCATTTATATAAATTAATGTGTGTATATATAATTAGTTTTTTTAGTCTTTATATACTAGATACATTTAAATTTATTAATTTAGCAGGTAGTTTTCTCCAAAGAGATGTACATCTTATAGAAAATACAATGTGTTCATTATATTAACAGAAAGAGACACTTAGATGCAGACATGAGATTCTTAAGTGCAGTTAGTTTTCTTTCCACCATATGAAGTAGTATACATCACACGAGTAGCCACATAAAACGTTATTCGAAAATCGACAATTTCTAGTCACATTCTTAATAATCATGTATATGTGTTTTTTAAATGTTTACATTATATGTGTAGTAGTAGATATATACTGTAAGGACAACAGTCAGTGCAGTTAGAGCTGTCGCCTCGCACTCGATGGACCCATGATCGAGTCATCGCTGCCGTTGAACGGTTGATCAAGGAACTGATACAGTAAAAATTATAGAGTGGTAAATATGGTTAAATAATTGTAGGTGGCTTAACATTTAAGTCACTTTTAACAATTGTGTCAGCTAAATAAATGTTTTAATAATGAGCGTGAAACCATCTTCTTGGACTTTTTTATAGCAAAAATGATTTCACATTTGGCTTTCAGTCCCTCGCCAATTTTGCCCTGAATAGCCCACATTACACAAATGGGCCTTTTCTGTCCTGCTTGTCTAAAGTGCCCTACACTGAATTGTGTGTGAAAAGTACAGCCCAAGCTCTCACAGGTCTCAGATCAGTTTGTGTGGGCGGGTCCACGGTGCTCAGCGTTTGTGCTTCGGTGCTGCTATATCTGACAGTAAAAAAGAGCAGTGTCTCAGCATCTAGCCTTCACTGACTTCCACAACGGCAGCTTCCTGCTGTGTGCTTCCATTGACATTTCTATTGGCAACATGTCATGTCTAGCAAAGGCATGTCAAGGATTTGAATGGAAAAGATGTCTTTCATGGGAGTTTGGTTCTTGACTTTTTGATCTTTCTGATGTTTATATAAGATCTTTCTTGCAATTTTAAAGGGTTAAGCATCTTTATGGATGTGGAGATGGACAGAACTGGAGATTCTCTGTTCTTTCTATGCCAACTTTGGATGGAAGGTGTGGATAAGTTGAAAGCCAGCATGCTTGAACACCGACTCAACTCAGTCTTCAGCCACAGCTCATCCATGTAGGGCTCTTGGTGCCCCACATTGTTTCACAAGAGAGTTACCTAGAAGAAACCATCGGGGGGGAGGGGCAGATGTGGTGTCCCAGACAGACAGCTTGATTGTAGGTCTGCTAGTGAATGAGAGTGGATGCAAAGCCCTGCAGGCAGCAGCCTGGGGAGGGCTCTGGAATCCCAGGAGTGGTTAAATACCAATCAATGGCACAGACTCGTTGGCCCATGCAGCTGGCAGCCATTGAGGCAAATTTGCTCCACACCAAGCACACATGTTGCCCTTGGCAAATCTGCAGGCCCAAAATCGCTCAGCCGGACAGCAGACCCTGTCATCGATCACAGGGCAGCGGTCAGACATCAGGAAATGGGGTGAGGATGACAGAGTGGAGGAACGTCCCGTTTCCAGGTTGTCTTGGAAAAAAAAAATGATCAGCATTTTAATGAGAATTGCCTACATTCAAAGAAAGTGTGCTATTTTATAGCCTGTATTTATAAATCTGAGCTGTCCACAAATTCAGTCTGCCTTGCTAGGTTTTGTGAAAGTATAGCCTTTTTCTTGAATGCTATTGTCTCTTTGTTTAGCTTTATTTTATGTGGTCTTCTCAGTTATGACCAGATATGGTCATGTTTGCCACAATTTCTCAAGCTTCTGTTTACATCTGTGTACTTTCAGCTCCACAGCCATTAAATATGTTCTGTAGAAATGTGTGTAGATGTGTTCAGAAGTGGAAGGCAAACACATAGAATATTGAAGCAGACATCTGGTGTCAGAACTTTTGATATTCATTCCAGTTACCGTGGGTCTCATCAGACCATACGTGTGGATATGGAGAGGCACGGTTCAGAAACCTTGTAAATGAGGGGGGGTTCACAATTTCTAAGTCAAAATGGTTAGTTTTTATTCTGGTGCATTATGGTATTTTAGAAATAATCAGCTGTTTTAGCTTTATTATTTTAGTTGTACCATATGATGTTGAGAAATTGTGTTTTCTGTTGTTGTTGGGAGCAGAACAACTCACTGAGAGTAACTGCCCTCCTGGTATTGTGTGTAAATAAATTTATATGAAGCTATTTCACTGGAGTTTTCTGCAGAGCATTCCAAGATTAGCGGGGCGTTTAATCACAGTTTTTTTCCGACAAGCTTAACATTTATCCCCGAGCCAGGGAAATACCGCACAAAAATCCTCTCCAAGCAACAGCGGAAGGCCCTGGGAATCTGAAACAAAACAGCTTTGTAGCGTTTGCACTTGGATGCGCTTTATCAGAGCACATGGAAGTGCTCCAGCAAAACAGATTGTGTTGTCTCAGACACAGAGGGTTTTTAAGCTGTGGGCCCACTAACCTGTGCGATTAGCGATCCCAGCGTGTTTTATCAGATGGCATGTTATTTAATTTACATTCCAAAGTGTTTGGTGCTTGCATGAGAATATTGCCCCTACGTACTCTGTGTGTTTCACAAAACAAATAAAAAGATCATTCAGAAAGGTCTGTTGGCAAAACTGCATGCATTAACTTAGCCAAAAACAGCATTCTAGAAAAGATCAGTGTGAATCAAAAACTTTCCTCTCACTTCTGTTATCCTGAGTCTCACCAATCCTTTCGTGAGAAGTGCATCGCACTGGGAGTCGTCATTTTCTGGTCGTGCAGGGCCACACTCTAACGTGCCATAATATTTTTTTTTTTTTTTTTTTAAAACAAATTAATAAAAGTTGAGAAACAACTCATTATAGCAAACAACTCCAGACTCATGATTTCTGCATTACACGCCATTTTATCAGGCACTGGTACTTTTGATGCACTGAGGGAGACTTGGGAAGAGAACCTTGACTTGTCTTTTAGTGACCATCACTGATGATCTATATGTGCTGAAGTCTTCCCTGCCTGCACCTCTCTCATCATCCAGGAGAAAAACTTCAGGTTCATTCACAGAATCTGCCTCACACCACTGCGCCTTCACGGGATGTTCTCAGGGACATCTCAGCTGTGCTTTAAATGTGAAGCCTCTCCAGGCACTTTGACACATCTTAAACTGGGAATCTGATAAGATACACGATTACTGGACTGGGGTACGCACAACGATCCAAGAAACCTTGAGCAAAAATGTTGATTTCTCTCAACCATTCTCTTGTTAAATCACAGTTTGGGTTGTGATTTAAGAGACTCTCTTTTTGAAGATGTTATGGTACATAGACTATCCACTCTTGCATATTTGGCAAAGAAATGTATTTTAATGTTTTGGCCTACACCATAAGTTCCCTCTGTAAATATGTAGATGACAGAAGTGTTTAAATTTCTCCCAGTCAGAAAATTCATCTTTGATTTGCATGAAAATTCTGAAGAATTCTGGAATATCTGGACACTCTTCTGGAAGTTATTAGAAAGTGCTGCATAATTGTAACTGTGACATATTGTTACCTTTTCACCCCAAGCCCTTGCTCTAGGTTTGGGGATGTAATGCACTCTTAAATGCACTGTAAACCCAATGCCCTCAAATGTGCTATGGATTAAAGACAACCAGACTGTGCAATGCCACTGATTAATGGTATCCTTCATAAAGCTGTGTTGCAGTAAACTATGACTGCCGCGGAAAAGATATTTCGGTACCTCTCACCCTTCTTCATTATCTAAGGGCTACGGCGATCTGCTCAGTGTCCTGGCTGCACACAACATGCCAAGTTCTCTTAATGCTGAAGGACGGTCCAGCGCTGTGGGCAGTGACCTAATTGTGGCAGAGGGGCCTGCAGTTTGCACTCCACCCTATATTGCATCTCCTGAGTGCCCTACAACAGTACACACTCTGCTCTCTTCATGCGGATCAACATGTGACAGTAGCCTTTTAACTGTGTGTGTGTGTGTGTGTGTGTGTGTGTGTGTGTGTGTGTGTGTGTGTGAGGTGTCTTTCAGATCTCTTACTGCTTCTTTTATGTGTGCCTTGAGCTATGAACGGGAAGCCTTTGCATATAGTAATAAATAGGTTAATGCTGAGTTCCCAAGATCAGAGACTGGGGTGAAAGCAAGCGTTTCCATTTATGACAGCTAGCCATGTAACCTTTAGCAGAAGGGTCCTGGGGCACGCTTGTGCCATGCCCCTTTGTACTGCTTCCTGCCACACATGCCTCAGGGGTGTATAGATGAATGTGTATGTTCAGTCTGTTAATACACAGAGCCCTTGGGCTTTTCAAACATCCAGGAAATGTGAACACTTCGCAGTGTCTGCTGTCTTCTTCTGATGATGTCGCATGCACCTTTTCTCCGTTTTTCAATAAAGGTTAGCAACTCGCGTTCTCATCGTATTGGAGCAGCTCTGTACGGTGTGGCACTTTGACGTGACGGGCTGCCCCAGATCTGACCTGTTGTGTCTGCAAAGAGAGGTGAACCTCATCTGTGTGTTGGCTCATATACATTCAGAAACTCCTTTCATAATGAAATAATGTGATGGAAGGCATTTTAATGTAAATTATATATTTTTAACTACTTTATTAAAATCGTAATTTTATTTAAACCTGAATCAGTGTTATATAATGAGAAATTTTAGGTAATTAGTATGAAATAGATGCCTGTTGGAGAGTGTCATTGCAATATGTTTTGTCAAATGACAGAAATGCAATTAGGAAGACTGTAAGATCTTGCTGATGTCAAATAGTTTGTCATGTGCCAAGAGTTATGATCTGTCATAACTCCCCCCCCTTCACAGCAGGTCCAACAGGAAGGTCCAGACAGTCCAGGGTCCCACTGCGCCTGACACACTGACCCTATGGTTCAGTCATTCTTTGTCACAGCCATGTGCTGGAGGGTTTTACAGCTGCCATTACACACTATCACATTCAGCCAAAGCTCACCCCCACATTAGTGCCAAGATCCCAACTGTTCACTGTAAAGTCTCCAAAATAATTCTCAAATATCCATATCCTCAAGTTTCATATACTGCATTGTTGATGTTGCTTTTGTACTATTTTTGTCATTTATGTACTCTTTGAATATTCCAGTTATAATTGGGACAAAGAAGTACTGATTAACAGACCTTTTGTTCTTCCTTGTCAAGTAATTTTTTTTTAGAAAACCTGTATCTTGTGATACTCAGTATTCAGTCTTATATCTTGTATCAGTATTTAGTATTGTATCTACGGTGTTTTGTGATACTCTGACATAGCTTTTATTACGACAGAAGTGCTGACATGCTCTTTACCTAAAACATTGCTTACTTCAGTTAGCTGATGCTTTTCTCCAAATCAGCTTACAATGTTAAGCTACTTATAGTTATTACCCATTTATATAGCTGGGAAATTAAAATTATTTTGAGCAATTTTAGGCTATGTACTGTGCTCTAGGATATTATAGCTAGAGATGAGACTGAAACCTGTGACTTCTATGCCCAAAGGCTGCAGCTCTAACCGCTATACCACCAACCGTCCTTTTAATGAAGCAAGTGTGTAATTAAGAAGGCATTGTAGGTGTTTGCATTTTTTTTTTTGTTTTGTTTTTCTTCGCTACCCCCCTGCTCTATTTTTTCATCTTCCTTCCTGTAATGGCATCAGAATCAAATGTCGACACACTATGTCATGGTGTGTTACACTCGTTGCTGTCTGAAGGGTCTTGGCAGATGTTTTTGGACTTGATGTTAAAAAACAAAATTGTCTCACTTTTTTTTCCACACACTGTTAGAAGAAATCATCTCAATGTCCTGATACCAGTGTCAACTGCACTGCAGCAGAATCAGTTCGTGTTTGCAGGCGTCACATGCAAATATTGTAAAGTTTAAATAAAGTACATGGACAGATATCTCTTCTCTTTCCATTATATCCTCTAGACTATAGATGTAAAGCCAACTCTCAAAAAGAATATATTTTTTTGTTTCTTTTTTAAGCAGATGCTTTATTTACTATAGAAGAGCAGCCGTTCCCGCTCCCACTGTGCCTATTGCCACAAGGGTGTCCAAGGTGATGACGGCTGCATTAGCGGTCGATAGTGAGTCTGTTCCTTGGGCTCCACTGAGACCGTGTGCCAGCGACTGCGCTGAAGATTGGGCCAGAAACTCGGTCATCAGCAGCAAACGCACTCCGTGGGAGGTGTTCTGGTGGAATTCGGGTTTTGCAGAACCTGCCAAGCTGCCTTGGCCCCAACATCCTGTTGGAGAAGATGCAGCATCTCTACTTATTTGTTGTGTCTTTGTGGGTTTTTTTTTTTTTTTCTTTAAAAGGAGATTTTTAGCTCCTTGAAGGTCTTTTTCTTTTTTGTAAACATTGAGCTGATGATGCTTTACCTGAAAACTCAAATTTGGTCTTGTGTATGTAGGACATTCTCCCAAAAGGATTTTGGCACGTTCGGGTGTGTTTTGGCAAACTAACAGGAGTTATGGACACCTCCCCTACTTCGAAACATGGAGATTATGTTTTGGCATTGCTTTGCTGTCTATGGCACTAGGTACCTTCAATGTGTGCATGGCATTATGGAGTGAGAAGAATACCAGGACATTTAGAGCAATGACAATGACCCCAAACACGTTTCAGAAAGCGCTCAAGAATGGTTTGACAAAATGTTGGATTGTTCTGAAGTGGCCAGCAGTGACTCCACATCTAAATTGAAAACCTGTGGTGAGATCTGAAAGCAGCAGTTGAGAGAAGACAACCTTCAAATGTGGATGAACTGGAGTGATTTGCACAAGAGGAATGGGGCAAACTTCCAGTGCAGAGATGCAGGGAATCTCAGGGCTGGCTATTGCAAATGATATTGAGTATATGGCGGTGTGGTCAGTGTGGTAGAGTATCTGACAAAGAGTGTGCTACCAAGTATTGGGTCTGGCTGTCAATCATTTTGTCAGTTTTTATTTTTTTCTCGGGGGGGGCACAGCGGGTTTGGCTGGGCCCTGCTCTCGGGTGGGTCTGGGGTTCAAGTCCTGCATGGGGTGCCTTGCGATGGACTGTTCGCCGCGACCCCGCTCAGGACAAGTGGTTTCAGACAATGTGTGTGCGTGTGTATTTATTTTTTCTTATTTCAAGTGATGTGTCAAATTCTCAATCTAATGCAAAGGTTTTAAATTGCTAACCTTCTTAGGGCCAAATTAACAGTAACAGTAGGAAAAACCTGTACCCGCTGATGCTAATTTGCAGTGTCTGCCTGGAGAGGGTTAACAGTGACATAAAGAATTCTGGAGACCAAATACATTGGTCAGTTTCAAGTCATTTTACAGGAAATTGTGAGGTCTTTGCAAAAAAGTGCAAGGGTGCCAATATTTTTGGCCACAACTGCATCTACATTTACATTTATGAATTTAGTGGATGCTTTTCTCCAAAGCAACATACATCTCACAGAAAATACAGTGTGCAAAATCTGTCTGCGTGTGACCAAATCTAAATGTCTACTGTACCTTTGAAATGGTGTCTTTCCTGTTTTTCCTGGGTTTCCCTTCACCTATTGAACCCATGTGGTGTGTGAGTAACAGTAATAGTGGGTAATAGCAGCAGTATAGCTGACTTTCTTTCAGTCGACAGTTTACTGCTTTAAGCACAGTCATGTTGTAACTGCTCTGTAGGGATATTTCCAAGGATATACTATAACAAAAAAAAATGTCCTATTTCTTATTGGCTGAACCAGATATATTTTACTTTCACAAAATCTTTGATATTTTATGGTATAAATTTTTTCATGCGAATGTGGCCCAAGGGCATAATTACATCTGAAAATATGAAGGCGTGTTGTTCATGAAAGAGACATGAAAATCAAGATGTACTACAGTGAATCAGTTTCACTGTATTGTTACTATGGTTAACTGCAGTGCCTTTGTGGAACTATAGTAATTCTGGGATTGACTGCAGTAAATCAATTCCACTGCATTGTTACTGGGTTTGGCTGCAGTGGATCAGTGATGCTGTACTGTTACTGGGTTTGGCTGCAGTGGATCAGTGGCCCTGTATTGTTACTGGGATTGACTGCAGTGAATCAGTGGCCTTGTAATGTTATGAGTTTCATTTAATACCCTTACTTTGGCTTCAGAAGCGTTTCTTTGCAATTCCGAGGACCAAATTTGAGTTTTGTGTGCCTCCTAACAGTTGAGTGATGTGAGACCAGAGCCACCATCAGTTTTTGCAGTTATTGTGTGGCTCACACTACATTCAATTCTCAACCTCCATTAGCCCTTGCTTGCTAGTTTCACTTGTTATAATCTCAGTAATCATAGCTCTGGTTTTGATGATGCAAATGATGTTAACTTGTTTAGTTGATATGAATTCATTTCCATATATGTGCACTGCAGATTGGCCCTGGACACAGAGCTCTTCGGAAATGCTTTTTACGTTGCAACACTGTATGTCTGAAATGTCTTGGCACTGTACACGTTTTGAACGAGATGCGACAGGCAGTACAGAAACCAGCACAAAACACAACTGAACCCTGTGCAGGTCACTCTCAACCGTGCAATTCCTGTCTTCAGTTGCTTGTCCCGAGCAGAAATCTGCAACTTGGAATAAACACTAATAAGACCCTAGTAGGAAATTACAAACTCGTAAACTTTAAGGGACGGCTAGTGGCGTCGTGGTTGGAGTGGCTGCCTTTGGCTCTGAAGGTTGTCGGTTCGATCTCTGCCTCTCGCTGTAGTGTCCTTGAGCAAGGTGCTTGCCCTGCAATTGCTCCAGTACCTTTGCCCGGCTGTGTGTCTGGGCACCTAGTTGTGGCCCTGTGATGGACTGGCGTCCCATCCAGGGTGTGCCCACCCGCCGCCCCTTCGGCCTTGCAGCCAATGTCTCTGGGATAGGCTCCGGCTCACCACAACCACACTCGGGACAAGCAGTTGTTGAAATCGGTTGGTTGGTTAAACTTACTCAACCATGTACACAGTCTTAGTGCAAGGTGGCCCAAGGGAACCACAGTCATCCCCCAAGATGTGTCTCTCTGAGCTGCCAGAATTTGATTTTAGAAGCAGTTTCATTTAATTCCCCTACCTTGACTTATGAGGCATTTGTACAAGTTTATGAAGACTGAGTTTGGATTTAGTGCACCACATTTACATTTATTTCTTTAGCAGATGCTTTCCCCAAAGCATATTACACTGATTATGAACTAGTATTTAGATGACACCTTTGTCCAAGGTGACTTGCAGTCTTGGTGACTTACAGTGGTACCAGTTCATCCGAAACATGTTTCTTTGGGGGAAACCCACACAAACATGGCAAGAAAACCCCCCCTCCCCCGCACCCCCACCGTCTAAGCAGAGATTAAACTCATGTCCAGTCACACAACCTAGGTGCTGAAAGACACCATGTCAGTCTGTGCAGAGAGTTTGAGTTCATTGGCATACATTTCTGTAGTGTTTCATGTTTTGATTTTTTTTGTCTTCAAGTGTGAATTAATATGTTAATGCTCAGTGTCAAATAATGCGTATGTGAGCATTTAGGCAAACCATATGTAGTGACTCAGAGCTGAAGAAGTGCAGGTAGATATTTACATTTATTCATTTTGCAGACGCTTTTATCAAAAGCGATTTCCAACGAACTCTATGTAGCGTTATCAGCCCACACACCTTATTGACCAAGGTGACTTACACTTTTGGATACACTACTTACAGTGGGTCACTCATCCATAAATCAGTGTAACACACTCTCTCTGTTACTCATACACCAGGGGTGAACTTGAACATCTTTGGAGTGTGGAAGGAAACCAGAGCACCCAGAGAAAACCCACGCAGACACGGGGAGAACATGCAAACTCCACGCAGACTGAGCAGGGATCAAACCCACGTCCTCTCGCATCACACAGACACCCAGCACTACTTGCTGCCCCACCATGCCACCCAGGTGTACAGTAGTACTGCTACTACTAATAATAATAATGGCATAAGGTATTATAGATGAATAGGGGGGATTGCCTTGTTATGCTAAGTTATGCTAATTGTTAACTGCTGAAATAATTGTCTATTTTAATGGGATTTTGTGATATTTTACCATAAATGGGTAAATTGGCCTTAGGAATGGAAAGAAAAAATACCATTGAAACTAATTCTAATTAACATCTTTGAATTATAAGATTTCACCTACGAAGGGTTTTCAGGAATGCATTCCCTGCATAAACTGAGAGAAGACGATTTATAATCCCTCAAGAGAGAAGTGTGTGTTTTTCTTGATCCTGATTGTTTAACTGAAGATGTGCTTGAAAGAGACGGTTACTTTGAAAAGCATATGGCTTGTACGTCTGTTAATAATTTCAATGGAATTACCGTATTCATCTGTAAGCTATTTGTCTCACAGACGGTGTTTTGTGGAGGTCTTCTCAAAGAACAGTAAATTCAGGTCACCTGCTATATGTTTACACCAGGGGTAGGCTGTCTTCTGAAGGCTCCCGTGGAGCTCATGTGGCGGATCCCACATCGCACTTCAGTGTGTTAAGTGCCCCTTTGCAGATGGGGAGCTTCCCATGGGCTCTCAGTTTGAAGTGGCTTTCCCAGTTCTCTCTGCATATTCCTGGGCTCAAGACATCCCAGTGTAATCCTGCATAATTAGAGAGCAGAGCCGCCCACAGCAGGGCCAGGGAGTGGGTGGTGAGTAACGCTTGCAGTCACGATCGGAGTGCTCACACTAATCAGTCAGTGAAGTCCCAGTGTACAAATGCAAACTACAGAATGCTCAGCATATGGTACTTACTGTTTACACTATAATCTCCGTATGTGAGAAAGGTCTAGTCCGTGACTATGATAACAACTAGAGGAGAGTCAGTTTTTTCTTATAATTGCTAGTGATATTGTTTTCTCTGCTTTTTACACCTTGGACTTTTCAGAGCACTATGAGGCTCTATAATTTTTTGAAGACAGGAAAAAGCAGGTTCGGTTTTGTTAAAGAGAACATTTTTACTCGATGCCTTCTTTCACACTCGTGCATTTCGGCAGCATGTTTTTCAGCTGAAAGGCATTTCATTAAGGTGTGCGTTTACTTTTCCGCTGCAGATACTCTTATGTATGGGTTTGGAATTTCGAATTCACGCACGCACGCACGCACACAGACAGGCTGAAGCCCCTTGTCCCAAGCAGGGTCGCAGTGAGCCGCAGCCTAACCCGGCAACGCAGGGCCGGGGGGGGATGGGGGACACCCAGGAGGGGACGCCAGTCCATCACAAGGCACCCCAAGCGGGACTCGAACCCCAGACCCGCCAGGGAGCAGGCCCCCTCTAAGAAACATAATATTTTTATTAATTAACCTATTTCTTCCCTCTCAATCAAGAACCATTTGCCCATAACGCTGTCACGCTGATCCAGAGTGTATCCCGGAAAGAGTTTTGGGAAGATGCACATATTTTGTAAGGAAGGGACACCAGTCTGCACTGTAATTTTACTTTGTGAGCCATTGCTGGGGGTGCATTGCTGCTAATAATTTCAGCAGATACCACTTATGATGTTGCTTACAGCATGCAGGGTGTCTGAAGCAGTATGCCTGAAGAACAAAGTTCTGTACTCAGTTGGTTTCACTGATATGATTATATTTTAAAGCAGGCTCTCGAAAATTTGGGAAGAGTGCAATTTGTAAGCCTGAGGCTTTTTGGAGCGAGGCTGGTTTGCTGGAGTTGTCAGTGGTCGGGGGAGGGGGGGAGAGAAAGCATAAGGCTTGTAACAGGATCGCATCTAAAAACACCACTTTCTTCCACTTACATGGAAAAATAATGACCTTTCTTGACTGTTGGTTCAAAATCATCACATTTATTTAGCTGACACTTTTCTCCACAGTGTTAAGCTACTTAAAGTGATTTTACCGATTTATAATGGGTAACTTATTCTGAAGCAGTTCAGGGTGAGTACCTTGACCAGGGGTACTACAGGAGGAGGTGGGATTCGAACCATCGTCCGCAAAGGGCAGCGGGCACCTCTAACCACTGTGCCACCTGCTGGCTCATAACTAAATGATGCATAGAAAAGGGTTGATGTGACAGAATGCACGATGAATGGTTTTCTTCCCGCATTGTCTCGTTTCTCACTCGAAATTCCGAAGAAAGTGCCTTGTCTGAAAGATTTTCGGGTTGTTCGCCTCGGTGTTAAAGAATGCAGGTGTATTGCAAAGCAGCTCTAAACTGAAGTGACAGCATTCCTGTGTAGCTCTGTCCAAAATAAATGTAAAGAACGATAGGAGATGCACGGATCTGCTGGTAAGAGAACATGAATTATGTAGTAATGCAGATGAGCCAGCCGAGTGCAGACGCTGGTTTCGACCCATAGGTAAATAAAAAAAGCATTTGCATGCTCCTTGATGCCATTGTTTATGGCCCATGATTTGCTGGCTGTATCATTTCTCCAGATGGAAGTGGCTCTTGTTACAGCATGATGCTTTGGAGTTTAAAACCATGTGCTGCCTCTTATGTTTTCCATATTTAAGCAACAATGTGTTGCCTTTCCTTCAGTGTGTCGGAGCCCCTTATGAAGAAGCCGTTTATTTCAGTGTGCATTGTGCGCTACAGCGGGCTTATTTAGGATGTAGAAAAACTTAATTATCGATTGGAAAAACAGGCAGGTATTTTTCCGTGTCCAAAAGCAGGGCAATTTAGAGCAAAGCAAATCATCCCAGTGAAGCTGTGATTTTTTTTTTTTTTTTTTTTTTAATAAGCGGTCGCATTTGTGTGTATTTTGTCCCAGCTCAAATGTAACTTGGCTCCTGTTGTTTTCACAAAAGGAGGGAATTCTGCAGTATTCCTCTCGACGGAATGTGTTTTTTTTTCCCCAGCTGATACTTGTATCTTTGTAATGTCCTTCCAGTAGCACTAGTTATACACATATGAATTGATGCTCTGGTACAAAATGTGAAATTAGGATTGGAACTGTATGTCTGTGTGTCCAGGGGTACGTTCTCCAGCTCCATGAGGAGACGTTCTGCTGTCACAATTGATTTGCACTCACATGCTCTAGGAGTTAAGTCACAGTTTGGCGGTATGCAGCGACGCAGAAAGTCACTCTCAACTCTCATTCTGTTATCGGCGCACGTGATTTGTGTTTGTCGTTTCCATAGTGCTTTCTGACAACGTGCGCCGCTCTCACTGCTTTCTAACTTTGTTGGCCGTCATGTGTAATGATACAGAATGTACATGACACGAAGGTGTGACAGGTTTGTTACGGGGCTTTCAACAAACCTGAAGTGATGCCACCTGTCCGCCAGTGGTTTATGGAACGCGTTTGAAGAAAACATTATTATCGGTTTTTCATCACAGTTAGTAGCTCTTCTCTCTGTGTGTCACGTAACGTGTTTTGATGACAGAGTGCTCCAACGTGAGCGTGCCGTGGTAGCTTTTGTTTCTTCTCTGGGGTTGTATCACAGTACATACATTAGTCCACGCATTCTGGCGTATGGGTGAGTTTACATTGGGCTCTGCAAAGCTCACCCTTCTACTTACACTCACCTCCATACATTAATATCTGAGTGAATTATAGTTGATTTTTTACTGCAGAATTCCCTTTGCCTTCACATATGTGGCCAACAGAATTCTGAAGGGTATGAACAAGCTGACCAATGAACAGTTGCTGAGTTAAGGTGGCACGGTGGCATAGTGACTCGCGCTGCTGTCTCACAGCGCCTGGGTGGTGTGAGAGGATGTGGGTTCCATCCCCGTTCAGTCTGTTTGCGTGTTCTCCCCATGTCTGTGTGGGTTTCCTCTGGGTGCTCTGGTTTCCTCCCACAGGCCAAAGACATGCTGTACAGGTTCACCCATAGAGTGAGAGTGTGTTCCACTGATGTATGGATGAGTGACCCATTCTAAGTAGTGTATCTAGCAGTGTAAGTCACCTCTGTGAATAAGGTGTGTGGGCTCATAACACTACATAGAGTTTGTTGGAAGCCACTTTGGAGAAAATCATCCGCTAAATAAATAAATGTAAATTTGGCAACGCTGTAATGTTACGTTGCACATAGCTATTCAAAGTGGTTACGAGGCAGACAGCGGAAGGGCTTCACACACAGTCTGCTGTGATAAATGCTATGGTGTGTTCTACACCCATGATTAAGGAAACACGTCTTACTCATTTACTTCAGTGTGTTTTTATTTAATTACCATCCGCAGGGAGATAATTAGCAACCCAACAGTAAGCAGTGGTTCACTTCAGCAGCACTGAGAAAAGAGCTGTCAGCTTCGCACGTTCCCACCAAGTGTGTTTTCAGAACCATGACCGCAAGTGGCTCACTGCTCCACCACCTTCACCATTACAGCTCATTTGGGTTTCTCCTGTTTTTATTCAGCAGTGTGTTTTCTTCCCTTGCTACTGGTTCAATGTCCTAAGTTTTGATTTTGCCACTTTCGGTTTTGCCCCCCGCCCCGGCTCATACCTCATCCTCATTTCACCAATGCATCCTTTTCTGTTTGTTTGCTTCAGTTGTCCTTCAGGAGGCTGAGGGTCCCTCCTCCCTGGGAAACGGTTGATTTGGGGACAGGGGGGAGGCTCAGGGTCGCTGGTTACGAGTGCGAGGGAACAGCTCATCTGGCGGCCGCAGGGCAGGCTCGTAAGTGCCCGCACGCCTCCTCTCCTCTCTTCTCCTCCACCTCTCCTCTCCTCTCTTCTCCTCCACCTCTCCTCTCCTCTCTTCTCCTCCACACATCATACATGTTCACTTTCTTTTGATTCTCAGTTCTCACATGCATACATAGTGTTTTCATTTCAGAAAACATTTAATATTACTTTCACACACGTAGAATATGTATTTTCTGCTTAAAAACATACATACACTGTTGTGTTCGTGAACTGCTATATGTTGTGTTTCAAAAGGGTGTTCTGAAATAATGTGAATTTGTCTGAAATGCCAGTCCTTTTCAGTCACCCAAAAAGGGAATACTACCTGATAAATGCCACCGATGACAAAAATACATGTCTCACACAATGTTATCATGGGTGATACATAAAAGAGAGCAAATGTGGTGTTATCAGTTATATTAGACCCTGTGTGCAGTGACCATTCAAGAGAAATTATATTTCACCACAACAGTCTAAAAGTGTTGTTTTTCAGAATAATTTTTTTTGTGCCAAATCATAAAACATGAGCGTTTGTTGCTCAAGCTGTGTGTAGCAGCTTTTGGTGGCGTCAAAACATAAGATCAGAAGGCTTTTTTATTTTTCAAAGCAGCTCTGATGGAATGCCTGACAGATGTTCAGTGGAATCTGCAAGGTAGGATGCCACCTTTTTTTTTTTTTTTGGCTAATTTTTTTTTGCACCTTTTGTTTCGGAAATTCGGGGTTGCAGGATGTCACTTTGCAAGCTGTTCAAACTGCTGTTGATGTCTTCAGAAAAGCAGAGCTGCCTTGTTATATTTGGCACAGATTTCTAAGAATCTACATGAATGTATAAGGAGCTTAGTTCAAATTTGAAGATGAAGCCATATTTAGAAGTATTTTAATGTACGTTTCAGTACTAAAGATGTAGAATTAGCAACATGAGGTGCATTCTGGAAAAAGCTTATTTTTTTTACCGGCATAAATCTGATTGCATAAAGGAATATGTTGCACTCATTGTCTCTTTATTTTCCCTTCTGTTTACTTTTATTTAGAGAGAACTGTCAAGTTTCACAGGGTCAGCCTTGAATTTTAAGAAACATTTTCCCAGTCCTATATAGTTCAAACGTTATTGAGGTTAACATCTCAGTCTGTTGTGCCAACCAGCAATTCTGAGGAGAGCATATTTTGACATTCAGTTGTAGAAGAGACGGTGGTAAAGGAACTGAAGTTCCTGTTGGGTAGGGATGCATACTTTATATCTCTATCTGTTTTTCTGTCCCCCCCAGGCTCCTGTTGATTAGAAATTTTTTACCTTTGCAAAATTGGCATTTTTCAAATGTCATCATGCATGGTAAACTTTCAAATTGTGATTGTACAAATGTGTTGTATTAAAAAAGATGAAAATAAGACATGGTAGATGGACTTTGTTCATTAACATTTACCAGTAAACTGCCACACGGAGAAAATGTGAACCTGCCACACTTATGGCTAATGAGTGTTTCCCTTGGAAATACTTCTGAGAGATGTCAGTCTTGCAGTCCTCGTGAAAGGTAGGCTGTTGCGGGCTATGGCCTCTCCCTCCCCTCCTTTCATCGTTCATTTAAGCAGCGAAAAAGAGACATTTAATCTTCTTAAATCTAATGTCGATAGAAGTGCAGCTGTATACACCCTCGACCTTAAATGTGTATTTTGTCTTTGATTCCTTTTAGTAACTCTGTACCTCAGTGATGTGTTACAAATAAGCTCAAATTGAAAATTATCATTTTGCTGCCTAATTGGTACGTTTAGCCATACTTACAGATCCAACCGTTTATAAAGCCGGGTCTCTTTAATGCTGCAGTTAAGGTTTAGAGTGTTGCTCAAGGGTACAACAGCAGGAAAATTGCAATGCTGTCTGTGGCACTGCATGCATATTGCCTTTTTAATTACACCGCGTTTTCTCAGGAATGCGGAGTCATTGATACCGGAGAGCAGAGTTCTTGAAACCCTTATTTTCATGTAGCACTTCCTGCCAAAGCCATTAACCTGAGTAGATCTGGGCTACGTAAAGACATGCCTCTGATGAAAGCCGCTCGGCTTGGAGGAAGGCCGGCTCTTCCAAGGAAAGCTTTTATTAATTCCCCTTTAGGCCAAGGAGTGGAAAAAACACAGCTGTAGACAGAAACAAAGCTGTTGTAGCTAGAAGCTAGTTTGTACCACTGTGCCATTGTGACAGCAGTAAAATCGATATCTCCAAAAGTTACGGAAAACAATGCTTGGCTGCTTTTACTGCTTTTACCACCTGCCAAACAGAACAAACAGGGAGGCTGGGTTTGCGTAAAAAAGGTGTTTTTTCCACCCTAGTTTGTGCCTCTCATGCAATTACAGCCACCCTAAAGATGTGGGATTTATTCTGAGTCCCATGAAAGACCTTCTGTAGCAACACATTTTATTACTGGTACCCTGTGCTTATAATGCAAGAGTGACCTTTATGTACACAGCAAAGGGGGTTAGCTGAACAGGTTAACTCATTATGTGTGTCGTCGTCGGACGCTCTGTAAATCGAGGAGCCGCCTCGTTCAGACGGATCCGTGTTTGATTTTCATGCTTCGAACCATCATCATTTGGCAGTCACCTTCGGGGTTCTTCTCATCTGGGAAGCAGTGACTGCCAGCTATCCTCTGCCTCTGGAGTAGTGGACGAAAAGCAAAGGCCTGTTAATAAAGAGCTTACGCACAGATACAGAGGCAAATTACTGTACTTTTTGAACACACAGTGTCTCCTTTTCAGCCATTTGTAGTATATTTAATTCTTAATGAGGTAACGATTTTCATGTTATTAAAGTTCATGCAGTCTGTGCTTCTTGCAAGATATGTAACTGATTTTCATTGTCCCAAATAAAAGGCTTTTTCTTTACCCTTCCGGATTCTGTTTGTCCTTGTTCCCCGATGTGTTGGAGTGGAAGGGAAATCCCATTTGATAATCCTCTCTTGGAAGGTTCTAATAAGGGTTTTTCTGCCAGCATGTTTGATTTTATTTTTTTTTTTAATTTTTATTTTTAAAAAAAAAAAAAAAAAAATCCTCGCAGCCCTTGTCACTTACTTTCAACTATGAAGGAGGGTTCCACTGGTCTGATCCGACACACGCAAAGCAAGTGGGGCCAGGGCCACTGTGGAATTTGCTCCGTTTCTATGGATTTCCATTCCATCTTTTTTCCCCCATTTGTGGACCCTAAGACCTTCTGTTGTTTTTACTGCTTTTGTAACCTGTTGGTTTTACAGCGTGAAATGGGGAAAAATTACTTGACAAGTATTTGTTGCATCAAAAAGATGGGCCTCAAGTGTTGCGACCCGATTGCGATGCTCCTTTCTTTTGACCAAACCATTGAAAGCCCTGTTTTGTTCAAGAACCATCTCCTCAAAGTCTCTGAATATTTGTCTTAAGAACCAGTTACCACTTGCTCCTCAAATAGGTATTTGTAATTCTGTGCATTCTCTGCCATACAAATAGATACCCAAGCTTGTGAACTGAACACTGAATTAAGCATATGAATGTAAAATGAGCAGAATGTCGCTGACTAACAGAATACTCAGATTGCTCATTTTTTTCTCTTAAGTGAGTAATAACCTTGGTTATTTATGTATTGATGTTGTCCCTGTGGAATTGCTACATGCAGTTCATACTGCTTTAACACAACTGCGGGATATGGTTTGAGGCTGCCGTGGGTGGTGGCTTGCTCCCAGAAATCTTGGCATGTCCACCAGGCAGCAGGCCATCCATAGGACCGGCTAATAGCTTACTGACCATCTGAGCAGCAGCTCGCATCGCTCTGTGCATCTCATCATGTCCCCTGCATCTTGGCGAGCCAATAAAAGCCCCCCCTCCCCAGTCACTGCTGCTTGCCTTCCATGTGGCTCTTAGTAATCAATGACACCCTCACAGGGGTCTGTGTGTGTGCTTGCTGGAAAGCACCAGACTGACCAAGGCATGCAGGGTGATAAGAGTCCCATCTGCTGTCCATTAGCAAAGCTGGGATTGCTTTGTCTTATTTGATGTAGAAGGTCTGTTCACACAATGCTAACTCTTATTCACTGGGTTTTTTTTGTGCTGGACTTCCTTCTCTGGATTGAACTAATAGCAAATGGCTGGGAATAGAAATCTTATAATACAGCTGCTCTCTGGAAATGAGTATAATTGTGACTCCATGGCTGGCTGTACAGTACATTGAGAGGGTTCTCTGTGAACGGGCATCACCTAGTCTTCTTGCACTAAATATAAACCTAACAGCAGAGCCAGTAGGAGTTCAACTGCTGTTGACAATGATTTTTGAGAAGGTTCCTGCTCAGTAACTCAGTAGAATGCTGGCCATTGGGGTTTGAAGCAAAAGCCCTGGGTGTTATCTGATGTTTCTTCTAGTTCACCTTTGTCAATATATTGCTTCCTTCTGTTAACTTGGGTACTATACATGTCTGTGCCCTGTATTCATCTCTTGTATTGATTCTTTTACCATTAATTTTCTCCTTTGATCCCTCTTACATTTTTTTCCTAAATGTTGTGTGCTTGCAGATATTGATGACAGTGCATTGCATGGAAAGACACTACGGCTGTCCCAGGGAAACAACCAGTGCTGCTCATGCATTTGTGATGGAGGGTCATGTCACGCCAAGTCTTCCTATAATGTTTCCAGTTTAAGCCTGAAGCTGAAGTTGATGCAAGATGAGTATCAATGGGACATCAAATATCTCCAATGAATTGCAGAGTATTGACATAAATGGGATATGAAAAGGTTGGAATGCAAAGCTCAGTTGTCTATTGAGAATAGAGTAATGCTTTGCAGAAGGTCCTGCGTGCGATCTTGAGCCAATTGACCTGCTGATATTGAAGTAATCAAGAATGCCATATGTTTATTTTATTGACCTGACCTTGTAACATGTGCCTGGCAGGAGTGAATTTGCTTCATTCAAATTAAACAAAAAAGGAAAATTTCCAACTAATTAATCATATGGTATTGTCTATGCTGTGCATGTTATGTGTGCATACACACTCAGCAGCCACTTTATTAGGTACAACAGCTCATTAACACAAACCACCTGCTCCTCCAAACACCAAATGACATGGCTTTCAGCCAAGGTCGAGAGGTTCAGTTACTGTTGGCCTAAGCATTAAAAAGGGTATTACGTGTGATCTCAGTGATTTTTGAACATGGTGTGATTGTTGATGCCAAGCGTTGTGGTTCCAGCACTTGAGAAATAGCTATGCTTCTTGTATTTTGTGCTCTACAGTGTCTAGAATTTACAGGGGTGTGCAGTAAACAAAAAACATACACTTAGCAGCAAATCTATAGGCAAAAACACTTTAATAAGACAGCTTAGAGGAGAATAGCTAGACTCTTTAAAGCTAACAGGAAGTCTACAAGTGCAAAAATAACAGCTGAGTACAACAGCGGTGAGCAGAAAGCCATCGAGTAAGTAAGACTCGTCAACCTTTGAAGAGAATGGGCTATGGGCAGCAGAAGATTATGCCAGGTTTTACTCCTGTTAGTTAAAGATGAAAAAGATGAGTTCTGATGGGAATGTGGGCATCAAAACTGGATGACTGAAAAGTGCAAAAACTACCTGATCAGAATTTGGCATGGACAGCGTGAATCGATTGACCTAGCGTGCCTTGTGTCAAAGGTAGAAGCTTATAGTGGCGGTGTAATGTTGTGGGAAATGTTTTCTTGGCACGTATTAAACCCCTTAATACCAGTAAAGGCGTTCCTAAGCGTTATTGCTGACCATGTTCATCCCTTCAGTGTAATCTTTTTCAAATGGAAACTTCGAAGCAGGATAATGCATCATTTTAGAAAGCATGTATCATCTCTAGGTGGTTCCAGCAACAAGAAAAGGAGTTAAGTGAGTTCAGTTTACTTCAATGGCTTGCAAAATCATGAGATCTCAACCATCATCTTAGGGGCTGAGGTGGAAAAGGGGGTTTGCAGCATGAATGAGTGCCTGAAAAATTTGCAGGAACTATGTAATCCAGTCAGCGTGGATCAAAAAGATGTTTCCAGACCTTGTTGAACTTATGCCTTAAATATTTCAGGGTGTCCTGGAAGCAAAATGGGCACCTCCTTGGTACTTGGTTAGGTATACCTAATAAAATGGCCTCTGTGTGAGATGGCACCACTTTTGAAAGTGTTTCTTCTATTTCGGATGACTTTCATGACATAACTGGGATGAGGCATTATTACCAGGGTATAGATACAGTATGTGCTGACCAAAAATGGCTGCATTTAGAAGAAAGTCCTTTAATTGGAAGGCTGGACTTGACATTCATTCCAGTTCTTTTACCCTAAAGGCCCTGTTGGACTTTAAAGCATTGGATGCTTCATTGGTTTTCTTTCTCCGGGAACTATTTGGACGCTTTGTTTAGCCCAGAGTGAAGGCTGACATTCTGCGGTGAACCCCGGAGTTAGCTTTCCAAGTTACTCCGAGCATGGCGTTCTGATACTCCATAACAGACGCAAAAATACTGCACAACTGTGTCACATTTACTCCATTGTGTCGTCTTCCTTGCTATCAAGAACTGTTAATGATGTGTATTCGTCCATCACATTTAAATTCTAATTCCCAGTTTGAGTACTAACATATGAAGATTAGATGATTTGAGAGCTATAAACAACACCTGTTGGTATACAGTATTCTATCAAACAAATAACATTTAATTATTCTTAAAAGAGCATGCTGGGCTCACTGTGAGATGAACTATGAGGAGCTACCAGAAGCTGAGAAATCTGAAAATGCTGCCAAACTGAAAAATATATTTTTACAGATACACAGTATCAACAAAAGGCTTTCAGCTTTACAGTCTAATTTTAGATGTCTTCTTCCTGCAAGATGTAATTAGAGCCTGAAATTCATTCGTTCAAATGTTCACTGTGGGTTCTGCTATATCCCTCTTAGCAGTGAAGTCTTTGATAAACCTTATAAGATGAAATTGCGTGATAACGTGTATTTTGTAGTCATGAACTGGAGCTGAACAAATATGAAGATGGTATTTAAAGTCAGCAAGTGCCATCCATAGTCTGATGAATGTCAAAATATAACATCTTTGGCAGGGTTTAGTGATCTAAATTTAAGACTATTTCCATTTATTATGAGGCCTGCGCAAGTATATTGTCATAGAGGGCTCAACATTTGTTTTTCTCAATAGCTGCACTTGTCTGTGGCGAGACCCAAACCTATGATGTCAAGGCAGTTTTGTTAATTGTCCAGGTTGATGCAGTATGTCAAACGTAATCAAAACACTGTGATAAAAAACACTGGCACTGATTAAACCTTGATTAAAAACGCCGTACATGCATAATCCAGGGTTTTCCCATCTCTTCAGTGCTGGACAGTAATTGATGTTGGCAATTAAATCAATTCAAACCAATGGGTAACGGGTCAAATCTGAACAAGCTGTCCTTTTGCATCTGTTTTTATAATTCTAAATGTTTATGATAACGGCCAAAGAAATAATATCATTATTCTTTTTAATCATTACCTTGTATGTCCCCCTGGATAAACCTCAAATCTGGAATGTGTCGTTACGTGATTTTGTAGTTGTGCGAACATCATAGAGTGTACTTATACAAACCTAAATGGTATAGCCTTGATGCAGTCAAGAGACACGGTAAACATGAGATTTATGACGTTGCTGCCAGCATAACATAGCCTACTGTTTTACAGTAAACTTCTTTTATAAGTAGAAAGAATACCCTCTAAATAGACTCTAATGATAAAAAGTAAAGTATAGTAAATGCATAAACCAGCAACATAAGTGTTTATTATCATTATCAAGTGTTATGTACTGTACATAATTGTATGTGCTATACTTTTATACGACTGACAGCGCAGTAGGTTTGTTTACAGCAGTACCATCACGAACACGTGAGTAACACGTTGCGCTACGACGTCACTAGTCGATAAGAATTTTTCAGTTTCATCTTATGGGGCCACCGTCATATATGCGGTCAGTTGTTTCTGTGAAACATCATTAAGCGAGTAGCGCTGCTGTCTCACAGCACCTTGGTGGTGCAAGAGGACGTGGGTTTGATCCCCACTCAGTCTGTGTAGAGTTTGCATGTTCTCCCCATGTCTGCATGGGTTTCTTTCGGGTGCTCCGGTTTCCTCCCACAGTCCAAAGACATGCTGTGCAGATTCCCCCATAGTGTGTGACAGAGTGTGTTCCACTGATGTATGTATGAGTGATCCATTGTAAGGAGTGTATCTAGCACTGTAAGTCACCTTGGTGAATATGGTGTGTGGGCTGATGACACTACATACAGTTCATTAGAAGTTGCTTTGGAGAAAAGCGTCTGCTAAATAAATAAATGTAAATGTTCTTTCGCTAGTGGGGGGTGCGGTGGCACGGTGGGTTGGACCAGGTCCTGCTCTCCAGTGGGTCTGGGGTTCGAGTCCCACTTGGGGTGCCTTGCGACGGACTGGCGTCCCGTCCTGGGTGTGTCCCCTCCCCCTCCGGCCCTACGCCCTGTGTTGCCGGGTAGGCTCCGGTTCCCCGCGACCTCGTGTGGGACAAGCGGTTCTGAAAATGTGTGTGTGTGTGTTCTTTCGCTAATCTACATTCCACCCTTATCCTGCCAGCTTTCTGTCAGCGCTTCCTGTTGCCCGACACCTCAAGATCCTCATCTCTCTGTCCAATGCGGGGAGCGGGACTACGGGTTTCGCTGGCAGGGATGGAGGCACAGCTGCGGTCTGAGAAATGCATCTTGTGTTCCTCATATTCAATTGAGCTCGCAGATTACTCCAAGAGGCTTAATCTTTTGGAATGAAATGCCGCCCCCCCCCATGGGTCCTGCTAAAACTCTAGGGGCCACTTGAGGGCCCTGTCTGCTTGGGGATGTTGTGCAGCCCAGGATAGAGGTGGTGCAACTGAAAAACAGGTTTTCTGTGTCGGCAACAACTGGCAGCCGTGAGCTCCCTGTGCCTTTTGCCTCTCATTCAGATTTTAATGTCTCGGTGAGACATTTTAGCAGCACTCCCCTCCTGCTCCTTTGCATGAGAAAAGCAGTTCGACATACGTGTTGAAGGAAAAGACATCCGTGGGGGTGCATCATGATATTTACTGGAAAGGTGCTTTGAATGGTTGATCTGTGGGTTTGATGTACGATGAATGCACAGGAAAGTATTCAAAGATCCCAAGCCTGGGCTTCCTTCTCCTTGGAAAGCCCCAGCGAGCTGTGTGTCCAGGAGGACCGGTCCCGTTATTCTCTGAAATGGGACATTTGTTTAGCGATTAAGATCTTACAGGGAAGAAACACAAAACAGGAGGTAGAGCAATCTCTCTCAGACAGAACATCAACATCATGCTGTGATGTTAAAGAGATGTCAGGGGGATGTGTGAGAAGTGTGTCCCTGCATAAAGGGCTCTGATGGTATTTAACACTTCCTTTTCTAACAAGGGAGTTTTGAAATCCACCTCTGGCCCTCCCACCAGAATAATCCTGCTGTGTGGTCCAGAACCATATGATATTTTTCCCTCCCTTTCAGCATTAACCCTCTGTCATGATTGCTCAGTCACTTGCCCCCCTGATGCGATCAGTGCACATCCCTGCTGGCACCCCTGTGGTGCTGCACAGCTGCCTCTCTGTGGAGGGAGTCTCCGCGAAGCAGTCCGAGTGCTTTCCGCCACTCGTTCTTTTTGTGCGTATTCACGCTTCCGTCGGACTGCGTCACAGCTACGGTGAACAGACGATTTCCGTTTTCTTTCTTCTTCCTCTCACTGACATGCGAACGTTCGAACCCCGTACGCTATGCAGCAGCAGCAGCCCGCTGCATGTGAGGCACAGACCCATGGAAAAATACGACATGTTAGTACTTTAACAGATAGATATCTTTGCGCGTACAAGGATTTTGATGTATTGGATGCTCATCCAGTATCAATTAGCAGAACAATGTTAAAAATGGAGTAGCAACATTTAAAGAAGACACAATAAGTACTATAATACCGATACTACGTATAAATAGGTATAATTGGTCATAGTCTGATAAGTAGATGGCTTTAGGATGTGTATGATGTTGCCAGTGCAAAGTCTTAACTGAAAGTGAATGTTCCCCAATTCTAACTAAAGAGAACCCAGAGAAGCACTTGTACACCTTCTGTCCTGCAAGCTGGCGTAGATCTGCTGGCGTAGATCTGCTGGCGTAGATCCGCTGGCATAGATCCGCTGGCTCCTGTTTGCTTGCCAGGCAGACGGAAGCGCCAGCGAGGGGAGGTTTTCTGAAGGCCTGCACTCCCCTCGAGGCTCCTGGTGTAATAGCAGCCATTCATACATTATTAACCGCTCTGTCCTAGAGGGGAGGGGCGCACACACTTGTGTCCTACTTCTCACCCCCTGACGTATCCCGTAGTACGCTGTGCGCTCCAGCTCTTTTTCATCGCTCGCTGTGTGCGGAGCGATCGTCTTTGGCTTTCCGTTTCCCATTTCATTCCTTTTTTGCCCGTTGCGTCGTGTGTCTTCCGTCTGCCTTTCTCCACTTTCCTCTGTGGCTCGTCTCATTTTACTCTGCTATGCGGCGGAGCCGAAGTCCTCTACACGCCTGCATTTCGTTCGTCTCCTGTCACAGATGAGCGGGCTCTTTTCTTCGCATTCCGCACCTTCCTTTTCCCTTTGCTTCTCCGCCGCCGCACACACCCACTCGCACGCCCACACACTCGTCCACATGGCTCCCCCATTTGTCTCCCGCTGTCCTCGCTGGAGACTCGTGGCACTTCTCCCTATTGCCTTCGCCCTCTGTCTCTCATTTATCACGATAATGGGCATCATCTTACTGTTCCCTGCCACCGCACATGCGCACGCACACACACACACACACACACACACACACACACACACACACACACACAGACACAGACACAGACACAGACAGAGTGGAGGGATTGTGCACATGGATACCCCCCCTCCCCCCCATATTTCTACGCGCGTTACTGAGTGTTTCTGTATGAGTCAGGCGCACAGCTGCCGTTTGAACTGAAGACAGGTTCGGTGTGCTCTTGGAATATTAAGTTCTAACATTTCGGTGTGTTACTGTCGTACCCTGCTGGCAATGCCCTGATGCCTCTCCCTTTGCGTCAGTAGCATCTAACAGTCTCCAGCCTCCTGCACCTTATCAATGCATGCCAGGGGGCGATCGACTATGGAAGCGCCATTGTTCAGCCGGGCCTAAGAAGTGCATGCGTCACCACTGTCTACCAGATCTGTTATCGCTCCCAGTGTGGGGTACCTCTCTTTAGACCTCTCTCTCTCTCTCTCTCTCATACAGACCAACTCTCTCTGTGGCTCATGCCTTTGTTTTGTCCTGGTGTCTCAGCTCAGATGAGATCAATTACCATTTGAGCGTTTTCTGTCTTTCTTGGCTGCTTTTTGATCACCCAGTCTCTTGACTGGGCACGGCCTTCTGTCCAGGGGGAGTTGGGAAAAGAGAGGGTTCAACGTGTAGGGGCACAGAAAGCTTGCCCCATTCGGAGAATGAACTTCATGTTGAGTGCTCACCTGTTTTTTTGTCCAGTATGATCACAAATATTCCTACATGGAGTTATGAGTCACTAATCCCTCCATCCATCCATCCATCCACCCACCCATTTTCAATAACTCCTTGTCCTGATCAGGGTCATGGTGACCTATTGCCTATCGCTGTATGATCTGATTGGATTATGGTCTTCCAACAATTCCCTAGGATCAATACATTTACATTTATTCATTTAGCTGATGCTTTTCTCGAGAGCGACTTGCAATGTTAAGGTTACAGTTATTACAAGTTTACAATTATTTACCTATTTATACAGCTGGGTAATTTTTCTGGAGCAATTTAGGGTAAGTACCTTGCTCAAGGGTACTACAGCCAGAGGTGGGGATCGAATCTGTCATCTTTGGATCTACTATGCTACCAGCTTTCCATTACCATTACCATACCAGATACCATTTCCTTACTTTGTCATGATGTTGGGCTGTTTTTGTTTTCTGCTTTTACTTGGTTTTTGGGTTTTCGGTGCATGAGTGCTTCACATTGTAGCTTGTAACATATATTAATTAAATTGTTGTACTGTTTCTTGTTCAATATTTTAGATTGTATCTGCTATGATAAAGAGCTCTACACTATCTGTAATTAAGCTTCAAATTATTTTCCTGTTTTGGAACCCACTGTATTACAGAGTTCTTATGCTGTATAAGACAAGTGACTGGAATCAAGTTTTGTCACGGTCAGAAAGGTTTTTGCCAAAGGTGGTGCTGCTGAATTGTTATAGCTCTAGCAAGTTTTTTTAGCCCTCTTATTTAGGTCTTTCACAAAACATGTAGCTGAAGGTACTCCAGTTTTACATCAGTTACTGTTCACATTTTTCCATGTTGGTAATAGAGATGAGCTGAATTGAGCCACAGTTGGGAGGAGGTCTACTGTCTGCATGTGAGCACCACTGTTTTTGTGAGGTCAGATGTAGGTGATCAGACCTGGTCAAATTGATGAGCATTATACTATGCCACATTGTGTGACTATGTCACAGTGCATTAGAGTTGGCAGTATTAGACTTATATGTTAGGGTTATTTACCTATTATACAATTTTATTGTAAAAGGTGCAATATGTAGTGGAGTATACAGTATAATATCCACCATTTGTGTTAGTAACTCTATGAGATATACATTTATGCATGGTTGTGCTTCACATTGTAGCTTGTAACTTATAGCTCCTTCCACTGATTCAAGGCATTTTTAGCATATACTTAGACTGATATAAATTCAAAATATTATAATTTATTCAGTCAAGAAATCATAATAGTAATTTTCTTTTAATTGAGTACTTTATACAAATAGATTTTTACAAAGTGCTGTAACAGGTGTCTTCCTGATTAAATTAAAAACACATTAATAATCAAATGAACCAATAGGGAAAAACCACAGATTATTCCCTGTCACGCTGGTAAGGAAGAAGGTTGAGCCTTAAGATTTCTGAGCATATTCATTCCAGCATTCTATGAGTAGAAGTGTACTGGAAAACCAATGACAAGATTTGCAGTTAAAGTGTCTGGATTGGGATTGCATAAATTCACTGACTGTCATGTAACCTGCTAAGTGGGGAAAAACACACAAACACAGCATGGAAGCAATCACATCAAGAGCTAAAAATCACATCGTCGCCAGTGACTACCTGTAGGAGCACAATTAAGATATGAAATGCCAACAGTTGTCTTAACTACAGTGGATTAGAGTATCCCATCCTGCTATAAACCCAGTGGAGCTAAAAGTAAATCCCACAAAGAGTTATGAATGAAGGCTTAAATCTCAAAAAAAAAAAAAGTGGTCCAAAATCCATAATTGATACCAAGACTGTCGGAAATGTACCTGGTTTATGCACTGGACTGTCACCGGTGCTGGGCTTTTTGGATTTTTTGGATGTGGTTTTGTATGGCTGGGCTGCCTTGTTGAGGAATTAGTCTTCCAGCTGTCCAGCTGGACAGTTTCAGCAAACCTGGAGCACAATGCAGAGCTGATTAGGGGTCGGTGTGATGGGTCATCATGGTGCTGCTTCACTGGCTTCAGTTCACTCTTTGCAGTCGCCCGTCACCTGCTGTGTTTGGCAGTGAAAGACCAACATATGCCATGTGCTGAGAGCTGACGGTGGGCATGGCGTGGCAGTCAGTTCTCAGCCGGTGCTTAGTCAGTCCTTAGTCACGTTCTGCTCAAAGGCCATTCTAACACGGTAAATACCAAGTTTACTTTTCAGCTTCCCCCCCCCCCAGTACTGCAAAGTCTGACTTTACAGTTGTAGGTCAATGTTCTCCCATCTGCAAAAGCTGTTCTCAAGTGTGCAAATTAAGGCTGTCAGTTAACGTGTTCCAGCTTCAAAAAAAGTGTACTGTTGTGTGTCATCATCATCATCAAGAACTTAATTTTAACATGTCTTGGTCTTTTTAGTAGTCATTGCATTGTTAGAAAACACGATTAAAAACGTAGCTACTACTTTTTAGTAGTAGAAATGCGGGAGAGTTTTCTACCTGTTCTAGGTATATGTCTTGATTATATCTGAAGAGCTCTTCAATGTATGGCCCTCATATAGCAACGTTTTTTATTTTGCTTCTTTATCTGGATTTTTATTGAAGTTGTGCGTACCTCCCATTTTAGTAGCTAAATATAATAAGATATATGTTCTCTACTAATATGTCCAAGTCTTCCGGCAGATATGATCAGAATACTACAAGACGGCGATGTCGAAGTCTTAAGGCCGGGATAGATCAGGAAATCGAGGATGTTTCTGTGCCTTTGTGGGACAATCTGAAGGTTCGTTGACCCTCTCTGGAGGAACCGAGTGGCTGTTGTTTTCACAGACAAGTTCTCGTGCTATCCCGCAAGAGTTGTAGACCCCGAGACGGTTGGAGACGAGATGCTGGCTTCCAGCAGATAGAGGGGTAAGAGATGGAATGTGTGCGTGGAATTGTGAAAAAGGCCAGTGATGCACTCTGGTGGGGGGGGAGACGAGGGGGGCATGGAGCCAGAAAATTGCATCGCGTGCTTGGTGATTAGTTTACCTCCTTATTCTCTCCCTCCCTCTCGCTCATCCCCCGCCTTACCCCACCCAACCCCCCACTCAGACACTTCTATTTCACATTTTTCTGCTCCATATTTCTGTCCCTATACACAAAATTCTTGTAGAAGTATAGAGCAGCGATATTACTTGTGGAAAGGGTGTCTTTGTGCAGCAGAGCTATGTGAAATGGTTCCACAGTATAACTGTACTTTTATCTTGGTTTATTCTTGTGTGGAATCTCATTGCTGTGGGGTAGATATTGTGCCACAGTCTGTGACTTCATGCCAAAAATTTGCCTCTCTACATTTTTTCACGACCAACACAGCTATGGTAAATAAAGCATTATTTTATTTGAACTGCTCTGTGCTATTCTGTTCAGGTCTGGTATATTATATCTTTACATATTGCCCAGCTTAATAGTTTTATTTGTCTTGTTAGTTTTATTGGTCTTATTGTAATCATATGTTTTGAGCAAAGCAGCCGGGTCACTAAAGGCATGCTGTTTAACTGGAAAAGGCCGTGCGATAGACTCATAAAGCCAATGAGTAGCTCACGTTTTAGAGCACAAGGTACCTCAAATGCAAAGATGACCAAGTTTCGTACAATGTTACTGTAGGTGTAGCTGTGGTGTTTCTGAAGGAATCTTTTATGGGTAGTCTGCTACAGGAATGCTGGTTTCTGAAGAAATTTTGTCAGTCTGTTATTGGGAACTAGATGAGAAAATGGTATTTCACATGATTTATTTTTTGCTGCCTTTTCCACGTTGTCATGAACGGTAGATTCTGTGGCACAGCTGAAAGTCTAACTAAAGGTGCGTCTTTATCAGATGAGATCACAGATGCTAAAAATGATGTGTGTTCACTTCACAAGGTGATAAATGATGGCGATGATGCACAAATTTGACTTAATATCTAGGCCGACCTGTTTGGTGACCACTGCCTTTCTGTCCTGTTTTCTTGTCAAAGTAGCACGTTTGACCTTGACATGTCCAAAACATTTGGTGTTTTCATATTCTGCTAACACATTATTATTACTTATGCATTTACATTTATTTATTTAGCAGACGCTTTTCTCCAAAGCGACTTAAATCTCATAGAAAATACAATTTGTGCATTAGGATTAACAGAAAAGGACATTGCTCCAGGTGTGTGACTCTTAAGTATATGTAGTTTGTTTCCTTCACCATATGCACCGACATTCATCATGCAACGTGCATACGACAGAAAACTCGATTTTGAATGCCTGAGAAAGATATTTTACCTTAAATACTAAGCATATAGAATATGTGTTTATTAAAATGTTTCAATATGGTACAGTGGGAATTCTGAAAAGACTTGAAGCGGGAAAAAAAAAACACAAAGAAAAAAATATGAGTGCACATTTCATGTGTGATGGTGTGTTTAAGGTATGGAAAAGCACAGCTGACACCACTCCCGCTCCTCATGATAAACGCCGCACAGCCCGACCTGTAAGGAGCTGCTGATTTCCATATGTGGCCAGCAGTATGAATATGAGTTAGCAGACAAATGCAGAGCCCTAATTTGAACTGATTGAAATTATGCAAATGATCGCTTTGTGGCTTTGATAAATTCTCTGCTAGACAAAAAATGCCGCTGGCAACTTGGCGCATTTACAGTTGAATAGAAATTTTTAAAACAGACTTTGGCAAAACCAAAGTTGGCATTAGTTGGTTGGGAACAAGCACACGTAACAGTTGTGTTTCCACGCAATTGCACATGCTTTATGCAAGGACCACAGTGCCTGGGGAAAAGCACAGCGCTCTCGCTCTTTTAACGTGATTTCTTTAGGCAAGCTATCTCAGTGACCTAAATCTTCCTCATCGCAGCATTTTGGATTGAAGAATAATGACAATAATGAAGAACGAACAGTGATGATCGCATGCTTCACAATGTAATGATTTCCAACAAAACTGCTTATACGCAGTCAACAAGGTGTGAAGGATTCGTGTGTTTGCCGAGCCGTTGATGTCACGATGCAGCTCCTTGATTTTGTGCAGCCATGGAAATATAAGTAGACAGGACCTTTGTTTACGTGCAATACGACGTGGTGCCATATGGAGCGGTACAGCGCACCTTCGCATCAGGCACAGCTCTTCGGTACAGTTATCGATGCCTACTTTGTAGGCAGGGTTTAGGTCCTGTGATATTAATGAGCTGTCACTAATGGTGCCAAATTGGTCTTATTGTGCAGCGACAGTACCAACAAGATGTACTGAAAGGCCGCCCTCCCCGTGCATACTGTTCCCTTGTTCTTGTCCCAAACACAGCCCGTCTTGTGTAACTGGCTTCGTGTTTCATTGCGCTTGACTGCATCGGAGTTCAGGCAAACTGTGCGGAAAAGCAACCCACCATCATGCAGTTGTTTGAGATATTGCTTCTAATCTATATATTAAACCCATGTATGTTTTACCTTGAAAAACTTGGGATCAGCATTTGCTACTGCAAAGCAGTAACATCGATTATATTTATTTTTATGAAACGTATGGATTTCAGCAACGGCACTGGCAATATTATGATGCATGACAAGTTTGGGAACCCAACGAGGGCCCTGGTAGGTTGTGTTCTTGTTTGGACCTCGGATAACGCGCGTGTCCAGGCTGCATTCGTACCATTGCACTCATTTTGGCCAATCACATTTTATTACGAGATGCATTCATCATCTCCTGTAATTTCACTGAGCCACCTCAAAGCTCTGAGGCACAACGGCGACTTTCCGCTCTGCCTACCGAGAGGCTGCCAGGGACTGGTTCCAAAGACTCCATGGTTTACCCCTGGTTCAGTGATTCATGTTCCAGTATCCTACTGTGCTACAGTTTAAAAGGACTGTTTAGCTCACTAATTGATTGATTGATTGACCGATTGACAATTTCATCTAGCCGTGCGTGTGTTTGTCTTCTACCCTGCCTTAACGTACTGTGCCGAGTGTTAATTTCGGCAGCCTTCGGTGCTCCGAAAAAGACTTGGGTGATGCTGACAAACTGCAAAGGTTTGGAACAACAGCTAAAAACAAAAAATGAAAGAATGTGATCCAACTGCTGTACTGTCACAGAATAAGGCAGAGCATTTCTCAAACACTGGATGGTGAGAATATTTTTATTCTTGCATTTCCCTGTATGTTTAGTGCAATTTATACACCGATCAGCCACAACATTAAAACTGCTGACAAGTGAAGTGAATAACATTGATTATCTTGTTACAATGGCACCTGTCAAGGGGTGGGATATATTAGGCAGCAAGTGAACAGTCGGTTCTTGAATTTGTCGTGTTCGAAGCAGGAGAAATGGAAAAGTGTAAGGATTAGAGTGACTTTGACAAGGGCCGAATTGTGATGGCTAGACGTCTGGGTCAGAGCACCTCCATAATGGCAGCTGTTGTGGGGTGTTCCTGGTATGCAGTGGTTAGTACCTACCAAAAGTGGTCCAAGGAAGGACAACTGGTGAACCGGTGACAGGGTCATGGGCGCCAAAGATTCATTGATGATCGTGGTGAGTGAAGGCTGGCCCGTCTGGTCCGATCCCACAGAGGAGCTACTGTAGCACAAATTGCTGAAAACCTTAATGCCGGGCATGATAGAAAGGTGTCGGAACACACAGCGCATCGTAGCTTGCTGTGTATGGGGCTGCATAGCCGCAGACTGGTCAGAGTGCCCATGCTGACACATCTACTGCCAAAAGTGCCTACAATGGGTGGGAGAGCGACAGAACTGGACCATGGAGCAATGGAAGAAGGTGACCTGGTCTGATGAATCACGTTTTCTTTTAGATCATGTGTGTGGCCGGGTGCGTGTGCATCGTTTGCCTGGGGAAGAGATGGCAGCAGATGCACTATGGGAAGAAGGCAAGCTGGTGGAAGGCAGTGTGATGCTCCGGGAAATGTTCTGCTGGGAAACCTTGGGTCCTGGCATTCATGTGGGTGTTATTCTGACACGTAGCACCTACCTAGAGATTGTTGCAGACCACATACATCCCTTCATGGCAACGGTATTCCCTGATGGCAGTGGCCCAGCCACACTACAAAAATTGTTCAGGAAGGGTCTGAGGAACATGACAGAGAGTTCAAGGTGTTGACTTGGCCTCCAAATTACCCGGATATCAGTCCGATCGAGCATCTGTGGGATGTGCTGGAAAAACAAGTCCGGTCCGTGGAGGCCCCACCTTGCAACTTACAGAACTTGAAGTATCTCCTGCTAACGATTGGTGCCAGATACCATGGAGACCTTCATAGGTCATGTGGAGTCCATGCCTCGATGGGTCAGAGCTGTTCTGGTAGCATGAGGGGGACCTACACAATATTAGGCAGGTGGTTTTAATGTTGTGGGTGATTGGTGTATATCGATAACTGAGTGGTTTCAAAAGTACGTAGGCTTTGAATGCAGATTTCATTCACATTTATTTCTTTAGCTGACGCTTTCCTCCAAAGTGACTTACAATGTTTAGCTATTTACAATTATTTACCCATTTATACAGCTGCGTATTTTTTTTGTGGCACAGTTTAGGGTAAGTACCTTGTTCAAGGGTACCATACAGCCAGAGGTGGGAATTGAACCTGCAACCTTTGTATCCCAAGGGAGCGGCTCTAGCCACTACACTATCAGTTGCCATTTCAATGGGAAATACTAACGGAAAGATGAAAGTGTGTAACGTAGTGCGTTGCTTATTGTCTGCCATCATTTCTGCCTTAATTCTCATTAAAATAAGCCTGGAAACAGACGGTGGGTGACGCAGTGAAGAGCCTTCACACACACACAGACCTAAGCAATATATGCAGCATATGATCCATCAGATGTAGCCTCTAGTTCTATGTTAATAAAAGATGAATTTTTACAGAGCAGTGTAATCCTTCTGTGAAATGTGACAGTGAGTTTTATATATCTGTCGCCGGTAAGAACGAGAGGAGTTTTCTTTGTGGAAATCGCTGGATGAATAAAAATGTGTTGCAAACCAAAACTCTATTAGTGCTACACAATTTTACTTTTCTCAGCAGTGGTAATTGCACTGGTGAGGATTCTTTAATGCATCAAATTCTTGTTTATGTGGCTAAGGACTGTTCAATCAATGTATTTTGCATGTCAGTGATATAATGATTTTTAAAAACAGTATATGACTGAAAAAATGTTTGTTTTAAGCAGCTGCAAGCATAACATTTTTATTTATAATTCAGATACTACAAATATGTCCTGTTCATCACAGCTGTATGATTGCATAGTTTAATAACAATGTGATGAGATATTCAGACGGTAGATGGGGTATCTGCGAAAACATGTAATCCTAAAGTAGTAGTGTGTCATCTTCTTGCTGTGGAAACGCTTATTTAATGCCTCTTTAGTTATTTGACTTGAAAAGAAAATACTTTTCAGGTAGAGTAAAAAAATTGCTTTGTGTTTTTGTTTTGTGGTTGACAATTTTGTAAGTGCTGCAAAAGCACTTGTACAGTATGTAGGTTCTATTCAACACTGTCTACACTTTTAAAATGTTGCACTCATGTTGGTTGCTGCAAATGCCGTCTCCACAACCTTCTATTCCATGCCAGTTTATTGACAGATGTGTCTCATGTGCAACTTTCAATATCTTCTGACCACTTTCAACTTTATTATCTACAGAATCAATAAGAGCTTAATAATACAGGAATACATCGATTTACTTACAGGTTAAAATCTGTAACAATGTTAAATGTATCGATAATAAATTTAAAAAGACCTTGCAAGTTTTTAACAATTTTAATTACATTCAAATGAAAATTTAAAAAAAAAAAAAAGTCCTTTCTACAAACCCTGATTCAATCCTGATCATTGACCCATTCATCTCATAAACATGTGTAACATCTTATTGATCACTAACACTTACAAATATCAGGCATGAACTGTAAACACCGTGGAAACAAGTGCTTTATCCATAGTTTAGCATGAACTAAAAAGGCCTGTGTCATCGCAGCCCCCCACTTGGTACAGTGTGTTTTATAACGGCACCACCTGTAAAACTCACTCACTGTGTGGGTTTGATACTGTAGCACTTGAAATGGAGTAATATACAGTATTGTGCCATGCAGTACTGCAAGTTTCATTGCTGTATGTGTAAAAGCAGTGACATTTAAAAAATATTTAAATAATGAGTGGCATTTAGAAAGGCAGACAAGAGCCATTTCTCACCATCCACACTTCACATACTGTTGTGTGTGTGTTTGTGCGCTGTACAGGGTGCCCTTAAGCGTAGGAAACCCAGAATGTGTGGCTGTCTTCCTACCGATTCTTCCATTTCATTTCCTGATCTCATGAGTTCACCTTAGAGCTTCCTTCTGAAAAGCAAATAAACTAGAATAATTACAGCAAAATAGCAGATTTAAAAAAAAAAAAAAAAACTGACACCAGTGGGCATGCTCCGCTATTTAAATATTCTTCACGGTCGTGAGATGTTTCGTGTGGGTACATTTGGGAAGGGTTCGCTTACCTTCCCCCAGCTCAGCTGTGCTTGAATCCCGATGCGAATGCGTGTGCGACTCCCACCGTGTCTCATGCTTAGCCGTTTCAGATATTTTTCCCTAACGATCATTTTAACCCTTTAATTTTTCATACAAGCTCCCCCGTATTTTCAAATCCGATCCATTTATATTGCTCCATCATTCTTATTCAGTCAGTGAGCAGACCTTTTCTGGGGCTTTCATCACGACTTGAACCGCCATGTCTCGGTACTACGGTATGCAGAATAAAAGCAAGGCCGACGTGTCACCGCGTACACTCTCTCAGGAAGCAAAGGGCTGTTAAAGAATTGAAGGAATGTTGAAGAGACAGATATTTTGATAGACCGTGGTTGGCTTCCTCTCTCCTGAGGAAAATGTTGAGTGGGCGAGAGCTCAGAAAGGAGCTTGAGGCACCCCTACAAGTTTGTAATAGACGATTACCCTTCATCAGTCCTCCTGCGCCCTTCTTCGAGCAGCTCGTCCAAAAAAATGCACGGTTCAAGAGCGCGTTTGACTCACGCTAACCCTTTAAAGCCCGAATACAGTTTGCGTAGTGGTTTTGTAACACAAAAACGTTGATGCGGAGAGAGGAAAGTAAGAGCACAACAATTACTCAGCGAGCCTCTCCAGGCCACACTCTAGGGTGAAATCTAAAAATGTACAACTTCGTATTTTAAACGATTCATATGAGGTGAACCGTGGAACTAATTCTCATTTTAATCCATGAACATGACGATGCGTCAGCAGCGTGCCCCTACTTGGAAGCGCGCTTTTAAACCGAGTGTTATTCGCAGCTGATCTGTTACCGCGGTGCTCGCGTACAGCGCGGTAAATGCGGGCAACGCTCATCCGCATTTCCATTGTGAGTCGGACTCGATGGTGAAATTCTGTGTTTTGCGCCTTACTGTTTCCGCAATCAGATCTGTAGGTGACCACGGCAGCTTTAGGAAGAAGGTTTCGTCAGTCAGATACACGGGGCGGAGACTCCGGATTCTGAACTGTGCGTTTAAATCAGTGCTGTGGAGTCAGAAGCAATTATTGGGTTACTGGAGTCGGTAAAAATGTACCGACTCCGACTAAATGTACCATATATACCGGCGTATAAGTTGACCCCTAAAACTTAGAGGTGTAATATAGGTTTAGGCCTATATTCGCCAGATAAGTCAACCATCAATATAATGTGCAACTTCTGGGGAGAGCTGTAGAGTTGGAGTCGTGGAGTCAAAACACACACACACACACCCAGGACGGGACGCCAGTCCGTCACAAGGCACTCCAAGCGGAACTCAAACCCCAGACCAGCCAGAGAGCAGAACCCAGCCAAACCCGCTGCGCCACCGCGCCCCCCTCGTGGAGTCAAAGTCGGAAGCAATTATTGGGCTGCTGGAGTTGGAGTCAAAGGTTTTGTGTACCGACTTCACAGGCCCGGCTTAAATAACAGGGAGGTCAAAGGCTGGTCGAGTACGTTGTCGTGAAAGCCATCTGTGGGTCTCCTTGCTAGTCTCACTTTCTCTTCTCAGGATGTGTCTGGCGAGTGGCCTCGTGAGGCAGTCGTTGCACCCCTGCGGGCGCAGTGTGAAACGCGTTGACCCGGTGAGTGAGGCTGGCTGAGCGCTGCTGGCTGCTTGCTGCCCTCTGCTCATAGGTAGCATCCCCACGCTTGGACCGCGGTGACCAACGGCGTGACTCATCCCAGCGCCAGGTGCTACACACATTCCCTGCTTGGCCGCCCTCGCTTCTCTGGCTCCCACCCCAGACGACTCCGTGGAAGGCTTACCAGTACAAATGAGGGCTCTTCACAGCTTGAAGGACACGTATCAGCAGTACAGACAAGCATTTTGCTCTTTCCCATTTTGTTACTATAGTGTGGAGGAAATCTCAGAGGGATAAAGGCTGAGTCTATTTAGGGTGTTTTGATTGGGCTTCGAGTTGTATAATCGGATCTGATTAAGCCTACGTTTTGCGGCATCGCACGCCCCCGGAGCTGAAACGTTTGGTTCGTACAGCACATTCTTGCACGGGAAAAAAACGCTGGCTTAAAAATACATTTACACGTATCTGTTTGGCTGATGCTTTTCACCAAAGAGACGTACAGATGGAGGTAAATAGATGCATTTCGCAGCAGAGCGCGGTCGGTTTTTCGGATGCGTTACACAAGCGGCTGCGTGTAGAATTGAGTCTGATGGGAAATAACAAAGGTGACGGACGATGTCCTGCAACTTTATGGCACTTTTACAGGATCCGGAGAGAAGTGGGTTCGAAAGCGGCGAAGGATATTTGCTTTTATGCTGACGCTCTTTGATCAGCCGTCCACTCGCAGGACTTTATAAAGAGCCGCTGCTGTAATGTGATAGTTCGTGCTATTTTTGTAAGAGAGCCTTTGCAAAAGAGTACGGTACAAGTCTGGTAGATGCCGGTAATTTACTTGCAGAAAATGACAGCTGTCCCAACAAGAATTGTCACGGGTGACTGGCGAGCGGGAAAAAGTTAACGTAGGACATCTTTTTTAGGATAGTGGAATAGCGGATCGAGAGGTGCGGCGCACGTTGCCTAAACGCAACCTTGTGAGTTAGGCTGGTTAACAAGGCTGTGGGCTCAACGCAGTTTCCGATGAAACCTGGGCAGTGCCCAACCCCACAACCCCCACAACCCCCACCACCCCTGCCCCCGGCTCTGTATGCTAGATTCAGCCAGCGGGGAATGGTAGGCTGTCTTAGCGAAGCTTTGACGGGGCAGCCCGGGGACGGGCTGAGTGCGTGCTGACAGCCGCAGTCAGAAGGGCCCGTGTTTACAGCCTCAAGAACGGCTTTACCAAAACCAACGGTGTCACTTTTCATTTCAGGCCTCCCTACCTCCCTCTCTCCTTCACGTCCTCCACCCACCTTCTCTCCTCGCGCGGCGCGTTGCTGTCGGCCTTGTTCTGCTCTTCGCTGTGCTCTAACGTGTGATGTCTTTCTACTCTTTTTCCTCCCCGTTTCTTCCCTAGGCTCGCCCGAGGATGTGGATCAGCCATGAGGAGTGACCAGTACTTTGTGATTAGCATGAAATGCGCGGCACACGTATTTGATCCATCAGTTTCCACTGTTGTCTGGATCTGCATGTTTTGGCGTCTGTAAAAATGCTGTAAAGAACTTCGAAAAAAAGCATGTTTGTTTGAGCTCAAAAGTTTTCTTTTTCTTTAATAATCTCACATTTCTAAGTCAGTCTTTGGAACCCAAAACCAGCTGCAGCGTTGGCTTTTGAGGTTTTTTTTTTAATCACAGTCATGACTTTACAGTATTAACGGTAACCAAAGCTCCATCCCTTTTAAACTCCTGAAAAATGTATAAGAACTTCGCGTCGCACATCTCACTTTCATTGCCACTCAAGTGCAGAGATATGTGCAGGTCATCTCACGATTTCACCTGTCTTTCACATCCAGTCTCAGGACCATTTCTTCACACCATCTCTAAATTGTCTCTCCATCACACAGAAGACACTGAACCACCATCAGCAGGTCGCTTTTGTGTTAGGTGCCACCGCCTGGAGATTGTGCGAGGATGGTCTGGTCACCAGCGCACCCACACGCAGTGCATGAACTGCACATCTTATGGAAACTGAGTATATAAAAATGTGTTACATGTTCAAAGATCTGTCTGATCTTTATTATTGCAGGAGCGAAGAGCGATGGCACCGAAGGAGAGGTGTCGTTCGGCAATTAGTGTTCGGGACAGTGACCTTCTGCAATACTACTGCAAATGTCACTGAATGCCACACTTCACCAGTGGGCTTTCAAGTGCCTTCGATTCTTGAGCTTCCCACTCTTCTGTTTCCCAATTCCCACCCTGCCGCTCCCCCTAATGCAGACAACCCGCCATCGCTGCAGGAGCAGACATGAGCGAAAAGAGAGGTTGCAGGTTTGCTCGCTGCCAACAATCTGGCCAAAATTACAGGAGGTCAAACACTGGTCTAAGTATGTTGGCAGGAAAGTGGCGACCGTGGTCGGAGCAGTCCCTCGGTCGAGGTTGTGTCAGTGTGTGAAGCGGCAGCGTGTCGTCTCGCTTGGGATTAACTAGGCAGTATTGAAGCTGCTCATCTTCAGTTGCTTGCCTTTATTTTTTAACTAACATTTTGGAGGGCTCTACGGTAGACTTTAATAACTCCTTTCTATAACACGCAACTCATCATACCTTCATGAACGCTACATAAAGTGGTATAATCCAGACGCCTGCACCTTTGTTCCTCAGAGGCCTTTTAATTTGGACCTGACTGACATCTGAGCTACCGGGTGAAGGAACATACTATCCAGTTATTGCATGAATATCGCAATAAAGAGCTGAGACTGAGAGGTCCCTTGCAGAATGAAGTTGTGTATCAGTGGTGTAATGACATTCTCAAGTGGGGTCCTTCACAGAAAGGGTCATAATTTAATGCATTAATGAATGTATGGCATTTTTGTGAATTTGCTTCAGAAACAAATATTGAGATACCAAGTGCTTTGCAGGAATACTTTTCTTATGAAACCATCAGGCTCCCTCAGACAGAGACTCGTAACAAGCTAAATGTCTCCGCATTTCGGCAGGACGAGAAGCTGCGGCTTCTCTGGCCCAACTGAGCAGCGAGCGTGGTAAATCATTTCCAAGCTGTACGCTTGGAAAAAGTTCCCTTTGAAAACGTCCTCCTGTCTCTCCAGGTTAGCTAACTGACCAGCGCTCGCAAAGCGGAGCATTTGTACCGTCGCGCAGGTCAGCCGTAGAGTTTCCCCTTCCTGGGAGCGAAAGCCACACCGGGACACGGGCGCGGTGAAACGGGCCCGACCTCTGTTAGCCAAGATTTAAATAACAATTGCAACGTACCGCGGAGCCTGGCTCCGTCTCACAGGGCGTGTTCCAGCTCTCTGTCTGTGAGGAGATGTTCTCTCACAGGAACTCAAGCGTTTCACTTCTATGCATATTTCCCAGTGAATTCAGTTTCAATTAATATTGGACATTAATATTCGCTTTTAAAGAGAAGGCATAGTTCTTAATCGTTACATTTTTTTCATCGGCATATTTCGAACAAAACTTAGACCAGGCAGTTTCTTACACATACACACAACGTCTACGACCGCTTGTCCCGACTGGGGTCGCGGCGAGCCGGAGCCTAACCCGGCGACACACGGCACGAGGCCGAAGGGGCGGATCCCGGACAGGACACCAGTCCGCCGCTAAGCGCCTGAAGCAGGACTCGAACCCCAGACCCACCGCACAGCAGGCCCTGGCCAAACCCACCACTCCACCCTTCAGTCAATTTCTATTTATTTATTATATACAGGTTTGTCATTAAGCAAACGCTGAACTGGAAAAATTGAAGTGAAACAAGTAATACCCAGAAGATGAATTATATAATCTGAAATAACAGAACTCAAGCCAATCGGTACTCTTTCTGCTATGAAGTGCTGATTCATTCATTTATTAGTGCTTAATCAAATTAATAGTTTGAGCTGTTATTTATAATTTACACTACAATAACTTGAGGTGAGAAAGTTTTTTTTTAAATTTAACTCAAACACAAAGTCCAAGTTTAATTTCAGAAGTTGCTGTGTGTAAGCCGTAATGCCAGCCTTACCATAAACAGTGCTGCTTGAACGTGTGTGAACCCTAACGGGGTGGTCATCATTGCTGTATGAAATATTAATATAAATAATATGCAATATTAAACGAGGGGTGCGGTGGTGCAGTGGGTTGGATCGGGTCCTACTCTCCGGTAGGTCTGGGGTTCGAGTCCCACTTGGGGTGCCTTACGACGGACTGGCATCCTGTCCTGGGTGTGTCCCCTCCCCCTCTAGCCTTGCGCCCTGTGTTGCTGGGTTAGGCTCCAGCTCCCCAGAACCCCGTATGGGATAAGCGGTTTCAGACAATGTGTGTGTGTGTGTGTGTGTGTGTGTGTGTGTGAGTGTGTGTGTGTGTGAAATATTAAACTTATAAAATTTAAATCTTACAAAAGACTTATAAAATTATTAAATGATTGCTCATACACCTGATTCAACTTATCTTCTTGGTTTAACCAATATAAATTGAGGTTCAATTATTTTTGCATCTGCATTACTTGCATGTTTATATTTCCTCTAAAACAATATATGGAATTGGTCATTACACACAGTCACAGTGAGGGACGGGAGACAGGAGGTAGGTGGTTCAGACCCAAGCGCGGGCGAGGTCATCCCAGATCCAGTCCAACACACAGAGGCAGACGAAATCGGTGGTCAGGGACAGGCATAGGTCGATCGAGGTGCAAACATCGGTTAGAGGGCAAGACAGTACTCAAAACAAGGGAAAGCAAGCAGAGGTCGAAAGGCAGGTAAACACGAGAACAAGGAGCAGGGTGCAATGGATGAACCGCTGAATTTGCAAGCCAGGGTGTTGCAAGGTTCCGCAACTTTGTGTCGGAACGGCGCCGCCTTCATCCCTGGCCTTGATTACCGTCAGATGCGCCTGCTTGGCTTGTGGGCATGACAGTACCCCTCCCACCCCTTACGGGCGGCTCCAGCTGTCTGCCTGGACCGGCGCGGACGCCCCCTGGGCCGGGAAGCAGGGCGATCTGGATGGTCCTTGTGGAACGAGGAGATCAGGGACAGGTCGTGGATGTCGGACGCAGGAACCCAGCAACGTTCCTCCAGGCCATACCCCTCCCAATCCACCAGGTACTGCATGCGGCCATGACGTCGACGGGAGTCGAGGAGCTCCTGAACCGAATATGCCAGGGCCCCATCCATCTGTACCGGCGACGGGGGCCCCTGAGTCCTGAGGCACCTGGAGGTGGGACACTTTGTACGGTTTGAGGAGGGATCCGTGAAACGAGGGAAAAACTCGGAGGGATGATGGCAGTCGCAGCCGACACGTGACCGGATTGATTTGACCGATGTACCTTGGGCTAAGCTTCTGGGAGGGGAGTCGCATTTTCAGGTCTCTGGTGGACAGCCAGACCCACTGGCCAGGGTGAAAGGAGATGGGACGACGGTGACGGTCGGCTTGTTTCTTGTACCGGCAGGCGTTTTGTTGTAGACAGGTTGTCACCGCCTGCCACGTCTCCTTGCTTGTCCGGTACCAGGCATCGATGGTGGGAACACCGGTGCGCTCGGGGTACCAAGGGAACAGGGGAGGCTGGTAACCTAAAACACACTGAAACAGAGTGAGACTCCTGGAGGTATGAGGCAGCGAACTGTGGGAATATTCGTCTTAGGGAAGAAACCGGGCCCATTGGTGCTGTTTCTGGCTGCAGTAGCTGCGCAAAACCCTGCCCAGGTCCTGATGTAGTCTTTCCACCTGCCCATTGGCCTGCGGGTGGTACCCCGATGTCAGGCTTAGGTATACCCCTAGTTTGCGCCAGAACGCCTTCCACGGCCGGGACGTGAACTACGGCCTTCTTTCTGACACGATGTCCTCCGGGAGGCCGTAGAGGCAAAAGACACGATGAAACAGGGCTTCAGCTGTTTCTAGGTCGGACGGGACTTGTGACAATGGCACCAAGTCACAGGCCTTCGAGAATCGATCAAGGATAGTTAAGATCACGGTATTACCTTGCGACATGGGAAGGTCCACCACGAAGTCGATCGAGATATGGGACCGGGGCCATGTTGGGACCGGCAGGAGCGTCCCCAGCCACGGCCGCTGTTTCAGGGGCATTCCCCTGGGTGTGTTCAGCGACCGGATGCGCTCGTGTGAAGCCCTGGAGTGTGTCTAGGATCTGCCACAGGGTCTACTCGTGGGAGCCGAGCAGTACCCCCTGCACAGGCACCGCCTTCTGCAGGCGCTCCAACTCCGCTGGGTCCATTAAGATGGCGGAATCTTCTGTCACAGTGAGGGACGGGAGACAGGAAGTAGGTGGTTCGGACCCAAGCGCCGGTGAGGTCATCCCGGATCCAATCCAACACAAAGAGGCAGACGAAATCGGTGGTCAGGGACAGGCGTAGGTCGATCGAGGCGCAAGCGTCAGTTAGAGGGCAAGACAGTACTCAAAACAAAGAAAAGCAAGCAGAGGTCGAAAGACAAATAAACACGAGAACGAGGTGCAAGGGATGAACCGCTGAATTTGCCGAACAAGCCGGGGCGTTGCAAGATTCCGCAACTTTGCGTCGGGACGGCTCTGCCTTCATCCCTGGCCTTGAGAACTATCAAGTGCGGCTGCTTTCTTTGTGGGCGTGACGCACACCTTTTATGTCTGGTGAGAAACACAGATTCTCATTAAATAAGTACGTACGTACACACACGCAGCCGCCGAAGCTGCTTGTCCCGAGCTGGGTCGCGGCGAGCCGGAGCCCGCCCCGGCAGCACAGGACGTAAGGTTGGAGGGGGAGGGGACGCACACACAGGACGGGATGCCAGTCCATCACAAGGCACCCAAGCAGAACTCGAACCCCAGACCCATCGCAGAGCAGGACCCGGCCAAGCCCGTTGCTCCACCATGCCCCCCCCCCCATTAAATAACCATTCCGTGGTAAAAGTAAGCGACACGAGGGGTTCGCATACTTTCAGGCTGCACTGTATGCTCCTCATAAAGATACTCTAACAGCCTGTATTGTTTTTGAAGATCCTGACTGTGCAACAGCTGATGCTGCCTTCCACCTCTGGGTGCTATCTGTAGTGCTGAAGCATGAACTACAAACTTCTTAAAAGATGCTGAGTGCACGCAGTGTCTCTTCTCACCATCACAGAGCCAGCCCTGCCCTAAGCTGCAGGATTCCCTCTGGATGCTCCCTTAGGCAAACCCACAGAACTCACCTGTGTTCATGTTTGAGGGAGTTCCCAAAACGGGTTTTTTGTTTGCTTTTTGCAGACTTTTTAAAAACGGGAGCATAGTACCAAATATGACATGAGCCGTATCGGCGCAGCTGTCAGAATAATAACAACAACAGTAATAATATTATCACTGCTGCTGCTGTTGTTTAGCTGATGACTTTGTCCAAGGCATCTTACCGGTATGTTAGGGTCTGTTAAGGGTGTGATGGCCCCATATATTAAGTCATGCTCAGACCCAAATGGGTCTTTTTGCATGACGCGGTCCTCCTGTCGTTTTTTTTTGCCGTTCCGTAAATCGCTCCTGATCTGCGGAAACTCTCTGCTGAGACTGTGTCTCTCACAAATTGCGACAGTGACAGCGATCGCTGCAATTAGCCGTGATGTATAATTACATGGATTTGATGAAATGTTTGTGCAGAAATCATTCTGAAACAAAATGTGTGGTCAAGCTAAATGGAAGATTGTCATTAACCACAAAAAAAAAATATTCAGACTTCAAGTAATTCAAGTAATTCGTTGAAGAATGGGGCGGCTGGCAGCATAGTGGTTGTAGCTGCTACCTTTGAACCTGAAGGTTGCAGGTTTGAGTCCCACTTTGAGCTGGGTTCCTACTCTAAACTGCTCCAGTAGAATTACCCAGCTGTATGAATGGCTAAATAACAGTAAGTCACTTAACATTGTAAGTTGCTTTGGAGGGAAGGGTCTGCTAAATGAATCAGAGACACTCATCAGATGGGGGAGCATTTTAGAGTATTAAGGCATTCAGAAAGACTCGGCTTGTGTGCAGGGGCCAAACGATTAGATGATGAATTAATACAGTTTAATTTGGCATCCGTAATTTAGAGTTTGTTCGTGTCTCAGTATCCCTTAACAGTTAATCTGTTAAATGAGGACATACTGTACAATTATAGGCGAAATCCCTTTGAACAAGGGCTATATTTCAAACCCTTGTCTATACATCCATCAAGAGCGCTCCGGTCCGTTGTAGAACAGCTCCGATGCTCGTTATAATACCTCTGAACCCAGGGACTGGTAAAGGTAATCGTTTCCTTTTTTTTTTTTTTTTTCTTAAAATTTTTTGCTATTGTTTCCTGAACGAAACCACAAGGGCTGGCTCGTGTGCAGCCATTAAATGTTCATTTAGCTCAGCGGATACACAAGGCTGTGTAATTGAGAGCAAGGCTACACCTGGGGATTGGCGTGTTGGTGGGGACTGACTGAGCACATCACAGGCATGTAGTTAATAAAGCGGCGCACGCCAGCGGCGAGCACTTCTCAATGAGTCGTCATGAACAGATGGTATTGTACGGGTGCCAGACAAGCGTTCGAGTAGTTGAGTCAAGCAGACTGAAAAAAAAAATCTCTGAATGGGTACGTCACAAGAGGGGGCATACAGGAACAGAATGTCCTATCCGGCATCCGATGAGGGGCTTGGCTTGGAGAGGGAGAGCCTCGAAATAGGATGCCCTCTGGGCTGTAGTCGCTGAAACGTGCCCTGAATGAAGCTGAATTCTGCTATCCTCGCTGCCAATGCAGCCCGGCAGTACCGTAGAGAGGAGCGCCACTCAGTGGTGTCTTCTGAGTGTTACCACCAAAGCCAGTGTGTGCTGCCAATGCAAGCCGATCGAAGGCAGGCCCCTAGTGAATTTTGCACGCCTTTTTGAAACTAATGTGTCACAGCAGGTAGCACCGGTGCCTCACAGCTCATAGGCTCTGGGTTCAGATGTAGGTTTCAGATGGGTTCAGGTTTGCGTCACTTTCCTCTCCCCGGTAGGAAGACATGTGCAGTGGGCTGGGGACTCCAGATTGCCCTCAGCGTGCATGTGTGTGTGTGTGTGTGTGTGTGTGTGTGTGTGTGTGTGTTTGAATGAGTTAATGTGGACAGGCATCACATGCAGGATGTCCCTACCTCATGCCCTTTACTCTGGGATAGGCTCCAGACCATAGCGATCCAGGATCAGACAGGATATTTATGATATTAGGTGTATGGAGTTCTCACGCTCTTACATTATGTGAAAAAGAACTGAATTATGATTTTATGAGATAATAGGCAGTTTGGTAACTGGGGCTGAAGTTTCGTAATATGAAGGTATGAGTTCAAATCCGGCTGCCGCTATAGTGCCATCGATCGAGGTAAAGCACTTACCCTCAGTTGCTCTAGTGTAAAAATACCTTGCTGTGTACTTGGGTAAATCATTGTAAAGCTGGCTATCTAACACTGTAATTTGCCTTCAACTAAGATAAATAAGTTATAAATAGTAAATTAGTGCAGAATATGTGAGAATTCTACATTACACAGCAAAAATTGTACATTAGCTACCCTGCCACGTTAGAGTAAAGCTAGTGCAGTGAGAAATAAAAATAAAAAAAAATCACGCCACAGTCTAAGAAGCATGTTTAATCTATGTCAGCTTTTAAATATGTATTGTATCTCTAATACAACCATGATGCAGCTGTTATCTTGGAACAACTCTGGAATAAACGATGACTTGGGCTGTGCTTATCAGCTGAGGAATAATAGAAAAGAAAACGTAATCTCATGGCACAACATTCCGGAAGCTTTTTAGCGTAAACTTCACTGCAAGTCCTGCTGTTGCTGGTAGTTATGCTTCAGATCTTCTGGACATCTGGCTGCTCACCTGATCCTCGGCATTTCGCGCCCAGTTCTGCCTGCAGCGATGAGGATGATTCCGGGAAATTAACGCTTTCGGCACCTTCGCTCGCCTCCCGCTTGCACGCTGCGCGCGAAGCGGCACGCTTGAACGTGGCAAAGGTTCGAAAAGAGACCCCTTCATTCAGCCTCGCGATCATTTGCCTCCTCGCTCTTTTTTTAATCTCTTCGATACAAGAAATCCGCTTTTTTAAAATGATATTGTTCAAACGAGTCCTGCAGTAAGACACGGGCTAAACTTAAATGGCTCATTGTGCCGCTTGAACTGCACTTGTCAAAACCGAGATCCCAGAGGTTCTGACAATTATGGAATGTATTTATATGCACTGACAAAAAAGTCAAACGCGATTAGAGACTTGTCAGATACGGGCTCCGCTCGGCTCTTCTGGGGTCTGCGGTTCCCCTACCTCCCACGGTAGCGTTCGGCAGCGTGTCTTTAACCGGGATTGAGAGGAGAGGTCAGTCGTGAGACGCCGTCTGGGCCACCGCCCGATGGGATGGCCCTGTCTGGGCAAGAAATGCAGGAAGCGGATACGCTGTTGGACCGTGGTGAAGTGATGCGGCCTTTCTGTGTGTCACATACGCTTATGAGCACAAAGCTATGGGCCTTTTTAGTTAATTTCGCCTTTTTGACGCACATCCATCTGCTTTGGGGTTTACCTCGTTCTGCTGAGTTACCAGAGGAAAGCAGGGAGGCGACGCTGCTCTTGCCTTCTTGCTCGGCCACCGCAGACAACCCCTCCCCCCGTGTCTCCACATGCTCCTCCTTCTTGCGACCCGCCCGTTGAAAAGAGCGTGATAGGGGCATGTGGCGTACCGAGGGATCGCTGTGAGCAAGCGGGGCCTGTTGAGTGACCTGTCTGTCGGAGTCCACGCCCTGCGGAAAGGGCCGACCTCAGCCATGCTCTCGGCCGGCTCAGCGATCCCCGATTCCCCGACACCGGAGCGGCCAAAACTTACTCGCTCCCTGTCGGTGACTCTTTTACGGCAAGGTCCTGGTGGTCTGGAGCCTATCCTGAATGTATAGGACGCTAAGCTAAGCAGGGTATGCTTTGGACAGGACACCAGTTCATGGTAGGACTGGTCATAACAGTAACAAAATTATTATTAACAACTTTTATTTCCTTTTTTTATTCCTCGTCGACGATTCTCGGCGGTGCACTAATGTGTCTTGCGCGTTAGCCAATTTTCGCACCTCCCGTTTTGCATTTTCTTATCGCGCGGGGCCGTGTTCTTACATTTACGTTTATTCACTTAGCAGACGCTTCTCTCCGAAGCGACGCACATCTCAGAGAAAATACAATTCGTGCATCACCTTAGGAGAAAGAGAGACATAGTTGCAGACGTGTGATTCTTAAGTACAGTTAGTTTGTTTCTTTGCGCGTCGTTTCTTCACATTCGGGTTTGCGAAGTCTTTGCAATCATGTGACGTGCAGATAGAGTAGGCGTCCCATGTAGGAAAGTTCTCCGTTTTACCGTAAGGAAGCGGGAGTGAAACTCAGGAGTCCAGCTGTGGAACGTGTGGCAGGATCATTCAGAAAGCTCCCAGCCTTCGTTTGCTCTAATTCTATCATGCATGCTGGCCTGGACTTTTTCTCATTGCCAAATTGTTGAGAGTAAAACTTCAGGCCCGGAAGCTGAATCGTTGCGGGGGGATCGATGGCGAGCGAGCGGACGGAAAGGCGTATTTAGCGCCGGAGTGGTGCTGGCTAATTGCGCTCACGTGGCCCGGCGGACGCGCTGTGTTTTCTAGCTGTTGCCTCATTATTTCCTACATCAGGTCAGAAAGAAAAGGTTAGCTCATCTCATCTCTCGGATGGAAGAAAGGAAAAAAGCCTCCTTTACGGCTCTGTCTTTTCCCGCGCCGCCTCGTGTGATCGCACCACCGTCTGGCGAGTTCAAGGAGCTCGTTTCAGAAGACGTGCATAATTTACGGTCATGGAGTACGAGATACGCGCGTACTTGTGGCTCTTTGCGTCTGGACTTGGAGGCTCTCGAAGACTGCGGTAGCAGATGTCGCCACGGACCGCACCGTACGTGAGAGGTGCCGCTAGGGGCGTGTGTTGCACAGCACCTTCCCGATCGAGGAGTGCGGTCTCGGCGGCATTGCGCGCGCGTCACAGCGCGTGCTTTCGGCTCTGGATCTTCTGACCTGCATCATGACCCTAAACGCACGTGGAAAAGCCGGAAGTCACGCCTGGACTGCATGAAAAATGGCTCGCGTTTGACGGAATGTCGCGGAAACCTTTGAGTCGCCCGGTTAGAATTCTCTCGCGTTTTCGGGGATACGCGTAGGTCTCTTGTTGACTGCGACCATGCGATCACACCGCGGCAAAGTGCCTCAACCGTCTTTTTATGTGGATGCAAACTTATTTGCTGCGCGAGTCAGTCTGCGTACCTCGGTGCGGAGTAATGCGCCGCTCCATTGAGAAGCACGTCGCTGCTGCCAGTTTGTTGCTCGTCCGTCCTAAAGCGACTCACACGCTCGTTGATACGGTTGGGTGCACGTTGTGGGGATGGCGCGCTGATAATGTCTGACATGTCGGTAACACTTGATAGGAAAAGTTGCACGGTTATGTCAGCCCTTGGCCCTTCCTTCCTGTACACGAGTGACCACCCCCACTTCCGCTCCCCTTGTCCTGCAGGTACATCCGCACCATGTACCTGGGCATCCAGAGCCGGCGGCGGAAGGAGCACCAGCGCCGATTCTACTGGGCCATGATGTACGAGTATGCAGACGTCAACATGCTACGCCTCCTGGAGACCTTCCTGGAGAGCGCCCCCCAGCTGGTGCTACAGCTCTGCATAATGATCCAGAAGAACCGCGCCGAGACACTACAGTGTAAGGCAAAAAGTGGGGCGAGCTGTAAGGCAGCAACGCCGCAGAGAGGCCGCAGCCGTGTCGCTCGCTCTTTCCAAATTCGGATACAGTCGGCTCTCAACGTCACTCTAACAGTACATTGATGGTATATGTTGTTCGACGTTCGAAACATTGTTCTGCATTACGTAGATGTTTTATTCTGCAAGAGTGTATAGAAGTTTGAGAACAAACTGTATATTTATGATATACATAACAGGACATTGAAACATGTTTAAATATGCCTTTGAATGTCTCTTAATGTACACTGATTAAACTGCAAAGTGTAACTCAGCTGCGTGGACAGAGTAAAACGAAAAGGAAATGAGAAACGGATTAGGTTTCCTTATGGAAAAGGGAAGCATAGCAGTAAAGATGATGGATCTGTAATCTGAAGGTTCAAACCCCACTCCCAGCTGCAGTAACAGTGCCCAGCTGTATAAATAGGTCCATCTTGCTTTGGATTAAAGCATCACCAAATTAATACAAATAACATCTTATCAAGTTCCACCATGCTCAAAGTTACTGTCGCTAGTGAAGCGGTTCTCAGATTTATGTATTCTTGGCTTGGTACTTCATTAACATTGCACTATTTGATTATCGTGGCATTTTTTCTGGTATATATGAGTGCATATATACACAGTCCTTTGACCAGTTGTTCCCAAAAGTGTGCAAAGCAAAATTTATTTTAATAAAAACTGCCTGCGTGAATCTGGAACTTTATCTAGAAGGTGGATGAGCCTTGGAATGGAGATGGTGCTTCAGTGCAGAAGAGATTTTGAGTGCTGCACCAGTTGGACTGAAAACACATGTCGTGCACAGATACAGCGGCCTGTGTTTTGCCGTAGCGTTGCCATTATGCGTTGGAAATTTACAGGGTGAAAGTAAGCTACTGATACAAGAAAAAAAAATTCCGTAAAGGAACTATACATAATAATTTCATCATTTCCCTTTCATCCAACTCATTTGACAGAGATGAGAATGAGGAAATACAGGGTTGGGACACCATGACCCCCAAAAGCTGGACGTTTGCGTGGTTCTTCGTAGATCGCGGTTTTTTGGACCAGGGCAGCATAATAGGGTCATATAACTTCATCTCACGGATTCCGATCTAAACATATGAGAGGTCCTTACGGACTCAAGGGTGACTCTGTCAAATAATGGCGAAGAGTAGCATTACTTCAGCCTTACTGTGTTTGTAGCCTGTACAAACCCATCAAGATGTACAGTATGTACAGCTGTGTTCATAGTATGCAGCGTACAAAGACATCTATAGATTTATCATTTTCATACAGAAATGTATACATGTTATGTATTAGTTGTGGTTAACTTATGCATTAATTAACTGCTAATGTTTCCTCATGGTTACTGGCGTACATCATTACTGGAATATAGGAAACCTGGGCTGTGCCTTTGGATGTCGGTTCAAATCTGGCTCGGTCACTGTGGCGTTCGGCGCATCTCCCATGTTCACGTGGGTTTCCTCCAGGTGCTCCGGATTCCTCCAGGATCCAAAGACGTGCGTTTCGGGGGAATCCGTGACTCCATGTTGGCTGTAGTGCGTGCGAGTGAGTGTGTTCTGCTGAATAAATGGGGCTTGATGGTAGGCAGTTTAGTGCAGCGTGTCTAGCGCTGTCAGCGCCTTGAACGAAGGTGTCAGCTAAGTAGCGCCTAGTTGTCATTGCATGTTGCTTTGGAGAAAATGTACAACTAATGGAATGCAAATATAAACCTAAATAAATACTCGATAACACAATACACAGGTGGAGTGGAGTTGACCGTTGCCTTACAGTTAAGAAAGCACTTTCCACCACTGAGGGGTGTATTCTGACAGACAATTATGTGATGGTTTGATCACAATAGACCCTTTTCTGGTAGCCTTCTTTTCAGGGTTCTTCATATTTTCCATCAGAACTGGCCCCTCCAGTGACTGTTGAACAATCCTGTGTGTGCAAGTTAAAGTTCAGTAGACAGTCTTCAACGGAGGTACAGTTTTCACGGTTCGGGACTGAGCTCTGACAGCTGTGTTGATGCCTTATGAACGTGTCGGCATCTTGGGAAGAGGCTGCAGAGAGTGTGCGGCAAGGATGACAGCCCACACTACCGCACTGACAGTCTGTAGCTAGTGAGATGGAGTTCTGACTGAGGGGCACGGAGAGTAAAGCATAAAGAGCGGAGTCAGACAAGGACTCTTTCCAGTTCTGTCTTAGGCTCTAGTCCATTACGAGATTGGTTTTCTAGTCTGGTAAGTGTATTTTCCATATCCACACGACACGAAGGCATTGTATCGCTTGTTTGTTCATTTGGCATTAATAATAATTGATAATTATTAATAGTAATGAAAAACACTGCACAACTTTTTTATTTGGGTTAATCGTTTAAGACGTTATATCTCGAAATATGACAATGTTCTTTTACAGAAGAGCGCTGCGTTTTTTATAGATAAAGATTGCTGTGTTTTTATTTCCGACTCTGTTATTTCTAGTTTGTGTGACCTGCCTTTAAAGTACAGGTGGTCCCCCGACTCAGGATGGGGTTACATCCCGCGAAAGCCGTCGTACGTCGAAAATATCGTAAGTCGAGAATGCGTTTAATACACCCAATACACACCTCTGCGTGACAGACTGGGAGATGCGGATCGCTGCCGCTGCCCAGCATCACGAGAGAGTATCGCTCCTCATATGGGTTGCTCAGGAAAACATCAAAATTCAAAATTCGAAGTACAGATTCTACCGAGCGTCTACCGCAAGCTCACCGTCGTAAAGTCGAAAAAAATCGTAAGTTGAACCATAAATCGGGGACCGCCTGTATTCGCTCTAATGGCGAGGTGTTAATTTGCAACGAAATATGCTTTTTCAGCTTTGTAAAGCGTTGGTGGGTAGATGAAACCATGTTACAAGTTAACATTCTGTTTAGTTTGACGACTCCTATTAAAAGTTCCATTGTCCACTTCAGGTATTTATTGCTTCCTAGAACCTCTTGCTCTCTTCCTACTATATTTCATTTTACTTTCTTGAATGTGTGCAATATATCCTTTGCTTTTCCTAGCCTGGCAGCATGTCTGTCTACTGTAGTGAGAGCAGCTGATGGAGTAGTGGACAGAGCTGCTGCCTTGAGATCTCTCGCGGATTTAAAACGCGCCTACAGCTGTGGTACCCTTGAGCAAGGTACTTACCCTAAATTGCTCCAGGAAAATGAGCCAGCTGTATAAATGGGTAAATAGTGCCTTGACGTTGTGAGATGCTTCGGAGAAAAGCGCCAGGTAAATGGATAAATGTAATGTAAGAAGTACCGTTAGACTTTCACAGATCTCCTTTTACTCTCTCTCTACTCTCCCCTTGCTCTCACTTCATTCTCTCCCCTCCTCTCCTTATCTCTCTACACTCGCACTCTTGTCCAATCCTTCTGTCTTTGCTCTCTCTAACCTTTCCTGTGATCTAGGCGTCTCGTCTGTGGCCTCGCTGCTGTCCTTGGCCTGGGTGCTAGCCTCCTACCACAAGCTCCTGCGGGACTCCCGCGATGACACAAAGAGCATGAGCTACCGAGGGGCCCTGATCCACATCTTCTGGCGGCTCCTCACCATTTCCTCCCGGGTGCTGTCCTTTGCTCTCTTTGCCTCCATCTTCCACATCTACTTTGGCATCTTTGTGGTGGTGCACTGGTGTGCTATGGCCTTCTGGATCATTCACGGGGGCACTGACTTCTGCATGTCCAAGTGGGAGGAGGTGCTCTTCAACATGGTGGTGGGCATTGTCTACATCTTCTGCTGGTTCAACGTCAAGGAGGGCCGGACCCGATACCGCATGGTGGCCTACTACTTTGTGGTGCTGGCTGAGAACACTGTCTTGACCTTACTGTGGTACATCTACAGGGACCCCGCCACCACCGACGCCTACGCCGTGTCTGCCCTCTGTGGTGTCTTCCTGAGCTTTGTCTCGGGCTTGTTTTTCATGTTCTTCTACTACGGGGTCCTGCATCCCATGGGTCCCCGGGTCAGGCTGTTGGCCAGCTCTTGCTGCGCCGAGCTCCTGTGGGGTCTCCCCCTGCCCCCTGAAGCCGAGCCCATGGCACCCACTCCGGGTCCACGGGGCTCCCAGGCCACGCCTACCCGGGGCTCCACAGGGGACTACACCCAGCCAGAGGATCTGTCTGCAGACACCTGCCTGCCCGTGTTCCAGGTGAGGTCCCCTGCGCCCACGACGCCCTCTGGCCGGCCGTACCACCCCGAGGGCCCCCTCATCAAGATCGACATGCCCAGGAAGCGCTACCCAGCCTGGGATGCTCACTTTGTGGACCGGCGCCTGAGGAGGACTATCAACATCCTGCAGTACATAACTCCGACAGCTGTTGGGATCCGCTACAGGGACGGGCCCCTCCTCTACGAGCTCCTCCAGTACGAGTCATCCCTCTGATGGCTCGCCTGCACTCTTCCTCTTCTCTCTCCTTCTCTTTACCTCTCCGCATCGCTCCACTCACTCTCCACCTTTCCGTTGTTCATTTCTTTTTTTGTCTCCAGAGTTAAGAGAGGGAATTTTTCACGTGTTCCTGGGTGTTCCTGACACATCTGATAAGACAACATATGTCTTAAGAGATGTATGTCGAGAACAAAAGTTAGACCCAGACGTTTTATGACAGAAATTGTTGCAGATGAACCATCTTGTTTTTGGGCAATTTTAAAGGCATATATTTTTATGTGTACGCAAACAAAGCCCCTTTCTGTTTTTCGTTTGCATTGGTACAGAGCTCTGAGCCTCTCTGTGCGGAGAGGAGGTGTGCTGTACCTCTGTCGTATTCATTCAAGGAGCTGAAGCGAAGGCTGATGGGAATGATGGAGGCAGAAACAGACCCTTCTCAGTACCGCGTATTTATCTCTGTCCATGTTCGCCCTTGTGTGCCTCATCCTTCAGTAGTTACCAGCAGTTTCCATCAAAAATCCCGAAAGGGAACGAATTGGTTCCACTTGTTAACGGATCCACGTGGGAATGTGGGAAAGCACAGCCGTTTGTCCTTGGGAACGATACATTCGTTGTCCTCATAGCAAGTGGGCTTCAACCGAAGTCCTCCCGGCTCCTTTGAAAGTGGGCAGGTGCAAGAACTTGCCTCTAGTATTATCTTCTGAAGCCTTAACTTTTCAGAGGTACACTCGTCATGTGTTTTTCACGGGGCGAACCGCTGATTCCAGCGTGCTCTTCCTTCCCCTTCCCTCTCCCGCTCGGCTTTTCGTAGAGCCGGAAGCCCTGATTTTCGTGCTAACGCCGGACTGTGCAGGTGTTTATTTACGGTGAAGATTCGCCAAAGTTCACTCGATTTGGTGCTAACAACATTGCAAGGGCATATTGCCTTATTTAGTATCTTCTTCAATATCTCACAGGAATTCAGCTGGAGACCAAGAAAGAGACAGCATGCAGAATTTCTATAATACAGAAATAATTACAATACAACTTTTCTTATTACACGAATCTCTTTCGGCGCTAATGTTAGGATATTTAAATGCGATGCACTTTTTTTTCATACTTGCAAAATACACAACAGCTATTATTTGTGCCAGCAATGCACAAATATCCATGCCACTGAAATCCTTAAAGCAGAATTACATGAAAAAAAGCTATTAGGGTCATGCCAAACACTGTCGGGAGGGCCATAATGAACACCTTATGTTACACTTCAGTGTAAACATAATGCATCTTTGCTGGTATTATGTATTGGATTTGCAGCCACAAAAGAACAATTACTGCAGTCCTGACCATAGCAACTGTTGGTGCTCAATAGGACCTGCAGAGTCCAGGGAGATTTAATTTTTTTTTTTATATAAAAAAAAAAAAGCCTCAAGTCTTCTTTCTGCAACCGCCTCATTTGAAGTAAAGCTGAGCCTTATCTTATAGACCTGCAAGGTTGCCCTCGGTGCCAGAACTGCTTAGGTGTCTAAAGTAAACCACTGTGTCTCGTCTTAAACTCCCTTTAATGAACGTCGCATTCCTTTTTTTTTTTTTTTTTTGCTGTTTCACTCATCATAACTGAGAGGAAGATTAGGACATCCGGAGCCTGCCCTTGCTCTCTCCATCGTGCCTGCACTGATTTTTTTTTTTTTTTATATAACGGGGAGCGCTCTTCTTACTCAACTTTACGAGAAAGCGGAAGGCGAAAGGTTGCATCGTGAAGCGTGCGTTTTGTCCTTACATCCCGTCTTTCCCTAAAATATTCTTTTTCTGAGGAATTGTCACAGGTGACATTTTTGCTGCTAATATTAATGACTATTTCACGCCAGTCAATTGGCCTTTTTTTTTTTTCCTCTACACAATACATTTTTAACGCTCGTGCAGAGTAGAGTGTTACAGAGAGCACAATATTTTTAACTAAGGCACAATGTTGGAACCATTTTTGACATGGAATAGTTTTGCATTGTTGACATGGTGGAACTGTTACTTTATGTATACTTGCAATCAAATGCTTACGACTAAAATGAAAGGCGCTGTATAGTACCGTTTATTATATCAGAAGGCAGCGTGCTGTATTCTGATACAAAGTACACCGAATTATTTACAAAGTGTATGGTGTGTGAAGGCTTCTTTTCAAGATACTCCATCATTCCCTGCTCCGTAAAATACATTTTTGGTTTCCTTATTCCTCTCGTTCCACTGTTCTCTGACCTCCACTCTTCTTACCCTTCACCTTGCTCTGGTTACATTTCTTAAAAAAAAAAAAATGAATTAAATTCAAGTAATAAATGTATTGGGTGCAAATGCATGTCATCGGTGCCAGAATGAATCTTGACATGCATTCCTATATCATTTGTTTTAAAATGTAATTTACTTTTATTGTGACTGTTTAACTGTTGTTTGGTTTTCTATTTGGTTTTTCCATTTGTTTTCTTTAGGAATATTTTAAAGAACTACATTTTAAAGATAACGAAACTAGAAGCTATCTTTGCCTGAATATACCTGAATTTTTACACAGCTTAACAACACGTTGCAGTGTTAAAACGGAATACTTTTATACACACAATCTGCTACACAAGAGGTTTGTCTCTCGGCATACAGGGCTTACTGCTACCGGCTCCTGCCTAGCGGTAATGAATAAAGCCAAATCACACCTTCTACTGTACTTCTCTCCCTCTTTCTGGTGCACTTGGTCCCCTGGGATAAGATATGAATGTGGATTATTGATTATTTGTTTACATTCTGCATAGATGAGTGACATCCCGGGTTCCCTGGACAACGAAACGTACACGACGTGGCCATCAAAACGCAAACCCTGGGTTAATTTTTCCTTAAAAAAAATAATATTGCCTTTTCCAGTAAGGACCTCCATGCGCACTTTGCAAGGAAATTGCATTTGTTAAAGACATCCGCCTTGCTTGACCGTTTATGTATTGAATCATGTATGTGTCTCGCAGCACAGCCACCTTGTGTGGCTGGCGTGAGCTCCTGTAAGTTCAGAGCAGCTGCAAGGTGAGGGGCCGTGCGACGCTGGCCAGGTGCACCGCAGAGAGGAAGACACTGCTTTTCTGACCCTTTTGTGCCTGCTTAGATCTTTGCAAGCAGATGTTGTGCAAGATGAGACCAATGGGGAGACGGGTCCTTGCCAGGCTTGGAAAAGAACCCAGGAACAGGCTGTGTGGAGGAGTCCGCGTGTGCCCGGCCCCAAATTGCCACCGCCACAGCGCTCCTTCTCGCTCGGTTTTCCCCCACCGTCCCCGCCGTCGTCTTTCCTTTCTGCCCTCACACCTGCTGGGGCCAGTCTAACCATTCAGTGGGCTGTGCATGTCCATTGCTCCTGGCAATGGAAGAGAACGACGTGCTCTTTGCGGTCTCCTCGGTTCGCCAGCTGGGCTTCGGAGGACCCCGTGGTTCCGTAAGACCTTGCAGAGTGATCGAAGCCCTAGAACGCCGTATATCCTGGTCTGGCCCAGGGTGCCGAGGAGAACGGTCGTTTCCTTCCACTGCCAAGTAGATCGCGTTGGTCACTGTAGCGACAACCTGCCAGGTTGGTGGGCTCCGGCAGGCATCTCAGGGAGAAGGGGCCCACTTCCCTGGCACACGCGAACTCCCCGGTGCAGCCACACAGGCTGGTCTTCCCCGGCCTTCAGGCTGGGGTTCAACTCCATGCCTGGTTGCTGCTTGCCCTTCCTCCCCATCAGTGTGGGGCTCAGGTGTATTCTGGTGCACAGATTCTCTTTTCAGGATTAACGGTGGGGGTGGGGATAGATATATAGAGATATATATATATATATGTGTGTGCTATACATATAGGAAATGAAAATCCATCTCGGGGAACATGTGACGGGGCATAGCCGGAACCGCGCTCTGCACATCAGGCTCCTCAGTTGCCTTCGAAAAGGAACATCCACGTGTGCAGGTGTACGATCATTCGGTGTTTCCGGCCTTCATCCATCACCAGCGGATCCATTCTGTTTCGACAAGGCGCACCTTCTCCTCTGTGCGATGTCCATGTTCTCCCCTCTGGGATTTTCCATTTCTCCAAAACCGATGGCATTCTGGTCCACTGTTGTTTGCTGGGAAATGACCAATCGTGAACATTTGTGTAGTTGCCAGTCCTTATTTTTGTTTTTCATTTTTTTTTTTTTTTTTTTTTTGAAGACATCGGCAGGAACAGAAGTCGTGCATTGGTTGGGTTTCTTGGCTGCCAGACACTTCACGGTGCATCTTTGCTTACGCATTAATTTACATTCAAAGAGAAGGAGAGAGAATTATTCCTGGTTACAAATACACTGTGAACCTTTCTTCTGCATCAGACCTGCTTTCTAACAAAGGAAAGCATCAGCTCCATATTCAGAACAATATTAACTTTATTTTTTGGTGCACTCACAAAAGAGAAATAGTTTTGTTATTATATTAGTAGTAGTAATAGTGTGTATCTGAGTGTTTTTATATATATATACACATATATATATATTCATATATATATATGTATATATATGTTCATCCGATGCTAAGTTTATGCTCCCTGACTCAGTTCCTCGGTGACGTGTGTCAACTGGCACGCAGATTTATGTGTCCGAAGGGCCTGTGTCCTGTAGTTTGGATTGTCTGTGCTACTGTGAATATTTTTGTGAGCATGTAATTATCCGTTACATGTCACCATGTTAGCAAACGCTACTCATGGCCGTAAGAACCTTATTTCTCTGAAGCAGTTTCCTTTTTAAAAAGGATTCTGCTTTTTCAGCCAATATATCTGTACAACGCCATAGATCATTCGTGGAACTTCATTCCAGTTTCTTTTATGTCCGTAACCATGGCACATTCTGAACACCACACTGTCAATAAGACAAGAAAACTGATACGCTGTAAATTGTAATAACTTCGGTGCTGCCCTTCAAACTCGTCGCATCTCCGTTCCACGTTTTTTTCAGTTTGAGCCGCCCTTAGCGTTTCTTCCGGTCGTGAAGACATGCGAGAGGTCCGCGCGGAGCGATCCACGGCCGAATACCCGAAACGGTTTGACAAGGAAACCTCAACAAACCAAAAACGTTTGCCTGAAACATAACGTCGAAACGTATCGATCGCAGATGACGGGCCAGCGTTTCATTTCCGAAAATATATCCTTGCTGACGTTTCGGCTGTAATGTTTCATTTACAGCTGTACCCAATGTTCACCATAGGATGAGTCCATTGGCTGTGCGTGTAAGAAAAGCACCCCTGCTGTGGAACGGGCAAACAACAACCCTAAAGGCATTGCCGAAGGGCAACAAAACCGCTCAAGTTTACCGTACATTCACTGTCGAACCTCACGCCGCCTCCACCGAACACGACCAAACACAACAGGAACAATAACAGCAATCCTTGGCTCCTCATGCCTTGTGGTGCCTTTTCTTTAGGTGCTTTCTCCTCTGTCAAGGCAGCCAGTTCAGCAAACAACAACGCCAGTGTTTTGTTTTCTTCTGTATCGCGCAACAGTGCAGTCACAGAGACAATTGTACATAAACAAACGTGTGTAACGGTCACGTGCAATATATCATCGCGTGTTGTATATTCCATGGCTCGTGCTATTTCGAAATTCCGACGAACATGAGGTTGTGATGTTGACTACACGTAGTACCGATTGTTCCTTTGCAGAACTATAGACGCTGTTCTCTAGGTGACGGAAAGGCGTGCGTAAAAGATAGGCAATACTGGACATCTGCTGTTGAACTTGAATGATCTCTTCCGGTTCAGCTTACTGAATTTTTTTTTTTTTTTTTTTGAATGACTTCTTGACACCCCATGTAACTGAAGAGCTTCTTCAATTAGGCCTCAAGATACAATATCAAGAGTTCTACTCGTAATGGAAAAGATTGTAATATGATGCTTCCAGTCCTTTGTTTGCGGTTATTTGTTGACAAAATGCGTTCGGCTGCGGTTCTTCGGTTAACGTCTATGGCCTGCGTCCTGCAAGAAAAGAAGTGCATTTAGTGCCAAGGTTCAACAATAGCAAAATTCTCTTTACTCCGCTATTGTTCGCCCTATCAACGACACACGGTCAAGGCGAGACGTGTCAGCAAAGGTGGAAATTCAGTTCACTGTAATCCATCGACAAAATGGTGCTTGTGTCGAACACTGTTCTTTGTACCCAGTGAATATAATTCCTTGTGTAAGAGTTCAGTTCCGGCACAAAATGCTGATTTCCAGTCCGACTGTCGCAACCGTCCTCATGTAATCTCGCGGCGCGCCGCCCGAGAAGTGCATTTCAAGGTGACGCTGTAGCATGTAGTGTGCATGTTCTTCTTCGGTATTCAGTACTTTTGTCTTCTCGCAGCTTTCACAGCAGTACAGGAACCACACGTGTACCGCACAGCCTGTTTGCCGTTAGCCGGCGACAAGCGTGCCGCCCTGTTACGGCGATCCGCTCCGAGTTTTGAGCCGAGCTTTGCGGGAAGGTGTTTTTCCATGTCAACAACAACAACAAAAAAAAAAACAATCTGGTGCTGATGGAAACATGCCCAAAGGTGCTACCACAATGTGAACTGCGTGACCGCATTGCGACCGCGTGCGGTGCAGTGATGAACTCGCTGCGACCGCGTCCGGTGCGGTTACGCCACAGTCCAAGGGCCTGCCTAAAAGCCCGCAAGCTACATTTTGCTGTGAAAGAACAAGCACCCTTCCCTGCTCAACCCAGTTTACAGCAGAAGCTGCTACATATGTGAACATGGTGCCCCCCCTCCCCCACACCACTTTTACAATCTGTATACAAATGGCCATTTTTTACACATATAAATGATACTACTTTCTTTGTAACACTTTCTTTTGCAAAACAAACTGTCTGTTTCAGAATGGATACAAAAAAAAACTATGATATGATTGCTGTGCTATATATTCCTGTCACATTAAAGCCCTGACAGCATCTGTAGGTCATTTATTCTTGTTGCTATAAAACTGGCAGTGTGACCATGTCTAAAAGAGGATTATTGTAAGTTCATTTAATATTTACTTTTTTGCTGTTGGGATTTTTAATGTGGTACTGAAACAAATTAATGTCTTTAAAGTGTGTTTTGTGTTACATTTTCTGCTTTGTGTAGTGTTACTCAGTAATATGGAGAATTTGGAGTTGTTCTTGATCGGAATTTTAATTTTTTTGGATATTTTTTTTTTTTTTGAACTGTTGTTGAAATAGCTGTTGGCTAGAATAACTTAATTGCTATAGTAACCAGTCTGTTCAGTAGAAAATGCAAACCAACTGTAAAATATTTCATACTCTCCCCTTCTTCTTTAATTACCAAATCTGATGTCCAGTATTGCTGTCCCCTGTTATTTTGGGAACAATATTAATATTAATAACATAAGGTGCTATAGTTCTTTTATAAATTTTCATTTTTAGATTAAGATAACAATGTTAAGCAGAAAACTTTGTATGAAGCCTTACTGTAGATCAATACAGCGGACTGTTCATCCCAAAAAGAAGTCATATAAATGTGCATAGCATTCAAAAGTTAAATGAATTTCCTGCATACCAGTAAGTGAATACTGTACTGTACATCTTTTATTATTATTATTATTGTAAAACACTTTTACCTTTATAGTTGTGTATGTGTACTGAAATTCATATGTGAATGTATTTGGAAAATACTAACATTCATAATAATCCAAGAATTAAAGTTATTTAGAATATTAAAATCATACATTCAGGCACTGGCTATTTAGCTGCAACTAATTTGCTGGAGAAAGTTTTTATTAATTGATGGGAAGTGATCAGTATTTTTCCATTTAACGTTATGGCCCAGTATGCTTTTGCACAGAAAGTTCAAAATCATATTTTATTATCACGAGCAATCACACGAAACTTGCTTCTTTCTGGGACAATATTCCAAAAGCAAGAACCATCATGACCACATCTTAGGAGGTATAAAAACTCCAGTGAAATTTATCTATTAAACAATTTGCAACAGTTTGACACTCCATTTTCCATTTCCACAGCTAGTGTGGCTGCTGGCTTAATAACCAGTGCCTAAAATGTTTTCTGCTTTTTAAACAGAAATTGTGAAAGACACTGTATGTATGATGTTGATTTCTCCAACTCAAAATTTGAAACAAATATGTTTTGTCACGACTAAGTTCTTTAGCCGCAATTCTACCTTTTCCACATTTTTTTTTTTTTTTTAAACATATTACCCACATGATTTTTCTGAATCTGGAGGACAACAATCCCCCGATATCTGAAAAAGAATATAAAAAACGGGGAGATTTCATTTTGATCACAATGGAACTGGTAGCTACCTGGTAGTCCGATTCAAACCAGATACTGCTACAACAGGTGCTTTTCTCTCTTGACACACAGTCAAGCTTGCAAAGATTATAATTAAGTGAAAAGTGAAAGAATTAATATGTTGTTGAAAAAAGTGCATGAAAACAATGGCTTGGCTTTAGAAAAATGGCCTTTTTAAGAGAGAATTTAATGTAAGCATATATACAAAATGACTACCTTTCTTAAGGTAATACAACTGAAGCTAATTTTGAAAATTGAAATTAATAATGAAAGTTTTATGTGAACAGAAACCAAGAATGCACTTTCTCACCTTGATGCAAAACCACAACTCAAAACTATGCAACTCATCCCGTTTCTCCAACATGCTACTTTAATGGACTTAAGAGGCATTTCAGTATCAGAAAAAACTGCAAAACTCAAGGTGAGAGTGCTTATTGAATATATTTGATGAAAAGAATTATAGAAATGAAAGAGTTAAAAGCTTTAGTTAAAAACACTTTATTTAAAACACTTCAGTGTAATGGTGACTCTCATGCTGTTTTTCTACAAATGTATAATTGTCTTTTTTTTGTCATGTTTCTTTCCCTCCGAGGTGTTTGTTCCCTAAATTTCAGCAGGAGAAATTTTGGGAACATAGTTCCTTTACTTAACGCTGAATGAAATGTTTTACAAAAGCATCTTTTGACGGACAGTTATAGATAATAGAATTAAAAAAACACACTATGTGGTGCCAGGAGTGGGATAACGATGAATCAGTTCATACAGTATATTCCCCACTTTTTCTGCTATATATTGTTCCTATTTTCTATGTCTTTGTGAAGGACAACTTCAAAATATAGTGTAAAATCTGTAAGGCAGGATAAAATGTACGTCTCTGTGCTATAGACTCGGTTGGACGTTGGCAACGTTGGCCACATGACACAGAGATTTCACTGAAAGGAAAATGCAGTGAAAACATAATTTACAGCTCATGAGTGCTGCAAATGCTAAAAAAAATTTCAAAATGTATAATTAAGAAGCCCTCCTCTGGGTTTCTGGATTAAAATCCTGCCTTTTGGATTTTTTTTTTTCTTTTTTTTTTTTGGTGATGGAAATACTTCTGAATGTTGCTGTGCTGTTTCCTACTGGTGATGACAATAATGTAATACATGTAATACACAGATATGACTTTTGAACAAAGGTAAAATCCCAGCCCAGACTGCTGAGGCAAATGAAATAGGAAATTTAGATTTACTTTTTACGTTTGTAAACGTAATTATCTTGAAGAAAATGGTTAACGGATTTTTGGGGCTGAAATTGTCTGCAAAGTGATTTTTTTTATTATATACATGTATGTACAGCAGCTGAAGCTCAAAAATGAGCAAACTATTAAAGTCTGCAAATATGTATAAATGGCAGAGCGATGGAGGATCACATTAGGCCAGCAGTTCCAGATACCAGTCTGTTCAAGGTTTTCCTTTTCTTCGTGCGCAGACTTCATCAAACCTAACCACGCTGAGGCCACTGTAAGGTTGTACGGAGAGATATATGTACATAATTTCATTTTGCTTCTAACTGTGATGTTAGAGTGTTCACTGGAAGCAGAAAATGCTGATCAAGAGATTAGTTTTCTTTGTTATTGTGTGTAAACAAAAGCGATTTTCTGTGCTCAGAAACAAACCGATGTGGAAAAAAATGTACGTCCGCCTGTAGGAATTTGCTGTTGTGTTGATGCTTGCCGTGTAAAATGTACTCTGTATGTGGCACTGCGTCCGGTTGTTTAGGAAGCCAGGCGTGGAGTGAGTGGGTCCACCAGTCGGCCCGCATGGCCCCACCCAACTCCCTCCACCCGGCAGTCCTGTCCTACCTCATTTTACCTGTTTCGCGTCATCTCGTCACTCTCAGACGCCTAAATTCTGCCACGACATCAGCGCTCGTTTTGCTTTGATTCGTTTTTTTTTTCTTCGCCGCGCTTTCCTTTCAAACTCAGTTTCTGATCAGTTTATGATTTTGCTTTGTGTTTCTGTCAAAGGCAAAAAGTGCTGCCTGCGTAACGCGAAGCTCAAAGTACCTGGTACTCGCGAGCGATACGAGGAGCCGTGTCCGCTCTGTCTCGTGGCGCTTTGTCAGGAATCGAGATCAGGAATGAACAGAATTCTGCATGTATGTAATAGGGTCATATTTTATATTGCGTAATTGCACGGCCCCCCTCGGTCCCTCAAAGCTCACACATAAATCATGCTCCCTCACCGCCAACCGTTTTGCACTTCACACATTTACAGTGCTGTGACTAATTTCCATGTGCTGCAGACGTTAATAGTCACTGTTTCATGTCATCGCCACAATATTTCTGTATTTCTGTGTGCTCCTGCTTGTTTGGTTCCCATTCACTTCCTATTTTAGGCTCTGGCTCCTTTAGCATTCTCCACTGGAGTCACTGACAGGCATTAGCGGGAATATGTGTGGACACTTCCTTCACAGATTTCTGGCCAAGATCTAGTTGGAGCGTCTCGCCTGTAACCTCTGAAGGCTTCATTAGCAGTCGAGCAGATTTGATGGAAGACAAAGTGCTGCGCTGATTTTAGCTCAGAGAGATATCATTTTTAGTCAGACTTTGCGTACACGGTTTTTAGCGTTTCGAAGGTGAGCTCTGTATATTTGTAGAATGTCTGAAGGCTGGAAAAGTGTTTACGAAAAAAGCAAAGCATTATTATATGTTATCAATCATATTTGATAAAATATAAATATATCTGCAAAGAGTAAAAGAAGAAAGTAAAGAGTAAAATATACATATATATTTTATTCTAATCAGCCAAAACATTAAAACTATTGACGGGTGAAGTGAATAACACTGATTATGTCGTTACAATGGCACCTGTCAAGGGGTGGGATATATTAGGCAGCAAGTGAATAGTCAGTTCTTGAATTTCATGTGTTGGAAGCAGAAAAAAATGGGCAAATGTAAGGATCTGAGCAACTTCTACAAGGACCAAATTGTGATGGCTAGATGATTGGGTCAGAGCATCTCCAAAACAGCAGCTCTTGAGGGGTGTTCCCGTTATGTAGTGGTTAAGTACCTACCAAAAGTGGTCCAAGGAAGGACAACAGGTGAACTGGCAACAGGGTCATGGGCGCCAAAGATTCATTGATGATCGTGGCGAGTGAAGGCTGGCCCGTCTGGTCCGATCCCACAGAGGAGCTACTGTAGCACAAATTGCTGAAAACCTTAATGCTGGCCATGATGGAAAGGTGTCAGAACACGCAGCGCATCGCAGCTTGCCGCGTATGGGGCTGCGTAGCCACAGACCGGTCAGAGTGCCCATGCTGACCCGTCCGCCACCAAAAGCGCCTACAATGGGCACATGGGCATCAGAACTGGACCATGGAGCAATGGAAGAAGGTGGCCTAGTCTGATGAAGTTTGCAGTGGGGCAGCTGCAACATATTCATACAGTTGACTAGACTGACTAAATTTAATCAGCCTGTGAAGAGGTTTAGTTTTTGTGTTGTTGAATACACAGAAAAGCAGTTTTCTTAAGGAAACAATGTCCTAACTGAGCTGTTAGAGGCATATATGTGGAAAAAAAAAAAACGAAAGACTAAGCAAAGACACCAAGCAATTTTTGAGTCTTGCTGGTGACCAGCAGATTCTAAGGTTTATTGTATAGTATTAATGTGGTACCAGTAGTATTGTGGGTTAAGTGTCAATCAGCAAAAATACTAGATATTTAAAGAAATCAGAATTGTCTTACTTAACTTTAGGGCACAAGAAAAAAGTAATCTGAATCAGGAGAAGAGGAGCATATATCAGCAGAAATACGTTTGGTATAATCCAGCATTACTTATTATAATGCAATACTTTATATCAAATCCATTAAATTACAACCTTGCAGTTGTATAAACACATCCAAAACACACACACAGTCTGAAACCACTCATCCCAAGTGGGTCACAGCGAGCCAGAGCCTTACCCGGCAACACAGGGCACAAGGCTGAACGGGGAGGGGACACACCCAGGACGGGACGCCAGTCCATCGCAAGGCACCCGAAGCAGGGCTCGAACCCCAGACCCGCCACACAATGGGCTCCGGCTGAACCCGCCACGCCTCCCCATATCCAAAACCATAAATTTAATTAACATTATCTTAAAAAATAAAAAAATGTAACTTATACGTATCGAAAGAATGTATAAAACATCACATTTTACTACAGTAAAATGAATCATTCCGAAATATTCACTCTCATTTTCCGTCAGTTATGCGTGGTGCAGTCAGTAAGTTCTAAGACTAGCTGCCGTGCGACGCTGCTGTGGTTGGAAGCCAAAGTAGTTGCTTAGCTGCACCACACAGCAGCCAGGCTTAGAACTTATTGAATGTGGCGTGTTTGCATGGGCTATTTGGGGAATTCGTATCTGATATACTTCTGGTTATTGGAATATCATATCACTAAGTCTTTCAGTACAGGTGTTTTGGTAGTCCCAGGTAAGGGTTCTGAGCAGTCATGCATGATTTGTTGTGGAGGCAAACAAAACCATGCATCCATCCATCCATCCATCCATCCATCCATCCATTCATTTTTTTATTTAGTGAATGCAAATGGGATGCATTTAAAGCAAACTGCTGGGGACCAGAAGCTGGTGCTACATTATTTGCAACTGTTTTTTTAAATTATGTATTGTATATGTAGTGTATAAAATATATCAAAGTGTCACAGTATAAACTAATTTTGGGTCATGTCATCAGAGTCATCTTATTTTCTGTTTGCTGCAATTGGCCACTTTTTACTCCTGCCACTTTCTTGTACTCTGAAACGTAGAAATTCAGCAGATGAAATGTTCTGCATCAAGTAAGTTCTGACCATTTAATCCCTCGGTTTCTTCCAATTTCAGAGTGCACAGGGACATATCACTTTGTTGTGCTATGGACAATTTCCCAGTAGGAGGACTAATGTCACTGTGCTAAATGTTAGTGACGTGTGTCAGAACCGCCCCTGTTCAGAGGACTGTCCTTTCGCTCTCTAATATAACGTCATGGGATGCCGGTGGCCACATGTAATATTAATAATACTGACTTACGTGAAGGTTATTCCGTTAGACTTGGTCTTGTTGAAGTCCCTCCGCTGCGGGGACGGCCTATGTTAGTCACCCGTTTCGTACTTTAACTGTGTCATCACAGCCTCACAAGCGCTACTATCCTCAGAGGAGGTGACAAAGGGAAGATTATTAATTAGAATGGCGGCATCACAATTTAATTCATTAGCAAAGTCATCATTTGTAGACAAAAAGTAATTTAGATTCACAGAGATCTGTATAAATACTGACCTATGCCAGTCATATATGTATATATGTGTAAATAAAAGTAATGTATATATGTTTAAAAAGGGTGTAAAATACGTCTGAAATAGAGTGTAGCATACAGTATATATTTTTATGTAATGGGATTTGATTTTTTTTTTTGTTCTAATCGTACTGTAGAGAAGCTTTTTTCATATAAGCGTAGGCAGCAGCATCCTTTCGTGGAAAAGGCTGTCCCTTCATTACGTTTACACAGTTTCGTACGTATTTTAATGCGTTTAACAGAGAAATTCACAGGTACACGCAGAGGAAGGGAGCAAGAGACCGAAAAAAAGCCTCGGCCCTGCGTTTTCCATTCAGGCCCAACGGGCTCGGTTGTGTTCGTGATAGTTGAGCTCATCATGTTCCCACGCTGAGGAAGCTTGTTCATGGACTGGAGTCGTGGATGAAAAAAAAAAAAAGAATTTATACAGTAATAAGGTCACGTTTTCTTCAGGTTTTAAAGGGCTACTTCAGTTATGATCCGGACGTATCATAACACACAAAGATTAAGCATTATTTATTATCTCAGTAGCACAACAAAGTAATACTCCCACACTTCCTAGAGGACATCCTTAGTTTGGTTTGCTTTATCGTTTTCTCCTAAAAGGAATGTAACGTGTAAGGGGCAATATTTTTTTCGTAATTGATTTCCTTTTTAAATGTATGTATTTTAACTAATAATGATAACAACGATCTGAGGTTGGTTTGCTTCTGAATGTCATTTCTTCCAGGTTCTTTTGATAGAAGTTAGCTTTATTTCATCTACTTCTGCTTATTTTTTTTTTTTTACCGCCTTTTAAATACTGAACGTTTACATGTGCATCGCCGTAATTTTATGCGCGCGTCCGTATCGTATGTTCGTCGTTGTTTTTTGTCGAATTTCTGAAGGGAATCATTGCGCGCACAAGAAGGATAGACTCGACCTGCTAAAGCGAATGCCAGCGGTATTCTAATAAAGGCTGAAAAGCAGTATTTTTGTGTGTGTGTGTGTATGTGTGTCACATTTTCTGTCATGCTGTGGACTGAGTAATAAGTGTTGAAAATGTTCTTGCCAAAACCCTTTTCCTTTGGTGCGCAGTTTGTCACTGCTTAAAATATACTATTTATTTATGTATTTATTTATTTATTTATTTTCTTTAATGAATGAATGTTCTTGTCATTAGCCCTGTTACAAGTAACTACGTGGTTGCGGTTTATATTGTCGTCAACGAATATAATTTACCCGGAAATACTTCACCGGCTTCGACTTAAAATTTTCCTGTTCCGTTACAAAACGCGCGCGTAAGGTCGTTGTCCGATTTTTGCACATCACGTGCGTTCCCTTCGTTGCTGGAACACTTTGTGGTTCGGTAATGTCTGGATCAGATGACTAGTAGCAATTTAAAGTTGCCTAGCCCCTAAAATCATCTATTAATTTAAGTGGTAAACTGAGAAATTAGACGTAATAATCTACCAGTTATTACATTGATTTTCTTTTCTGTTTCTATGATACATTTATACCCTATCGTGTGTGCTGTCTTGATGTTCTTCAATTAAAGGAAAAGTTATAAACATATATGTAAACATAGTAATTAATTGTAAAGCTATTTTGGGCCATTTTAATTATAAGTACTGTGATAAACTTTTTGTTTGTTGTTTTTTCTGGTCTTTGTTTTGGGTGGGATGGAGGTATTTTGTCATAGTGCTCTTTTTTTTTTTTTTTTAACACTTATATTACCTTTGATTTCCATTGATGTGTGTACTATATTCCAGATTCATTTTAATTATGTTCATACTTAATCAAAGCAAATGAAGAATAATGATGTTTTTTATGACTGTGTAATGCTGTGTTGTCCAGATTCTGTATAAAATCAAAAATATATATGATATATCCAGTATCTGACAGTCAACTGACGACTGTGTTATTATCTGATGTAATTAACAAAATGCATAATGTTAGTGTTTTCAAACACGCTGAAAAATCTTTAAAAATGATCAAAAAAAATCACTTAAGATGTTTGTGATATCTTGCATGGATAAGATGTACTTAGTGCATTGAGAACCGTTGTTGAGCTCCGTGGTTAAAGGGATTTAGACCTCTTCTTTATGTTTCTTCCTTACTTCTTTCTTTCTTCCTTTCTTTCTGATTTCCCCGGGTTAAGGAAGTCTGTGTTTACTGGAAAGTGTCCCTATCTCCACTCTGTTTTCATACTGTATATACATGTATTTTCCAAGGGTTTGCTCTATATGACATATTACAGAAGGTTATCAAACATGCCCAGAGATAGAACATTTCTATCCCAGTTTTCTTCTGCACTGATTGAATCTAGGACTAGGAAACACTAGAGGAGTTGATTAGGGCAGCAAATACAGCAGGTTAAAGACAGGGACCTACCTACACACTACAGGTTATGTGCTGAATTCCTAGGAAGGGCCCTTATACAGCAGCAGACCCTTAAGGAACTGCTTCAGTGGAGTGTCAGCTGAATGAAGGAGTGTGAATAATGACTGGATAAAAGTATCAGGAATTTTTTAAATTATTTTATATATATATATATACACACACAGTATATTCACTGTTACTATATATAATAACACTATGACACTATACATATATGATATAATAGTATATCTATCTATATATGATAGCAACTTCTGGTATGTATATTAACTTTCTGAATAAATTATATTCAGTTACTTGGGAATTTAGTAACTGTGATGAAATAAATCCAATTTTAAAAGAAAATGATGCAGAGAATAATATTTTAAGAAATTTACTCTGGTGTTGTGTTGAACACCATTTGACAAAAAAGTACATGGCAAAAGTACACTTCAGATTACTTTGATCTCTTTACTTCTCCCTTTCTTTCTTATCTAAAAGGAAAATGAATCAATGTTTTCTTTAATTATTAGCTGATTATCTTTGATGATCTAATGTAAGGATTCAGAATCTTCTGTCAGTTAGAAGATGGACTGCAATGAAAATGTAAACAATATTTTATTACCTTAATGTAAATGTTTCATATGTGTGATTTTTTTAATATTGTTGGAAAAAAAAGTGATTTCACAGACTCCTCCATCCTCATGGTGCTTTTTTCTTATCTGTAACTTTTTATTTTATGTCTTTAACATTCTTAGCTATGCATTACTGTTAATTCTACTCCAGTTTATTGTTTTGAACAAATTTAAATCACTTCGATCATCCCAAGCTGTCTTCCCTTGGGACAATAATGAATGTACCTAATGCACAAGAACATACACAGAATGATTGATTGGAATACTGTATTACTCATTTTTGTTTCCGTTTCTTTTACTTATTTCTGTATCTTAGAGGCAGTAAATGTCATTAGCTGACAAATGATACTGTTATAACAACCCTGACATTATTTCCCTGCCAACCTGAATTACATGGGTATAATTGTTGTTTTGTTTTATTTTGTTTATATTTGTTTTTTTCCCTGCAAGGACTGCTTAAATTATGGTTGCAATGTCAAAGGTTTTGGTAATGCAAAAATTATTTTAAAAAACCATGTATAGACTCAGATCATCTGGATAAAAGGTACAATTTATACATGAATCAGAAAGTATTTATTTCAATTTTGTATCTTTCCATTTTAATACATTATAATGTTGTGACTGAAATGAAGAATATAAAGTATTCATTTTATTGAAGACTTTGTGTTGTGTATTTTTTATTGCTAAGCAATGTTTATGCAGAGGTGGGTAGTAACAAATTGCATTTACTCCATAGAAGAAAGTGACAGAAATGTAACGGAGTAAAAGCACATCTTTTTTCTTTACAGATGTACTCAAGCTGATTTTTTGAGAGTAATTTTTGATATTGATACTTTTTACTTGAGTACATTGTGGCTGTCAGTCACAGGCACGTTTGTGGTGAAGCATTAAACATGTCTTCGCCATCAGTGGACTTTTTTTGTTGGTTGCGCTGGCCACGTTCACCAGTAGCGAGAGCAATCAGAGTTTAGTGTTGACCAGCCAGAGTTACAGTTCAGTTTCTTCCTGATCTACATTTACATTTATTCATTTGCAGACACTTTTCTCCAAAGTGACGTACATCTCAGCAAAAGTACAGCTTATGCATTACATAGGAGAAAGAGACATGGCTGCAGACATGTGATTCTTAAGTAAACCTAGTTTGTTACTTTCCACTTGATGCACCGATGTTCATCAATCAAGTAGGTGCATAAAACGCAAGACAGATGAATCCTGATGACCTCCTGCCAATTTTTTCTTTGTTTTTTTTTTAAGAATAAGGTACACAAACAAACAATCACATACAGTGCCAGAGTAGCGGCTGTGTACAGGCTTATCTATCTGACCTAACTGACAACCTAGTTCACTTGCTTCCAAGACAGTTTACAGAGGAAAAAATGTGACTTGAAATATGTTTAATACATTAAGAATGTGTTTTTATTTCCTCTACACTGTCCATTGAATTGTATCAGAGTTAAACAGGTCTTTCTTTTTGAAATGAGTTACAGGACAAGTCCCTCCTATATTATTATTACAAGTATATAGAGTACGATTCTTTGCATTAATGCTTGCAAACATTAAACATACATTAAAATCTTGAGAAGATGTATAAAAATTAGTTCATTTGTATTATTAATAATAATCAATAATTAAAATTGTTGGTGTTATTTGTCTGAAATATATTTTAGTTTACTCATAAGGGGGTAGCACGAGCATGTAGCACGTGCCCGGTGAAATAGAGAGTGTAAAGGTCAGCAAAATGCAGTACAAAGGTTATTTTTTGAAGGTTAATTATATTTTATTTTGGTGAATTATAATTCAAGTTCAAGTTTTATTTGTCACATACACAACTATACTTAGTACAACTTGCAGTGAAATGTTTTTCTGACTGTCCATAATACAGCCTGGTAGTAGAGATAACATAAATGAGGTACTACAAATAAAGTAGAAATTAGAAAGATATATATATATATATATATGTAGTGGTCTAAAAATGTGGAATAACTCATATTATGAATGGTTCAGATAATTATCTATTTCCACTAACTGGAAAACTTTCACGTTGGGTAACATTATGACAAATGCTCACTGATGGTGAGGTAATTTAATGTCAGATATAACTTTTGAATGGTTTTAGCAGATTTTCCTACTTTTATAATAAAGCTATAAGAGAATATAACATAAAAATGTTATATTAGCTACACATGTACCTACACTTTAGTGTGTTGTCATCCTTGTCTACCAAAGGGTGTCAGTGTAAGTGTACATGCCATACACTCTACGGGTCTGCCTTTTTTCCATGTGTAGCATCTGAGCTCACCGTCATTTTTTGTTAGTTATTTATTTGGACTGTTATTTGTCTCTGCCTTTTCTTGTAGGTAGTGTACTTGTTAGGGACTATGACTTGTAACCTAGAGGTAGTCTGTTCAAATTCTGGTCACTGTCATGATGCCTTTGACGGGTATTTATTGTGAATAGTTCACAATAAATACCCCTGTCAAAGGCATCATGTAATTTACTGCAAAACGGCTTAAAGTCGCTTTGGATAAAGGCACCAGCTACATGGAAAACAAGTGGTGTGACTGTGGGATAGTGGTTAGAGCTTCCAGGATGCAGTCAAAAGGGCATGAGTTTGAATCCCTGCTCATGCTGTAGTGCCCCTGATCAAGGCACTTACCCTAAATGTCTCCATTCAACTTATTCTGCTCTATAAATGTGTAAATCACAGCAAGTAGCTTAGTCTAAACAATTAAAACTGTTCAACTTGGACAAAGGAGTCAGCTAAAAGAGTTATATTTGCGTTTATTTCATTAGTCGAACAGACAGCGTCTGATTTTGTTTGCGCAGCAGATTTAAATCATTTGAAACTTGAGAGTTAAAGCAGTAACAGTGTTACGTAGCTGTCAGTTATATTATAATGTATAATGCCACCGTTCGTAACATTAAAAAACTTAATTTGACTCAAGAAGTTTCGGCACTTGAGTACTTTTTTGACACGATATTTTTCTACTTTTACTCGGGTAACTCTTCAAAGTCGCGCTTAAAATAAAAATAACAAATTCTACACTCAAAGACAACATACTCAACAAACAAAGTCGTACTCAAAAATGAATGAACTCCACTCTCTCATTGAAAAAGGACTCGCCGCTGCGCGCGCGCGCCCAAATAATTATTCACCCGCGTCACGCGCCATCTAGTGGCGGCCGCCGTAATTGCGGTTGCACGGCATACAGTTATTCGCATTCATTGAAAAGAGTGTGATGTTTAGGAAAAGAAAGGTGTTTACGTGCGGGATCAGCTGCCCCGTATAAGACGTAAGAATGTGTAGAAATTCGCAGAAGAGTTTTGCACAACTAAAGCTGGTCCAGACACTCTCAAGTGTGTCTTTTTTTTTCCCCCTGCGGTCGATTCACAGGGCGCTCCGAAGCGGGTAGTTAACGCTGCGCCGCGATGCACGCTGGGAAAGTTGTCCTACGCCCAAAATGGCGGCAGGGTTGAAAAGTTGATGATGTTTAAAATCCAGTTAGTACACCCACTCTTTTTAAAAAAACCCGCGTGTGTGTATTTATATAAAAGTCCTCGCTTACTAAAAGAGAAGGAAGCGCCTCGCAGAATAGGTGCGGCGAGCAGTGCGGGAAAGCGAAGTTTAGTCAGTGTTATCCGGGAAAGTTGGCGAGCTGGGGGCTCTTTCGTTGCTCAGTAACGCTGCTTTTTGCATGGAAAGTGACACTGTGTGTTCTTATAGCGGCCGCGATGTCACCGAGACCTTCGAGACCTCGGCTGCGAAAATGATGACGAAGAGGATCTGCAGATAGAAATGGAGGATGAAGGGAAAAAAGCAAAGAAGGTAACTTTCCCCGCGAGTAGACTAGTTGTTAAGTGCTGGGTGTTTCGGTGGGCGGCTCTAGTGACATTATTATCTTTGCCTCATTTTCTACCTTTGCTTTGTGCCTATTTTATATTTTCATCCGACGACGTCTCTTTATATTGGATTAACGTCTTATGTGTGCGCAGTCAGTGTTGTAAATAAATGTAACTTATTGGCCGCTATGTATCTAGATGATGATGATGATACGCCTCTAAACAGCTTGCTCCTTTTCACTCACGGCTTCGGTCGATGACGTCAGCTTTATGCAACGCAGTCGCAGGAGGAAATAGTTTCTCGCAGCGGTGACGTCACTCGACGAATGGATGACGTAGTGAGGAGCCGTAAACACAGTTGTACTGTACTGTTTCTCGTTTTCCGTTGTCGTTTTTAACAGTTTTCAATAAACTTTAAAACATCCAGAATAATATTAAGCCTGTATTAAAATGTGAGATAAAAACACAGAAACTGGAGGTTCATTTTATGTGCTTTATCACTGATATATTGATACAGGTTCACTGGTTCCAGTCTTTTTGTGTGTGTTCTTGCTAGTGCTTCAGTGTCATAGTCGGTTATTGCAATGCTGTCATTCACATCACCGATTAGAGAAGAGATATGACAGAAGTAACTGAAACGCGGGGGGTGCGGTGGCGCAGTGGGTTGGACCACGGTCCTGCTTTCCGGTGGGTCTGGGGTTCGAATCCCGCTTGGGGTGCCTTGCGACGGACTGGCATCCCGTCCTGGGTGTGTCCCCTCCCCCTCTGGCCTTACGCCCTGTGTTGCTGGGTTAGGCTCCGTGACCCCGTATGGGACAAGCGGTTCTGAAAATGTGTGTGTAACTGAAACGCAATAATTTTTTGAGACTGACAAAGTTACGAAAGAAGAAAATAGAATATGAGTGCATACTGGAAGAATATTCAAGCCTTATCAGGGGAACAATGTCATTGTCTCCCTGGAGTGTTGGGGTTTTCCATAAGGCACAGCCACGCCTCTGCAGGGCACATCCTGGCTCTGATTGCCTCTGCTTTTCTTCTGATTAAGAAGGTGAATTGTGTCAGGATACCATGCCCACCACACTTTGTGGCATGAGTGTTTGCCTGGGGAAACGGGAGGCGTTAAGGGCTCAGACAGCAATGTGCGTCACAGATGACTTTCACGTTTTTTTTTCTTCTTTTTTTTTTTAAAATTTAAACTGTAGTCCTCGGGAGGCACAGTGGCATGCTGGGTTTGGCCAGTGCCCGCTGTGTAGCGGGTCTGGGGTTTGATCCCTTCCTGGGGTGCCTTACAGTGGGCTGGCGTCCCATTTAGGGTGTGACCCCTTCCTCATCGGCCTTGCGCCTTGTGTTGCTGGGTAGGCTCTGGCTTGCCGCGACCCTGCTTGGGACAAGCGGTTGTAGGCACTGCCTGTAATCCTCCACACAAGTGCACTGAGTGTCTTTGGATGTAACTATAGACCTGCAGCTATTTAAGATGTTCTTGTGTGTTGTCATATTTTCTTTCTGTCCTTGTACGTAATAGATTTTGTAATTGTAATGTATGGACTCTGTTGCTGCTCTGTTGTACTGTTTAATACTGCATATAATCAAAATAGAGATTGTAATATTGAAATGTATAGCAAAATTTTTAGGTTTTTACAGTTGCTGACAGCTTATTATGAATTAATGGTGCATTTAGAACACAGTAATGCTGCTGGAAGTATAATTTGGTGGTAGCTATATAGAAATGTTTTAATTAGGCCATCCACTGAAGAGCACTGACATTTGAGAAATGCACTTTGTCCAAATCAGATATTTAGTTTTGCAAATTTGTGTACAGGGTAGAAGTTAATGGTTGTTGTTTTAACTCCCAGGAGAAACCCTGTTGCAGTATGACTCAGCCCTCATATAACAGGATCCCATACAGTGCTGACACTAAGAAATTGCTACAACAGCTTATGAAATGTGTACCCTTTCAATACATCAGCCTTATTATTCAGTACTTAAGTGGCATTTGTCCAGTTTATGTGATCATTTTATTTCCACAACAGGTGGAAGAGAGTTGATATAATAATACCAGTCAACTTTTTTTCTCATGTTATTACAGCCAGTGGCAGCTTTTTAAAAGGAACAATTCTATACTGATGCAGCACAGTTGCTACATGGCTTTCAGGCTACCTTGCACACTGGAACAAAACAGTTTAGTGCAGGAAAGGAAAGAGAGTGGCCTTTTAAAAAGGGACAGTTTAAACCCAGGTAAAATTTTATGTGATGCGTCACACCTGTTGCAGAAAAAGGAGTTTGTTAGTAGCAATGCTTTTTTTAATCCAAAAAGAGGAAATGGGAACACTGATCGTTAAGCATTTCTTCAGAATGAGAACCGCACCATTTACATTTAGATTTATTCATTTAGCTGATGCTTTTAAGATACCTAGAATTATTTACCCTTTTATACAGTTGGGCAATTTTACTGGAACAATTTAAGGTAAGCACCTTGCTTAAGGGTTCTACAGCTGGAGATGGGATTCAAACCTGTGACATTTAAGTCCAATGGCAGCAGGTCTAACCACGAGTCAGCCAGCTGCCCTAAAAACACAAACTGTACAGGAAAGGGGCAAAGCTCTTTTAAAAACATAAGATATGCGGTAAATAAGATAAAAAAGATAACTTACAAAGTCACCATGTTCTTCAATTTTTAGTATGGGGTGTCACCAACAGAAAAAATCTCTGTAGTTGTTTCCTCATTGGCATTCAAATCGTGTTTAAATTATCAGAAAAATCCATGAGCCAAATATTCAATGTATATTTTACAGGTAGTTGTTGGTAATTGGGGGGGGTGCGGTGGCGCAGTGAGTTGGACCGGGTCCTGCTCTCCAGTGGGTCTGGGGTTCGAGTCCCGCTTGGGGTGCCTTGCGACGGACTGGCGTCCCGTCCTGGGTGTGTCCCCTCTCCCTCTGGCCTTCCTCCCTGTGTTACCGGGTAGGCTCCGGTTCTCCACGACCCCGTATGGGACAAGCGGGTCAGAAAGTGTGTGTGTGTGTGTGTGTGTGTGTGTGTGTGTGTGTGTTGATAATTGGCTATTGGTTACCAAAATTAAAAGAAAAGCGAGAAAGAATTTTAATTACATCGGTTGGTGTTTTCGTTGCCATGCTTAAAATGCCCTCTGTTTTGGTGTTTTAATTTTAACATATTCTTTTAACATGAGGAATTTGCCAAACGGGGTGATTTTGAACCCTCTTTTGTAAGGGACTGGTGTGATTGACTGGCTAAATATGCTTGGTAAGCAAGTGAATAAACTGTTTAAAAAATATTTTAAATGTATATTTCATTAATGACATGAAAGGATGCAGTAAAGCAAATGAGTATCTTCTTCCCAGCAATTATTTAATTTAGGTTTTCCCAGTCTTATTCCATTGTTTGCATGAAGGAAAGACATTTAACTTAACTGAACATGCACCTGATATTTAAAAGATAAGGCCTCATGGTAGTACTTTTATAGAGATTGCAGATTTGAAGTAATATTCCTAAGACAATATATATCGTATAGATTTAAAATATTTATTACTGTTTGATATGTTCTCTTTGTAGAGAAAAGGCTATTCCATTTCAGGCACATATTTTCCCTGAAGTTGCACAGGAGAATATAGGGCAGGGCTCAGAATTGCCAAGCAGGATATGACACCCTCCTTGTAGACAAACGCAGAGGAGAACACGGTGCAGAATTCACAGGGGATCTTCAGAGCAGGGAGCTCCTACTGGGCTTGAAACCAGCGGAATAAACAGTCCAGTGGCAGTTATCCGCTGAGGTCCGCCTTGCGCTGCTCTTCAGCTTTTAGTAAAAGTTTGTCCCGCACTCCGTTTCTCACAGCACTGGCGAGCTGTCTCTGCTCTGGAATGCTTTCTGGCCCTTTGTTTTTCCTGCCTGCAGTTGATCTCAGTGCTTTTCGTGTGTGTGTGCGCGCGCACGCGCAAGAGAGACGGAAAGAGCCTTCTCTGGCTTCAGTGTAATGGTAAGTAGGTCTTACTTTTGTTTTGATTATAATGTTGAAATTAGTATTTAGCCATGTTTATATTATATTATAACACATTGTAAAATGTGTAAGAATAGCAGAAATAAGGAGAACTTACATTTTGTATATAAGATGTTGTTCTCCACGGTGACTTTTTTTTCCATAATATGGAGTGCTCTTTAGTTTGGTTACTGTAGGTGGCAGCATTCTGTACTTTTTCATATACAGTTTTTTTTTTTTTTACAGAAATACAAGCTTAGCTCATATAATGAGGGCTTCTTTCAGGAGAATTTCAAGTTCTGGGATAAAAAGTTGTCAACTCACATTTAGAAGAATTGGATTTTCAATAACTGTGAGCATCACACAAGGCAAACGACAGCTAAAAAGCAGCAGAATAAATTAAACAAAAACAAAAAAAAACATTTCAAGTTTGAAATGTACTGCATCAACGTAATTAATCCATTGTCACTCACCACTTGCCCATTACTGTACACACAGGGCATGAGGCATGATGCAAGTCCATTAAAGGGCAATAACACTCACACTCATTCACGTTCATTCACTATGGGCAACTTGATCACTAGTTCACCTGAAACGTGTGTCTTCGGTCCGTGGAAGGAAACTGGAGCAACTGGAGGTACCAGATGCTAATGCAGCAGGAACATGCAAACGCTACAAAAACTGATCTGGGTTTGAAAACTTGTCCGAACCCAAGCCTCGAGTGTTTTGCGGCACCTGCTATGCCACCATGCAACAAAATAAGAAAATAATAGGCAAAAGGGGAATGAAGCTCACAAAAATGTTGGCTATGAGCAGTTGTGACTTTCTGCACTTGATTTTGAATTAGACTTTCTCTGTGTTTAAAGGATAAGGCAAGATGTTTGCATGTTGAAAAAATTGTATAAATAGGGAATTAATCAACATAGGTCTTGCTGAATAGAAACATGACTGCTAAACAATTAAACGTGAATGTTTTACACTTTTATATAAATACAGGCTCTAGAGCAGAAAATGGATTAAATAAATGTCTTAATCATCTGCATTTTATTTTTACTTTTGTACATCTTTTTCTGAGGGTTTTCAGGGACCTAAGACATGAATAAATGAAGGGCTACCTTTAATAAGAAACTTTTATTGATTGTGACATAGTGGTCTGATTTATTATCAAATGAAGTTATGAACAGAGTTTTAGTCCCAGTTCTGTTTGTAAATTGAGAACTCGGTGTTTAAATTTTTTGAGACACCCTGTCTTTAGGTGTCAGAAACCCAAATACTGAGGAAAGGCAAGATGTTTGCACAGTTATTTGAATGACTCTGCTTATGGTTTCTCTCATTTGTAATGTATCATTGTTCTTTAGTTGAACTGTCTTATGTTTGGCTGGCATTCAGTAATACTATTAAATAAACTTTGTTAGCCTCTGATACACATTTATTACAGATTTTTTTTTTTTTAATCTGGTTTAACCATTATGACAGAATACTGTAAATATGCTTTACACTTTAAGTGTGGTACATGGTCAGCCCTCTGTTAGCCTCCCTGTCTTTTGAGAGGGAAATTCAGGGAGGTTTGCCCCAAGTTTAAAAATCTTCAATACTTATATCCTCGGCCATCCATTTACTTCTCATATTCCTTTATACCATAGGGTATTTCTAACGTCTATCAGAAACATATTGTTTTATTCTTTAGGTACAGGCAAGCAGCAGTTATAGAGGGTGTAAGAAATATTCAGCAGGTGACGGGTTATCCTCTGTATTAGGACGTAAGCCAGTTTAACTTCCAGGACTGAATTTATTTTGCTGATGCTTGTTTGGGGGGGTGCGGTGGCGCAGTGGGTTGGACTACAGTCCTGCTCTCCAGTGGGTCTGGGGTTCAAGTCCTGCTTGGGGTGCCTTGCGATGGACTGGCGTCCCGTCCTGGGTGTGTCCCCTCCCCCTCTGGCCTTACGCCCTGTGTTACCGGGTAGGCTCCGGTTCCCCGTGACCCTGTATGGGACGAGCGGTTCTGAAAATGTGTGTGTGTGTGTGTGTGTGTGTGTGTGTGTGTATGTGTGTGAGTGTGATGCTTGTTTGAATATTTTTTTTTTTGGGGTTAAGGACTTGATGTCTCTGGTTTTAGCCTGAATTTTCTACCACTAAGTATAATTTACAGTGTAATTCCACAAGATTTTCCACCTCTTCTGTAGACAGTTGGCATTTGTCCATGAGTCACCTGTGTAGCCTGCTCTCACCTCGTACGTGCTGATGATAATTAAATATTAATATACTTGCAACTGGATGCTTTTCCATTGAAATGTACCACTGTAAAGAACCCCACCTGTTGATGGGATCATGTACTGTGATAACTGATTATTAGACTAACAAAGAATTGGCGTAGTCCCATTAACATAATGCCTTTCTTTTTTGTTTCCCCCCCACAAAGGCTTAAAGAATATAATAGTGCAAATTAGAATTTTCTATGAACACATTTTGAATTTCACCTGCAAGCGTTTCCAAATGAATATAATACTGCTGTGCTGTCAGATTTTTGAAGTCTTTTAAAAAGTAGGGTTAATCCCTTAAGCCCATGATAATATTACAGTAAAAGTCATTAATGCCAGTCTAAAATGTTCTCTAAATGATATTTGAAGCCACTGTAGATAATGGCATCTATATTATGGAACAGCCAAAGCCCAAAGTGAAAATCTGTGTGTAGATGTGAGCTGAAAGTGTGTTCACAGGAAGTAGTGGTTACTCTGCTTCCTGTTCAAGTTCTGTGTAGCCTCTCAGGGTTCAAGACGTTTTTCTGGTGTGCCCTTTGAAACGTGCCATTTGCCGTTGCATGGCATGTAGACGTGCTCTCAGCTAGCCAGCAGCACCAGCCGGACATCTTCTCCTGATCTCTTCAGGACTTGCATGAACTTACATGGAGAATGAGGTAGGGAGATGGCGTGTCACTGAGCTGCTTGCCCTGAGGTGCGAGAGAGGAGATTACGAGTAGTTCTTACTTTTTCTTTTGTTTCTTCTCTCTGGCTGTCTGTCTGGTTACTGTCAAACTTTTTGCCGTTGGAATGTACATTTTGTCAGTAGGACGGATATTTTCAGCGAAAGAAAAAAGGCATCATTCTATGACGACCTTGCACGTCTCAGTGTTCGGCTGAAAGGAAGGAAAATGTTAAATGTTTCACCATAACAAAAAAAAACTGATGGTGGTGTACCCGTATTAGGAAGTGTACTTCTGAGAAGTTTTTATTCCTCCTGAAATGACACGATGTCGAGCGGAAGGTGATGCTGACAACTTAAATACAAGTTTCTATAGTTTTTTTTTTTTTTTTATTTTTTTATTTTAAATTGTCTGCAGTAATAATTCTAAAAACCAGAGTATGACCAAGAAAATTGGCAGTAGTACAGCACAGCGCATGCACGTTTGGATGAGTCTTCTTCACAGTTTTTAACAGAATATGAGTTTCAGGAGCGTTACATTCAAGAATGAGCTTGATTCACTTCAGTGGCATTGCTGTTTGCTAACAGACGTATTGCCATGTAAGGAATATTAAATTCGGCATAGAGTGACAGAATTGCTTGTGCTGCACCCGAGATGTACCGTATGTTCCGCCGCACCCCGCGACCGAGTACCACAATGAGACCCGCCTTTCCTGAGTGTGCCTTCCTTTTATCTGTCAGAATTGCTTCATTTGTTTTCCTGAACCAATGATAGAAAAAAATACCCCACATAAGGAATTTTGTAGTTCTGTTACTCAGCAAAACATGCTGTCGGGTATTTGTTAGTTTATACCTAAAAGAATTCTCATTTGTGTTTGTTTATGGGGTAGATAGAACCGGAGGTTACTGGTAATGCTGGTGAAATGAAGCCATGTCCTTGGTTGCCAGTTGTTGATGAGATGTGCCTCCTGTTACACAGCCTGGTATCGCGTCTCCGTTCAAGCGCGTCTTCCTGAAGGGGGAGAAGGGGAGGGACAAGAAAGCCCAGGAGAAGGCGACGGAGCGCCGGGCCCTGCACACCGTCTCCCTGTCCTTGCCTGATCACCGTGTGGACCCTGAGGTCCTGCTCAATGACTACATTGAGAAGGAAGTGAAGGTCAGGACTCTTCCGGATGCTGTTATTTTTTGTCGAGTACATATAAATACACACATTTTTGTGCTTTAAAAATCTTAAGAAAATACTTTTAAGATTTTTCATTTAAAAAGTTCATATGGTGAGTCGTATTGTGGAAAGTAACAAACTAACTGTACTTAAGAATCACACCTCTGCATCTAAGTGTCTCTTTCTGCTAAATTCAGAATCAGAATCAGAATGAGCTTTATTGCCAAGTATGTTCGCACATACAAGGAATTTGTCTTGGTGACAGGAACTTCCACAGCACAGACAGAATGACAGTGACAAGACAGGTGAGAAGATAGAGTATGTGAGCAAGGGATAAAAAATATTTAAAAATATAAAGTACCCAATATACAAAAATAGTCACTAGATACAAATGCAAGGGAGTGTGAGTAAGAGAAATGATGTGATAAATAGTTATAAATAGCGTTGTGTATTGCACTGGTTTACTCTCTAGGGGAGAGATTTAGGTGTTCATGAGGTAGATGGCCTGAGGAAAGAAACTTTTCTTATGCCTGGCTGTCCTGGTGCACAGTGCTCTGTAGCGCCGGCCAGATGGCAAGGGTTCGAAGAGGAAGTGGCCTGGATGTGAGGGGTCTAGAATGATTTTGCTAGCCCTTTTACTGACTCTGGACGAGTGCAGTTCTTGGAGAGCTGGGGGGGGATGTGCCGATGATTCTTCCAGCAGTCCGAACTATCTTCTGCAGTCTTCTGATGTCTGACTCCGTAGCTGAGCCGAAGCAGACAGTTATAGAGGTGCAGAGGACGGACTCAATGACTGCGGAGTAGAATTGCATCAGTAGCTCCTGTGGCAGGTTGAACTTCCTCAGCTGGCGAAGGAAGTACAACCTCTGCTGGGCCTTCTTCACAATGGAGTCTATGTGGGGCTCCCACTTCAGGTCCTGTGAGATGGTGGTGCCCAGGAACCTGAATGACTCCACTGTTGCCACAGTGCTGTTCATGATGGTGAGTGGGGATAATGCTGAGGTGTTTCTCCTAAAGTCTACGATCATCGCCACTGTTTTGAGCGTGTTCAGCTCCAGGTTGTTACGACTGCACCAGACAGCCAGCTCTTGGACCTCCTGTCTGTAAGCAGACTCGTCTCCATTCCGGATGAGGCCGATGAGTGTGATGTCGTCTGCAAACTTCAGGAGTTTGACAGAGGGGTCTTTTGCGGTGCAGTCGTTGGTGTACAGGGAGAAGAGCAGTGGGGAGAGCACACATCCCTGGGGGGTGCCAGTACTGATTGTGCGAGTATTGGATGAGAATTTTCCCAGCCTCACTATCTGCTGCCTGTCTGTCAGAAAGTTGGTGATCCACTGACAGACGAAGGTGGGCACAGAGAGTTGTGTTAATTTGGACAGGAGGAGGTGTGGGATGATGGTGTTGAAGGCTGAGCTGAAGTCCACGAACAGGATTCTCGCATAAGTCCCTGGTTTGTCCAGATGTTGCAGGATGTAGTGCAGTCCCATGTTGACTGCATCATCTGCAGACCTGTTTGCTCGGTAAGCAAACTGCAGGGGGTCCAGTAAGGGTCCAGTGATGTCTTTCAGGTAGTCCAACACCAGTTTTTCAAGTGACTTCATGACCACAAACATTAGGGTGACAGGTCTGTAGTCATTAAGGCATTAAATTAATGCACACATTGTGTTTTCTATGAGATGTATGTCACTTTGGAGAAAAGCATCTGCTAAACGAATACATTTAAATGTGGTGTAAATGTAAAAGGCCAAAAATATAATAATAAAATCAGTTGGTAACCAACTTTTGCGGATGTATTTTTAAAGTATTTAGGGCAGCTAACATCAGTTCCGGGATACTTGAATCCTTCCAGCCGGACTGAAGTCTTACAGTTGATTGACAATGCAAGGGTAAGGGATTTTTTTTTTTTTTTGGTATTTTTCACATTACTACCAATATGCCACTTGTCCACACTCACAGTAGGAGCTGATTTAATAATCTCCTCCATATATGTATTTTTTAACACCCTAAAATCATACCAGTACTTCTTTTAAAGGAGGAGTATCACTTGTACTGGTTTAGTTTATGCTGTAACTCAAACTAACTGTACTTAAGTCACACATCTGCAGCTATGTCTCTTTCTCCTGATGTAACGCACAAATTGTATTTTCTGAGATGTACATCGCTTTGGAGGAAAGCGTCTGCTAAATGAATGAATGTAAATGTAACATACAAACACGTCCTAAAGGAAATTTTGATTCTTTGCACAGTCTATTTTTCCTCAGCATGTGACCAGTCATACAGCAGGCAGTGCCCTGTTCTACAAATATGCCACCCAATTATGGATTGTTCAGTTTAGCATCCAAAGAGCTGCTGACATCTAAATAGGGGAAGTGGGCCAACGTAATATGCTTCTCTGCTGCCCCCAGAAATCCCATTTGCTCCCAGGCCAGCTGACAGTGGAGCAGGATGCACTGGTCAGCCTGTCTGCCTACAACGTCAAGCTAGTGTGGAGAGATGGGGAGGACATCATCCTCCGGGTGCCAATTCATGACATTGCCGCCGTGTCCTACATCCGCGACGACTCCCTGCATTTAATAATACTCAAGACAGGTATGCACTGGTATGCTTGAAGCCCAGTGTGCTAGCAAACAGCCATCAGTAAAAGGTGGTACCCTGCTGCTGTTCTTCACCACACTCATTTTAAAAGGCTGTCTCACCTGACATTAAATAAGCAAGAACAAAATCGATGAGGTGGTACAACATGTGTCATGTTTTGGAACAGAAGATGATGATTTGCATGCTTTGACCTTTGCTCTGCGCCTTTAGCCCATGAGCCAGGAGGGTCCCCTTGTCCCAGCAGCTGTGCAGACGTCTCCAAGTCCCAGACTTTGAGTTCGTTGTCGGAGAGCGGTGCCGTGCTGGTGGACCTCTGCAGTCTGCTGGTGCTTGCTGTGGAGAACAAAGTAAGTCTCCCCTCCCTCCTCTGCTCCACCAGCAGCTCTGTTACCCCCCATCGGGATCATGGTCGAGATGTCATTTACTTTTCAGAGGCTGCAGCACCCTGAGTTAGAGGTGTCAAATGGAAATAAGAGTTTCTGTCTAATGCCCAAATACACCTTCACCCCTTTATTACTTCCGTGTTTAGTATTTCTGCACAAACTTGAAATCCATTTCTACAGTCTGACTGCTGTGTAGCTTTCTTTAGTGTATGATATTTTCTTTTCTTGGATTTGAATTCAGAGGTTTCTGAAAGTTCACACTGTGCAGGCATATCCCTGTTACTGATAGGTTACTGATCTCACCGATCTCACCGTACTTGTGCTTACTGTAGGCAGCAGCTGAAGAACTCTGTTTACTTCTCAGCCAAGTCTTCCAGATCGTTTACACAGAGTCAACCATAGACTTCTTAGACAGGGCAATATTCGATGGAGCCTCCACACCAACCAGGCATCTCTCCCTCTACAGCGGTCAGTACACATTTGGTCCTACATCAAATTAAAGTTAGAACATTTGGGTTTTTTTTTAGTCCAGTTCCTATCTTGCCAAGTTGTATATTTGATTTTATGTGGGCTGCTGTTATATTTAATGAAGAACTTAAATGTTCAATACATTAAGTAAATATATGTTAAAGTCAATAGTTCTTCAGTTCTCTTTTTTTTGAACTGGCAGATGACTCTTCCAGCAAGGTGGATGTTAAAGAACCGTATGACACAGAAGAAGGCTCGTTGTAAGTCTTACCTTCATGTGAGGGTACTGTTTGCCCTGGTTTTAGAATACGGGAGTTTTTTTTTTCTGTCACTCGCATAAGTCGCATGTATGTTAAGCTGACGTTGTTGAGATATTTCTACGACTTGAAGAAAAACACTGTAAACCAGTGTTCCTTGTGTGAAGGTCTCCGTAAAAAAAAAAAAAACTCATCATTTATTAAAGTCATAGTCAGTGTGACATTCACACAATGGCATGTAAAGGAATGAGTGTGTGTCGCACTTCAGCCCCTTCCAGGGCACCATGGACACAGGGGGTAGTTCCAATACCTCGTCCCCCTCCACCCCGGCATCTCCGCAGACCAAGACAGCCAGCGACAGTGAGCTGAGCACCACCGCTGCTGAGCTACTGCAGGACTACATGACCACGGTAGGGCCACATGGCTTGTTCAGTGGGCTTGTGCAAGACATTTTACTGTTTCATGTAGTCTCAACTTTACCTGTTCATTCTGGACAAGCCAATTATTGAGCTGTGTGATCTAGCTCCATGAGGCTGTTTTAAGTGCATTTGCAGTGGTAGAGGGGACAATGGCACTTCATATGACCGCATGGACTGTGAGCTCTTGCCTTAATGCCTCCTCCTGTGTGTGTGGGCGTGCGTGTGCAGCTGCGGACCAAGCTGTCTTCGCAGGAGATCCAGCAGTTTGCCATGCTGCTCCATGAGTACAGGAACGGCTCCTCCATCCACGAGTTCTGCATCAGCCTGCGGCAGCTGTATGGGGACAGCCGCAAATTTCTCCTCCTGGGTAAGAGTGCGGACGTGCTCCTCTCAGATCCACAAGCTGCCTGCTTCGTTTCTGTGCGTTGTTCACATACACCATAGTACTTTAACAACTCATTATTACTATATGAACTTTAAATGTTTTTGCTCTTATAGTTTAATAATGGACATTTAATTCAGTATTTTATAATACGTCACATATTTCACTGCTGTTCTACGGTATTGTTAGACGATATTATTTAATGTTGTTGTAACCTTTTTCACATCCGTTGCTCTAGGCCTCAGGCCCTTCATCCCAGAGAAGGACAGCCAACACTTTGAGAACTTCCTGGAAACCATTGGGGTGAAGGACGGGCGGGGCATTATCACCGACAGCTTTGGGAGGTACCGGCGCACCATGAGCACCACCTCCAACTCCACCACCAACGGCAATGGGGCAACTGAGGGCTCCCACGAGCAGCTGCCGCCCGCCGAAGGCGATGAGTGGGACCGCATGATCTCCGACATCAGCAATGACATTGAGGCGCTGGGCTGCAGCATGGACCAGGATTCCTCCTGATGAGAGGGGCCAGTGCAGACATTCTGAAGACTGGACACCTCTGCAGCAGTATTGTAGCCATTGCCCAGTCCTCTCAATCTGTTGCCTTGTTATAGCCTGTGAAGCGTGAGGGCTGGTGCCTGAGCACTTCGAGCACACGGGTGTTCCTATATCGGCAGTATCTGCCAGTTCAGTACGGACATGTCTGAGCCGCCTTACAGAACCTATCTGGACCTCCAAACTCCAAAGACTTGAAGAAGTGCAGAAGTCTTGCTGTTATGCGTGCAGTTGTATTTTTTTTTTTTTTTTTTCTCCCCCCATTTAGTCCCCTCCATTCCCAAACCCACTTATTTCTGTATACAGAAATCTGAAGAAAGTATATGCGTAGCTCAAGTGATTGTACCTTAGCCTGAAGCATGTTTCATAGAATGATCTTGCTCTTCTCCAGCTTTGCAAAACGAACTCACTGCTGTAGCAGTGTGCAGAAATATCGGTCAAAACAGATTAAAGTTAGTCCTGCCACCATGTTTAGATCCCCAGTTTCACTCCAGAGCTTTGCGTACAATTAGATACATGTAAGCCTTAGTTTAGTCATCGGTTATTTGCTTTGACTGAGTGCTCCCGTTCAGAAATGGGAACAGAAACAGAATGTGACAAGGCCAGTCTATGGTTGATTTTTTTTTTTTTTTTTTCCTTCTTCTTCTATTCTAAATTATTTTTTTTTTCCTAGGCTGATAAGTTCTTACCATACCAAAGTAGCGTCACCCAGCTGTTGAGAGTGCCATAGGTCTCCATTCATTTCAGATGACTGGGTGACTGCCAGACACGCTTCTCGGCCCTTTGGTGACGACGTAGGGTGCTGCCGACCGAAGTGAACTTGTCACGTGCAGCAGGTTGTGCATTTAAAATCACAAGAAGGGTACTGTTCCTTGGTGATTGAGAAAGCCCCTTAACCTCACCCCTGCAGTGAATGTCCCACATTTAGATGAGTAATACGCAGATGTCACCAAATTGTCCAGCTTGCCCTAGCAGATTAAGCAAACTTTCTGAACACACGTTGTCCTTCATTTCTATCAAACGTGGGGTGATAATAAACAGAGCCTTAGGCCTACGTAAAAAACTGTGTAGTTTTCCATGAAGTACTGCTATGGATATGTGCTGCCTAGTGCAAAGTAGTGACTTATTTCTCAGTTATTGTATAATGATAATTAAAGTTTAAATTGAAGCTATGCCTTAAATAGTGGACAATTTTAAGTGAAAACATCTTTGAGATCTTAAAATGGAAAGCCAAGCATATATGTGCAAAAAGATGAAATGGTCTTGCATTTTTCCCATTTTCCACTCAACAGCTTGTTTGGCACAACTATTTTCTTAATTAAACTTGGTGATAAAAATCACTTATCACTTTAGGTTCTTTTTCTTCATGGCTGGACCTGATGTCTTGAACAGGCCTTCTTTCCACAGTAATTCCTCAATTTTCCTGGAGCTGAAATGTAGCGACACCCTTTGGTCAGTGTTGCATTTAGCTGGTTGTCCTTGGTGTGTTTTCTGAACCTGCTAACATTTTAACAGTAAGTTCAAGAAGAAAGGAGCCTTTATAAGTTCTTCACATATTATTTTACAGGAATTTCAGGGCAAACTCATATTTCACAAGTTCGAAGACCTTAACCTGTTTTCACAAAGAAAATAAGTCTTGACCTCTAATAAACACATTTTTCATGCACTTTTTAATGTCTATACAGTATAATTCATTTGAAGACCAGAACCTCATCACAGGATGCAAAGCTTTAGTTATCCATTTTAGTTTTTAATCGTATGATGTATGTCAGATATGTATATTATTACATTGCACTATATCAGTTGCTCTGTATGAGAGTGTATGCTAAATAAATAAATGTAAATGGAATTGCCTGTAACAAATTCAGTTTGTCTGCACATTATTTATAATCACCGGATGAAGCCAGTGCCATTTTGAAGTTTGACCTCTTTTGTTTCTATTGCAAATCTAAAGCCCAGATCTGTTGCCCTACTGTCTATCAGTGTACAATAGAAAGTCCAATCAAGAAATGAGAAATGCATTGTGTAGCTTTTTGGATACTACATTTGTACCCTACGTTATGAACATCTGATTTACATATTTTCAAACATATGCCCATTTACAAGTGTTTATTTTTAATTGCATTTTCTTCAGCGATCCATTATCAAAGAATGTGTGTTGTGGACTGAAAATGGCCTGCGTTTCCACTTTTCACCTGTAGGGGCAGCAAAACACAAATGCAGTAGGAACTTGAGCTTTGGGAGGTTCTACATGGAGCACATTCAGCATTTTTTTTTTTTTTTACTTTATTATTGCTACACAGAAAAACTGCATAATAGAGGTACATTAGTGTTATACAGTTCTTTTTTTAACAAAGTTCTATTAGTAATATGGTGACAAGAATGTTTGTGATGCATTGGTTAGTTCCTAGTGGCCAGTTGTGTAAAGTTTACCATGAGAAGCAGTCGGCATTTAAGGTGAAACACTTTGAAAACATTCTCCCACATAACCCTCCTTTACACTGCTGTTCATTTTCCTTTCACCTCTCTGTTTGATGGAAGAACCATCTCGCACAGCACATCATTTTGAACAGAAGATTGTGAAGATATTTTTTGTTTCCAGTCATTTTATCTTTAATGTTGCATCATGTTAATAAAAGATGATTAAATACACTAGCATAGATGTTTTATTTGGCATCACACTGCATATTTCAAACACAGAGGACCCTGCAATGATGAAATTGAGCTGTTGATGGAAACAGAATAAAGTCTTACTGCAAATCTGCATGTTTTTTAGGCTTTATCTGATGTTTTTAACAGTTCCTAACATGTGAATAAATCAAAGAATGAAGCCGTATTTTTAAGCTGTCCTTGAATGTGACAGCGGGTAGACATACAAACAGTTCTGAGTTATGAACAAGCTTTTAGTCCCAATTGCATTTATGAACTGAAATACAAGAGTACTGTTGCTCTGTAAAAGCACACATGCAGTGGCCATAAGTACAGCTAAGTACATGGTTTTACAGCCAGGTCAAAAATCCATGAATTTTGCATACTAAACTGCATGTCTAGTGTGATGCCTACATGTATTTTAATGTCTCAGGTACCAAGTTAAGCACTGTCATTCAGTGTCTGCCGTGCAGAATCAGGAATGTTTAAAATCTGTACAGTGACACGTGCAATGGACTTCTTATAAACAATTTTTTTTTTTTTTCCTGAAGGTTCATCAGTTTTATGGCTGTAAATATGAACTTTGTTTAATATTTTGTACATATTTTCTGCCTGTTACTACACAGAAAATGTAATTTCTGTACATTTTCATTTGGCATTAGTATAGTTCCTATCTATCTATCTATCTATCTATCTATGTGATTTTCCTTCACTGTTGCAGTAGCACAACAGGCACTTTTAGTGGCACTGCTGGATGTTTTCAAATATTTCTGGTTGTATTGACATATTTGCCTTGACTGTTTTAATAACTGCTTCCTCCAGTACGCAATTTTTCACACTGCGGTGTCATGTTTGCATGCCCTTGGGGTGATGCTTTCCACATTATTAAGACAGCAGGCTTAAAAGCATTCAGGGAAAATGCCCTTTAACCCTTTAGCCAAGGAATTTAATCTGATTTACAGTAAACATCCAAGCACATAGAGTCAGTGCGACATATTAATGTCAAATACTTTTAGTACCTTTGCTGTTCTCATTAGTGAATATACTTTTATTACGAATATTTCAGCTGGCTGGTTGGCAGTTACCTTTATTTTACCAGAGTGGCCTGTACTGCGAGTCTGTGAAATAATTGCATGCAGACAGAAGCTGTTTTTTCACGCGGGGCAAGGATATTTATATATAATTCAATAAAGACTTTGCCCAGGCCAATCAATTTAATTCAAAATGTTTGTGGATCTAGTTTATACCACTTCTACATCAACATCATCGTGTGTGTTTGGTATTTACTGCCTTCTGGTTCTCAAATGCAATTCAAAGCTGCCTGAACTAGGAGAATTTAGCTCCGGCATCATGCGGAGAAAAGATTCGCGGTTAAGGGCCGGAGGGAAAGCCAAGAATGCGCAGCCTTGTCCCGATGGTGACAAGTGACGGCTTCCTGTAGCGCGGTCCTCCCCCACGCTTAGCGACTGACGGCTTCGGTCGTAAGAGGTCGCGGCCTCTAAGCCAAGTCTTCTGTTTCTGGCACGTCGAGTTGTGTCCTGGCGACTGGGCCGAGAGCAGGACGTTGCCGGACGCGCCGAGCCAAGCCAGGGCGGTGCGACAGTGCCGGTCAGCGCCGACCTCGTGACGCATGACCGAGCTCAGCGTGAGCAGGGGGCTGCAGACGTTGCGTACGACTCCTATTACTGTTAAATCTGTGGCTGCAAACATTTTCAGGCTTCAGTACAAATTTCATCTGTGCTTGCATAGTTTAAAGAAGTGTGCTTTCACAGTTTAAGAAATTAACAATAAATTGCTGTTCAGTACATGCAGACATTTCTATATATTTGAATAGTTAGCCCTCTTCTGAATATAACAGAATATGTGCAGCCAATTTTTTTTTTTTTCTTTTCACATTTAACACATTGTGTTTCCCCTGCATAAATACACCAGTTGGGTAAGTGCTCAGCACACAGCTATATCAGGCCTGAGTTCCTGGGAGGAGGGGGGGAGCGGCACACGGTGACTAATGGTCAAGGAAATGATGACTGAAGTGACACTGACAACTCGATGTCCCCAAACTGAGACACAAGAAAATGAAAGAAAAAAAAAAAAAGAGAGCAATTCCTCATTGTGAATTAATAAACAAATATTAAACTAATTCGCTAATTTTAAAGAACCGCATTGCTGTTCAGGTGCCAGTTAAGTGCCTCAAAGTTCTATGAGTATATATAATAAAAACAGACATTCTGAGTGTTACTTTAACATGTGATGCATTTGGCACACAGGTAAAGCGTTAAATAAATACACTGTGGAGACAGTATTGCACACAGCAGTGAGCTGTTCTTATCAACCTGGGACTTTCACACAAAGGTAAAGAGATTAACTTGTTTAAAAATAGAGAGGATGCTTTTAAATTAGCCACTGGGTTTACCTTAAATAGGATTGTGTGGAAAGCACCTGCTCTCCTTGATGAAGCTTTCACACACCATCACACTGCATCCTGGAGAGCCTCCGCTTCCGTACACTTGCTCAGCCCGGTATTCTGGTACAGTAACGTAAGTATTTCAGCCACAAAGGAGAGGAAATTTCTCAGCCGACTACGCAGCCATAAGCAAAATATCACAGATGGCTGCGTTCGCCGTCCTGCATGCCCTGCGGTGGCTGTCTCTCTCTCTCTCTCTCTCTCTGTCTGCTGGCGACCTCGGACCTGTGACGATGACTCAGACGTGGTAATTAAACACGCTGCTCCGGGCTGTTTGCAAACAGCGTGTAAAAGGCCGCGCCACTCAGGGTGTCTTACATTCATTTACCGTGTCCCCAAAATAAAAAGGCCAAAATTAGAACAGGCGTGCCTATGCATGGTGGGTTATTACATCTCTTTCCAGCTTTAACTATTTCAGCAATCTCTGAAATTGACATTTACATTTATCCGTGATGCTTTTCTCCAAAGCGACGTACATCTTATAGAAAATACAATGTGTGCGTTAAATTACGAGAAAGAGACACTTAGATGCAGACGTGTGATTCTAAAGTACAGCTGGTTTATTTCTTTCCATCATATGAACCAATGTACATCACAGGAATTGCTGCATAAAGGTTTATCCAAATAATCAACAATTCCTAATCACATTCCTAATTTTCTCTAAAAACATTTACATTACAGGAGTAGCTACATGACGGTTTATCTATTATTCAACAGTTATGATCTCAGATTTTAGGAGCATGAACATTTACACGTTACGTGAACTTACAAGATGATGGGAGAAGAGTGAATCCAGAAGAGGTGAGGTTAGAGACCCTTTTTGAATGTAGACAGAGATTCAGCAGTTCTGAGTGAGAAGGGGAGGTCCTTCCACCACATCGGAGCTAGAACCGAAAACATTTGTACTCTTGTTTTTGGCTCTTCCGTGCGTGGGACCACCAGGCGGACGAAAGTGGAGGAGCGTAGCAGTCTGGTTGAGGTGCAGCAGATGAGATGGGGAGATGCGGCAAATATCAACTATTTTACACTAGTCTTCCCTCACAGACATGTATAAAATACAGTTAAGCACTTGCAGTCGCTGCGTTTGTTCCGCCCCCTCCGAAGGCAGTGTGTCTTGCATCAAGTTCTGGTGGAAGTGCAAAAATTGAGGGCTCAGAATGGTCACGAATGAGGTGCCTTTTCCAAGCTCTGTGCTAAATAAAGGGTGATCCCAAAACCTATAGTACATGCAGTCCTTAAATTCAACTTCACCTGAATAAATCCCTGTTGTATTGCCGTGAACCACAAGCTTCATCTAGGACTAAATTGCTTCAGCTGAAATAAATGCACGGCCCTCTTTTTTGTCCAAAATGTTACACGTATGTATTTACCCCCAGCGTTCCCATGCCGAGCAGTGGGCCCGACGATGGGGGGATGGGCAGAGCCACACAAAAGAGGATCCCCATAGAGGAGCACAAGGCCCCCCTGGAGACACTATGGTGTCCCTCCCAGACAGACGGCGGGGTTAAAGGAGCTGTCAGTGCCCAGCAACAAGCAAACATCAGGGAAATGCAAACAAACACAGCAAGCATTCATCAGCCCCAACATCATCTCCTCTTTTTGTTTTCGGATATAGAAGAGATGAAGATAAAGAGAAGGCCACAGAGCACTGGTGGTCCCAGCCACAAAGTGCCTTAACAACAAGTGTTCAAGAGATGTGTGGGAACATACATGCATCGACTACAGGGCAGAGATTTGTCAAGTGACGATGGGGGGTTGTTACAACGCTGCGTGAAAAGGCCGATACAAAAGAGCCCAAAAAGTATCTAAACTGCTTTATCTTCTTGCACGTAACACTGGGTGTAAAGGACAATGACGAAAAGGCCGTAGGACTTGAACCTTTTTACATCCACACCCTCACATTCATGTTTTGTCACACGAGGGATGAGGCAGCTGTGCGATACCCAGTAGGCAAAGAAAGCAATAACTAAAAAGGCTACATGGAATAAATGTTTTTGTCCTTCAGAAAATATTATAAACAACGTAAAGGGGAGCTGCTTTGAATCTCTTCTACTTTCAGATTCCCCCTTTTTTGCCGCATCATCTTCATATCTAGCTGGGGGAAGAGAAAAGGTTTTGAAAAGTGGATTTTGCCTTTGTGTTCATTGTTCATGGGATTTCCAATCTGACCCCATTGTCCTGACCCCCCCCCCCCCATTCTGAGAACAGCCCAGAGCCTCCCCTACAAAAATCTGTCATTCATTCATTCTGCTTTGCTGAGGTCTCCTTCTGATCGCATTCAAGCCGCTCCGCAGAGGAGCTAGACACATACGTCTTTGAAGTGTGTCTCTGATCGCTTGTCCTTTGTGGTGCGAGGGCATCTGCTTGTGGGATGAAAAGTCCTTAAGCCTTCTCTCAAAGAAAAGCTGAGCGGGAAAGTGCCGCAGGTGGAAAATGTACACTCGCACGGGATCACGGATTCCTTTACACACCCGAACGGTGGAAAGGAACACAGAACCGTTTGCCCCGTATTCCCACGGCTGCTGTTATTGTGGAGAGGACCGACGGAATATTCCAGCAATAAGTGAGAACCTAGATAGAAATCAATAAGCTCTTGCATGCACATGTAACGGTCTGTAGTCAGTTGACATGCAAGTAAAATCTGCTGTGGAGTAGTTTTTTCGGTAATATCTCATACTGTGAAGAAATATTAAAAAAAAAAGCAGCATAATTGCAATTTTCCACAAAGATGTGTGTCTTCATTCAAAATTAATTTGTCTGAATGTCTATGTATGGTATTGCCAATTATACAGCATTTCATCTCCCAACTCTTCACTGGGCTCAGTTGTCCCACTATAATAAAGCTACATTGATATAGTAGAGGAAAAAAAAAAAAAAAAAAAAAAATGAATGGTTCATAATGACCAAAGCAGAATATAACTATGGGCTTTACTTTTGAACAGTGCCTTGCTTTGGACTGGCATCCACTATGATTTTACAAATTTGAGTTAACTGCTAGGTTCCAGACATAACAGTATTTTTATATAATAGTGTGTCCAGAATGGGCAGTTCTTAAAATCTACAGTATGATATGCATTATATGATTATTAAACTAATTACAGGCAAAATATTTTGGCTTCCATGAGCAGAGAAGCAAAAAGCCAATATTTTAGGAATCAATTCAGTGAAATATAAAATTGTTGCTGTTACCAGTCAAACTAAAGGAATGTGGCAGTAGGGTGACCTCATTGTGTGAGCAGGAGAAATGAGGCTCACAAGACAAAGACAGTGGAAACTCCATGTATAATCTATTTTTCAGCCTTTCTGTGCTGATGTGGTACTTACATCGTTATTTAAATGAGATTCTGGTAACTAAAAAGTTCAGTACTCTTTATTGGTAATAATAAAAATGAACATAGATTTCAGTTAAAACAAGTATCAACAATGAACATATACTGGAAGCTAAAATTCTGACAAGACCCCGAAACCCTCTTAACTGCACACAACTCTTAGTGTTTCATTTACAATTCCGTTTTCACACTCACAGAAGATTAAGGCAAAGCCAAGTGCACAACTGAACTAGCTTTTCTAAGGATCTTCCCATAAGATGGCATTTGGATGCCCTGATAGCTACCCTTCCTATGAAGACCAGCAACTGTGTGGCTCATCACGCACAAGGAAAAAAAAGAAGGCCCCGCAGTGAGTCGGAGTCAATATTCTCAACAAGGAGCTTAGAACAGAGCACAGCTGCCACAGCGTGTTTCTTCTGACAACGATATGGGAAGTTGTGGTTCCCTACTAGCAGAGGGAGAAGCGACGCGAGTTGATGTTCATCTTGGTGACGCCAATGAGCCTCAACGGAGCAGACAGGCCGAGGCCTGGGGTGATGGGCAAATCGCACAAGAGGTCGGATAGCTCCTCGCGCTCCTCCAGCTCGAAGGTGGCATCATTGAGCATCCGGCGGTGCAGATGGCACGTCTGCTCGACCTTCAACTTGTTGATATCGCTGCGCAGCCGCATCAGCTGCCGAGCCAGGTGCTGGTCCTGCACGCGCATCTCTGCCTGCAGCAAAGGAGAAAAGGAAATCCTGGCATTTCAGAAGTTCTACTGGCACATCTAAACAATCCAGGGCAAACTATAAACATCAATGAAAACTATTCTATTAACACACAAAGTACTAAACTGAAGTGAAAGACAGGTTGGACTGGTTTGTTCAAAACAAAACTAGCTCTATGACTTCATCTCTACAATAAATGTCCGGTAAAACACAATAACAGCACGGGCTTTTACTCACTGCAGTCGGTTACTGTAGTTTGCATTGTTCATTTAACACAGGAGGCGTAAATCAGTCTAATACTGAAATAAAACCGAAACAAGAGCTCCAAGTAGCCAGAGATAAAATGGTTACATATGAGCCACTGTATTTAAATTATGGCAATTTAATTGCAACACACACTGAGTGATTAAAATTCCAGGTTTGTTGATTTGTTCTTAATTTTAGTGAAGCAGAGAGGTAAGAAAGTACAAAAACTACTGCAAAAGAAATCTCAAAATAAGAAAAGTCATATGGATGATATCTCAAAAGCTTTGTTAACTACACTATAAAGATCAAATATACTTTTGGCATCCCCTCATACTTAAGCATTAAAGTTTAGAAGTGGGCAAAGCATCAGGAAAAAAAGATGCTGGCTTGTCTGAGTTTAACAGCTCACATGTGTCAGAAGCTGCAGCACTGAATGCAGAAGTGATTACATTTGCAGAAAGAGTTGGCACAACAAGATCACCTCTCACACACTCATTGCCAAATTATGCTCAATCACAGACTTGTTCTTGCAATTCCATACGATGGTTGTATGTAAATTAAAGCTTGCTACAGAACCAACAGTGACAGGATTTATTTTACATCCATTCCACTCTTAAAATTTGATTCATGTGCTGCAAGTCAGTTCTCCTTACCAGTTCCTTCCGGAGCCAAATGAGGGCATCATCAATATTTTCGAAGCCTTTCAGAGTCCCTGAGGGCAAACCACTATCCTGGACCAAACTGGCACTCAAAACTGCTTGTCTGGACCACTCTGTAGCATCCACCATCTCCTCCAACAGGGGCTGGACCTGCTTCCTGGCCTCACAGCCCTTGGCCTCTTGAGCCTCTAACTGGGCCTTCCACTCCAAGTAAGAGGGTCTCCGTGTTTCAAGCCTCAGCTTCTCGGTCAGTGCCTTTAAGCTCCTGAGATGGTCATCTTGGGCACCTTCCAGACTATCATGTCCTGGCCTCTTCATGGCCTCCACATCAAGCTGCGATGTCGTCATTGTGTCCATGGGCAATACGTCAAGGACAAAGAAAGAACCTCAAAGAAAAAAAAAAAAAAAAAAAAAAAAAATCCAAAGTTGGGGAAAAAAAAAAAAAAGAGCACTCATTAAAGTTGCAACTTTTTCATTATATTCAGGCTCGTATTTGTGTCCAAACAGGCAAATCACATTTCACATGAGCTATCCTAAAAAATAGCCACTAATGAGCCACGCTGAACCAATGACATCAGCTGTCCTTGTCTACAAAAACTCTCGTCTCTCCAAGACAAAAAGAGGTCAGCGATGTTGTAGTGACAGATGGAGAAGACATCCCAAGGTCTGAAGGAAAGACTACGAAGTGATTCCGCTTAGAACTTTTAGGGGTTCCACAGTTGTCGCTACTCATCAAAACTCCCCAGTCAAATGACAATTGACTGGGTAAATTCACACTCAGGATCTAGAAAACAGGAACACCACAATTTAGACTGTACTGTGTTATACATTTATATTTATTTAATATGACATTCAACCAAAAGTGCATTTAGACATTGTAACTACAGCCACAGAATTATCAAATCACACTTTACTTGATAATGGCATTTGGCTATAGATATTACGCAAGTAGTTGCTTGGAGATGTTCAACTTGCTATTAAACATGTCTGATTTATCTCAACATAATGAGAAGAAACTGCTTAAAATGCCACAGCAGTTACAAGTCAAAGATGTGAACATCCCACACAATAAATATAAAAACCATGGTACACAATATGAAATTGATCACAGACATGGAAAAAAGCCTATAGAAATTGTCTGGAGATCTACTGTACACAACTGCATTCTCAATGTTCCCAGACCTATGAAGAAGCACAGCCAATATTAACCAACCCCAGTGATGAGGCCTCAGTCACTCCAAAGCACAACCATTTGACATTTTAAAACATGATAAACAACTTCACTTATAAAGGAAAAAAAAAAAACAAATGCACATAATTAAATAGTCTATGAGCAACAAACGTACATTAGTATATGAAAAATGTAACCACAACTAGGAATGGTTCATTTTTCCAGTGAAAGAAGCCAATATTTGACCAACAATATGTCCATCTCTAGGATTCAGCAGCACACCATGAATCCTGGCATGGGACAAACAAGTTGCTTCCATGGCAACAGACAGCAGTCAAAATGTCTGCACTTTTTCTGAAGGCTCTCGGCGTTCCGTTCCAATACATTTAACCATGTTCCATTTGGCTGGTCTGCAATACAAAGTCAGACATGGTTCTCTTTGGAGAAGAGAAAGGCGGAGGCAAGCAGTCAAATTTCCATTCTACTTTCAAAGACTGGATTCAAATACCCACCATGCACCTCTACTTTCCAGGACACATTGACAAGAACTCAAGCAGCTGCAAGATCGATCAGTTCAACCAAACACTGAGGAAGAGAAATTTCAAAGCCTGGACCCAAAACAATGTGCCATGTAGCCTATTCACAACACCAAACCAATTAACTGAAGGCTGACTGTTCGAAGTTAATATGAATAATTTGGAGGGAAAACGTAACATTCACTGGCATGCAGTCAGAAAGGATTGAAACGATTAAAAACTAAAATCAGAGTTGATTACAGGGCTAAAAGATTAACAGAAATCCATCTGACAGACATCTGATGATTTGAGTTTTACAGCTGAAATATAATTTTTTTCCCCCCCTTTCACAGAAAATTCATTTTGTGAATCAAGTAATGTCTATTGCCACAACCGTTCCTGAGAACTCATCCTGCTGAAGTACCAGATGAGCAGTTTCTTCCGAATAACTAATATACTGGACAAGTACAGTAATGCTTGAACACTTATTAGCCTGAGACATGCTGTTAAACATAAGATCAAATTTCTTCTTTAAAATGTATGCTTCATGCTGTTTCGTGTTATCTTGCAAGGTGTTATGAAGAGGTCCATTAATCAAAGATGTGAAAACATTTTAAAGAACCGTTCGCCCTTCATAAAATAGATTTGTATTCATGATCCGTTTTAAAAATCAAGCCCTAAATTCACAAAATGCCTGTCACTTATCTTTTAGAAGTGTGAAAATATAGCCTGGAGAGACAAAAGCTACTGAATCTGAGGAACACAAGGAGATTATCATCATGGTCTCCTTTTGCTCTTAACTTAGATCTTCTCTCAACACCTAGACAAATCCAGGAATGGATGCCTAAAGTGGTGGCGCGCATATTATATATTAGTTGAAGAGCAAATGGTTAAGTTTTCACCATCTAAGAAGTAAATTAAATTTATGAAATGCCGATTTCCATGAATACTTACAATTTCGATATTTTACTGAAGCCGTGGAAAAAGAGAACAACATACAGAAAGAGTTTATTAAGGTGGAAAAAAGTACATCTCTGCGGGCAGTTCCAGGGGTCTGATCCCCCCCACGATATACTGTTTTAACAAGTGTTGGAACCTGTCCTCAGGGTGCAGCGAGGGACACACATGATCACGACTATGACAAAGCATGCTTTTATATACTATGTGTTAAAGTCTTCCCTGTCTGCATCCCCACCCCAAGCAACCCAGAACAAAACTGTCTATTTACTTTTAAATTTATTCATTTACCAGATGCTTTTCTCCAAAGTGACATACATGTCAGAGAACAATGTAAAAAGTGGAGGTCTACCCTAGTCCAGTATGTCTTTACAGGACAGTTACAGGGGGATTTCAGCTGTGTTTTTAATGTAAAAGATGCTCTAGTCACCTTTATATACATTTTTTTCCCCCCCTTAGAATGAGATAATGTACGAGCTTACAGGAATGTTGTTCATTCAATTATTCAAAAAATCTTTTCAAAGTTTGATTTCTCCCCCTTTATATTCTTTTTAAACACACATTCTGGTTTTGAGGTTATGAAATGCAGACTGAGACATGCTACTTGAACACTTGTAAAATACAATAACCCTTTGCCCTTGTACTTTTTCATGTATGTATATGCAATTTATCTGTATACAGTTACTGTCCCTATGTTGGTGGGACCCAGTTCTGCTAATCAGTTTTAAAAAAAAAAAAAAAAAAAAAAAAAAGGGGGGGGGGAATCGTACAGGAGCACCACTGTGCAGGTTTACAAAGAAATTTACATAAGGGTCACATCAAATTGTGGTCCTAAACTGACACGGCTTGCTGCAGTTTCCTTTTGGCACAAGAATGATGGATCAGCGAATTCCCAGATCCACAAGCCAGCGGTTCTTAACAATTAGAGAGGTGCTGGACTACTTCACTGCTCTAGCAACTTGTTAGGTATCGAGAGACTGAGGGGGAAAAAAAAAAAAAAAAAAAAACACAATCAACTGCACTCAATGGAGTCATAAATGAAATTCTGTGGGGGACACATGGGCTTTAGTGTAACACCTAAAAGGTGTTTTAAAACTACTGGGTGCCAGAAAAGTGGATGTGAAATGGCTCAGAGGCAATGATTCTGTCTGCCGGAATTATAGCCCGTTAAGCGCTCTTTTTAAGAGGTGACAGATTGCCTCAAGTCTGGAACTTTTAAATGGGACAGCTGGTAGTGTAGTGGTTTGAGCTGCTGCTTTTGGACCCAGCATCTGCAAGTTTGAATCTCACCTCTAGCTGTAGTACCCTTGAGCAAGGTACTTACCCTAAATTGCACCAGCAAAAAAAAAAAAAAAAAAAAAAACCCCCCAGCCGTACAAATGGGTAAATAACTAAGCTCGCTTATCAACATAAATTGCTTTGGAGAAAAAGCATCAGCTAAATGTATGAATGTAAATGTGAGAAGCTGATGGACAGACCTGCAATATGACCGCGTGAATATGCAGTCACTGCTCACGTGTAACAGCAGTTTCAGAATTCTGTTCATTTACATTATCTTCTGGTACATTCCATTTTCTATTCTCTGGAGTAACCACTATTAACTGCTAATGACCACCCCTCCACTATTAAACGAGTCAGTCAGTGAAACACAGGTGTGGAGGCCCAAAAAAGTGTGTTAACTTTAGTAGTAGTTAATAATAAATTTAATAGTTACTAAATTGCTCAGCAGACATTAATACTTCGACAATTTAACTAATAATTCCAGAAGTCACACAACTACGCGACGCGGTTCAGTTCTTAAGTTCCAAACCGCTAGAACCACTTGCGTGAAACAACCGTCTTCTACCCTCAATCTATGAACCACGAGAGGGCCGGAAGTGGTCATTTGGCACGCGCGGCGGCCTATCACGTCCACGGACACAGCTGAATGGTCACATGGGGCACGCGCCAATGTCAATTCCTAATGGATTTCAGCACAGTTAAGCGCACGTTTCACAGCGCTGTATGAAAACTTTTTACAAAGGACTGAAAGACTGCGTTTGCACTAATGCAATTATGAAAACGAGAAAAAAAAAATCTGGACTTCCACAAAGTGAAATTAAAGTTCTAATCTAAGAAAATCGAAGATTTATCCGCGACACAAACAAAATGTTAAAGACGTCCGCAAAAGCAGGATTACGAAAATCACGAATACAATCTTCCAAACCGTGGTTAGTGAATCACTTGCAAGTTGCATATGAATTTTAAAAACGCTAAAATAAAAATGTAACACATGCTTATATAGATCATGCTTCTCATACGAGACAGGCGCACGACGTGAATAATATAACTTTACTACTAGTGAGAGAAATAAAACAAGTAGTGAAGAATAAAACTTAAAAATTGCTTTGGAGCACAGCATGCCTGGATTTGCAGCTTACGTTGTCACTTGATTATTGCTGGGATAAACAGAGCTGAGTAAGAGCACAGACTCACCTGTCCGCCTACTCTGCACAGTGAACTGCTTACGAAATGGGAAGCACTCTGCTGTCTGCGCTTCCACTCCCCTTCTTTGAATGGTGGGGCCCATTGGAAGAGCTTTGCTCGGGGGAGGGTTGCCTCAGGTTCTGGTTGCCCGGAGACAGTTAAGTAATTCTGGGCAGGTCCTTTTATTCCTTTTGCTTTCCTGTAATACAATATGCAGCAGACCTCCGATAGCGATCGGTGGCGGCGGCGCGGTGTCCGTGAGGTCCTAAAACCCACCCGTTAAGAGGCAGGCTGATGGTTTATGTGTGAGAGATAGCAGGTGTACGGAGGCTTACTGATGATGCACTGGACAAGCGAAGGAGTACTTTTCTTCGGACTCATCTTATGTCCCGATTCCTGTTTCCATTAACAGAGTGCTGTGACCAGGCTCAGCAACTTACAACCATCACTTTATTCAAAAATGTAAAAGTTACTGTATGGTAATAATGGTGTTAAATCCCCGTTACAGCCTATGGCTATTGCGGGAGGAGGGCTGCTCCGGCAGCTTTATTGGTTTCTCTTTCTCTTTTATTCTACTACTGCGGCTTGCGTGTTAAATGGGTTCCGCCCAGACTGAGAAGTACGGTGAATCCTGTCTAGCAAATCGTGTGACCGAATAACCGTGTTCTGGTGTGAACGAACAGGGATCGGGGACTTTGTCGCCCTATCCTTTAAGTTTTTATGCTAAAAAAGGTCTTTACACCATCCGAAAGAGATAAATAGACACGCCAAAGATAAATAAAACAGGCACCGTAAAATGATGCATATACAGGAGTATATACAGCATATACAGCATGCGTCATTTTGGGATTATATATGCAATATATAATATATATACTGCATATTTTATTTTGATCTGGAGGACGAGAAGTTAGACTACTTTCACACTTATGTCTAAATTTGTTTTTTGGAACACTTGTCTTATTAGGTACACGTTCCATCATCAGGTTTGTAATCAAAAGTTCAAATGTTAACTTCATTTTCCGCTGTAGCACTGATAAGTGTGTGGTGTGTTGTACATTTTCGTTTGTTTCATATATATAGTTTTGTATGTATATCAGATTGTCTCGGATTTTAGTTTCATTTACGCTGAGAGATGTTGCCAGTTTTAACACAGGGCTTAATTGACAGTAGTTTTACGTTGAATGAGCGCCACCCTGTGGCAACAGTGAGTATAACGCGAACAGGGGTTACTGGAATGAATAGAGAGTGACAGGTTTAACTCGGGATAACTCAGTGTTGTGTCGCCCTTATTTGGCCCGGGAATTATACTGGAAAGTGGTGAGAAAACAGTCCTAAGTCCAGGAAAAAGTCTATGGTGTTTAAAAATGGTGCTCCGGTTTCCTCCCACAGTCCAAAGACATGCTGTTCAGGTTCCCCCATAATGTGTGAGTGACACAGCAAGAGAGTGTGTTCCACTGATGTATGGATGAGTGACCCATTGTAAGTAGTGTATCTAGCAGTGTAAGTCACCTTGGTGAATAAGGTGTGTGGGCTGGTAACACTACATAGAGTTCATTGGAAGTCGCTTTGGAGAAAATTGCATTACACCGCATTATGTGCAGTGTAATGTTTGGGACTGTTGCCCAACAATTCGAAGGTCCCTTGTTCACAGTTCCCACTCCTGCTGTAATTAAAATTAAAATTACACCCTTAAATTACAATATCATACGCACAGCCTAAATGTATTTACATTTACATAGACTCATGTGGTAAAGTGAAAATTCGGTAAGAAAACAACAGAATTTCAAGTAAAAACGTTTAAGAAGTACATAAGTTATGTTTATTTTAACGTTATTGATACAGGTCCACAAATAAAAAATTACCACAATACTGTAGCTTACGCACCATAAAATTTGACACATTTAGCAACTATAAAAACAGCAGCAGCAACGAAAACAACAGCGCGTGCTTATAGCATGTGCAGACGAAACCACGTGATTCAATGCGTCATTGTAATTGGGTAATAATGAGCGCTCTGAGCGGAGCGCACTAGAAGGTTCAAAAAGTAAATGAGCATGTTTTAGCCTTGTAGGTATACTGATACATGTAAACTGGGCTTACGAAAAATGTTTTTGTTGTTATAACTAACTACTGGGATATTTTTATAAAAATAATACATTTCTGCTGAAACACTGCACAAAACTCATAGACAGTCATTTTTGGTGTCACCCGGTGCGGTCCGCCACTGGGAGACAGTATTTATGTGGCAAATTCTGTCTTTGGTGCGTAAACATATTTTTTTGGAAGCAGGGAATACGTACAGTTTAATTTAAGCTCGTTTTGCTCTTACACGTCATGTGCGCATAGAGTTCAGTGTAGCTGTTCCCAGACCGTATTGCTTCCCCGAAGACCTCGAGTATCACTGCAACACCTGCTCTGGTCCTGCCTGCATTGTAACAAAGGCATTTATAAAGTATTTATTAGGAAACAGTCATAGTCTGCGAGGTCGAACTTCAATCACTTGAGCATGCCTGTGTTCTGGGAGTAGAATTAGCACGATTTTGCGTTACGCAACTCTTTTGTCTTTATTATGTAATCATTTGGATTCATCTTTGTCTCCTGCGTAGGCTGTGTCAGTTCTGCTTAATTTGGCTACTTTTCCCTGTCCTGCAGGTGCTTTTCCCCGGTTTTTACCAGGGTTTCAACCTGCGGGAGACTCGTGTTCGTGCTGCGATGGCAGTGACGTAATCACCTCAAGGGCTTTGGAAGCGACCGGTGTCCTCGCGTAGCGCGCGCGCGCACGGGAGGCGTTCGCCATTTTGTTATTGGTCTACAGAAGTCTACACCTGTCAGGGGTCTCTATCAACGTCACCGTCACTTTGAGTGTTACTCTGACCCTGAGTGTGAGTGGGCTGGGGGCCGCAGCGCGCAGCTTTGTGCTCGAGGCGGGACTTCCTCCTACCTCACTGTTTATTTGCTCCGTCGCGCACCCCGCCGCAAAAACAAGGAGGTGAGCGTCTCCCATTTTACATTTGCCTCGTTTTTATTTTTATTTTTATTACTTTCCTTGCTAAGTTATTAAAGTGCCACATGATTTGGTCCTAAATTAATATACGTTATTATGCGAAGGCGCGGCTCGGTGCTGTGCTTTCAGCGATGTCGTTAGTTTCACGTCAGGTCAATATACTAGCGAAAACCTGCCATTTTTTGGAGAGGAATTATACACACAAGACAGACACAGAGGCTTTAGAAAGTAAAAACAAAAATATTTGCCGTTGGTCTGGTATATATTGAGTCAATATACTGAGTCAATAATTGACATTATCGGCCCAGTTTACATAACATATCTCTTCTTGTTGAACTCCGACCGAGGGCGTTTTCGTGGGTCGCTTACTCGCTCAGCTGACTCCCTTGGCCACACACTCACACGATCTTTTGGCTATATATATAAAATATATACCTTACAAAATACTACAAAATCTCTTTTAGCTAACTATATTTTTATACTAGTTGTGCGAACTCGACTTCTAAGTTCTATTGGTGGACTAGAGAAGGGCGAATCATTGTGCCGAGTGAACCGTTCTTACTTGAGGGAAAAAAAAAAAAGTATTTCTCATTAGTTTCGTGATATTTAATAAATGAAGGAAAATAATTAGTGGAACTGCTCAGGTGATCTGTTCATTTCGTAGAGTACAGCTCGTGTGGTTATTAGCCAGAACGCTTCTTCGCTACTTTCTTATCTATTGATATTCTTAATATTTTCTGCTGTCATTACTTCACTGACTGTTAATTAAGTGTTCTGAATTAGTTTTTCAGATGTGAAGAACGTGCTAATTAAATTGTTCTGATCATAAATTCTTCTTATTATAAATTCAGAACATCTGAGTTATTATTCTAAAACTGCTTGAACTGGGATTATTACTCTGCAGTTTCCCATTTTGATTTTACACATCAGCGAGAAAATGTTGCACTGAATGTCCTTGGAATTAGTGTTTAATATTGATGTTTGAATTTGTTCATTTACCTCCAAAGTGATATTCGATATGTGTGTCTTTCACAAGCATTTCTCTGTTTTAGCTCATTTTTCCCCTTTTCCCTTTCAGGCCACAATGGAAAACTGTCACCTGAAGGTGACCGGCCTCATCGTCATGGTGATTTTGATCATACAGCCCCGCTTTAACTCGGCAGAACTAAACAAGCTTCTGCTTGTGTCTTTCGATGGCTTCCGCTGGGATTACCTCCAGAGAGTTCCCACACCCAAATTTAATGCTCTCATCAAGGATGGTGTTCAGGTGAAACAAGTGGAGAATGTGTACATAACAAAGACTTACCCCAACCACTACAGTATGGTGACCGGTCTTTATGCGGAAAGCCATGGAGTTGTTGCCAATGAAATGTATGACCCCAAACTCAATCAGACCTTTTCCATGCATACGATGGAGGAATATGACTCCAGGTGGTGGGATGAGGCCGAACCCCTTTGGGTAACTAATCAGAAGGCTGGACACAGAAGTGGGGCTGCAATGTGGCCAGGTTCTGATGTGGAGATCCGTGGGACCTACCCAACCCACTACCTGCAGTACAACTCATCCGTCTCCTTTCAGGCACGGGTTCAGAAGCTCATTGACTGGTTCAAGAATGAAGGAATCAATTTTGGAGTCCTTTACTGGGAGGAACCAGATGAGAGTGGGCATTCATTTGGACCAGAGAGCCATCTTATGAATGCAGTCATAACTGACATTGATGAGAAGCTTGGCTTCTTGGTGGAGCAGCTAAAGAGTGCAGATCTATATGATATAATGAATCTTGTCATTACAAGTGATCATGGAATGGCAGAGATGTCAACCAGTAGGATTATTGAACTGGATAATTATGTAAACGGAGATCTATACACCATGATTGATAAGAGTCCGGTAGTTGCCATTTTACCCAAGGAAGGTAAGTCTGGTGATTCTTTTTTGTGTCTGCTAGGCCTGTATTTTTCCAAGTAGACATTAATTTTTGCTGTAGTACATAAAATTAATATAGTGTGTATTTTGTTTGTTGCTTGTTGCTCCCTGTTGTCATTAATTATATTTTCATTTACAGGCAAGTTTGAAGAAGTCTACAGTGCTCTAGTCAATGCGAATCCTAATATGACTGTTTACAGGAAAGAAGACATTCCAGACCAATACAACTATAAGCAAAATGCAAGAATAATGCCTATAATTATAGAAGCTAAAGAAGGATGGACAGTTTTGCAAAACAAAAATGGAACGTTTTTGTGTAAGTGTAAACATTTTTTCATTATAGTAGGATTTTTGATTTAGTATCGATGCGCCATAATGCAACACTTTTGCTGAATCATTAAAATACACATCAGAAAGGTATGTCAGCACAGTCCAAATATGCATTGAAAGACTTTGATTGAGAGAGCTAATTGAATAGTTTTTATGGATAAAATTAATAATGTTTGGTCCTGGGCTGTTCTCTTAGAGAACTGGGTTAAGTATGTTTTTCAGCTCTCTTTACTCCACTAAGGATTTTGAAAGGAATTTTAAAGCGTTCTGTTAAGCCTGAGTTGAATCAGGTGGTTCATGGCTTCAACAAAACATTGTGGAGTTAGTTGAATAGCCTTGCTTTAGCATGCATGTCAAGGGTTTATCTGGATTATTGTTTGGGGCAGCTGGAAGTCTAGTGGTAAGAGCTACTGCCTTTGGCCCTAAAGGTCACAGGTTCAGTTTCCACGTCCGGCTGTAGTACCCTTGAGCAAGGAAGGTATTTACCCTGAATTTCTCCAGAAAAAAAAAAAAAAATCTCCCAGCTGTATAAATGGGTAAATGATAGTAAGTACCTTAACAGTGTAAGTTGCTTTGGAGAAAAGCATCAGCTAAATGTCTGAAAATTTTGTTAATTGCTTGAAACTAAGAACGTCTGACGAAAATGAAGCATCTGTGGTACATTTAAACAATGTCAATGAGGAAAAATGTTTTAGATATATGTGCTGACATTTTTGTGTTTTTCTTGTAGCTTTTGTATGTAAAGATTAGTACTTGTGTTTAATAAACAGCTGCATGTAATCATTGTGTTTTCTCTTTACAGTAGGCAACCATGGTTATGACAACAGGTTACCCAGCATGCACCCAGTGTTTGTTGCCAGTGGGCCTGCCTTCCATCAGGGATACCGCAAAGATAGCATGCGATCAGTGGACCTCTATCCCCTCATGTGTTCCATCCTTGGGATCCAGCCATCTCCCAACAATGGCTCCCTCAGCAATGTCCAAGACCTCCTGAAGCAAACCCATCCAACCCACCCAGTTCCTCATATTCCTCAGGTCAGAGAGCCCTCCTATGCTTGGGTCCTGGGCTCCCTCCTTGGCATTGCTCTAGTCATTGGCTTCCTCATTGGTTTTGTCAAGCAGGTAACATACAGGCAGCTGCCTGTGGTGACTCACGCCAACCTAGAGATTGCACAGCCATTGCTCCAAGATGACCTGCAAATTTAGCAAAAACTTTGCTTAGTTCCAGGTAATAGTGTTTCCTTTTCATGTGTGTTGGTCTATGCCTTCTCTAGGTTTTGTGTTTTGGAGTGAGAGGCCAAACAACATATGTAGTGCCATGATAGCTATATAAAAACAGTACAAATTACATTCTGGAGTGATTGAGCTGGCTGAGTTCCTTACATGAAACTACATGGAGGCCTCCACACAAACCATGCCATGCGAATAGGTATGGGGCTTCATTGAGATTTTCTGCCTAAATATAACTGTGCCTTCAGCACTTTGTCAAATGAAAAGTTTTGGATAGCTCCCTGACCCCCACAAATCGGAATAGATGCACAAAGACAACAAATATGTCTGGTACCTCTTAGCTGACCAACACAACTTGCCTAGTTTCATCACATGCACTTCAATGTAAAATTCTTTATGTAATAAATAGTTTTAAACTATCCTGCATAATGAAAATCCATTAAATAAAACTTTTCATAATAAGACCAACTAATATGTAGTGCATGATGGGCGTTTCAGACAGATACTCAGCTTCATGGTTTAGCTAAGCAATAACAAATAATGCAATCTCTTCACCAAGCCCCAGTGTAAATCTGATGCCACAGAATGCCTCTCAGGGCCTCTGAAAAGGTACCACAGGTGATTTCATACTATCCATTTATACAAATTCTTATTTAAAGCATAAGGATTTAGTAAAATGGCCAATAGAGTAGGAATGAAGATATTACTAACTTCATTTGTATAAGGTTATGGTAAGTAGAAGAACAGAAGAATAGACCTGAAGATGAAGTGCATAATGCTTCTTAATGCATACCTGGCTTTGACAGAATTTATGAGATTAATTTGTATGTATAGTCAGTAATGTAGATGGATGCAGGTTTACATTTTAATATGAAAAATAAAACTTTCAAAGGGGGAGGTTTCTCCTGCATTACAGTCAATAGGGAATTTGGTGTTACAAATGGACACAACCACTAAGAAAACATGAGGCCCAGCACATTCTATAGTCTGCACTGTGAATCAATATTTCATGTGCAAGTCTACTGAGATGAGCATAATAGCTACTGCTAAATACTGGTATAGTTGAATCTTTGTATAGAGTTGTATTTTTAGTTATGATAGTGTGGTTGCAGTACATCACTTTATGCTTTGATTACAAATGCAGATCAAGCATTAGCTTCATCAGATAGGAATTAAATGTGTCTTAGCAGATCCCCAGCGGTCACATATGCCTGTACTCTACTTGTGTCAGCTGTTGATTAAGGACTGCTTTTTCATGCATGGCTTGCCTCGGATGAGCCCTTAAATAGTAACAGAAACATAGCGACACTGGGCAAAAGTGCCAAGGACTGGAAGCTTTTTTGAACATTAGACAGTATACTTGGGAATGCTGACTTTTTCAACTTCATAGAAGATCTTCAGATATATTGGTTTTGAAGTATGAGAAATGTGGGCTGATCTCTGAAGTATGGATATTTTTATGATTTGTCAAAATGTGAGGGCAGAGAATAAGTTAACAAATCACACAGGACCAACAACTGACAGGTAACATGTCAGGTTAAACTGGCTAGTCTCCATATGGAAAGCAGCAGACTTATGGATCATGTGCAGTTGTTTTTATGCAAAAGGAAGGTTCAGCTGGTATTGTTGGTAGTGTGTGATTTATGTAATTTCTCTCACTGCTTCAGTGTTAAACAAATATGTCAGATGTACATACTTGCTGCATTATTAAAGTAAGATACTTTAAGTTTATTAAACATATAGTTAATCAAATAAATACTTTATATTTATTTCCTGGTATTCTTCATTTGAAAATACCCTAGTTAAATAAAAAATAAACCTACAAATGTATGGATCCATACTGAAGTTGGGTTTCAAATTTATGTAGCTACCATTTAAAAAAAAAAAAAAAAAAAAAAACTTTCTAATAGCCCAAACACAGGTTCCCAAGACCATCTCAGAAAAATATTCATAGTGTTAAAATATGTCTGTGATGATGATAGTGCTGTAAAAATCATTTTTTTCCACTGACTTGAATGGTAGTAATTGTTTTGCTGTGATTAAACTTCCATTTATATAAATGGTTAAACCTTTAAAAACAAAATTAATATGGTGGTATTTTCATGCAGTAATAGCAATTATGTATGAAATATATTTGGATCATTAAGTATTCAGTTTTATACAAGGTACCAAATAGAGCATTTTTGAGCACTTTGAACACGCAGTAATACTTCTTCCCATTTAAAGGGACACTCGCACTGTGATTTTATATATTACATATACAAGATAATTTATTGTTAATGTGTTTGCAGTAGTTTCTGAATTGGTTTTTTTGTTTTTCCATTTTTTGTAAGCTGACCCCAAAATGCGAGTCATAAAATATATTGGTTTTGTATTAACCAGGAAAGGAGAAGATATACAGAATGTTCTTTGTGTAAAAAGTATTTGTTTTCCAGGCTTATTAGTAATCTTTGTATACACTTAAATAGTATTTCATGTACTTCACACATCTCCTGTACATTATTTCAAAAAGAGGAAAGCACTATTCCCAATTTAGAGAAAAAGTAATATTTATCAATGTAAATTATTTGAATTGATTCAGCAAAGCAGATTATTTAATAAATATCAACAGCATTTGTTGTTCCAGTGATATGAGACACTAAAGGAGGAAATAACAGAAAATGTCACGTTATCTGTCAGAGAAGCGGAACAAGTTCAACAGTACTGAAAACATTTAAAAAATAAAATTATGCACTTAACATTAGTTACAATTAAAAGGAGTTGCCTATTAATGGCAATTAGCTCAGCAGAGCATCACCATCAGAACGCTTTGTATGTACATAGTGATTGCACAGTTAAGACTGGCTGCCAGGTGATGCTGCTGTGCTGCATGTGACGATAGCTTACAACCACAACAGGGCCACAGAGCAGCCAGACTTGGAAGTTAACTACCATGTATCACATATATACAGTAATGAAAATGTATAACAATCCTCTGTGTTGCCTTGAGCAAAAGCATCAGCTAAATATTTATTTTAATTCTCAGGCCTAATTTAGAGTTGGAATTTAAAATGACATTGTTGGGCGTTGTGCGCGTGTGTACAAATTTTAACTGTTTTGAGCCATTTCTAAAACAGAAAATTAAAAATGATGCATTCATCTTATTTGCCTTTATTTTTTGTCATCGTGATTATTTTCTTCTTGCAGCTGTACACTTAAATGTTATGAACATGCGAGCTAGGAGTTTTCAAAGACACAGACATTTCCCAGTTCATTTATTTAGTGTTAATTTCAATTTCTTGACCATTCTGATTTCCAAAAATTTGCTGTTTCTGTGAAAATAGCCTGTGTTTGCACTGTCTGCTGTTAGATAGCAGACTTAAAGGGGAGGGGAGGCAGTGAAGTTTTGGGAGAGGGAGGGGAAGGACAGGCCCAGCTTTGGGAACCTCTTCAAGAGCAATTTCATTGCTCTTCAAGGGGAGAGTTATTTCTATTATAGCTATATCTGAGACTTTTACAGAAATTAATAAAGTGTCACAAAGAACTGGTGACCCCAGCTTTGGAGTTCCCTGTCATCCTGAGGCTTTGCATTGGACAATGTTGATGAAAGCAGAGTAATAAAATCTTATAGCAAATTGTAGTTCATTATAGCTTCACATGGTGTTTTGACAGAACCTAATCCTTAAATAAACCAAAGTATTAAGCTGTGTTTTCATGTTTTTATAGGTGTAGTGTGTGAATGTATGAACAATTCCACTTTCAGTTACAGGCTTTTGGTCCCCATTCTGTTCATAAGATGAGATACAAGTGTAACTTCTAGATTTCTTTCCACTGTATGGAAAATGAATAAACAAAAGATTTTTGCTGTTTTGAATAAAAAATGGCTGATGTCTATGGTTCCAAATACTGTATCTAGTTAATATTTACAGCCCTGGATGAGACAATCATCTGTTTTAATCCAGTACAAAATCAAATCCCTTTATTGATCCATTTTTAGACATATAATGATGTGTAATACATACTAGTATTACACATATTTCAGATAGGCAGAAAATCTGTAGTACTGTACATAATTCATTTGTCAATATTAAGAAATACACCTCAGACGAAATGGATCTTTAAAAAAATCAATTTCCTGAAAATATACGTTAAGTAATTCAAATGTTTACAGATGGTATATTTTAGGATTACTTCAAGTCCTCAATGTGTATAAATTGGTCATTCAGCAACAAGCAATAAGAAAAGTTTTACTGACCAGTTACCTGCAATTTAAAAAACCCAATATACATTACATTAATATAAAAATAAACCTTTGCTTGATTTCATAATACTGTGTACTACTGAAGTCATAATTTAAATATTTCTTAAAATTCATTCCTTATATATAACTATAGTTAATTTTTCCTTTGTGCAAGGGCAAGTAAAACACATAGGTAACAGTTCAGTTAGGGGTAAAGCAAGGTAAGTCTTTGCCTTAAAATTTTTTTGGGAATGACCTAAATTTAATTGCTATCTTTTCCTCACTCTGCATGTAAGTGCTTAAATAAGTTGTAACACAAAATTCCATCACAGAAAAAAGTACCAGCTTCTTCCACAACAAAAATGAATCAATACAATACAACAATGGAAAGACAACACACAGTGAGACTATGTTGGGAAATAATACATCAGTGTTACAGAGCCAAACAAATGTCATACTTGTTGAAACTTTGTAGACATTTTTATCTAACAAGTAACGATCGATCAGCTGTACATAACTGAATAAATGAACAGTTACCTGGGTTAATGTACTCCAAGCTCTACCATGGCAAACTGCAGCCGCAAGTCCGAGTCCTTAAATACTCTTGTACCTGCGGTTCTCGTACCCTTCTAGCGTACATGTATTTATTTGGAGTGGTAATATTGCCTTTTCACACAAACATCACAACCCAAAGTCTTCCCCCAGTCAAACAACAGCTTCCTACTTACACCCAAAAAGTGCTGTTTGTGCTTAATAACCAATTGTTTTGCAACGTTCTTATTGTTTCCACAGCTGTTGGCCCTAGCAGTTAACTCTTAAAAACACAAGAAACTGAGCATAAGAATCAGGTTTCAACATTTTTTCCTAACGTATATTTCGTACACACACACACACACACACACACTTTCTGAACCGCTTGTCTCATATGGGGTCACGGGGAACCGGAGCCTACCCGGCAACTCAGGGCGTAAAGCCAAAGGGGGAGGGGACACACCCAGGACAGGACGCCAGTCCATCGCAGGGCACCCCAAGCGGGGCTCGAACTTCATACATACACACACAATTCCCTGCATAATTGTCTACTTCCTATTTTAGTGTAACATTCACTTTTAGCTCAAAGAATGAATATCAGAAGGAACTGGAAGAGTTCCCTTAGAGCATGACAGATACACTTTAATGAACCAACACCACGAAACTGCTCAGTGCTCTCTTCAGACCACTGTGGATCAAGCTAAAGCTACATACACTCAAAAACTCGACACAAAAGCAAAAACATTATGTTCATGTAAAAACAACTGCTGCCTGAACATGGTGACAGAAAAAAAAAATATCCATTTTAAAAAAGAATATGCGTTTACAATAAATTGCAGAACGTGAGAATATTTAGTACACTATTAAAGTGGCAAATCTGCTTTCCTGGAAACAACACTTCTCGGTGGAACAGTAACCCTAACAAACAACATATTCAAGTAAATGAAGGTACATCCTTAGCTTTATAACTTTAAGGCACTCAGTCAATTAAATATGTAATTTCATTTTATTTCTCTACTAAAAATGTGTCCCTACCCTTTGCTCTTGCACTATACATTTGTCAAAAAGAGTCATTGTGACAAAACTATCAGTTTGCATTCCCCTGTGAAAATTTTAGCAGAGTACTTTTCCCCCATTTCCCCATCCACATTCTGTATAGTAGCCCAGGAAGCACAAGTATGAGCTATGAACATAAACTCATATTCCTACAATAACATCTCTACATTGATTGGTTAAATAGCATGCTGCACCAAAGCTGAAGACTTTCCCTATACATATGAAGGCATTTTCACATTCTCACTACATTTCTAAATTAAATATTTCCACTATTTCACTCAGCAGAACTGTGAATCAGGTCAGACACACATTTAAAAAAAAAAAAAATCTTCAAAAGTTCAGCAGCAATACACAAGTCCTGGCTGATCTATGGAGGCTACCAGAACATTACACCAAAAGATCACTATAAGGTCATAACTGAGTGCTACAATCTTGAACTACTTCTGTCTAATGTTTGTTGAATAAATCAAAACCCTGTTGCTTTATCACTTCTTTGCTATCATCTTCTGTGAATGTGGATTATTTTTTAATATTCAGCAGTCTCAGCAGAGATTTAAACCAGAAGACCTGACACGTAACAGCAAGTCAACAACAACTCAGTCAATCAAAGGGTCGTCATCATCATCCTCCTGTAGTTCCAGGCGGGCAAAGGGGCGAGATGATGAAGGCACTCGGTTCTTTAACAAGATGAAGAGGCAGGTCAGTGTGGTGAGGACCATTAGAGCGCCAATGACGATGCCGATGACCCCTGGGAGTTCAATGCAGCTCTCAGTGATGAGAAGGCAGCGACTGTTGGAGAAACTGCCGTTGTTTGGCTTCTCTTGGATCGCCAAGATGTGGCACATCAAGGGATATAAATCTACACTATTCATCTGTGACAACCTGTAACCTTTGCGAAAAGCAGGGCCATAGGCAGCTAAGAAAGGATGCATACTGGGAAGAGAATTGTCATAGCCATGATCACCCACTGCAAATAAGAAAAGAAAACACAAAGGGGAGAATTAAGTTCTCAGCAAACCAGTTGGTCTACAAAAAAAACCCCTTTTGTAGCCCAGAAACCACAAAACTCTAAACTTAAAACCACTAAAACAACATGTGATATAAAAATAAATTAAAATGCACTTACATAGTGAAAGATTCCCACGCTGGACAATTGTCCAACCTTCATCAGCAACCAGGATGATTGGCTGAATCCTCTCATTGTCTTTGTAATGCAGCCTAACAAGGATGTCTGCTTTCAAGTAGGCTTTCATACGTGGGTGACATTTCTTTAGCGCATTATACACACCAGAAACACCTATAAATAGCACAACAGAAGAACATTATTTGACCATTAAAAAAATTGTTCATGAACTAAAGAAGCAAGTCTTTACCAATAGGAACTACACTTTGTAATCAAGGCAAATACAGGCAAGTAACTATGTGCGCTTTCTGTTAAATGTGAAAGCAACACAGCTTGTATTACAATCAGTTTAAGGACTGGGTGAAAGGAAAAAAAAATGTTTTATACAGTTTTGCTGAAAGGACAGGTCAATACTGCATGTAGTAGTGAAGCAGAAGAAACTTTGGCGTTTTTAAATGACGAGTACTCACCTGTGAGGGGAATAATGGCAGCAACAGGAGTAATAAGCACTAATGTGTAGTTGCTGGCATCAAGACAGCTGTCTAACCTTATAAGTCGATCCTGAGAGCACTGCACCATTCCATGGTCACTTGTCACAATGACATTGATTTTCCCCCACAACCCACTCTGCTTCAGAGTCTCTATCAGCAAGCCAATATTGTCATCCACCTCCTTCAGGGCCTTGGCCATCTCTGTTTCATTGTCAGGGCCGTACATGTGACCAGCTTGGTCTGGTTCGTGCCAGTAGAGAGAGGCAAACCTGACGGCTTTGTCATCAGCTAGCCATTTAGTCAAGGTATTTACCCGATCTTGAAATGTCACTTGGGAATCATACTTCATAAAGTATGTGGATGTCTGGTTGTGGATTGCAACATCTGTTCCCGGCCACATGGCAGCAGCTGCCTTGAATCCGGAATCCTGCACCGACACCCAGATGGGAGTTGCTTCATTCCACCAAAACGGATCAGTGTCGTTCTCACTAGAAAACCTTTTCTTTGTTACCGGGTCATACATGACGTTGGCCACTATACCGTGACTTTCGGCATACAGCCCAGTGACAAGGCTGTAATGGTTTGGGAAGGTCTTGGTGATGAAGACATTTGTGAGGTGGTCTACCAGCACACCCTCAGAGTAGAGCATCTGCAGGTTGGGGAAGCGGTACTTTTGGAGGTAATCTGCCCGAAAACCATCAAAGGAGACCAGAAGCACAGTGGAGAGCGGTGCCGATTCATTCCGAGCCAGCGTGTTGTTGGCTGCGTGAGCAAAAGTGGAAAAGCTCAAGATGGCAGCCAGAACACAGAACAGATGAGCGGATGTCATTGCGCAAGCCTTCGACTGGTGCCTGCATCAGTGGCGACTCCCACGCTGAAACGACAAAGTGCATCAAGAACGTTCAGTGAGTAACATTTTAAAGAGTTAAACCCACACAAAAGTGTTAACATCCCATAAGTACTCCTACAAAATGTGTGCAACTCGTTTTTGTTTCAGTAAAACAAAATTTCCAGATAGGTTTATTCAGTACGGGGGGGGGGGGGGGGGGGGGGGGGGGGTTAGTCATATGTCCTAAAACGTGGTGTAATGAAAGCCATCGCTTCAAACCATCTTCCTCAGAGAAGAAAGAGAAGTTTGTGGTTTCTGGCTGTTTTTCGCTGAAGTCTCGCGGACATGTTCCGCTGGACTCTCCGCGTTACCGCTCCTTTTCGATACGGCCCGGCAACCGCACGGGGCCAGAGCTACAGGCAACATGCAACCCGAGAAACTCCTCCAGCCACCGGACACCTGCGTCCACTTGTGCCAACTCCTAGTTACTGAAAAAAGAAGAGTCTGCAAAGAAGCGCGTGAACATTTCCTCGTTCTCCCAACACGTGCAACTCAAAGGAAACACACGGAAGCTCGCCTGTCACCTGGAAAGTGGGCAAACCTGCAACAACCACCTGTCCTAGTACATGATGATGTGTTTGTGGAAGGTGCTCCACACTGTTCACCATCCTGCTCTTGTTGTCCTCCCACACTCATTCACACTGGCTCCCCTTCAGAGGACGACACACACACGCTCGCTCGCTCCAGTGTGTCCATAGCTCCATTGTGGAAGCCTCAATGGTGCCTTTCAGCAAGGAAACGCTCGTTTTGCGCCCACTAATTTCATTTCGGGAGCTCTTTGATATGACGTGATGTTCCGCGGCGACGCGCCAAAAGTAGAGCAGCGACACTAAACTCTTCCTCCTAAAGCACTTTGCGCGAGACGAGTCTGTAGCAAAGGCAGCGCGCGCCTCGACGCGCGAGGCGTCACGGAGCGCGAAGACGACATGTCTGCGCGCGCACTATCAGTAACCGTGCCACAGTGACAACTGCAGCTAACTGTACGCTCGCGAACTGTGCAACAGAACGCAGCGTATGTTGAGCAATGACGCACATCGCAGCACGGAAAACAATCGGTGCAATATATTTCTGAAGCTTATTCACAGGTGTATTTACATTTTTTCGGACTACTTCGCAGACCGGTCCAGCCAGCCAGATTAGTCTAGATTACGCCGAAACGCGAACAACTAAACACGTAGTTACCTGCAAAGTAACTCAATAATATAATACAGAGTATATCTTCAGCATGTGCATAAAAGAACACTTAGAATTATATCCCTCAGTAAATTATAATGAATAAAATTGTGAGACGTTTCCAGCGTAAACTTGTTCCACCTTACCCCGTTTCTCAACTTCCTCAAAATAGATTTTGCTGACGTCATTGGACAGGCAACATGTATAGCCAATGGAAAGCCAGAACGCTGGGGAGGTGTGGTTAAAGGCGGGACTTCGCGTACCGGGCCGCTGAGCCCGAAGTCTTGGTTTCAATCTGCTCAATTTACGAACACATCATCATGTGGTGCTAGAAAGGTGTTCATTACTTGTTTTGTTGGCAACTTGAACCGGTACAAATCCAGCTACTGTTGCGGGAGCGATTTACCTGCTCCACGCTCCCGCATCAGCAACTGTATTAGGCATTGTTTGCAATAAACTGTATGAGTGTTATGAAAGGGGGTGCGGTGGCGCAGCGGGTTGGACTGGGTCCTGCTCTCCGGTGGGTCTGGGGTTTGAGTCCCGCTTGGGGTGCCTTGTGACGGACTGGCGTCCCGTCCTGGGTGTGTCCCCTCCCCTTCCGGCCTTACGCCCTGTGTTGCCGGGTAGGCTCTGGCTCCCCGCGACCCCATATGGGACAAGCGGTTCAGAAAATGTGTGTGTTATTAAAGTCAGACTTTGATGGACAACAGGAGGTGAAATTATATAGGGTAGGCTATCTGACTAAAATGTATCAGTTTGACACTTCAACGAGTAACATAGTTCAGTTCCTGTATTTAGTGCTGTCAAAGTCTTCATGTTCAAACACACCCTTATACAATTTGCAAAGAGGCACTTATTCATAAATAACTGGCCTGCTCCAGTTACACATTATGTGCTACTTTGTTAATGAATGTGTTTAAATATGTCACTTGTTTGGAAAAATTGTACATTTGCATTGTGATATTTATGATATTTGTGCTGTGTTTTTTTTTTTCACAAACTGACTACTATTAAAAGGGCTGAGTTGACCCATAATGAACTGTTAGGCCTGATCTTCATCAATTTTATTGTGACTGAAGACAATAAGACAGTAAGTTATCCAGAGTTCCCCTTTTCTTCTCAAAATACACAAAAACCAGAACAAAATACAGTTAAACCAGTGTCATGGAGATTTTAAGCAATTGGGTTCAAGGTCTGGCAAATTCTGGCCTTCTCTTCATCAGAGACAGGCTGTGCTAAGATGTCCCCAGCAACGTACTCCTGCTGGTTCTATCAAATGGCAGTTGACTCAAGAGCCAACGATCTGGACAAAGACTATACCTACAAAAATACAAGCCTACATGAAGTTTTCAAAATGACGCTATTGATAAGGATTTAATTTGCAGTGAGATTCACACCACTAGTCACTGAGGAATTTAAAGCATAAATCAGCGGTCAGTCTGCAGTCTATATTGTAACAGCTACAACATGTCCCCTCCTAGGATCTTTATAATGTCACTTTTACAAACAGTTTAGACTTCTTACAATCAACTACTTTAAAGGGAACAAAGTCTAAAGCCATGTACTGTTGGCTAATAAAGTTATGAATTTATAAAGTTACAAACATTCTCCCATTTACTTGTTTTTTTAAAACTGACTTTTCTTCGCTTGTCAACGTGATTTGTATTTCCACACCCAGTTGTTGGTTGGCAGTAAAACACACATTGAAGAACAGAAGTGTGGGACCTTATGTCACGACCCACAGAGATAATACCTCTACTGGCCAGAGGAGGCGCCACTCGGTGACACCAGCCCAGACCCATGCACCTGTCCACAATCTGGTGGTTAGTAGGGTAGAAAAGGAACAAACAATAGAGGATAGACTGTGGATACTTAATCTAGGTTTAATTGTGCTTTCTTGGGGACCATTGGTTCCCTGTTTCCCAAGTTTTGTTCCAAAGGTGTTTATGTTCTAGTCCCGAGTGTCTGTCCTCTCCACTCCTCCCTTTTGTGTTCCAGTCCAGGTCCCTCGTCCAGTCCGGTATTTCGTCACACCTCCGTGTTCGAGTCCTGCTCAGATTCGGGTTTCACTTTTCACCTTTGTAAGAATACACTGGCTCCAGGGTACTAAGCTCAGTCACCCGGGAGGAGCTCGGAGTAGAGCCGCTGCTCCTCCGCATCGAGAGGAGCCAGTTGAGGTGGCTCGGGCATCTGTTCCGGATGCCTCCTGGACGCCTCCCTGGGGAGGTGCTCCGGGCTTGTCCCACTGGGAGGAGGCCTCGGGGCAGACCCAGGACACGTTGGAGAGACTATGTCTCCCGGCTGGCCTGGGAACGCCTTGGGGTTCCCCCAGAGGAACTGGAGGAGGTGTGCGGGGAGAGGGAGGTCTGGAGTACTCTGCTCGGACTGCTGCCCCCGCGACCCGGCCCCGGATAAAAGCGGAGGAAGATGGATGGATGGATGGAAGAATACACTGTGTCTCCTTGTCCTGCGTTCATCGTTTCACCTGCACACTGTACACTTACAAATACAGTCTGCACGTGGGGTCATTATACTTTTCGTCCGTGTTCGGACGTTACAGCAACACGTGTCCGTGTTGGACTCTCGTCCGGACGCTATTAATTCAACTCACCTCCAGAATTTTTAAGTGGTGCAGTGGTAGTGTTGCTACCTTACAGTATCTAGACTGTTCGGCCCTAGGTTCGAATCTGTGTCAGTTTGTGTGTTTTCTCTGGGTGCTCTGGTTTCCTCCCACTATCCCAAGACACGCATTTCAGGCGAACAGATGGCACTAAGTTTTCTATAGTGATTGTTTTGTGCCTGTGGTTACCTTGTGGACTGGCATCCTGTACAGGGTGTCAGTGTTGTTAAAGTGAGTTAAGTGGGTCTGAATAAAAAAATCTGAAGCTTATTGCACATGCTTATGTGATGAATCAGTCACAAGTCAACATTGTTGCCACAACATATTTTTTTTTTTTATTTTCAATAGTTTTAAATGGGTTTTCAGTTTAATATTGATCAAAGTACAAACAGCATAATTATAAAAAGACATATAGAGGTACTTGTCTATTATTAAGCAGTTACATTTTGTGACTTATTATTAAAAGTGGCTTTAGAATATATCAAATTATGAACAGACTTCCAATATCAATTGTGTTGAAGAGCCAGTGGCGAAGCAGAGGAAATGTACACCAGCATTTCTTTCTTTTACAGGTTAGTTGTTCATTGTTATACTGCCATCTAGTGTTCTACATAAAAAAAAAAAAACAAATCTCATTTTCCAGATTTCCAGATTTCATTCCAGAAACGTGGCCTGTTTACAGCTGTTCACCCTATTTACAGCTCCTTTTTGGTCTCTGTGAGCATCCAGGATGAATGACAAGATGCACAAGTTTATGGAGTGACTCAGTCAACATTAGAGTTTTTAGAGACTACATATTTATATTCTCAGTCATTTAAAATTAAATATTAATGTAGTTCAAAGATTGAAAAATGTTTAAAAAACATTTTCATATGTTTTTTCATAAAAAAGTATTTTCATATATCATATAACAGAGTTTTCTAGATCCTAACATAAATCAAGGGATGTCTGCATTATAAACCTTTTTATTGTGTACATGATAAAAGTACACTGAAAGTAGCCAGTCATCTATTCTTTATCCATGTTTTATAATTTGCTAAATTAACCTGGTGAATACGTACTGAGTCAATGAAATTAAGGTTTCTTGGGGTACATTACAGCTTCTACCACTTGCTGATCATTTGTAAATTGTACATTTAAGAAATTATTTCAGTATTGATCTGACAGTCCCGCCAAAATTAATCAGAAGAAAAGTTGTTTCAAAATTCACTTACATTTTCACATATGACAAACACAGTGTGTACTGGAGTAGCAAAACTTCATAATTCAGTATTATAGACATATATTTGTAGGATAGTAAATATTTTCATGTTTTTAGTTTGCTAGATATCAGAAAATTCTCATCTTAACTTTCAGCCAAAATGTAATATTTCAATGAACATTTAACTTTTAAGTGAAAGTAAATTTAAATAAAAAGCTTACCAGATGGAATGTGCCCAGCGGGTTTGCCCTGTGCCTGCTCTCTGGTGGGTCTGGGGTTCAAGTCCTGCTTGGGGTGCCTTGTGACGGACTGGTGTCCCGTCCTGGCTGTGTCCCCTCCCCCTCCAGCCTTATGCCCTGTGTCGCCGGGTTGGGACAAGTGGTTTCAGGTAATGTGTGTGTGGAATGTGTCAGGGAACCATGTGCTGCTCTTTGTCCATATTGTGCATACCATCTAAACAGGGCTAAGATTCAGTATTACACAATGTTTTTAATAGCTTTTGTCTAATAATTTTGTCTTTTAAAATAGCTTTCACAAACACACCACATGTTGACAATGCACTTCCAGTACGTAGAACCTCAAGCATCCCGAAACACAAGTGCTGCAGCAGTTTAGTGCAAGCATTCTGCAGTCTAATCTCCTCTTTGTTCTTGCACCAGACCTCCTTGTGGAGCCAAGAGTCCTCTTACTCTAATCTCCTGCTAGGGGAAAGACCTTCCCCCCACACCCCACTATGGCTATCTTACGTTATCCTGTGTCCTTCTGCATGAACTTCACACCTGGCAGCTTTGCTTGGTAGCTGCTGTCAAACCTACTGGTTCAGCACATACAATCAGATTAGATCCTGGAAATCTTTCCATTTTGATCTTGTTTGTAAAAACACAGAATTATATTGACAGTGGTTACATGGAAGGAACATTTGAAATGTACACAGCAAAAACAATCAGTAGTAATATGTACCTTTGCTTTTTCATAGTTGAATTGTGATAAAATGTTTTGGTTTAACCTTGTTTGAATTAATTTTTGTAAAAAATATAAAGTGTAAATTTACTCAAGAATAACTTGCTACATATTAGTATAATTTCTGTCTTGGGCATTGACCATGTAACCTTTGGCATTATATTTTACCTCAGGTGTTAGAATATAAGTGAAAGTTATGCCTAACTCATATTCACTAGGGCTTTGATATAAATAATGCATAATTTACATTAAATGGTCATTTACATTTGCCTCAGGTTTATACCTAGTTTCTTAACCAGTTGATAGTGAAAAATTAATGGAAAAATTAAATCAGACATGAAATGATGGTGATTTGCAGTGCATATATGAGCAATAGAATTATATTCACATACACTGATGGTGTCTAATTTATGTAATGTCTCAGCTTATCTGATTGTTTATTCTCTCCGTCCCCGTATAAAGTTTCTGTAGTAACATACAGCACCATTGCTAACAATATCGCTCTAATAAATTTGCAAAGCTGGTATTAATGACTATAAAAGAGCTTTGCTTCAAGATAGCAAGGTGTTCTCACACACGTGAAAGTGAGGCTGTCTGCTCTGAAGCTGGAGGCCAACCTGCTGACCAAAGGTCCTTCCATAACCCGCCCACTCAGACACAGAAAGCACAGCTCTGAATCTTCGGAAGTCTCCAGAGAACCTGTTTGCCTCCTGTGAAGGGTACACGATAATATTTTGGCAGAAAAATGGAGAACGACCATGAAAACGTGTATGAAAAGATAGAGGGAGGTAACATGTATGAGAACTCAGACGAAAAGGAAAGAAGCTCGACTGAAGCCATGTACGAGAACCAAGGTGCTATATACGAGACCCCGAATGATGTGAAACAGGAGATTTACAGTGAGCTGAAGGAGGATGAGACTGGTGAACACGAAGACCGCTCCTCTCCTGATTACATGAACACAAGAAAGGCGAGCGAAGAAAGTGAAAAGAAGGAGGAAGACTCTGATTCACAGAGTGAAAGCGAGGAAAAGATGGTGGATGAAAAAGAAAGATCATTAAACTCACTGGAGGAGCATCTAGCAGAGGAGTCAAAGGAGTCTCCTGTGGTCCTGGATGAAGTTAATGGGGCAGAGTCTACCAGCTCCTCCTCATCTGAGCAAGGTGAACCCATAAACGATGAAATGGGCTCCCCGACAGCTGAGTATGAGGACAGCGTGGAGGATGGCATGCTCATGGCTTTCAGTTTGTCCTCCAGTAAAACCAACGAACCCGAGGAAATCATTGACTACAGCCTTCGGACAGAGGACAGAGACAACAGCTCTGCTGCAGAGGCCAAGGTGGCAGATCCAGGCCAACCTGAGATTGCCCTTTTTGTCAGGGTAAGGACCCTCTTTCTGTCATTCCATACAATCTCTTACTGTTACACACACAGCAATCAATTAGCACTGGATCAACTGCACTGCACTAATTCTACTGATAAAATAAGTTGCAAAAACATTCCTTCACCAATTAAAATACCCATACATTCCCATATTTTAAAGCTGAAATGACCTTTCCAATTATTCCTTCTGTGCATGGAGATAAACAATCGCAAGGGCAAATAAGGTGTGGTCTTTGATAGTTCTAATTACTTGTAGCTGCTAAATGGCTCGAGTAAAAACTGTGTACTTTGCAAAACAACCTCAGTGAAAGTGAGGGGGAGATAAATTTGACAAAAGAACGTGGGTATCCCAGAAAAAAAGCATACCAGTTTTCTGTAACACCTTACTTTCTTCACCCCTGTAAACTTTCCAGTCACCATTTTCTCATAATAATTAAAAAAAACTAATTTCAACACAGCAATTAATGTGTCAGTGGCTATATGTTAAGCATTAGTTTAGTAGAAGTACTCTGATGAAGTGTTGAATTAAATTATTGGACTATCCTGTGAGAACCTTTGCTAGAGCTATTATTCTTTGTAATGATTAACTGATCTGCAATAGTCCACACAAACAGGAGAACAAGTTAAAGGTCTAACTTGTGCTTCTGGAGGAAATATGATTTTATATTAAGTGAGCATTCTCCACCCGCAATAAAACATATGTGTCTCTGTTATGTAAACGGTTGTTTCAACATGTCATTAAGACTTTTCTCCTGATTGTTCAACCGAGACCACTGGTTTAGGAAATTAACTACAATTAGAGGTTTATTTTGAAATCGCATCTTTCCTAGGAAGTTTGACTCATCGCACTTGAGATCAAATGCAGTCGGCACACATGCAACAGGTCCCTTTAGTTACACAGTACCAGTAAGTTACCACAATAGCAGAGCATGTGTGAGGTCTTGATACTAATCATGGTGTCCTGTGAACATCATCATCAGCAAGTAGAACTGCTGCACTTTGGGTCCCAAGCTTCCTTTGCCCCAGTGTGCTCACTTTACCGTAGTCATGAACTGTTGCAACTGAACTTTGTTAACTTGATCTAATCATTAACTGGCTAACTACAGCTATAAAAATGAGGGTGAACTTCCTACCATAGTAAATTATGGTATGGAGTGTACATGTAAGTAGGGTTACAGTTAGCTGCCAAAGTAGTTTTACTATTCTAAGAAGTGTGTGAGCTTCAGAATGTTAGCAATCTCAGTGAATTTACATTTGGTATTTGAAAGAATTTAATTAATTCTGAAATTTTATTAACATGGTATTTTATTCATATACAATACATACTGCATATGTTCAAATCAGAGATATTCCTAGAAGACTGTGGAAATATTTGCAAAACTCAGTCAACATTTTTTGTAGCTCACTACGACGTCCCATACTGTACAGCCATCTAACGCAAATATGTCATTCATTGTAACGCCTCTAATTTTTATAAGAAACTACTAGACACTTAGAAAACATAAATTAGTATATAATTTACCTCAGAAATTCGAGTAGTAGTACGCAGAAAGCATTTCCTGTTACACGAAGATTAAACTTGACTGGCGGTCTAAATACTAAACCCTCATTGACTTATGCTCTTTTCTTTTAATAACTTTTTTAACGCACAATACTTTTAAGCAATGTCATGAGAAGTAGAATATTTATACTTTCGTCACTTTTGCCTGAAGAGGAGCAGCCCTGCTGCCGTTACGGAGTGTCCACGCGGCCGCGAGACGCAGCAACCCGCTCCCGGGCGTTTTGTAAGCGCGTGCCGCGTATTCGTCTTCGTTGACTCAACGCGGTGAACTATTCAACCAGTCTTTAACTAAGGAAACTAGAAAGGGCTCTTTTGATAAAAAAAACACCCCCGCAAATGGGCCTTTAGAAAATAAATAAAAAGCTTATGAACTGAAGAGGAAAACTAGCGGACAGAATTTCTGAAAATATTAAACAAGCGGCGTCTTAAGATACACAGGGCAGACTTTTTTTTTATGCCGCGTGTTGGTAACCCAACGAGAAGTCCGTATCGGAGAGCGGATGACTTAAGCTTAACGTTTAAATACAAAATTGTGGAGAACTGTTTCATAAAAGAGTTTTCCGACGCCGCTCAGGACATTCATTACATTTAAAACGAAGGTTACCGTTTAACAAGAAAAAACTGTAGTCACGCGCCCGTGCTGTCTATGATCAAACAACAGCACAGGACAATAGGAGCGAAAAACGGGGATTTTAGTGCCTCCTGGCGGATTGCTGATGAACTGCACCCTTTCCGAGCGTTTCGCACTGGTGTGGTACAGCACAGTACAGTATAGTACAGTGCAATACAATACAGTATTGTGGTCTGTATGGATGCTCCAGCTATACTGTTCCCCGTGCGACAGGGACCTCTCATTTAGTTGTGCAGCACAACCAGTTCAAAGCAAGGCCATGATTTCTCTCCCCTAGTTGGTAGCGGGCTGGGTACATTTAGCCATAATGTCACGCTTGACAGGGAACATAAAACATGTACAATATGCAATAAATGTGTTTACACCATGATTGTAAAACCTCAAACATGGTGGGATGGATACTCTTGTTTGCCAGACCTAAGAAATATGCTAAGATTCACCAAATGATCCACCTTGGCGTGAGTTATGTGTAATTTAATATTTCTCTGAAATTTGCAGAGCCATTATTATATTTAATGCACTTCAGTTTATTTTTATAGAGGGCTGTTATCACCAGGGTAGGATCAAAAAATACAAGGGAGAAAAAAACAAGATTGAATCGAATTTACAGGAACAGCTGGAAACAAAACTAACCATTTATAGTCTGCAGTAAGTCACAGCATTTTGTGCTGTGATTTGAGGACGTCAAGAGTGAAAAATACTGGCACTGAATCACTGAATGTAACTTACGGGACTTTTCCATTTCAGCTGTTTCTTCTTGTCACTATTGCACAGTTTTACATGTGCGCTTTACTACACGATTTACTCGGTATTTGCAATCAGACTGGATATGAAAGAAATTAACGGTATCTTTCCGTTTATTTCCAAGCAGAAACTACAGGTAATATTACGCGCAGCAGAGCCCGTTCGCTGTAAGCGGTTGTGCGGTGGAGCTCCACCACGAGAGGGCGCTGTACCCCGATCTCGGTGCTCTTCAGCCTGGAATTATGTGTCGCTTTGATTTGAATAACCTAGTATTTTCTGGATGAAATGAGGCGCTTGGCTTCTGCTGATGAGCTTTTACCCATTTGTATAACATGGCACCGCTGATGTTTTCTCACTGGCCTTCAAAACAAACCTGAATCATAAGAGCCGGTTCAAAAGAAGTGCTTAGTTCTTCGTTTCAAGCAATAATAGTACATTAAATATGAATGATAACTTAATCCTAAGGGTGATTTATGATTACTGTGATTTATTATTGTTTTGTAAGAATTAAGACATGTCGAATATTGTTCTTGAAATACATGGCAGTAGTAGTTGACATTCTTAACTCCCTTCAGATATTTTTGACAATTGACCGTTGCACAAAGTTAATTAGTGGTAGTTAAACTGCCGTGTGCTGTTAGTCATGTGAAAGAAACCTTTGTTGTAGTTTAAAGAAGTTACCTCTACATCTAAGTGCGGTAAAATCCGAAGTGAAGGGGTTCGTTGACTCTGCCCTGAGTGTGACTAACATGTAGGCCATGTGATTGCTCCAAAGTCAGTAAAGGGCAGCCTGTGCAGGGGGCAAAGTTTCCTTGTGCTGCCTTCTGATTGGCTGGGCCACACACCGCTGGGGCTAAAAATACCGCTCATATATAAATGTGTAGCAGGGTGCAGTCGAAGTCAGGGCTGGATGACAAACACAGGCTAGAAAGTGCTTAACAGTACTTTATTTATGATTTTTTTGGGGTTAAACTCACTTGTTATTATCAATAGTGAGTATACATATTTGTAATAAATATTCTAGTTGAGTATAAATGTGTAAAAATAGAAAACAGTTAAAGATTTTGCAATTCAGTGCGGTCTGCAGACTTTTGAGTGCCAGGAAAGTAGAAGTGATGCAAAACCAGAATTCTTTTGTGAGAATAAAAAGTATTTAAAAGTGAAAGAAACAGAAGGTGTATATATTAAAAAATCACCTGTTTATTTTTAACTTACAGGAAAATAAAAATGTACATTGAACTTCCGTGGTTAACGCATTTGTCCTATTTATGACTTGCGACAGCTAGCTATTTCTGCAGACCTATATTTTAATTGCCAGAGGGGAGAAAAACTATGAAAACCAATTCCCACGTTTAAAGCAATGCCAATGATACATAATTCAGAAAGGAATCTTACTTTTCAAGTTTCCTGAGGCTGATCAGATGTAACACACCAGGGCCTTTCAGTGTGTGAAGGCCTATCAATAATGCATCAGGCCAATTCCGTCTCATTGAGTTCCAGGCACACAAGCCTTCCAAGTGCAGAGGAACTGTAGAGCGCCCCCCTCTGCCACCGAAGGCTCGAGTCGTAGGAAACGATGGTCTCCGAGCACTGGGAGACACAGCAGAATGGCACAGTTTTTTCAGCCTTAAGAGTTACACTATGTCACCTGCTTAATTCTGAATTTACAATAAATGTTTACTATGTGAAAGCTGCCTTAAAATATTACATTTCTAAGTAATTCGTCTGTAGAATACATTTAAACATTGTGTGTCATTCTCAAATACATTTCGATTTTAAGCGCACATAGTCACATTCCAGTTTTATCATATCAAAGCAATGAGAGCATGTAGCTAATAATTGCTGGAATGTTTAAATCACTGTGTGTTCATTTTGTGTAGTAAATTCCAGCCATAACTCACTCTGTAATGTAAACATGAAATTAACTGTAGGGATAACATGACAGGTTAAAAGGGAGAAAGGGGGGTGTCTTAAAAATAGTTTTATCCTGGTAAGTGTATGATCCAAAATGTAACTCTGATTAACCATTCTATTTTCCATTTTTGAAAAAGAGTGATAGAAATGCACTAACAAATCATATTATCACACAAAAAAAGGGGTAAGGGGTGCTTGTACAGCTTTTTCTTTCGGTTACAGGCCCATCCATGTCCTGCCTGAGTTGGCACGGCAGTCAGCAGGGACTTTTGTTCATTCCACACAACACACACGTTCACTATGGATGGCTCAGGTATCAGGTGCTCGTTGATCAGCGCCCGATCGGCAGCGGAGATTTCCAGAAGCTCTAAATTTAGAGTGCACTAGTTGGAATGCCCGAGCACCCTGGCTCAACGAGCACCAACTCTGCGTCCCTCTGTACCCTGCTTTCCATTTTACACCAGTGATTCATAGCAGATCTAGTTTCCTATCATTAGGTCACGTGCAGAGGCTCGGCCACGGAGAAGTCTGAATTACAGCTTTCTTTTTAAGACTCCCAATAAACCATGGTGTAGTTCTCCAAAGTCAGCGCTAAAGTTATATTAAGCTAAACTAAGCTATGCCGCTCAACGGAGTGCTGTTGATTCAGTCTGCACTGAAAGTTCTGTATCTTTTAACAGCGTCAGTCATGCGGACACAAGATATGAGTATTTCGTCAAGGAGCGTTTGATAACTGCTTATCACTTGGAAACTTGAACACGCACAATAAACGTAAAGTTGGCCGCAGATCAGATGCTCGTGGCCTGCACTATGAGAGCTCTTCCAACATCGCTGAAGGAAGGAGTGATCCCATCTTTTTAGCCCACCTATAGATGCTGCTCTGTGTTGTTCACAAGATTAAATTGCAGTGCAGACTTTACTATCTGTTGGATAGTATTGATGGGGTGTTTTTGGCTTGCCCGCGGTCGAACGGAGTGTGTCATCATCACTGATTTAAGATATTTGGCTTAGAAGTGCGCCGCAAATGGTGGACATGTATTCTCCACACACCAAAGTCTTGTCATGGGAAGCTGTGGTTTGCTTGACACACACTGTCAGTGCTTTCAAGTAACAGAGTATTCTGTTGCACCACTGGTTCTAATATATCATGAGCATGTTCCTGATTATTTTCCGTTATACTTGAAAGAGAAAAGGAAGTTCAGCAAGGACACTTGGAGGAGGACTTCCATTCATTGAGCTGTTTTGAACTAAATGGTTTGCCGGCTATTGACCCCAGCATTAATGGGAGGCCGTTTGCTAAAAACAAAGTTTAAAGTTTTGAAATTGTACAGGTACTGTATATAGGTGCATGGTAGATAGAGGTCACTGGATACCACACTTGTGTAACAGAACTTACCATCTAATTAGGGGAAACACTAGTGGTTAGTGAACAAAAAGGAACCTAGAGGACTTTTGAGGTTTTTCCAGATGAAATGGCTTCTCCTGCTTTAAAATGAGGAAAAAAACAAGCTTAAGTATGATACTGTATTTTGCCAGGAATATGACTTTTACATATGTGCATACATAAGTAGTATATATATATATATTATAATATACAATCACCTTATGATACCATTACATAATGCGGTGTAACTGATCCAAGTAAGCGTTCATTTTGCAAGTGTACATGCATAATATAATTAAAGATATTAAAATACAATACAAATAAACTTATGATATCTTTATAATGTATAATACAATGGAATCGAACCAAATGCAAGTAATTACTATTGTACTCAGAGTACTATTATATTCAGATCCCTTGAGGCAAATCTTCAGTATTAGAACTTATTATCCGCCCATGTCTCCCTAAAATTAAATAATCTGAAGGTGTCGGCATGGCGGTATTAAATCTATAACTGGCTCTGTAAATAGTGAACCCCACAGGGACGCTGTGAGCTGAAGTGGATGGTGGATTAAGTGATAAGGGATGTGGGCGGGGTCTGTATTTAAGCTCCTCCCACTCTGTCAATCTGTCCCCTACCTATTTTGCTGCCCGGCCATTTTTGGCAGCCCTCTGACAGAGAGAGCTATTGCACCCTGATAGCTGGGGGGGTGGGGGGGTAGGTAACACTCAACACGCTCTACGGCCACCTGTTGCCCCAGCTGGATTATTACCTCAGAAGGGGAGGAAGAGCACACAGCACCCTCACCACCCACCCCCACCAAAGAGAGGAGCCTCACCGCTGCCTCACATGGTCTCCCAACAGAGGGATGATGTAGATGTGGTCTGACTTGCATGAGGACACAAGCAGATCTGAGATCTCTCTGTGACCTGGAGGCAAGATAAACAGACTAAAATGACCGACTGTGGCTCCGCAAACGGAGAAGACAAGGACCCAGACATTGAGCTTTTTGTCAAGGTAAGAAAGAAAGTCGTGTGAGTCTCTCCCTTAAATGTCAGAGCCAAATTTTGCTGCGAGGGGCAGTTTGAAAGGCAAAAAAATCCAAACATTAGCACAGGCAATGTGTTTGTGCAGCGGAGTTCTGGATCCTTCTATTTTTGTGTTCGAAGGGCTCGTGTAACACAATATTTGTGCTAGAGTTACTGCCGCGTGCTTGGCACCGGTTGGAGGCTGGTGCTGTGACAGCGGAGCCTGTCGAAGCCCGGACAGCAGATTGAGGGCTAGCGCGCGTGGGGGATGGCAGCGCCAGGACCATACCAAAAATCTGTGTGTGGTGGCTGGCGGAAGCACGAAGCATACCTTCACTGACCTCAGGAGTCACCCCTGGGGGTGTAGACCAGACTGGGCTCTGTGTTCCCGATGGGATGCTGAACTCCAGGTGTCTTCCGTGCTGACATAGATCCTCGGCCCCCCGCAGACATGACTGTTCCTCCTCCTCCTCATCATCCTGCCCGGGACACCTGATCCTGACGTGCTTCCCCGGGGCTGCTCTGGCTCATTCTGCTCATGTCTGTAACATCTCTGCTTCAGGCTTTCCAGCACTACAGCATTTGATGATAGCAAAGCTCCCAAACACTCCTCTGTCTATTTGGAATAGTGTAATTCACAGCGACAAACATGCAATTCTATACATTTTTCATTGGTTCGGTTTCAAGATCATATACGAAGAGCAGGATGCAATGCAATGTGCCCCACTAAATATATGGCCTTGGGAGGAGGAGCAGGACTGTCCAAATACACAGGTGAGCAGTGAACCCATTAGTATCTGTCTATATAATCTTTTCCCACATTAGTAGGGGAGACAGTGAGCGAGAAGAGAGCCAAACCTTAATGATCCACACAGTTGGACTCCCGACCCCATGTACCTTTCTCTCCCCAAGCTGTGTCCAGCCTCCACTCCTATTAGGAGTAGCTAGTAGTGTAATGCTTTGAGCTGTTGCCTTTGGACCTAAGGGTCACAGGTTCAAATCCCAGTTGCAGTAGCCTTGAGCAAAGTACTTACCCTGAATTGCTGCAGTAAAATTAGCTAGCTGTATAAATGGGTAAATAATTGTAAGTCTCTTTAGCAGAAAGTATCAGTCCCATGATACTTGTCCCTACAAGTCATTTCCCCCCAGTGTACACAAAAATTCCCTGATAAAAGCAAATTCACCCTGCCCACTTGCCATGTATCCTTTGACAAAATAGCACCACAGTACTCTAGAATGTGTTAAATATAAGTGGCTGTTTGCTGTATGAGGGGGCGCGGTGGCGCGGGTGGCGTGGTGGGTTGGGCCACAGTCCTCCTCTCCGGTAGGTCTGGGGTTCAAGTCCCGCTTGGGGTACCTTGTGACGGACTGGCGTCCTGTCCTTGGTGTGTCCCCTCCCCCCTCCAGCCTTATGCCCTGTGTTGCCGGGTAGGCTCCGGTTCCCTGTGACCCCGTATGGGACGAGCGGTTCTGAAAATGTGTGTGTGTTTGCTGTGTGAATTGCATCCTAAGCAAAATAAGAGGGAAGGAGACATCGTGAATCTCACTGTGTACTAACATTAATTATTTAGCCATACATCTAGTTTGGCATGGTGCTTTCACTTGAATCATCTTAACCCGACTCATCTGAAAGGGGTGAAAGAACGTCGCTTTAATAGCAGTTCCTAAACGAGTGTGTCCGTTGATTGTCTCACAACAGTGCCAAACTGTCACCTGTCACAAGTTAAGAGTCCCTGGATGGTTGTCCTGCTAATCTCCTGTTGGACTGTCCAAGTGCTTTCAGTCACAGTTGGAGGGAAGATCTCAGCCAGCGTCCAGTGGAAGTATAAGACACGAGAGGTGATCTCATCAGATGTGAGCGATGTATGAGCACGCACGACAGCAGGCTCCTTATACCGAACACTTGGTTTAACTGTCTCCTCTGAAATTCAGTGAATCACTACATGCTCACTTGTAACAGGCAGGATGTCACGTTTATATAATTGTAAGAGACGAGGCAGGAGACAGGAGATGCAGTCGCCCGTAGCTGTGGGCTTTTATTTGCTAGAGAGCGGAGAAGGACGGAGATGGGAAAGGGGGAGCAGGGAACAGGTAGGGAAGGGTTTCGTGCGGGCTGGGAGAGTAGGGTCGATCGGGACGAGGGCTTCGTGTCAGGGATCGGGTCGGCGGTCGTCTCGGTCCGGTTCTCCTCCTTGGTCTCTTCCCCCTGCTGCCGGGCACCGGGGAAGAAATAGGGGATGAAATCGGGGATGAAATCAACCCCAGCTGTGGCTGCTTTAATCCAGTCTCCGCCCCCTCCCTGGGCAGCCTCAGCGTGCTACAATAATACGAAAAGTTTGAGTGCGTTGGCTCTTCACTAAGTTTGCAACAATAAATGGCGTTAATGTGAAAATGAAGTTTGTAATTGTTACAAAGAGATGTGACATTTAGGGACTAGAGGATGGTGTGGATCTTTCTAGCAAGCCCTTTTTTAAACCATGAAAGGTGGAAGCACTATGCTGCACTTGATGATATAAAGACGTTATGTGTAACATTGGTGCTAAAAGGATGAAGAAGTCTGGGAGGAGGCCGCAGGTTGAGATGAGCGAAAAGGGACACGTTAGTCGAAGGTGGTACCGAAAGTGGTGCAGCGCTGAGCTTCACGCTTCTTCTGCAGAAAGAGCTGAGCAGGGATTACTGAGCCCTCCGATCCCAGGGACCGTGGAAAGAGCAGAACGGTGGGCAGAGAACAGCCTCACATTTCCTTTCCAGTCATGGTCTGTGAACATTTGCTTGTAAGATCTTGAGTGGTGGGTACAATGAAACACCGTAAAAGGGCAGTTAAGGATGTTTTTTGTTATTTTTTTCCCAAAACGTGGCTAAAGGTAAAGCTGAGAACATAGGGTATAAAGGGATGGTGGTCAAGAGTTGAATATTAAAAGATGGTCTGATCTGCACCGAGAGGTCAGGGACTGAGAGATGGCGCATATACAATGGAAGACCACTGACAGCAGTGGAGGTATCACGAAGGTAAATAACACCTGACAGTGAAGTGATGGATTTTTATCTATGGCTATGGTCAACGGCTGTGTGCTTTACAGACATCGTAAGGGGTTCAAATCCCAACCATGCCGTGCTGGACATCTGATGGCCTGTATTCCCTGGGGTAGGTGGGATGGCTGAGATTCTCCCCTGCTCACTGCCCACTTTCAGAGCTCTGGGTGAAGTGGAGCGAGAATCAGTCCCCGTGGAGAATGTCAGTGTGTTGCAGGATGGACGTAAGCAGGTTATGTGTACACAGGAGGTATGTCTTCACTCTCTGAGTTGGTGTGGATGTGGTGTTTTGAAGGAAGGCATAACATTTACATTTATTTATTTAGCAGACACTTTTCTCCAAAGCAGCTTCCAATGAGCTCTATGTAATGTTATGATCCCACACACCTTATTCACCAAGGTGACTTACACTAATAGATACACTAGTTACACTGGGTCATTCATCCGTACATCAGTGGAACACACTCTCTCTGTCACTCATACACTCTGGGGGAACCTGAACAGCATGTTTTTGGACTGTGTGAGGAAACCAGAGCACCCGGAGGAAATCCATGCAGACACGGGGAGAACATGCAAACTCCACACAGACTGAGTGGGGATCAACCCCATGGCCTCTTCCGTCACCCCGCTGCTCGCTGTACCACCGTGATGCCTAGGAACTGACTGATTGGAACACGAACTGGGAATTGGGTGTAAAATTCCTCCTGAAACTGAAAGAAATGATCAGCATTTTGAGAGAAATGTGGTGGAGGAAGGAGGGCTGGAGTATTATAGAATATCCTCTGGGAGATTTGGATTTAATGATGGTTGTCATTTAGTATAAAGCCTTTAAATTCCATCCAAGAAAAATCCCATATTCCTATTGTTTGCCAAGCTAAACACTAGGCAGGAATGTGTGTATTTTGCATGTGATGAAATGATGAAGTTACATTTACACGCAAGATGTTTCCGAAACACTGACTGATATGAAACATATTGCCCTAAAAATGAAAATAGCAGTAGCAGCAGTAGTGTTTGAGAACATGCCTGCCATGGCTTACACAGGGACAAAGAAATGAGAATTTAGAATAATTATTATACTTTTTACATTGCATGCACAGCATAGATGTGGCTGACTTAGTTATTGCTTTTATCTTTCATATTTATGTTGTGGCACATTTGAGCATGTCTGGCATCGTTTAATAATCACATTAAATAAGTCAATGTGACACTGAAGACAGCTGGGAAAACTGTAGCCTGGGCAAACAACAGACACATTGCTTAGCTTATTTTTCTAATTTGTGTTTTAACTTTAATTTAGAGTGTTTTAATTTTGAATTTTGATAACAGTGTGAGTTTCTGTTTCACTTTTCGATTGAAAAAAACATCAGTACCCAACCTTTTTTTTTTGGTTTTGATTTTAATTTCAGTGTGACAACATTCAGTGACCAAGTTTGCTGCTTTTCATTGTTGTACGTAGTGGTGTCAAATGTGCTGAGGCTGCATTAAAAGTTTTAATTGTCAATACACAGTCATGAAGTTTTAATGTTATACTCCAGTGATGAATGCCTTGAAACACAAATGGACTGCATTGTTTTAAGTCCGCCTTTCTCCGCTCCCTCGAACGCCGCATGTGAAATCCGTATAGAAGCAGCGGCATGTGACTGCTATTGTTGTGCACTTTCTAGATGTTGATTGACTATTATCAAAGGCCCCGTGTTGTGTTTCTGCTGCTCTGCTGCTCTCATTCAGCAAAACAGAAAGAGAGCTTTCGGAACAAAACGGATTGGGTATCGGCAGTGGAAATTTGCGCTCTTTGTGCTGCCAAATTGATTCCAAACACGCTGAACGGGGTCTACCTGCACACATAGCAGTATGGATTCATACGCGATGCTGCTGGGGTGGTACTGACCTGTTCAGGAGTACAGATGTGGCCTCCTGAGCTGGATACTGCCTTGTTTCTGCAATTCAGCATTGTCAGCACAAGGTTTTATCATTAAATATGTACAGTACTGCTCAGACGTCTGACTCCAGGTAGACAACCTGGGCAACACTTGTATAAGGCAAACTGGACAGAAGAGCGAATGAAAAGAAACCCTCAAGTATCCTACATGGGTGGAACCTGCTGCAGAAGAGCTGGAAAGATGTGCTGGCTGATCTTCAGATCAAACTTTTTACCAAATATCTTGTGGGGGGAAAAAAAACTGTTTCCAGTACTCAAACCAGTTTCCGGTACTCAGATTTTTCGCTGGTACTGTATATTTGGGAGAAATCACTCTCCATGTGTTTCAGATGTTGAAATAAATAAAAGAAAGTGTGGGAGATGAAGGCAGGGATTTCAGATTGTTAAAGAATATAATTTTAAAATGATTGATTTTTAAAATTTTAGATCATTATTAAATTTTTGTACATTTCAGCTTTACTTAAGAGTCTCTCTCACTCAAACCACTTGTCCGTAAACTGAGGTGATGGTGGTAAATCGGAAAACAGAATATAATTTCAGAACAACTGTCCTTCGTATAGGTGGCAAGCAGGTATATCACGTTGTTCCATGTTGTGGGCCTCAGTGCTCCAGTAGCTGAGCCATGCACTTTTGGGGGGCAGAGAGGACTAAGTTTGGACACTGCTGGTCATCACTGAGAAGCCAGTTTGTTTGACTTTGGTTGGAACTACGAGCACAAATGAACCCTTAGTGACACTGTGGAAGGTGTGCGCATTTCACTAATATCACAAAGCTCATAGCTCTCCATGGAGCCTCTGCAGTATAACAGACACACATGTATGACACAGCCATGACTTTTGGTTTCTTAGTCAAGGAGGATGACGTGATGACTGTGCATACAGAGGCTCTTTTAAACACTTCTTTACAGTAGCCTTCTCAGGTGATTATTAGGGGCTTTTCTGGATGAAGATGAAGCAATGATTTTCACGGAGGCACCTGGGGCAGAAGGTTGATGCAAATCTTCCGGCCCCGGGCCTAATGAAGCAGGTAATGGAATTGTCGTGCATAATTCATGGCATCTAGCGGATCTAGTGACAGGGTTAGATTTCCACAGCCTATCTCATGTTGTGAATTGAAAACACGATCCCCCCCCAACTGAGTTATGGAAATTTAGAGATTTCTTTTCTTAAACTAATAAAGCGCTTATTTGTCATGTCTTTCGCTACAGTTTTCTTGTGTCTGGTATGTAAGTATGTAGGTGGATAGTCAAATGTAGGAAAACACATGAGTTCACGGTATTAGTGAGCATTAAATACTTTGCACCAGGTTCACGGAACCCTGCGGCGTGATTCCTGGGAGATAAATATTGATTGCATATCAATAAGTTAATGATTAAACTCAGTATGACAGTCAGTTATAATACAGATTTTCTTTTATTACAGTAGAGAAAAATAGAATATTGGAAAAAAATGAAAAAAAAAATGTTTTGATCACCATGATCATACATCTTATGTGATAAATTTAGGAATGAAAGAGTGTTGTAGTGTTACCATTCTGAAAACGTTTTCTATGAACTGTCCATCTGATCTAGATACAGTTTTCTGAGCAGGCAATCTTATGAACTAGATTTTGCTCTTATGAATATCTCATGCTATTAATATGTTATATATGAGGATGCTTAAACAAACTTGTCATCCAGATGAAGCAAATGTTGACAATGATTGTGTAAGGATTATGCTCCAGAAAAGGTTGAATAACCTTAGTGTCAGCACAGTCTAAAAGTAAACAAATACATGTGTGTTTTGGTTTCCCCGTCTGATATGTGTCTTAAACCAAGACAACTTATATTACAAATTGCCCTTGTGTACAGCACTCTGCATCCTGCAGTATTCTTTCTCTGCCTACCTGTTTTATCATTCAAAACTTTTTATTTCTCTGTCAACTTTATGAAATTTATGCAACTTTTAACTGGAAGTAGAAAGTGATGTCCTTGCATGTTTATGAGAACAATTTGATGGTTACGTAAAGTTTCATGGTGACAGACTCACATACATTTGAATGAAGCACATTGTTCCACAGTTGGCTGCCAGGGCACTTTTCAGCAGCCAGAAGCATCGCTGTGTCATGGCAACAGATCCTCTGCCATCTCCACCCGTGAAATGCCAGTTCTGGTTGCCACTGGGGGTGTTGATCATGGTACTGACACTTGCATGCTAACGCAAGGCTTCTCTCTCTTATTGTGTGTGTGTGTGTGTGTGTGTTTATGTAGGCGGGGAGCGACGGAGAGAGCATCGGCAATTGCCCCTTCTCTCAGAGACTCTTCATGATCCTCTGGCTCAAGGGGGTTGTCTTCAATGTCACTACCGTGGACCTAAAGAGGTACCTTGTTTCGTATTAGGAGTAAAAAGTGCATTAACACCACTTGTGTAATTAATAGTGCAATAATCGCCCAAAAACAGACAGTATGTCTATATCAGTATGTCAGTATGTTGCTCATACTGCATATTAACATGAAGATTGCCACTTACTTTCATGAAGGTTATGGCTTTATTTGTGTATTTTTACTCAGCACAATTTTCAAATGTACTGATTGTTGGTTATTGGATTATTAATTATTAATATGTGTAATAATATACTCCCTCCTCTAAAGTAGTAGCTCCTTCAGTTTGTGCTACAGTAAACAAAGTCACCTGAACCTGGTAAACGGGATGTAGTTTTGTTACGGAGGAACACGTGGACAGTTAACTGAGGCAAGGCGAGTAACACATGGAGACTGACTGTCTGCTGACCTCACGCCCTGCCCAGGAAACCTGCGGACCTCCACAACCTGGCCCCGGGCACCCATCCCCCGTTCCTCACCTTCGATGGCGAAGTTAAGACCGACATTAACAAGATCGAGGAGTTTCTGGAGGAAGTGCTGGCGCCTCCAAAGTACGTTCACTTGCGTGTCAGCGTTCTGCGATACAAGTTCGGCGCCGGAGATCACAGCCTGCAGACGTGTCACTTTTCAAGTGGCAGCAGTCCACGGCTGTGGATGTGTGACATTTCAGTTGTGGTGCCTTGCATCACAGTCTCGTACGATTGTTCTCCTGGATGATCTTCCCAAAGAATCACTTGTGCTCTTTTCGCATATAATGGTTTTGAAAACTGAAACTGATCTCTGGGTAAAACTGAATTATTTCTTCTGATTTGGTTCTACGCAGCTGTGCAGCATTTTAGTTTAACTTAATTTAAATTAAAAACGGTAGCTATACTGATGCTACAGACTTCATCCAAAAGCAGTGTGCGCAAGCCTCTCCGTTAAATGCTGCGATATTTAGATTTGTTGGGTACCTTTACATTTAAGGAAGTAATAAGGATGATTTATTTGGTAGGCAGGATTTGCAAGTAACAGGTAGCATGTGATTTAAGGTGGCTGCCTTGAAATATGAAATTTGATCCCAGGTTTAAAACCACACTCCTGCTGTAGTACTCGATCAAGGTAGTTACCCTAAATTGGTGGAGTAAGAAAACCCTTCTGATGCAATGGGTAGATCATTGAAAAGTTGATGGTTTAACACTGGAGGTTGTCTTGGAAAGAGGGATTACATAAGTAAATGTGCATGATCATGGGGTGTTCTCTAATTTCCTGTGAATTTTCTTCCGGTTGTTGAACTGCACAGGATAATTTTGAAACTATGTATTGCCTGAGATGGAAACAATAGATGTGGTATATTTATGGCACGGTGGCACTGCAAGTAGCGCTACTGTCTGACAGTGCCTGGGTAATGCGAGAGGACATGGGTTCGATCCCCACTCAGTCTGTGCGGGTTTCCTCGGGGTGCTCTGGTTTCCTCCCACAGTCTGAAGACATGCTGGTCAGGTTCACCCATAGTGTGTGAGTGACAGAGAGAGAGTGTGTTCCACTGATCTATGGATGAGTGACCCAGTCTAAGAAGTGTATCTAGCAGTGTAAGTCACCTTGGTGAATAAAGTGTGTGAGGGCTGGTAACACTCCATAGAATTCAATGGAAGTTGCTTTGGAGAAAAGTGTCTGCTAAATACACAGAGTGCAAGGCTGAAGAGGGAGGGGACACACCCAGAATGGGATGCCAGTCTGTTGCAAGGCACCCCAAGCAGGACTTGAACACTAGAACCACCAGAGAGCAGAACCTGGCTAGGCCCCCTGTGCCTCCTGTCTGCTAAATAAATAAATGTAAATTTACAGTAATGTAGTGCAACAGTAAAATACACAGTACTGTATACTTTCAAGGGGGACGTGGTGGCGCAGTGGGTTAGACCGCGTCCTGCTCTCGGGTGGGTCTGGGGTTCAAGTCCTGCTTGGGGTGCCTTGCGATGGACTGGCGTCCCGTCCTGGGTGTGTCCCCTACGCCCTGTGTTGCCGGGTTAGGCTCCGGCTCCCCGCAACCCCGTATGGGACAAGCGGTTCAGAAAATGTGTGTGTGTATACTTTCAACCTGAAGGCTGCCAGGATTTATTTTGAATCTATTGCAGCCCCAATATAATTACTGCTGTGAAATACGGCTTTTTATATTGCTCTTTTTTTGTCACTTTTAAGAAAGTGATATACAGTCTGTAAATTTGGCACTCACAGTATCATTCGTAAAAAGTATATAAACTTATAAGGAAAATGCCAGGAAACAGTTAATGTTTAAAGTGCCATACAGCAGCTTTTTAAACATTATATGGTATGAAAGCATATGGACAGAAAACTATGCTGTGAACGCAGTAGTCAGATGCATGCAGTGTCAAAGTGTATGCTGGTGATGGGTGAATGATGGGATCAGGTAGGAGATTATTACTTGAAGTATCTCAAGCAGATCATAGATCACGACTAATGTAAATGTTGCAGCGGCTGAACTGTAGCTGTCGGTTTTCGACGGCTAATTGAATGCCGCTGTCTCTTTAGGTACCCCAAACTCGCTGCGAAGAACAGGGAATCCAACACAGCAGGGAATGACATTTTTGCCAAGTTCTCGGCATATATTAAAAACACAAAACCAGAGGCCAACGCAGGTATGTAGAACAATGTTATTTTGAAGAAAATTTTTAGAGTTGCTGTGTGCAAACAGACCCTGTGTGTTCAGTGCTGTGACCCTCACATTAATTCATTTTAAGGGCTTAAAAAATTCTTTTGGATATTTTTTTTTATGACTAACTTTTTATTTCATGTAGAACATTCCTTCCTGTACTCTTTAGCAGTATTTTTTTCCATGTCCTCAGCTGAGTATTAGATCTATATAACATGTTTTCCTTGTCTGCCATCTAGTGGGAAAAGACTAAGGCACTATTGACATAGAAGAAGGTATTGGCATTTTTCTTTGGATGGAAATGGGAATATTATACTAGGGGAAGCCAATAAAACATTAGCGCGTATCTCAGCTGACGGCGCGAACAGATTGAACATTTCCTCCAGTCCCTTCCCAAATTACGTTTCATTTGTACTGAAGCTATTTGTTACTGTTCCTGTAAGCGTTTGGAATTAGACAAGGTGAGCAAAGTACAGCAAGGCACTGTCCCTCATCCTTGTACTCCCCCCCCAAGTAGAAAATATTAAAATAGATTGGAAACTAATTAATAAAACCATTTGATGCCACAAATTACCCAACAGAAGTTGAATTTGGTAGAATTTGAGGTCATGCACTGCAGGTTTTTGCACTCTAATCCCGCTTTGTGGTATCGTCAGGTCTTGAGAGGGGTCTGGTGAAGGCCCTGAAGAAACTGGACAGCTACCTAAACACTCCGCTCCCAGACGAGATTGACGCAGACAGCATGGAAGATGAGAAGACCTCGAACCGCAAGTTCTTGGACGGCGATGAACTGACTCTGGCTGACTGCAACCTCCTGCCAAAGTTACACATAGTCAAGGTAGGTGGGGGCAGTGACACAGGCCATTAGCCCGGAGCACGGCTGAAGAGCTACATTCATAGCATTCGCAAGTAGCTAAGGCCTTTTCTACGTCGAAATTATTTTCTAAATGGCAGGCAAAGAGCCAGCTGTTTAAAGGGGTTATTTGTACAATAAAAATAAAGCAAATCTGACAAGTAATAAATGCTTATGTGCCTAAGAGTGACTAAGTCTACCATAAAGCCTGGGGGCTGTGATATTAATACTTTTTTTAATAACTGAGAAGCACTCATATAAATAGATGGCGAAATGAAGTTTGTTGACGTAACAAGTGCCAAATATTGGTGTGTCGTACTTCACCAGGTTGTTGCGAAGAAGTACCGTGACTTCGAGATCCCGGCAGATCTGAGCGGGGTGTGGAGGTACCTGAAGAATGCCTATGCCAGAGATGAGTTCACCAACACCTGTGCGGCCGACAAGGAGATCGAGCTTGCCTACATGGATGTGGCCAAGAGGCTCGCGAAGTGAGGGGTCCCGGAGCTCCCCTCCCCACCAGCCGGAGTCACCCTGACACGTGGTGTGCTGTTGCCATTTCCCACTTTCCCTCCAAGCTTTGGTCAGTGTCAGAGCTCAACCTGGCCGGGACACACCTTGCGGCTGAGGTCCTGCCAGCCACATCCTTTGCCCTGTGTCTAACAATTCTCATTTGTTTTATTGTATTGTGAATGCTAAGGTAGGCCCAGGGTACCTTTCGCACAGTAGCATTCGAACGGGTGACATGATCAGTTGCCTGCAGTATATTTTCTTTTGCAAGCGTTCGCGTCGTAACGGCTGGGTCGAGGCAGTTTGTCTTGAGATGACTGAACATACTCTCTCAGAAAAGTAAATCAATCACATATTTGTGATTGTGAGCTGTGTTGCATGACGCAAACATTAAATTAATTAAACGCTGCAGCTGTTATATTGTCATTGATTTAGTCTTGCTTTTGAATGAAATGCATAGAATTCTATAAATATTCTATTTATATACGGAACAAATCTCTTCATTTTTTGCACAAATGAATTTATTATGATTGTAATAATTTGTATTCTGTGTGATAGCTCTCTATATATATTTTTGCATTGTTCAGTTAATGCCAGAAGTGGTCAAAAGATGCAGTTAATTGTCTTAATTATGTTGCCTTCATTTTCTATCTGAACATGTCATATTAATCAGAACAACTTAAACACTCCTACAGATCCTTTCTTTGCAGTATGCATGGAATTCCTCACATAACATCTGTTGATGCTATATTATTTTAACATCATTATTTACAGACAGCAATGTATCATGTCATTTATTACAGGCAATTACTAACATGGCAGATAATCTACAGTAATTAAAATTTCTATATTTTTCTGCTGAAATTTGGATCAAGCAAAATTGCTTGCTAAATTAACTCAATCGCTATGGACAAATATAATTTTCGGAAGGGAAGTCCACTTTATTCCAGTATCAGACCAAGAGAAAAAGCAGGAGCGGAAGAGTAATTATACAAGGAGAGAAACTGAATTGCCATTAAATTAACCTCATAAATCGTTACTGAACATACTACTGATACAACTATTTTTGGAGGGTATCGAGTAATAAATCAGAAGAAATCCCACTCGTTCACACTTGCCTTTTCTAGTGTCAAAGGTTTGGCAGCCATGTAGAGGACCTGAGGTTTATGAAACACCAAAGTACATCACGAGTTCTGTGAATCACCACGGTGAATCTCTTAAAACCACAACTCATAAAAGCGTCCGTTCTGCAGAGCCCTGCGCTGTTTCATGATAGACTTTCAGGAACATGGGCTCCTCTGTGGTTCCTACAAATGTTTTTGTTTGAAATTAGATCGCTAACACTATATGATCACTATGATAAAGCTTGACAAGTCCTCACAGAGTGCACTGACTGCGACGAAAAATAAATGATATTTTCACAAAGCCCTATGTTTCATGTACTTTTTTCCAATGCAGTAAAGAATAATAAAGATAAAAAATCCGCTATAAATATGGGTCAGAATTAATTCTGGGGCAGAACATGCTATATAGTACTTAACGCCAGTTTTCACTGTAATCAAACATTTTTGGGTGATTATCATAAATCCCTCAGCCATTTTTAAATCATCAGAATAAAAATGGACCCTTTAAGCTCTTAGATGTGTTCTCCGACACTATTTGCGGCTAAATGTGCTCATATTGTGCTTCTGTATGTAGAGCCCTCTTTTTTTTTCTTCAATTAATCTCAAAACGACCTCGTATAACACGATCAACAGAACAAGTAATGAATATTTTAACTTGCTTCAATGCTCTTTGTAAAACAAAAAAGCGGGTCCGCGTTTCACCCAATTCCCCTCAATTCCCCTCTCTCAGAACTGCTTCTCCCTTTGAAAGATCCTCATATGTCTGATTTGCAACGAAGAGAAATGATATTTACTGAACGGCCTCCTTGCCAGAAATAACAAGTGAAAAGAAAATAAATGGAGCCGGTCGTTCTTTCTCTTTCCCGCAAGGGTGAGGAAAGGTGGCGCGAGAGTTTGTGCCGTGCCATTTCTTGAACTGGTACCTAAACAAGGCTCTCCGTAGTTCCTGTCACCTACCTCCGCCACTTTCAGAGCTGAGAAATATACAGTCAAGCATTAATGTCAAACATGTCTCATAGCGGGTTGGAAGACATTACTTCTGAATTGTTTTCGCGGAGCCAGCTGAGCCGTGAGCCGTGAGCCCTTGCATTCCCTACATGAGGCCTACCTTTCGGTATGGGTGCCCAGCTGCGTAGGCCTACATCCTCGGCCGTAAACACCACGCTTAAGGCATCAAATATTATAGTACCGGCAGTGAGAAGCGCCCTTAAGGCCTACCTCAACGTTTAAGGTGCACGTCCTCAAGCAACTCAGGATTATACACCTTTTCTAAAAAATTTTGATGTGACAGCGTCAGTGGTCAATGAAATGTAGCTGTAGATGCAGAGAACACAGTACAGCTGCATCACTGCAGAAAAAACAGTGTACCTAAGCTTGGTATCGAGTTCTTTGGGTACAAAGCAGTTGCCTCCATAAATACTATATGTTGACCTTGTTGTAAATGTGGAAATAGTGGCACGCCATAACTGCACGGACTGTAATAAAAACCCCCTTAATATGTTGCATATGTGCTTTGAGGGAAATAACCAGCAGCTGGATAAAAAATAGCTACTCCATCATTTCGGGTCTTCACAGGACCTTTATGAAAACAGCTGCAATCAAATGAGTTATCTTTTCCTCATCTGAGGTATAAATGTCAGGAATACGTGTAAAGACGCTGACCTGTATCCTGTTATCCTGACCTGTTACCTGTTATGGCTATCAGGGAAATGTTTCCTTAGGAAACGGAATAAAGAGATTTAGAATTTATTTCCCTCTGGTTAAAAAAAAAAAAAAACAGAAGAAAAAAAAACTTCAATAGCAAAACAATCTTGATTTCCCTGAGCTTGTTCCTCAGAACCCAATCCACCGCAATGTTTACCTAAAGGTGAGCAGAGTCGCTGAACTTGAAACTGAAATTACAGTGCAATTTAACAAAAATCTTGGTTCTTCTGAGTTCATTTGATCAGCGTGAAAAGGAGAACCGTAAACAATATCAAAACACAAAGCTAGGCATTGGCCATCCTGAAAAGGGACTGTGTTTTATACCATAATCACTTGTGACATCGGTGTAAAGTTGCCAGAGGACTTCAGTGCAATTTCTGCATCTTACAGGAAGTCTCAATCAAGTCTGGAAACACTTAGGAAAAGCAGGAGGAGAGATAAATGAAGAAGTGGAGTGGAACTGAGCACAGGCTGTCTCTGGGCTCGGCAATCCGAGAGGGTATCAGATTTATATCACCAAGCTCGCTTGAACAGAAGGTCCACTGTTAGCCATATTCTGGTGGCTGGGATGACTTGTGGTGAGAGCGGTCAGGGATCGATTATCAATCTGACGGGCGCGCGGCTGTGGTTCAACCATCGAAACCGATGACATGACAATAAGAATCAAAGGGAAAAAAATGGACCGTGTGTTTATTTGCAGTATCTAGTGGAAAGTCTGTCGGTGATTTCCATGTGATATGGAATTCTGGAAAAAAGAGTTTTTAAGTACAGGACAAAATAGAAAGAAAGAAGATCTGGACACAGAGTGAGGCAAACAGATTTATAGTTTTGAAACGGTAAATTAAATTTTAATTAAGCTTTACAGGCATTCACAAGAAAGCTGTTAAACTTTAATATCAAAAAGTATTCGCTGCTTAATTTTGTCAAGCCCGTATTATTTTTATGATGTAAATGTGTCTTTCTATAAATCTTCAACCGACTTGTGTGGAGACGCACGTTTCTCAACTTATTCTGGTAGCACAATACATCAATAAATTATTTAAAACCACAATCAGCATCAAACCGAAGCCTTATGCCTGACATATTGGACACATGTGCAATATAGAGAAGAGGAGCACGGCAACCGAAAGCTGCATGGGCCGTAAAACAGCTGTACTACAGTATGTGCAACAACGGCAGTGTTATTCTTCTCTGGTTACAGAAGTCCGGTCATGAGCTATCACTTAATATGCTTTATGGAGTGTATGAAACGTCGCATTCCCATTTCGCAGCGGCAAGCCTCTGCTTTCTCGTTCCTGGAATTCCTGCTACTCGAGGTGACAGGTCTCGCACCGTCTGCACGGCTCAGTGGGCCTCTGAACATGCAGAGGAGCTAATGTCTCAGCAAAGTGAACTTATAAGAGTGGACAGGTAGACGTTTGCAGGAGCAGTTTGCGCTGCATCGATCCGGATCGTTCTGGGGAAGTGGAGTGCAAGAGAGGCCCGTGCTATTTTGAAGCGGCCCTGTGTGTATTTCGCATGTTAGGCCTGGCAGCTGCAGCCGCCTGGTTTCCATGTACATGGGCGCTTTCGGAGCTCCGCCGCACAGACACAGTAATGCGGACCTGTCAACGCAGGGAAACGGTGCTGGAAAACTGATACCGCTGGTGCGGGCCTTGCCTTCAGCTCAAGAACTTGAAGAACACTGATGATAAGACCAGGCTTTCAAGGCCCAAATGTTCCACACTTCGCTGGGGCTCCCGATGAATCGACGCTTTTCTTGTGTATTTTCTTCATTTTAGTTAGGTTGATCCCTGCCCTCCGGTTACAGCAGATGTTTGCAGGTCTTGGATTTTGAAGGCAGTCCAAAACAAGTACCAGACATCATAATGAAAAGAGAAGCTCTGTAACACTCGGCCTTGCTGGTAATTATTTGCCTCATTTGCTGCACTGATTTCACCTGAGATGAGGGGGAAAAAAACTGGGCTCCTTGAACCTGCTGCCAAAGCTGCGACTGTTTTGTTGAGATTGATGTCCGGTTTTATGAACGTCTGACTTCACTTTTTGAGCCCATAATTCGCAGGACGTTTTTTTTCTTTTAGCACAGAACTATAAATGATATCTGACAAAGCGGTGATATGACGGGAAGTGTTATGAAACCATAAGCTCCTCTGCTGTACTATCCATGTATGATCCTGGACCATGGCTTTTGATATGTTCAGAATGTTACGTTTATTATATATTTTATTTGCCCTTTTGCATTATTCTTGGATTATCCGCACATAAGTGTTTTTATTTAGATGAGAAATGTTTGTAAAAAATGTGTTACTGCTAAAGCATCACCCATTTTGGTGCCCACATCTCAAATAAAGGAACCTTTGGGTATTTAAAAGGGTGAAACTTCTACAGTACAATACACACACTTTCTGAACCACTTGTCCCATACAGGGTTGCGGGAAACCGGAGCCTACCCGGCAACACAGGACGTAAGGCCGGAGGGGGAGGGGACACACCCAGGACAGGACACCAGTCCATCGCAAGGCACCCGAAGCAGGACTTGAACCTCAGACCTACCAGGGAGCAGGACCTGGTCCAACCCACTGTGCCACCATGCCCCCACATAATACAATAGTCAGATTTAATAGTATCTAAACTAGTAATGCCTCGTGAAACGGCAGTTTTTAGTATTGCTTTCATTAGACTTACAGTATTGTGTGCCTCATGTGTTGTTGTGATTAAGCCATTAATTTGCAAGCACAAGAAACCAGCATTCACCAGATTTGTGTGACTGTAATGTGAAAGGGTCCACCAATTCTGAGAACATTTCATTTAGCTGACACTTTTCTCCAGAACAACTTACAGTGTTAAGGTTACAACTATTTACCCAGTTATACAGCTGGGTAATGTTACTGGAGTAATTTGGGGGTAAGTACCTTGCTCAAGTGCACTACAGCCAGAGATGGGGCTCAAAACTGCAACCTTTGGATCCAAAGGCAGTAGCGCTGACCACTATGCTACCAGCAGTCTGTTACATTGCATGACTTTCCCAAATTATTTTACCAACAATTACGTAAATGGGCCAGAATATTATTTGTTTTCCATAAAGCGGTACATAAGTGCTAGAATGTTTAGTAACTGTTGCTCAGATGACCACTTCCTTATTCTGGTTTCTTCTACATATTTTAATACCAACCAAACAATTTCAATAACCGCTTGTCCCAAGTGGGGTTTGGGTGAGCTGGAGCCTATCCCTGAGACATTGGGTGCAAGGTTAAATGGGCAGGGGTGGGCACACCCTGGACGGGACACCCATCTATTGCAGGGCTGCAACTAGGTTCCCAGGCACAGAGCTGGGCAAAGGTACCGGAGCAATTACAGGGCAAGCACCTTCCTCAAGGGCACTACAGCCAGAGGCAAGGTTCGAATTGGCAGCCTTCAGAGCTAAAGGCCGTCGCTCCAACCATGACGCCACCAGCCACCCTTATTTTAATACCCTGTTGTAAAAACTTGTGGTTAAATTAATAAAATTTGTAATATTTTTAATTAATCAAGCATTTCATTTTTGACACTTTTCTTAGAAACTACAACATTAATTCAAAAGTTACAAATGGAAAGATATGCGCAATTTTCAAAAGCTGTGCTATATGGACAAGTTCCACAAAAAGTTTGAAGATGGTGGACCTGTTGAGCAACTCCTGCAGAAACTCCCAGAATTATTTGGGCTTAAGGGGATGTCCTATTATCCATTGCCACCAAACCAACCATAGCATTCTTATAACTCTCAGGTATTTTATCTATTGAAATAAGTAAAGCTTTTAAGCTGAGGTAGCCTTGGAAAAAGTTAAAATAATAATAGTGGCTGCTGTGGATTTTTGTGCAGTGCTACAGCGGCTGCTGTGTTCCCTCATCTAATTCCGAAACCATAAAATCAGCAAGGAGATCATTCTAACTAATTTGAAAAATTCAGGGTTTGGTGGTGAAATGAGGTGTCTTTTCCACTGCTTCATGTTTTAAAAATGCATTATCACTGACAATAAACCTCTCACTGAATTTAATTTCACTTTGGAGTGCCGGTGTGAACCCTCCATCGTCATTACCTTATTAGTAGCTAATGGTGTCCGAGGATTGACATAATGTCGACCTTTGTTGGCACATCCATAGAGGCAACCTTAAATAAAAGCTGTGTATCCCTCTATCTTAGGGTCAGGAATACCTGTTCCAACTTTCCAAAGTCTTCAAGAAACGGTAGCTGTCAAAATCATTTACATTCGCAATCAACTGCAGGCCATCACATACTCTCGAGGAACTTGAGGACAGCTTATTTTCCAGCTGTAAAAGATAAAATATGTCATAAAATGTAATAATTTTCACGAGGTATTTCGAGGCACCCTGGAATAATAAAGTGCTGCCAGCCATGGCCACTTTGAAAGCTGGAAACATTTCTTGCTTACATTTTTCAAGTAATAACTAAAATATGCAAGAGTAGAATGGTTCTTTGAATTTGTATCATATTTTAAAAAATTCAGAAAGTGTGTCATATGATAGTGTGCTGTACTGTCACTTGATTATGTTTCTGCTGACAGGCTGTAAACACAGCATACACATTTGCATTTTTTGCTTTAAAATGCAATTCAATTAATGACAGTTAGCTTCACTCAGAGATGCCCACATGTTTGACTTGTTAGAGCCTGGAGGAGGCTGCTGTTGAAGGCTTGTTTCTGTTCAGGCCTTTGGCAGGACTCACTGCCTGCTCTCTGCTCGAAATTAACACCATGTGCGCTGGGTTCAGTGCAGTCATAGAAATGAAATTGCCGCTTGGAGTGAGTCAAGTCATCGCTGAAAGTGAGAAGTGCTGGTCAAGGCCTCCAGCTGAAGGTTCTTGTGAAATTACCTTCCCCTTTGAAGAGTCCATCAGGTGAATATGAGGCCAGGATACAGACAAGGCTGTATATAGTTCAGGCAATTACTTTCAAACCTAACATGTTTGACTGGCACTGCACATTTTATACGTTTTGAACTCAAGTCAACATTTTTAACACTTTCACAGTTCAGAACTGCGTAACACCAATCACCAACCCCAAAACCCGTTTAAAATCTTTCTATTACTGCTGCGGTACGACTTCGTAACACTTGAACATTACGTTTGTATGTTATCTTTTGTAAAGCCAGCTTGATGTAATGTCGATAACAATGAAAACGAAAATCATATCGTTTTAATCAATGAAAACATTAAACTAGGCAGGTTTGCAGTTAATCCAAAATGAGTCTGAAACAGGGAAAATTAAATTACCCTAAACCGACGACCAAATATATTCTGCATAACATATAGATTTATATATACTGGCGTCCTGTCCTAGGTGTGTCCCCTCCGCCCCTTCGGCCTCGTGTCCTTGTTGCCGGGTTAGGCTCTGGCTTGCCGCGACCCCGCTTGGGACAAGCTGTTTCAGTCAATGTGTGAGTGTGTGTGCGTGTGTGTGTGTGTGTGTGTGAGTGTGTGTGCATAAAGAATGTATTAATTTAGCAGCTGTCCAATTGCAGGTATGCAAAAAGGAATTCAGCAACAGACAAAGAGATTTAGATACAGACACATGGTTCTCGAAGCACAGTCAGCTTGTCCAGCTTTCGGCAGCATATATTACACAAATAGCTGCTTAATAGAATTGAATTTGAAAATGATGGTGATCATAACATATGATGTGTATGTAAGGGACTGGCATTGGATCAGAAGAGGACTTTGCCTGAAAGAGATGCACATGCATGCAGCCCTTCCTGAACGCTGGAAAGGGTCCTTCGGTTCTGAGGAGAAGAGGGACTTGTTCCACCACATCGGGGCCAAAATCGAGAAGCTATATTTGAGTTTGGACTTGTGAATGGCGCTACCAAGGGGCCAGGGGTGGAGGACCGTAGTGGTCTAGCCTGTAGGGAGTGATTAGGCCCTGTAGTTATTGCAGTACTGATCCTTTGATTGTCTACATCATACAAATATATATACGTTAAATCCAATACGTTCCAGTTAAATGGTACTTGTCTCCACAACAGACTACAATAGAGATAATCATTTATAAATTCTAAATCACATTTATTGCAAGATGACCACAACTGTTCATGCACTTATATGCCAAATATAGTATATTTTCCATATTGGCTGACTTAATAAAGGCCATGAATGAAAGACTTTGGTATTAGATCAAATTCTCCATTTGGACATAAGCTTTGGAAAATGGAATGACAGACCACCAGATTCTTATTTATTATGTGGCTGGTGCCATAATAATGACAGACACTGGAGAAGATTTATTCTGCTGGTCTCTGTTGCTTTTTTCTGAAAGGAAAACTGAATGAACAGCTAATGACAGGGACTGGCCAGCAGTGTAATCATTACTATTATATGTTGCAGAAGTTTAAATTAAATTCAGAAAACACAGAAAACTGTTGACTAACACTATGAATGATCTAATAGCAGAAAGAGTGAAAAATGCGGAAATGAAAAGTCGGAAATAAAAGACAATGACACTGGTATCTGAAATAAGCATTATGGAACTAAAACAATGTAAATGGTTCTGGTGGCCACAGCATTATTAAATGGTTATTGTACCATATCCTTTCATGTCTCAAACTTCAGCTTTGTCTATAGAGCAACCTGTAAAATTAATTTTACATTCTACTAAAATTCCTGCAGTCAAATTACAGCAATTCATCGAGAAATGTTATGGGTAAATATTTGTATTTCGACTAAGTAACACAACACGCAGAGCTGGCCTTTGCTTGGAAAAAGTAAAATCACAAAAAATAAATAACTATAATGCAAATTATATGCCATCTTCTCAGACTGCTCACAGACATGTTTTGTCTTCATATCATGATTCCATTATGCTTGTAACTGTAATAATTGGAATAATTGTAAGTTACTCTGGAAAAAAGTGTCAGCTAAATGAATAAATGTAATGTATTGTACTGTAATTATGCTGTTGTGAAAAGGTTCTGTTCACAGATGCTGGTGCTCATATAACAACGCCCCCCAGCGGGAAAGAGTGCGACTGCATTTCAGAAATTAAATCAACAAATGGAGCTGGTTATACCGTTAAAATGAAATCTGGAAACTTTGAATAGCAATGAATTATACAGTTATATATGTACCTGTTTCACCTTTTCCATGGACACAAGAGAGTTAGAACACTAAGTTCTGGATCACACACATTGCCTGAAACCACTGGTCTCAGGCAGGGTCGCGGTGAGCCGGAGCCTATCCCGGCAACACAGGGCACAAGGCTGGAGGGGACACGCCCAGGATGGGACGCCAGTCCGTCGCAAGGCACCCCAAATGGGACTCGAACCTCAGACCCACTAGAGAGCAGGCACTGGCCAAGCCCGCCGCACCACCCCGTCCCCCTTAATTCTAGATCAGAACCTCAGAAATATTTCAGCTGTGACAACTGGTCTGACAGTACAAGCAAGGCCAACCGGTGCCACACAGAGATAAAAGTACTTAAGTAATTTCCCTTGTTTGCACATATCAAGTGCAGCATTCTTGTAAAAATCCCTTATTGTACGAAGGTATGTGACTCTTCTGTATTTCTTCTTTTTTTGCTTCATTTCTTACTTCACCGGGGGTGAAGCAGAGATCCGTTTTCTGTGTGAAATCCAACGTAAAATTTAAACTGGCAGTTGTTAGTATTTTTCCAGCTTTTGCGAAGGTTTGTGGAAACACAAGCTCAATTCACTTCCTATTTCAAACAGCGTTTCAGGGCCTGCACTATGTTTTTTGATTTTCTTGACTGAGAGAACGGTCTCCGCGACCTATCGCACTCCAGTCTTTGTGCGCTGCGGGCTCACCGAGCGGCGGTCTGCAGTCGAGAAAATTATATGACCATGTTTGAACACGGGTTCGAGTCTCTTCACAATATATGCGATTATAACAGAGAGGAAGCGAGGGACCGCGTCTGACTGCGAAACACTGCAATTATCCTCGTATTTGAAAAATGAGGCAATACTATGCACATTTTGAGATGAAATCGACATGCATTCAATGTTAGCATCCGCCATGCGGTTCCGTTATCGTCCATTTAACCTTGACAGGGGCCCCACCCACCACACCCTTAAAGTGGGCTCAATTTGTTTTGACTGGCATTAAAACAGCTAATTAGAAATGTTTCAGATCTCAAATATAAGTAAGGAGTTCAAGCTGCTAGCTGGCTGCGATTTCTTTTGGTGAACTAAACACAAGCGTAAGACAGGTAGAACGGTCACGACTTTCTTGACCATAAAAGGACCAGGTTTCCTTGATCAACATGGCAGAAATGATTCATATTATTACAGCAGCTAAAAATCTAGCCTTTTCACACGGTAAATATGAACTGAGCAATATCAAAATTGCTGGTTTTGATCCATGACATTATCCATGACTAAAACTTTAAGAAATATCTATTCATTTAATTTTGAGATCAAGAATATGAAATTACCTGCTGTTATTTTTTAGCTCTGATAGCTGATTTTTAATACAAGTCCAAAGTTTGAGTACACATGCCAGACACAAGGTATTATTTTTCCAACAAGTTTGTTCAGGGAATGTGGCGCCACGTTTTGCCCGCTCGTGCTCTGCAGCAGTTCCCGGAGCTGTAGGGCGCGGATCTCTTTGCGTTCACTCTTATGTCCAGTACGAGTATTGGCACGCTTCCCTGCTGTGCTCACATGTTTCACTGATGCTGTATCCTCAAAGTGCATTGAGATGATTACATGTAAACTGTAAAAAAGTTCCGCTGTCTTTTCCCAGTGTGGCAATGAAATTCATTTACAGTCACAGTGATACATAGAGTGACATTAGGACTGAATGGGTGTGGAAGTTCTGTGCTGAGAGAGAATGGTCCTGAACCTGCATTCCTGCCATAAGTTAGAGATACTGCCTGCAATCCCGATACAGCGACATGCTGTGTCAGGGATTAGTCACTACGGCACTGCCGCCTCCTCTCTTCTCTTCCCTGCACTTTGCACTTCATTGTCTGAGTCGCTCTCAGCGGCAGCAAACATTCCAGCAGTGGATACTGCCGGGACCCTGGACATAAATCAGGCCTGGGGAACTCGGGTGGAAAAGCACAGACTGGATGCCGCCCTTCTCTCTTCTCAGATTCTCTCTCTGAAAAACAAAAGGGGGTTGTATGTTCCTGCAGCTCTATGCGGGCAGTTCCAGGATTGCCCGTTCCTCAATCTAATGTGGAGAGCACAAGATTCGAAAAAAATGGCCGATCAAAACAATCCCAATTTTAGGGAAAAAGCAGTATGTCAAATCGAAAGTAAGGCTACAGCTTTATAAATTGGTTTATAAAAGGTAATACGTATATATCCCTCCTTGTATTTTCAAGACTGCTTACCTTGTTTACGGTTGTGGTGGCAACAGGTCAAAAAGGGCAAGCCTCACTTTCTTACCATAGCAAGAGTCCTTCCACAGCGACAGTCTCTAATGCCTCCTGGGGCATCCCCAGGTGTTCCCAGGCAGTTATAATCGCTTCTGTGCCTCCTGGACCAGCCCTGGGCCCTTCTTCCACTGTGATGTGCTTAGCACATGGCCTGTGGGAGGAACCCAGAAGGCACCCTCACTAGATGCCCAAACCACCTTAACTGGCTCCTTTTGGTCCAGGGGAACAGCAACTCTATTCTGAGAGCATCCTTGATCTCTAAGCTCCTTCCTCAGACAAAAAAAGATGAAAATGAAATGAAATGATCTCCCCAAGACTCACCCCTAGAGCCACGCCTGGAGTGACCAGCAAATGGGTAATAAAATAATCAAGCACATTAATTAAGTGCAGAAGTACTCACAATAAACCTTGTTGAAGTCAAATACTGGTGCTGTTTTTGGTTAAAACTGGCACATTTCATAACACTTTAAATTTGTCAGTGATTAGAATGCTCAGGAATGCTGATCCATGGTTTGGGTTGTTTACTACATAGTATCAAAAATTTTGTAATGATACATGATCGTCAGCAATCAAATAAGTAATTTTCCATTTTCATCATAAGAATGCACATCTCAGCCAGAGTGGTGAAGCAACAATGAGTATCTGAACGTGATAATACTCTGGGCCTCTCCTTGGCATGCTAGTACAATCTTTTACATGACTCCTTGCCAGTCTATTATTGCAAAATAGGCTGCGAATTTCTTTACCCTGAAATACGGCATCTATTTAGCTGAAAGTTTTTCCCAACAAATAAGATATTTTAGCCTGTTGAGAAAAACTTATTGAAATGATTGCACAGCGATGAATTTATGATTTTGCACAGGTTTATTGAGAATGTTAACATTGGGAGATGGCTGGTACCATAGTGGTTAGAACAACTTCCTTTGCACCCAAAGGTTACAGGTTTGTGTCACACCTCTGGCTGTAGTCCCCTTGAGCAAGGCACTTACTCTCAAATTGCTCCAGTAAAATTACCCAGCTCTACAAAAAGGGTAAGTAATTGTAGGTAGATTAACATTGTAAGTTACTTTGGAAAAAAGTGTCAGCTAAATGAATAAATGCAAGGTAATATTTCCCAGTGGTACAGGAGAACATTTTTTCCCCTCTATTTAAATGATGTTTCATCAAACTCCGATAAAAAAAGCAGGCTATGCAAACCCTAAAAGCTGTGTGACTTCCACCGAAAATGTTTGAGGGGAAACATTACGGGCATTCCCAGTATTCCCAGTCCTTCTTAAAAGTACAGCACATGGATTCCTTCGATGTGCAGGTTTGCATTGTGTTTGTTATGTCTTGAAATAATGTAAAACAGCCTCCAATGCTCAGATCTTGGATCATAGTGTACAGCATTAACAGCAGAAAGACTTGCCAGTAGCGTAAAATAGCTCTATTGAGTGGTTTCCTGTCCAGAATGATCCAAACCAAACGCTGATCCAGGCTGAACTTCTGCATGTTTGCATTCCACGTTAATAGGGCCACGGGAAGACCTTAAAACCAGGTTAGAAAGGACTGAGGACATCAGCAGCAGACAACCTCTGTATTTTGATAAAGCAACAATAAGTAAACATTTTGACACTAAAAGAATATATATTTAAAATTATATATGTGCTAATATTTGTTGATGGGGGGAAAGAGGGAAAAGAAAGAAAACAGCTAAATTTGAAAAGCCATTAAAATGATGCCTTTCAATCTCTCCAGACTGTAGTCACAAATGAAGTTTGACAATATACTCATATTCTACAGATAATACAACAAATACAATTGTGTTTAACTCCATACAAGTCCATTTCAAAGCAGATAGAACAGTCAACATGTCATCCACCAGTAACAGTGTGGTAAGTGTAATTTTGGGAGAAAAATACATTAAAAAAAATAAAAACTAGAAATAATTACAAGAGTTATTTAGTGAAAACCAAGAATAGTTTGTGTATGCTGCAGTTGCACCCTTGAATATTTTAAAGTTGGACCTTTAAACTGACACTGCAATTTTACAGTTTAATTTTTTTTTAAACAACATAGTCTTCAAAGTCAAGCCTTGTAATTGTCTGTATTAGATATGGATCTTGAGGTATTAAGGGCTTGTAAGGACATGTACCTTGACACACAGACACAAACTTTCCTCTGAACAAAAGAACATTTCAGGCTGTAAAAATGTATGTTTACTTTCTGCTTTTGATTTAATCCTCTCAGGCAGGTCTGAAAATAGAAACACAAAGGACATGAAGACTGTGCAAGGGTATGTACCCATACATACTTACAGCACAGACAAAAAGACAGTGGAAGCAATTTTACATGAAAAAGCCACTTTTATTTTCGAAAAAACAAAATACAATCAGGAGACAGTACCTCATTTACTGTATAAAAATTGTCCTTTAAGAACTAATTTAAAAATCAGGGATCAAACAAAAATCAAAAACAAAAAAGCACTGTACACTATGGGAAAATATCAAAAACGATAAATACAAAGGCATAAAGTATAAGTATGTTAGCCAAATGATTAAAAAAACAAATACTGTATATATTATATTGGGATTGTTATGTAAACATTTTGTAAACAATGTTCAGCTCTTCTCAGAAAGTATAAGATGACCTCTTCTTGGTAGAAAGGTTTAAGATGAGTACATTTTCTATGCTCGGCTGTCCAGTTTGACAGAACATTACCATTCTTTTTAAAGTACCATTTGCTCCTTTTTTCAAGATAAATAAGTTTGTACAAATCTAGCCCTTGAGCCACACAATGTAAAATTTAGGGTTACCACAATAAAAGACAAATAAAATAACTTAAGCATCAGAAAGAGTGAACTGCCTAGTAAAAATGAAGCGTTTCCCGAAAAGAATAGCTCTGACTTCTGAGCCTTAACCAACATGTCCTGACTGAGTGTAGTAGCTAAACCAGTTCCCAACTCAAGTATTAATTTATTAGGAGTAATTACTTTTTTACATCTGCTTTTAATTATAATGCTGAAACAAAAATGACTATATCTGGATATAGACACAAATCCTTCTCGCCCATTTCAAGCAAACTTCGTGGACTAGGATACCATAATTCAGTTGTATGTATGTTTATTTCCCTAAAACAATGTCATTTCATTCAAAATACATAAGATACTGGCACTTCTGTGCACTCTATTTTTTCACATTAACTAAATTAATTTAAAACAGCAGAAATTTTGAATATTGCAGTTGTATGGCTTCAGCCAAATTACTGCCCTTTAGAATAGCCACTGGAATACCTGGAAGCACAATTATACCACTTTTTCAAAACACAGGATTAGAAAATTAATAAACTCTGTCTCGAAGTAACAGACTGGGTCTGAAGCACATATGGAAAAAGTGCTACAGGACACAAAGCTCAGCTTGTAGTGCTCAACTGCAAAGAGCTACATAGCAATTATAGACGTTTCATCTAGCCATTAAGCTTCCAGTCACTGATGAATCATCATCAATATTAAAATTAACGGATATCATAGTGTTACACAGGCACCGATTCAATGAAACCACTACAGCCTTTGTCTGTAATAGGGAATAAACAATTTTAGGCAATAGCAGAGGAACTTTTTTGCTTTTTGCATTCAATTTTAGCAACTGTCAAGCTCAAAGAAATACATCCTTAACTTCACAGGTCCAACACAAGCAGAACTATTGTGTTGGTTTTAGGGCTTTAAAGATCCACTATCGGACAAAGTATTTCACAGCCTTGCCAGGGTCGATGTATAATGTTGCTTTGTTCTCCCAGAGCTGAGCATATTTAAACGTCACTTGACCATAATCCAAGGTTGCGCTTACAAAGTTTTTTTTTACTTTATGTGTTGCAGTCACGGTTAAACTCATTAGTCAGACAACCAGTCAGTTTCCCTATGTTCGTCCTGGTGAGGGCCACGGTGTTTAAAATATTTTGCTTTCAAAAACAACAACAGAAACTTCTATGTTTGGCATTACATAAAAATGTCACATTTTTATAGTCATGGACTAAAAACTTATTGTACATTACATGATTAATGTCAAGGGGACAGTAAGGAATGCAAGGTGAAAAGAAGTGCTCAAGAATACAAAAAATAAAGGGGATGACAATAAATTATTCGTTCCAAACAATGCAAACGCTTTTCATGAGATGTTCAGAGATGTAATGCAATGCACTATCGAGATGGAAAATGACATATTGCTTTACTTTTAAGCAACTTCACAGAACCAGTCATCTGGATCTTCGTGTTCTATTTGAAGTGGTGATACTGTATATGTTCCTTTATACATCAAACTTTGCAGAAATTATTATTAAACTATTGTTGTTGATTGGTCAAGCCTTTTTGCAAAGCAATTTACAATTTCATTCATACACAACTCAGTTGTATTGTACTGGAACAATTCAGTTATTTACTCAAGAGTACCGCAACAATGCTGCTCTAGGGATCTGAACCAGCAACCTTATGGGGTCTATATCGTTAAGCTAAGCTATCCACTGCATGATATGCAGTAGAAAGTGCACTCATTCCCGCAAATCTCCTGATCTGTGTTTTTACATTATCAGGTTTTAGTGTCTACATAAGCGATTAAGTTAAACCCAGAGTGGGTCACTGTACAAAACATAGAAATAATCCTTACATAGGTGTCCCAGGTTGCTGCCTGCAGCCCTATAAATCTACATTAAAAAACCTTTTAATACTACAATTTATACTGTATGTATCAAAAACAATTTCCAAATGTTCCATGTCCTTCCCACCAATGAAAACACAACATAATACTAACTTCTTCCCTTTAAATAGCACAGTTTCTGATGGTAGTGTTATTTCCAGGCACTTGATTCTCATTCCTGTTAGAAAAATATTTTTTTTTTTCTATCATGCTGTATTCTGTCACAGCAAATAAATACATAATGACACATACATTGCTCATTCAAAATTAGGCCAACCTAAAAAGTTTACAAAGTTTACGAGGATACTGTTATTTTTCCTTTTCTTAAATAATTTCTTATATTTTAAAAATGTTTCTGATTTTGGGGAAATTGTTCAATAAATAAGCACCCCAAAGCATTTATAAGTGCCCATCATTCAAATGTACAGACAGTTATTAAACAATCATGATTTTCTTAGTACCAGTAGAAAAGTACTGCGCCTAAGTATTGAGTAGCTGTAAATGGTCAGAAATCTGCTTAATACCATTCTTGCCTTGGGTGGCTGTAATGGTGGAGAACAATATTCGTATTTATTCGCCCATAACTTAAGGCAGAACGCATGCAATTCTTAGAAAAAAAAAATTGTGCTTGCAATGAAGAATGATAGGGAAATGCAAGTGTTTACATTTTTTTTTGACATACTACCAGTTCTGTTTATTTTGTAAAATTGTATCTTACAGAAATGTGGTTTTATATTTCACTATTTCAACCACGGTGAACATGGATTGTCATAAAGTATAATTTAAAAAGTAAATGTTTTTTCCCCCACTATATCAGTGAGCTCTTGCAGACATTTTTGATGTAAGTGCTTTACTTTCAATTTATTCACATAAAAGTCAATATATACAAGCCAATACAGCGTTCAAGAAGGGCTAATCATTGTAACTTATGTTTGTCCTTAAGTTCAACATATGAAAATGTGTTTTTATGAATCATTCAGTGATGGCAGTCACTGAAATGAATGACATTTTTTGTAAGTGAACCACCTCCATGTATCCATGTTAATGATACATGCCACTGTAGCAAGTTTGCATAGATTCCACAATTCTTTCCATCACTGACATTGTGATTACAGAATATTAGGCATTGCATGATATTGTGTAAAACAACATTTTCTTTGGAAATGTTGACTAAGATGTGTACTTCTGACATTCTTCTTTTTTAACTTAACAAAAGTAAATAAAAAAGGATATCTACCTTTGGGTTTCCAAAATAGAAAATATAAATTACTTATAAAAATCCATGGTTAACTTAATTACATAAGCAAAAAAATATTTTTAAACCATCAAATACATTATACCATTTATAACTTTGCAAGATATTTTCAGTCAGTACCAGTATCACTTAGTTGCTACAATTTAGTATTTAAGTTAAGACAAATAAAAGAACTTACAAATACTTAAAAATGTAAAGTCTTGCTGGTACCATTAAATATAACATTCTAAGAAACACATACATATGTACGTACAAGTCAGTGATGAATGCAACATTCATACACATAAAACACACTGGAATGCACACACAAATGTGGTAAAATAGAAATGCATTTGTGTATGCACATACATGCACACATACATACAATATAGAAAAGCGACCTGTCATTCAGTGCTAAAGTTGTAGCCACGTAATCAGTATACATACATACATACATACATACATACATACATTGCTCAGCGATCAGCCTTGTAAAAATACATGTTAAAAGCAATACAAACTGAAGCTATTATTTTCACAAGTTCATTCATTAGTCCATTTGGTTGTTACCAATTCCACAGTGGACTGTCAAAAATATTAAAGCAATACCTTCGTTTAGCAGGAAACCTTTATTCTGATAAGGTCTTCCATTTACCTCTGAGACTATCTTGAATTATGCTCAATAAATATTCAAGAGAAATATATCCATGAGTTTCTATGAAAATCCTAATTAAAATTTAATGCAAAACTACAAAAGATCCACAATAGGGTTTGTGCTTTAAAAACCATAACGTCGATGCTATTCTGACAGCTCATGGTGCATCTCATGGTGCTTCTGTTGAGCAAAAGGCTCTGCGGTGACTTTCATCCTGGATCGTCAATATGGTCGCCACACAGACTCATCCATGCGCCCACTGGAGTTCAGCACAGTAGGGGAACTGCTGTGGCTCCCATCAGCATCCACCACATCGCTCTGACTGGGGAGGTTGGGGTTGATCAGGGAGCTTCCGGTGGAGGCACTAGTGCAAGGTGGGAGCATTCGAGATGGGGAACGGTCCCCTCCTGGAACCATGGAGAACTGGTATGACCCAGAAGAGGCACCATAATAGAGATAAGGAGTACTGCTGGTTTGGAAGGGTCCACTTTGGTTTTGGGTAGATCCAGGATAAGGTGGGGGCAGGTATGTGTGGTAGTGGGCACTGCCCAAAGACATGCCCGAAGTGACAGGTGTTGGTGTGTAGGTGAAAGTGGCGGGATAGTGCATCCGTGGGCTCGAGAAGCGACTCGCGGCGATGGGGTCGAGGCCAGGAAACTGCCGTTCAAATTGCCGGGGGTCAGAGAATGGACTCAGATCTGAGGCACCTGGTGTGACAAACATATAGGACTGTCAAAGAAAGGAATTGTACCCTTGTTTCACAATTCACAGAACATTCAGAAAGGGTTTAATAAAATATAAAACACTAACACATAATTACTGGTTACTTTTATGCAGTTGAGAATTGACAATATTGTGCCACTCTTGCTGTTATAGAAACTCTTTAAACACAGGAAGCTTAGTCATAATTTATGTTTATTCATTCAGCCAATGCTTTTCTTTAAAGCAATTCCAAATGCTGAGTTACTTACAATGATTTTCCTATGTATACAGCATGGTCATTTTTACTAGAGTAATTCAGGGTAAGTGCCTTGCTTAAGGATACCACAGCAACGGGGGGATTTCAGCCTCGGTCGTTTGTAAAGTGGCAGCTATAACTACTAGACTACCTGCTGTCCCTATTTTGAATGGTTATTTATTAATCACATTTCACACAGCCACAACTCTTTATTTCCCTAACAGTCTTCCATGCTCCTGAAAATCACAGCGATAAAAAAATTAGCAAAGTTAATGAATTCCGTTCTGTGTCATTCTTTCAGTTTTATGGGCCAGGAGAGGACAATATGAGCCACTAGAAAATCAGAAATATTGAATTAGATATAAAATACAAACAATGCACTTCCACATAACAGGTCTGAGGTTACATTTTAACAAGTGGTGTGGTAGCCATAGATTTAACAAGATGGGCAGACATGGGGACGTGTCCCCCCCAGATTCAATAAAGGTGGAGTATAACTCCACGAAATATCACTGCTCCTAGTTTGCCCCACACCTGAGAAGTTGTTACGCCATCGGTCCTAGCGAGGTAAATCTGAAGAACTAGGCATCAGTAGTTTTGTTTCTTTAGCAAAACAACAGATTAGTGCTTGCCATTCATCTTCTTCATAATCAAAACATCTAAGCTAAGCCAATAGACAGAAACATCATGTGAAAAAGTGACCAGACAAGTTGGGATACGTGTATAGTACTTTGACCATGCTGCCTTTTGTCAGGGTAAAAATAAAAAACTAAAAATAAAACGTCAAATAGGGATGTCTCGTGGTCATTTATGTGAGCTACCTATTCAGTTTGCTGGGCTTTCTCTGCATCACTGTCTCAGTCTGCGTCCTGTGAAAGGCAACACACTAGAAAGTCCAAATCGTTTCCAAATTTTTCCTGATTAAAACGAATACTTATAATATTACCCCTTAGTCTTGCAGCAACATAACTGATGCTTTCTATTTACTGTCTGGAAATATTTAAAATTCAATATTACATAATTTTTCTTTTTTTTTTTTAAATTTGAAGTAGCTCTTTGGAACCATATGACATTTGGAAAAAGTCCAGACGCCACAGCTTTGTGTCTTAAAAAGAAGCCCACACAAGTGGCAACAAGATCACATTGCCTTGTCACATCGTTGAACTGATTCCAGTACAGAAGGTTTGTGTGTATGTGTGTGTGTGTGTGTGTGAGAGAGAGAGAGATGCGTTTGTATAGACATTGAAAAAGCAGTTGGGATAAATCAGGAGTTACACATATGGAAACACTTTGAGGAAAAACAGTTTCCATGAAATGCATAATGAGCCAAGAGCGTGCTCAGATGTGGCTGCATGTCTCCGATTAGCCAGAGAAAAAGGGCACATTTGGTCTTTCAGCCCTTCTGTTGGGTTTTCTAAAAATTAAAAACCACTAATAGGCTGTGGCTACCAGAACACTGAGCCCAAAAGCGAGGACAAAATTAAAAAAATAAAATTAAAAAAAAGACACTTCCTCTCTTCCTCGGCATGGAGAGCTCTTATCATAAATCATGAGGCGTCTTCCTTGTCACCATGTCTGGTGGAGAGGCGCGGGGCCTGTGTTTCTGGGCCAGCAAATCTCAACTTGCTGCCCATTTTGACCGCATGTGTGGCCAATTACGATCACTTTGTCCCATTTTACTTTATCAGATCTCTGTCATTTAAAAAAATAACAGGAAACTGGAAATGGCAATTTATCCTTGCTGCAAAGAATGTCGCTTTAACTCAAGGGTGCAGAAGACACCAAGCATCACTGAAATTTAGTTAATGTAAATCAGTTGGATTTTTCCCATTGTAACCGTTGTCATTGTGAATGATTTTCTTTTTTTAGTTCAACAGTGAAAATAGTTAAAGTCAGATTCTGGTGATTTTACTACAACTGTTACTCTTAGGTGACCCAGTGAGGCCTTGGCTTTTGGTAGCATCCACTTTGAGAATTTATAACGGAAACTGTAAGGAAAAGTATGTACCAAGTGAACATGTTTATAGTTACAGAAGAAGGCTATATACTTACTGGGCACTGGGAAGTATTCAAGCCTTCCAGTAGCAGTTGGTGTCCATGGCAACGGGGAGGCGAAACCAGGAACCTTTAAAATAATCAATGCTCAGCATCTGATTTTAAATTGCTCTCATCACTGACAGATTCAGTACGGACCCCCCAGAAACAATGCATTCTGTCTTCAGCCATAATGTAAAAACATAAGTACGATATTTCCAGGGAACTGCGTCAATTAGCCTAGTAACTGCAGGTTACTGAAAAAGTTAACTTGTCAGTGATGAGAACAAATAAAATTAGGTGTTTAGCACTGTTTATTTTAAAGGCACATGCTTTTGTCCCCCTCATTGCCATGATCACCTAATGGCACTGAAGCTTTCCTTCACTGATACACATTATGAATGAAACAGTGGACTATAAGCCCAAATGAAGGAGAATGCAACAATAGAGAAACTACGCAATCGTGAGTCTTACAACAAATCAACTGTGGAAGAGCAGTTTTTCGCTGCGAACCAGCACAGAGGACACAGTGTAACGGAACCCTGAGGTTGGCGGAAAAGGGGAAGGACTCCAGTGAACAGCCCAGTAACAGGATACACCAAATTACTGTGGGATGTCGTGGCACATTTAGAGCATGTTACCAGTGTGGTAGCTCTTCCAACTAGGGGCTGGGGGACATTACGGCTTGGGGCGCGTGCGGCTCTTTGAGAGAAGAACAAAGCTTGACGTCTCCTAGATGAAAGCGGGACAAAATCTAAACTAATCAAACCCAACAGGGCACTTGGCCGGACTTCAGAACTGCCAATAAGAGGTCCCACTGAGGAGTAATTTAAATTCTCACACTCGCTCCAGGCCCGAGAAGAAAAAGTTAGGGCGTGGGCAAACGCAAAAGAACAAAAACAGAAAGAAAATAACCTGGCAGCGATACAAACAGGTGTAAAAAGGGAAAACTCATGTGAATTAAAGTTTGAAAGCAGCACTTGGGCAAGGGGCGACAAATTGCTGCGTAGACGTAGTCAGTGAAGATGCTGTTAAAACAGCATTAGGGTTCGTGGAATTAACTAGACTGCTGTTTCAAAACCAAAGCCCACTATAAACAGAGGCAGACACTTGATTCGTCTATGCTTCCCCTGTTATTACCTGCTCCCTGTTATTACCCATATTCCTCCAAAGATAAAAAGCTTTAATGGGGGGAAATAAGGAAACATAATCGCTCTTCAGTGTAAGAAAAATAACTTTTTGGAGAAGGTCTTGAGGCTTGGAAAAAGGCAGCAAGATTTTTCCCTATGTATCACAGACAGTGCAATTTTAGGTGATTTTCTTCCTTTTCTGAGAAATGCAACTGTAAAATTCAGCAGTGATGTCATGGAAAGCACTTTATCATTGCGGATTTTATGAAAGACCCAATACGTCATTACCATACAATAAACAAGACTGTACGTTTTTCACAAATTCCTTCCTGGTTGCTCGAGGGTACATCCAAGCACAGGGCTTAGTGCTTTGCCACTCTGTCAGAATTGTTTTGTGCCATTCATGAATTTAATTAAATTTTATGCCTTTCATTCCTCTCTACTTTGAAGAACAGTAAAAGGAATGAATAGAGCAACTTTCCAATGGAAAATGAAATTCTCAAGAATGTGAAAGGCTTAAGATCAGAAAAGTCATTGTGTTGTTAGGCACTTTACAATCCATACTGTCCTTAGACAAATATTCCTCCGTCATCCAACTGAGCTGTATATGAGCTAAGCATTTAACATGATCTCTCTTTAAATAACAAGCTAAGGAAGACAAGCACAAGACTATCACTGCCCCTAGTGGTGTCAGAGGGTGGGCGCGTGCGCACCTGCACAGGGGGGTTACCTGAGAGCCGCCTGGGCACATCGCTGATGGCAGGGAGCCCGGTGGCCCGTGTGGAGGACAGTGGTGTGGTGGAGTGGATAGAGGGTGAGGTCATCTGGCTCAGATAGGGTGTGTATGGCTGCTCATATGACCAGGGGGGCGAGGACTGGGACTGGCGTGGATCTGTGGAGAGCAGAGGCAAGGGATAGGGTGGAGACAGCGTTAATATGACAAGTCATCCTCGTCGTCATGACCCATCATCATTATTTAGAGCCTCATTACCACATGATTATGGTTGACAGGGGATAAGTCTTGAAGTTTATATTGTGTTTCAGTCAGCACCATTTCATGGACTTGAAAGTGATGCAGTTTGATATATGGCAGTTCAGTTTTATTAACAAAACCCTTTGCATTGCATCATTAGCAAAGCATTTAAGATGTCCTCTGCATAGTTGACCGGAATACTAAATAGCCTCACGTGTATCTTGCTTAAAAGGCAGGTATCTACAGATCACTTTCACTCTGTCCAGTCTCGGTTTAATGAAGACAGTCAGGAACAATTCGTTTTAAGGCCGATGAGGATTAAGGAATTTACTGAAGATTCCTGTAGAGTTAAACAGCGGAAGGAGGTTTCAATTCACTGATCATCAATAGCCACAACCACAGCAAAAATAAGCAATGATGTGAAAAGTGAAACAATATCATGCACAAGCCTCTTTTTGAATGTTATATGCCTGTAAGCCTACCAGAAATGATTTAGCAATCTTACTGCGTCCATCTCAAGGTGATTCACCATCATACCAGGAGCATGAAGAATAGGTGGATCTTAAGGTCGGAGCAACTAAAGATCCTTCTTCAGATCGCTTATTGTAAGGCCACCTTCCCTGACTGTTGCAATGTTAAAGTCCATCTGTATCACTCTGAGGTCACACTTCTGCTCATAAAGTGCATTCACTTCAACCTACTGGAAAACTCTGCTGTATACTACCGTTACGCTACTCTATACTACCGTTACCATTTACGTGTTTATTTGAACTCGATCACAACAAACTGAAAAGGCGTAACTGGATTGAAATGGCTACTGAAAGAAGTGAGCCAGAGCAAAGCAAAAAGATGTGCAATGAACCTTAAAATGAGCAGAACACGTGTTTTCAACAAACTCCTATGTGAATATGCTTTTTTTAAAATGTCTTTTAGAGTACAAAACTTGTGTTTTGTCTTGTTTTTCGATGTTCACAAAGAGACACTTGATCTGCTTCTACTGTTGCCCTCACCAGATATCTGGGCCTGCCCCTGTTGATTGAAGGAGTTTGGCCCTGTGTTGAGAGACGGACGGGGGCTTTGCGTTGGCACAGTGACCCTCATGGTGGTCTGTCGGATTCGCTCCAGCTCACTCAGGCGATCGGAGAACAAGCCCGGCTTTGGAGGGTCCTCCAACTTCTGTCTGTGTCCTGCCAGAGCACAAAGAGCCGGCCATTACAGCAATGCCACGGCGGACTGGCCATAATGCCTTGTGGGGACACTGGCATCACGGCAGACTGTGTTCTCGGACCCTTTAACAGCGTTTAATCTACCCTGTTATCCTGGTACTCAGCAGTCCACCACATGCTCTACATAACCTACAAAAACATGTACAATAAAACAGAAACAAAGTGATGCGTTTGTTGGAAACCCAGGGTTTCACGAGTCAGTGCTGGGTGTGGAAAACCGTATTCTTTTCCTCTGTTTTAACGTAGCTATGAGGATAAAGGAGGTCACTGCTGTAACTGAAGAGGTTCTAATTGGCTCCTGGGAATCTCCAAGCCTTCACCGCAACTTATTCTCATTACGGCTCTGAATTATTCCGTGCCGCCGCCCGTAAACTCGGCCATTGTGTCCAGCGCTGTAAAACCAGCTTGGGCACACTCGACACTCTCAGGACACAGGCACTAGCAGTGCGCGTCATGACAGGGATATGGCATCCTGCTCACACAAAAGCCAACATTTATTCATCCTGTCCCTTGAAAAGCACTCATCCTCCAGTAAACAGCGCTTGTCACGCGATGCCCACCTCCCTTGCAGCCGTCCTCTCCCAGGCTCCTCGGCGAATCTCCGGCCGAACGACACAACAACGAGGGCCAGCTGCTGCACGGGGGGACTTTAATGCCACAATAAAGGGTCGCAGGTGCTCATGGTCTACCACGGTACACTTTTGTGAAAATGCGGGAAAAAAAGAATAGGAAGAGAAGGGCCCAGAGCAAGCCTGCCCTCTTCCCTCCATAAAACGGGGCTGTCCGTCAGGCCTGGGTTGGCTCCTCTGTATGGCTGTAAAGTAAATATCAAACAGAAGAAAGAGAAACTCCTGCTGAAGCTGGCTGCCATCCAGCTGGCACGGGGGGCCTTGAGCTGCCTCAGAACCTCGCAAAACCTGACTGCGCTCGAGAGCAAAAGTGAGCAAACAACGCTTTTGCCGAAGCCACCCCCCAACTAGAAGGTAAATGCAGGCGACGTGTTTGCGCAGCGCTCAATCTGGAACGCAGCAAATCCTTGGAGTCTTCTGAGTATGTCAGCTTTTTGGAGAGCATAAATATAGTTGTTGTTGTTGTTAGAAACTTAACAAGTTTACTCAACACTAATAAGTTTAATGAGCACCTGTGTACACTTCCATTCGATTCTGCCAGGAAGCACAAAAACAAGAAATGAGCATCAGTTCATAGGTGACTCATAAGTCTTATTCAAAGATTCAAAATATCACATTATTAATAGAGTCTGGGCAAAATGTAAGATTTGTTTGGAATTCAGAGATCATTTTGGCTTGGTAAAGCCTGTTTCGAGGTTTCAAAGTTGATTCCTCTTGACACCCATTCGCAAGAGATAATAGTTATATATATCAAGTTTTTATACCCTGTGAAAGAAACATAAGGATAATTTTTCAGAAAAAAATATGTCCATGATAAAATCTGATTTGTTGAATTGCACCAATTTTGGTGAGGCAGTCATTCCTCAGGCTCACCGGACTTAAAGACACTCTTGCAAAATTATTCGCAAACACACAAGAATAACGTTTTTGAATATTACAGAAAAATAACAATTAACCCCTTCATTTTTCCACTGGTCGTACAGCCCTAACTTTATAAATATAGTTAGTTATTTAAGACGTGGAAAAAAATCAAACAACGTTACGCTTTGTGCAGCCATAATTTCCGGACATGTCAACAAAAAGATTCATATAAATACCTAGACTCTGTGCTCAGAGATTTAAATGGCCCAGATGAACATTAAATTTAAGCTGCTTGATGTTCATTTGAGTCAGGCTTTCTGCAAATACTGCTGACCAGAGTCTGTGGAAACGTCCCAGAGTGAAGCTTGCTTATGCAGTTAGAGCTTCATTTCATTCAGTACAGAATTTCTGTTTTCATGAGTGGCCCTTTGCAGTGCAGCAGGGAAAGAAAACCACAACCTTTTGTTTAGAGAAGGCAGTACCAGTTAATTTATAAGGCCAGAGAGCTTTGTTATTTTTTTTTTTAACTGCACACTGCTCAGAAGCGATGTACTTCAGACAGCCTGGAGTCACTTTTATAATTACTCCTTGTACTTGTACGTTGCTTTCGTCATTTCTTTAAGTGAATACAGACAGTGGTAATTTCCTAATTTAATTCCACTACTTAGAAAAAAAACATTCATCCTGTCAAAAAGCAACCAAGTAACCATATCAGTGTTACTTAGCTTATGCCATTGTCCAAGGTGTCCTACAATGTTAGACAAACATATAGCATCGTATTCTTACTGCATCAATACAGAGTAAATACATTGCCCAAGAGTACTCCACCAGGAGCTGAATTCAAACCTGCGACCTTCAGATTGACACCCGCCCTAACCACTATTCTATGTAATAGCCCAGTACTGTTAGCAGTTAGAAAATTAGTAATATACCTGCGATAGTTTCCAACACCTTTCCTATAGAAGTAAAATTTTTTGTTAACATGCATATGAAAGAGCATAGCTTGTGGGGTGGTTGCAAGATGCCCTGTAAAACATGCTGAACCTTCAGTAGAATTGTACGCTGCATAAAATCACTTTTTATAAAAGTAACAGTGTTTTGGCATAGTATTCATTTCTTTGTAATTACTGATGAAATAATTTATTATTTGTATTTATTGTGTGTGTATTGATGACAATTAGAACACTGCAGCCCATATTGTGTCAACATCACACTGACTGAGGAGTTTGGAGAGGACCTCTGCAGCAAAGCTGGGTAATGTTGCAGAATGTTACCTTGGCGGAGTATTTCTCGTATCAAACAGTAACACAACGGAAATGTTACTGATGGAACAATGTGTTTCAGTATATGTAACATGAAGGCTTACAGTTCGTGAACAGCTTTAATGAATGGAGAATTCCTTGTCTTAGTGTCGCCTGAAACATTTTGTCTAACAAATGAATCCAGCTGTGAGTCAGTTCCCCTCAACATGGTAAAGATACAGCCTGAAAAATACCACTTTATTCTGTGCCCGACATTATTTTTTCAATGCCTTACTGATAACCGTTAGCACTTATGTACACTCATTTCATTGTTTTGTTATTTTCTCTCAAAGGAATGCAATGTTCTGCTAAATTGAAATGAATATAATTTCAATTTGTGAAGTAAATCTCTAACAGCATCTGGTACTAATGATGAGATATGAGCTACTTTTTGGGAATTTATATTGCACATCCTGGGGAGGCAACGTGGAGTGGTTCACAAAGGAGCTGTGAGACCAGACGATTTCATCACCAGTTAAGGAAAGTCCCTGAATCATCATCATCATCCCAGGGAGATGACGAAAACATGGGAAATGTGCAGCAGAGTCTGGCACTCAGCAAATCTTCTAAGCAAGCCAGACAGGAATGTAGGAGTGGGCAATGGAGCATTCATAAATCTGCACAATTTTTGATACTTAATTGGAAGAAGTTGTTTACATTTATTTATTTAGCAGATGCTTTTCTCCAAAGCGACTTCCAATGAACTCTATGTAATGTTATCAGCCCACACACCTTATTCACCATGGTGACTTACACTGCTAGATACACTACTTACACTGGGTCACTCATCCACACATCAGTGGAACACACTCTCTCTGTCCCTCACACACTATGGGGGAACATGAACAGCATGTCTTTGGATGGTGGGAGGAAACGAGAGCAGCCAGAGGAAACCCACGCAGACATGGGGAGAACATGCAAACTCCACAGACTGAGCAGGGATTGAGCCCACGTCCTCTCGCGCCACCCAGGTGCTGTGAGACAGCAGCGATACCCGCTGTGCCACCGTGCCGCCGTTTAACTCATTTAATCTGCTGACTCTGTAGTACAAGAGCCCCATGGCACTTACAGACAGCAAACATAAAGGGAGCCCATCTGTTCCAGTATGGCTGGCCTATACCCGAAGTTAGCATTGGTTAGGGTATCAGCGCAAGACAAATCGGTCATGATCTCCATCCTTGGTGGCATAAATGTTTTGGTATATACTGGCTTTATATAGCATTGGGTAAAAAACGAATACTTTAATACTATAAAGCACACAGAAGAAGAGAGAGAAATCTTTTCTCTGTTTTACTGAGTGATGACAGGAGGGTCAGCATTTTCCTGTTTTCATTAAGGGTGAAGCCACGGATCGTTTTATATATTGACTCAGACCTCCTAGCAACATGTGGGGAAGCAGGCGAAGGAAAAAAGATGGGAGGGAAAGAAGTCCTTTCACGCCAGGCGCCCATTGGCCACGAGGGTATGAAGAAGTGAGGGAGGGAGAGGAGGAGAGAGCAGCAGGGAGGGAGGGAGGGAGGGAGAGAGGGAATGCGGCAAGCCAGGAGCCTGTGTGGTCCCTGCGTTCCAGGGTTCAGGAAGCAAAGCAGGCCAGGAAGGGGCACATGCAAAGCTAGAGCGCTATAAATCGATCGGCTGTCTGCGTGCCTCTGACACTCTCCCTCCTCACAACCGCTCGCATCCGACGTCGCAATGCTTTTCACACCTAATTCTGTTTACGGCTTGAAAAAGACAGCATTTCGCCGATTGTTTGCATATCCTATGACTTTATTTACAAGAGGGTTATTCTTTTTTTAAAGCTTTTTGCTGAAAACTTTCCTGGCATTCTACAGTGGAACCTCAGCAGAAACTTTTCGCGCTGCCAACGGATTCATCAGACTTTTCTTTCACCCCTTTCTAATTTTTTGCTAGTGTTTCGACATGTCGCAGTTCAAACGCTCCTGCTCAACGCTCCTTCTAAGCAAATCTGCAGCCTGTGCACGTAACTCTACTCAAAGTGAAACGGCAGCATATTTTTATATTTTTAACGGCAGCACAAATAATGCGCTTCAAATATTTTTGCTTGAAATAGTGATTACAATAGCATTCTGCATTTACAACTTATAACAAATTAACATATGATTGATATGTATGGATGTATGTTTCTTGGAAAATAGGATCAATTTGCCTATTTTTTTTGGGAACGATTATTGGTGCCAAGAAGACGAGTAAGGGTGTAGCTTTGCCACTTGTGATTAATCCTGGACTGGGGAATATTCAATCAGTTTGTACTAGGGCCAGACGAACTGCATTAAACCCAAATCTATTGCTCCATTTAAGCTGTCAAACTGGTTTTGGTGATGTAAACAGCTTATGATTTTCTTGCCAAGAACAACAATGAATTATATTTTCTATATCTCAGGAATTTAACACAAAACATTAAGTTCAATTTACTCCAGGGAAGAAGAGTAAGGAGAACTAACAAGCGATTTCACAAGCAAAATTCTGAGAATTTCTTTTTCCATGAACCTTCAAGCTGAAGACATTTAGTCTAAAATTTATTTTCAGGTCCATGTTGCAGCATGACAGATCTGAGCACCCCCATGGATTAAAGAGACATGAATTTTGAAATAATAGATTATGAATCATGATAAAAACATGCTTTGGGCTAACAAAATCACACATTACAGTTTAACCTGAATCTGGGCTATACAGACTTCCTTCCTGAAGATCTGCTCATAAAACAAAGTCTAAATATCAATTAATTTAAACGGGAAAAAATTGTTCCTGAGTCACAAAAGTTCCAACCATTTACTTGTTTGACCAAAGATGAAAAATTCAAGCATCATCTTTTCAAAACGGAGAAAATCTCATTCAAAAACCAAGTGCAGAATATCAAAACTGCACTGGAAACCTTTAAATCCAGGCCTAATCCACAGGACAAAAATGCCTCAACACATCTGTGACCTTTTTTCTATCCTCTCTCCTGCTCATCATTTTTATTACATCATTTTCACTTCTTACTTTGTGATTTTATTAGTTTTTGGGTGGCACAGTGACACAGCTGGTGCCTCGCAGGCTCTTGTCTGTGAATCAAACATGGGTTTGAATCCGGCTGTGGGTTTCCTCTGGGACCTCCAGTTTCCTCCCACAGTCCAAATACAGTTAATCTAAATTACTCATTGTCTGTAGATGTGTGAGTGAAAGAATGTCTGATTGCCCTGTGACAGACTGGTGTCCGATCCAGAGTGCACCCTGTCTCACCACTTTTAATACTCCTTATTGTCAATTGGTAACAGTTAATAGGTCTGGATATTCATTCATCCACTGCGATAAATCCGATTTGGGCCCACAACATTCAGTGCTGTGTGATAAATCGAGACAGCATTTAAAAATTGCCTAAGCAGCTGTGTGAGAAAGATTGTGGGACAAACTGCATTGCGGGAAAGAAGTACCTACACCCTCAGTTGCAATCGAGCACTCTAAGGTCCGGCCTACAGTATGTACCCTCTAGTTTCCATAGTCTTTCTTTTGTGGATGCTCATTGTGCTTTAACTTTCTTTAACTTTCTACTTTTTCATTTATTAAAACACGGCATGCAGCTTTTGCCTTCTTCAGGCCAGTCTATGCACACTATTACAGTCACTTTACTTTAGGAAATTATTTTAAACATTATTTTGTATACATCCTTCATGAATGACATTTCTGTGAGTAACTAGCTATTATTCTGTACACCAAGTTGTTTTATTGTGTTGTTCTTTAATTATTTTCATTTTTAAAATGCACACATTTATTGTAAATCACCTTTATTGTAACATCTTTTGAGAAGCTGATTTAATTGTGCTATATAAAATAAAAATTACTCCATATTTCTCTAGCTCATTGTCAAATGCCGGTCATAGCGTTTAAGGCAGTTCTCATAGTTTAATTACTATAACCACCTGTAATGGTCATAAACCACCTCTGCTCAGCTATGTGTAAAATATCATTAGCAATAAATGAACAGTAAATCAGATCACATATATGAGGTAATTTGTAATATTGTCCTTTAAAAAAAGCACTTCATTACATCAAGGTTTAAAGTAAGGCCTTCCTTTGTTTGCTTTTTCAACTTTTACCACTTTCTCTAAAACTTTTTACTTTAGATTTCATTACTGTAATAGATTAAGTCCTGAGATTTATGAAAGATGCTTGAGACCGGGAACAAATAAAAATAACCACCCACTGTAATAACAGAAAAATTAAGGATGTGAACAATAATATAATACGTCAAAGAGTAAGGATAAAGCAAGACGTTCAAAAATGAGGGGAGGAAACCAAGCTGGGCTTAAGAAAGTTCGCTGGAAACGGATCAAAGCAATGACAGCAGCGCAGTTAATAAATGGACAGTGGCTCCTTTTAATGCTCCAAAGTCACTGCTTTAAAGGTATCCTGGATGAAACAGTCATATGTATTCAGAGTCCTCTTCATAGCGGCAACTCTCAAATCGTGTATGTAAACATCCCAGTAAACTCATTATAAACTAAACTTACTGCAAGAGCATCCTCTGGGCTCCCACAATAAAAACTATTTTCACAGGTACTTTATGATCATGACGACACAAAGCAAGACCATCCGGACCCATTTCAAATGGCTTAATTATTATTCAGCGTTCACTTGTGACACTACAGTCTGTGGAAGGTTAGTCTATAATATTTCATATTGTATCAACAGACCAGAATGCTGTGCCTCCTATTCTAGGAAATTGTCTCTCTCACTTGGCTCTTTGAGGTAGGTCCATATTGCATGTTTACTGGTGAGTGTTGTGAGTACAATGGAGGCATCCAAAGCGTATCAACAAAGGCCTTCTTGGTACTTTCCTTTTGCAACACAGCAAAAAGTGCCATAAAGTTTTAAATAGAAACCTAGCGTCAGCAACCTGTCCATTTTATTTTCATAGTTGGAAAAATAACCCTGTTTTCATTCTGACCCGGGACGCCCACAGGTGTGGCACTAAAATAGCCCTTCGCCTGCACTGCCTCTGTCGTTCCATATTTCAGCAATCATTTTCGCACCATTCCCACTCATGTGCAAGAGTGTAGAAGTATTTTACCCATTTATTACCTAATGTTCCCAAAAGGAGAAAACCACTGGTGATAAATGTGAGAAGAAAGAGAGAAAAAGGTAAATATTTTGTTGATTCAAACAATACGTACGGAATTATACGCGTTCAATATAGACTACGAGAAAGAGTTTCAGACTTGTGTATCTGCGTGTACACATTTTTCCTTTTAACAAATGCTCAAGAGTCGTTACACGTGACACGTTATTTAGCGGTAAAGAGCATTTCTTGGTTCATAAAGGGAGAAATACAACAGGAGCTGAAAAAAGGACCTTGTACTACAGTACCTAACTTCCACCTATATTTGTTCGTCTCTGGCTTTAACTGACCCCATTCAAGCTCTTGAAAGGGACAGACAACTTCTATTAGTCAAAATTACCTTTAATAACCACCATTAAGGGCCTGCAAAAGCCAGCTGTGCAGACTAGTGCCACCAGTGTGAGACGAGCTCTTAAAGGCAGGCTTTCTGTGGCAGTGGCACACCGCAGAATAAGAGCTGTCGTCTCATTACGCACCATGCGAACACCACAGAAACCAACCTGGCCCCACGCTAATAACAGTGGCAGGCAGAACCTGTCCGCGACCATCAGCGTTCCGCATGCAAATCAGCCACACGCAGCGGCGGCGCTAGCATGGATTTGCGCTTTGCCACGCTGCGCTTTAGTCAGCACTTTTTTGAGCGCCGGGCTAAAACGAGAGCCGTTTACCTACAGAATCAAACAAAAGGACTCCAGCTGTGTCCTAGCTGGCAAAGCAGAGAACCTGTGATGTTCGCGGAAAGTTACTTAATGCCGGGGGGGGAAAAAAAAAAAAAAAACCTATCAAACACCACATTGTATTTGTCAGAAAATCCAGAATAGAGTAAAATTTGACATAAAAGTGCCTTCCGTAATAAAAACTAGCAGCATCTTGTTTATCCACGCAATTGGACTTAACTTGCTGAACGCTAAGCTACATTCTGAGGATATTAAAGCAGAAATTAAGTGTTGAGGAGCGCAGTGGAGCAGGGAAGGGGCTGGGCAAGGATAGACACCTCGGTACCTTTACAGCCACAGCCAAACAGTCTGGCTTTCAAAGCAGTCTGTGTTTGGGGAAAAAATGTGTAAAACTCATAAGCTCAGCACCTCCTATGCACTCATCTTATACATCTTTGCCATAATTGCGTGGGTAGCACTGGCCATGTATGTTTGCTCTCCGGCAGGGCTGAGACATGTGGGGGAGTTCACATCATGTTTCCAGGGGGGTGCTCCTTCTACACAGAACGGGTCTGTCCCAATGAACAAAACACATTGTGTCCTCGCTGCCTCTACGAGAGAGTGTGGAAGGCTGGTTTCTAGTCCTCCAGGATTCATATGATGTCCAACGGGCCATGTAAAATACATAAACAAATTGGTAATGGGTTTCCTGTAGGGAAAATTATACTTGTTCCGTCTGAACTAAGTGTGTCACAAGTACACTGAAAATAAATACTGAAAAGTAGCGAGAAGCAAAGCTATTTCCCATTTTGTGAGAAAACCATTGTGCAGTTTGATGGGTGCATGACACTGAAGTGTGGAACTCTGACCCTAAATATGCGTTTTCATAAAGGAGGCTTATAGGGCTCGTATATTTATGTACCTTTTGCTAATGATTAAGCCATTTCAATGCTTTCACTCCAAAAAAAATATGTTCATCTGCTTCTCGACACAACTCTTCATGGTGTAAAACCCTGGCTTGTGACAGATTTGTGGTATCCCTTTCAGATTACTTCCTTCATTTGCTGCTATAGGCCTCCAAAGTATCGCCTCACACTCGCCTCACCTGAGATTGAGCTTTAATTACCTACAAGACTCAGGCTCATAAATGAAGGCCTTCATAGACAAAAAGGTGGAAAAACATGGCTCTGCAACACAGCTTAAGTTACTGAGCCCCACAATGTTACAGACCACATGTGTAATGAACCCCGCAGAACCATGTACTCACTGAAACAATTTCGCTTTTAAGTTAAACTGCTCCAGTATCTATGATATGAGCTGCATACAATGGGCTTTGCTGTCCTAGTCAGATCTGTCTGTGGATTTATTTTTATTTTCCAAAGAACGTTATGCTTTTACAAATGTTGCAACTGACGTTAAAACGAAAATTACGCTCGCTTATATAAGCGTAGACCTCCCTGTGTTTTCTCTTTGCTTTTATGTTTGGATTCCTTGCGTTTCTAAATTTACCATTTATGCTCAGTGTGTATACTTTTGTGTATCCCCTCAGAATGCTGTTTTTCTTCCAAGGGCTCTGAAACAATGTCGACGTGGACATGAGTTCCGGCGGCAGGAATGCATAAACAGGCAGTAGCAACCTTGCATCAGACCCACAGGAAGTTGCACAACACAGATGGCTGCGCGAGTCATTTTCGCTTGGCCACCTGCCTCACACAACGCAGCAGAAAAGAGCTGGAGAAAGTGGCGGAACCCAAGCTTGCCCTCAAGGGGTCACACCATGGGTTCTTTTCTTCTATCGAAGGTACTGTTTTAAGTCAAAACCCATGTCTATTCTTAAGCAGCTATTTCTGCAGGAGAGCTGGCAAGACTGAACTTTCCCCATAGGAGCTCAGAGTTTGGGGCCTTCTCAGCAGTACTGTTTTAGATCAAAACCCACACATAGTTAAACCACTGTTTCTGAGGGAAAACTTCATAAAAGAAAGGAGAAGCACGGTTCAAGTTCAGATGGGACCTGAAGAAGTGTGATGTTGTAAACTGATGCTTTTTCCACTTGCTGTCATCACCCAAACCTCTGTTATCAACTGTCTTTCTGAGAAGCCAGGGGCTCCTCATGGCCATTATGAAACAAGCTGATGCTGAGAGGACAGTGAAAACATGAGTCTAGCGGTGTAATAACATTAACAGCTTCGGAGCCTCATTACGATAGCAATTTTCAGTTGAGACAATCAGCACTCACAAAAACGCTCATTATCATAGCATGGTGTACATAATGATATGACTGTTGGGGTTTGCCTTCACATCAGGTTGAATACCAACTCAGGGGCAGTTCTGAACAAGATACGCGTTCCACAGATGTCAAATAAAATGCCAAGGCACAAAGAGCTTAAAAAAGGACAGAAAATGGCATTTTTAAAAAAATTACACAGATGGTGAGAAAAAGTCCCTGCTGCATGCCTCTGTATGGCGCAGTGGCACAGCAGGCTTGGCCAAGTCCTGCTATCTGGCGGGTCTGGGGTTTGAGTCCCGCTTGGGGTGCCTTGCGACGGACTGGCGTCCCATCCTGGGTGTGTCCCCTCCCCCTCCAGCCTTACGCCCTGCATTGCCGTGTTAGGCTCCGTTTGCTGCGACCCCCACTTGGGACAAGCAGTTTCGGACTGTGTGTGTGAGTCCCCTGTATTCATCCTTCCTTTGCTCCGCACCTCCTCTACCACTGGTGTTCAGCATTTTACCCACAAGAGCAGCCGTTTGGAAGCCATCAGCTGGAATTTCTTTTAAAGAAAGATATAAAAAAGAGGCGGATGAAATGCAGGAGTGCGAGGCACTTCAAAGGCGAGGCACATCAGCCGTGCCACAGGGTAACTTTTAATCCAGCAATAAATGATGGTCATGTGCTGGTATGAGGAGGCTTCAACTGCCCCTGCCAGATGTGTTTATTGAGGTGGGGGGGAAGGTTGTTTGCGATGTGATAGTGTTGATATTGGTGCCAAAAAAACTTAGGGGGATGGGGACGAAAATATTTCTATGAACGAAGAACCTCTGGGAACAGCTGTTCGCCAGACCAGTTGGCATTGAAAGACACTGTAGTTTCATTTTTTTTCAGACTTTTATGCAGGCTTCATTAAAATTACCTTGTTCTAACTTTATGCTACCCAGTGTACATAGGGGTAATATTCTACCTGCTCACTTTGAATGAGAAGTTACGTGCTTGCTTTGACAATGGGAACAATCACAAATGATATATTTTAAAACTTTATGATGACCACTAAGTGTTAGAAATAAACATTCTCCTGCAGTTTATTATGCTGTGGCCTTTATTTTTTCAACCACACGAAAGCTTTTCATTATAGACTCTGTATACTTGTAGCTTCTGTGCTCCGGTAGGAATATGAGCTTTGGCACAGTTTTTGCTTAACTCTGTCTTTTCTGGTTAACTCCAGAAGTAATTTCACAAATCCATCAATAAGTGTAAGGCAGGGTTGGTCTGGGTTGGTGGTGCACGAGCTTACCATCTGTAAATGATGTCTTTAGAATGATCTGTTCTTTTGTGGATATCTTGATTTGGATTAGTTAATGTTCCTCAGGGCTCAGTTCTTGTATTTTATTGATGTGAAAAAATTCTTTAAATTTTTAAAAGAATTTTTAGACTATATTCATACCTTCAGTCTTTATGATAAGACTATACAGTCTTCAGTAAAAAATTTATCATTTTAAATAATATCACATCACTTACCCAACCTTAATAACTCTTTAGTCATTCATAAAGTATTGTAAGGGGTTTAATTAAGCATTTTACATTTAACACATAATTGATATGCATTCATGAAATACCTAAGGCTCAAAGTTCAGTTTTTGTATAGCTGAATTGAAAAATCGAAATATGACGGTAATTAAGCAATTAAAATTAATTAATTTGACTGTGGCTAAATAATGGACATAATTTGATACTAGGATAAAACGCACATTTACATCAGCTCCTGAATTTACAAAAGCAACTTGGACCGGAAGACTGTTCATACTTCCATTTGTTTGTACTCACAATCAATAAAGCTACATAATACATATATCCTTTCATTGATTCACTGGCTTAGCTCTGTAAAAACCTTAAAAGTTTTAGTAAATAAAAATACTCTACGAAATTTCCATTCGTCCATCCACCCATCATCAATACCCACTTCTCTAATGCAGGATTTTGGTGGTCTGGAGCCTGAAGCGTAGGGTGCAAGGCAGGATACACCCTGGATGGGACATCAGTCAATTGTGGTGTAACCCCTTATTTTTATTAACTTTAAATTACACTGAAATTTAAAATGAGTGGAAAATGAAAATGGACTGTTTCCACAATCGCCTATTCAATGTTGACTGTTGACTGATTCATCCCACTGCCAACTAACAGCTGGGAGCAGAAATGCAGATTGCTTTCATTCCACAACACAGAAATTTTAGAAAGAGAAAGGTGAAGAACTTGCTGTTAGAATAAATGAACTGGAAAATTCTGGAATCGTTGAAAATTTATAACTTGAACATTTGTAACACGAACATTTGTGAGTGATAAGTTTGAAAATGATCCAAATTGATTCCATAGGAAAACAAAGGGCTGATGATCTATTTAATGCAACCTAAATTTCACTTTTAAAAAATGACACTACTGTTTTAGAAGATGCATTACTTCCATAATTTCGCAAACTGTTTCGGTGTGAAATCGTTATCTAGCCTCATCCTATACTCTACCAGTACAAGAATCTGTCTAATTTTGTGAAGAGACAGAACATGTACCAACAGGAGAATAAGAAGAAAATGTGTGCCTTCCTCCTTTCCTCCTTTCTTCCATTATGAAAACCGCAGCAGGTCCAGAAGCTCCATCGGAACCTTCATAATTTTTTTGTTTAAACAACTGAAATGTGAGACGGGCTTTTCATTTTCAAAGATAACACACATGCCAACCAAAATACTGAAGTTGTACTTAAGGCGTTTGAAGGATAGGCTGACCACAGGCTACTACTGACCACCGACCCGTTTTGTAGGCAAGAGCCCTCTGCTGTTGCTCAGCTCTGACATTCACACAGCAACAGCAAGTTCGCTGGAGTTTCAGCTCTGGGTCCTGTCCCAGACAGCTTGAGGACCCAAACTCCTCAGCGCGTGTTGAGAATATGACAAAAGGCCACCAAGATAAACATTTTTGTAAGGCGCATGGCAAAATATCAGATTATTTATGCATGTCACTTGCTGTACACATGACCACTGTACAAGAGACAGCTTTGTCTATTATAATGACACTGACGTTTGTCAATTTAGCAGCGTTAGCTTACCCCACAAACCCTTGCTCCTTCCCACTCCTAGATTATGTTGCAAGGCCTTGTGCCAGCAAGTGCAAAGCATAGTGACATGTCGCTGATCCCCTCTCTGGTGGCCCTCGTTGACCTACAGTCATTATCATCATGCTGTGTCAGCAACAATTGGTTGGGTACTCACTTCTTGGCTCACGTGGCCCATCCACTGTGACCTTTATGGCTCGGTGGTACGTAGCCACTTGGGGTGGGTTTGTGAATACTGTGATTGTCAACGTGAAACTCTTGCCTGCAAAACACAAAAGGTTAAAACCGCGTTACTCGCCAGCACAATGTCCCACATTCAGCAGTCTCCGCAGATTTGCATTTTCACTGTCGCTGATGAGATTGTGGATTTTCCCTCTCAAAAAGAAACTGATAAAAATTCCAAAGAACAATGAACAATCCATCTTACAGTGGAAACTGGCTTTTGAATGGTTAACATTTTGGTGATAAATGATCACTTTAAAATTTGCATGTGGACTAATGTCACACAATCTATACCAAAAACCAAAAATTCAGTTTGACTCCAGTTGCTCTATGCAGTCATAGTCTAGGATTCACATTCCAATAGCGGTGTGGATTTAGCTGGCATGTCATACTGTACATAAAAATGTGTAGGAATGAGGAATATGACAAATAAAAGGAAACACTGCACCTTATGAATTAGGGATTTATATCCCACGTTGGCTAAAAGTCATACTGGACAGGGTAAATATTCAGTTGAAAATGGTACATAAATATTTTTTATATTCTTACTTCTCATACACACACGCGTTCAACAAACAATAATGTTCATACAATGATTCCTTGGTGAGATACTCCCATACTAGTGTACTTCTCAAAGCCATGAACCATCAAAAAAAGCAAAAAAAAAAAAAAAAAACTGTTCATTCTTCCTTTAGTTTGATTTGAGACTTCATATCTTTTTGGATAATCTCGTTTGGTTACGCGGCATAAATACATTTGTAACATGCTGTGGACACAGTACAAAATTTATGCACATTTTTCCTGAATGCACCTGTATATACATGAATCAAACTACATGCAATGGAAAAAATTGCAAGAAGAAAGATTGCTCATTTTTCACTAGCATATCTAAAGTGTTTAAGCTTTGTCAGTTCAACAAATACTGTTTACAAGAAGTTTATGCAAGTTTAAAAGATTGCAAATATTTGTATTTCAAGTATTACTGTTATTTGGCTTTTCTAGAAACTATCTAGCTTAAGCATGCTACAAACATTTACCTAGCAGCAAAAAGATCAAAATATAAGTGGTGATGCCGTGCATAAAAGGTCCAAAATCAAAAGCACAAAGGTTTTCGCTTTTGACTCTGATGTCCTGGAATGACATCCCCCCCCTCAAAACTGCTGAATCTCTCTCAACATTTAAGAAGGGTCTCAAAACTTGCCTCATTCAGACCCACTTCTCCCCTGATCTCCTAAGTGGTTGATAAATGTATACGTGTTTGTTATCTATTTAATAATTATTAATAATTAACTTTATAATTAAAAAAAACCTATGTAGAGGTAAGGGGGGGCACGGTGGCACAGTGGGTTGGACCGGGTCGGACCGGGTCCTGCTCTCCAGTGGGTCTGGGGTTCGAATTCCGCTTGGGGTGCCTTGCGACGGCCTGGCGTCCCGTCCTGGGTGTGTCCCCTCCCCCTCTGGCCTTGCGCCCTGTGTTGCCAGGTAGGCTCCGCGACCCCGTATGGGACAAGCGGTTTCGAAAATGTGTGTGTATGTGGAGGTACTCATGTAATGTATACTGGTTTATAAGGTCGTAGGTGACAAATAGACTGTATTCAAGATTTGCGTGTGTGCATGTAGTTCTCTCCTCCTGATATAAGGTTCATTTTGTATGGTTCTCTGAGATGTGCATCGTTTTCAAGAAAAGCATCTGTCAAATGAATAAGTGTAAATGTAAGTGTGAAAAATTTTCATGATCTTTACGCATAAGAAACTCCACTGTTTTTGTGTTATGTGCCTTCATCTTCAGTTAGGTTGCTGTGTGCAACGGATAAAGGAGTTGTGGGCTCAGCCACAATATTCATTATTAAGGTATGTTAATGACTGGTAATGTTACACCTATATGCCATTATCACTGCCCCTTAGCAACTGCGCACAGCAAGATGTGAATGTTTTTCTAGTGACTCAGTACTCGTGTACCCACTTGAGCTCCTGTGTCAGATCTCTGTGATGATGCCCAAGGGGGGGCTGTTCCTCCACAATCTTTTTCTTTCTGCATTGTTTTTATGTATCAGTTATTAACTGTGCTGCATTTTCTCTTTGCATTTTAAGTGCAAAAATCAAATGAACTTAACTGAACATCGACCATCCATGCTGCTCATATTTACTGATAGCTTCTAAGAGTGCTCTTTCCGTGTGCATATGTTGAACATGTCACAAGAAAAAAAGTCACTGCTACTAAATGTTTCCCTATAATGCACATGATTTTAATCTATGCATGCCCCGGTCATCTTAGATGCCAATGCAACACCCCCCATACAGTGTCAGTGCTGTGCTGCCATCATACACAACAATTCTGACTCCTCTCTCAGACCCCCAGGTACTCTGCATAGGTACTATGGAGCAAAGTGCTTGCGTGAATATGGGACGTCTTCGCAAAGGAATGTGTTGAATGAGAAGGAGGACGGTGTGCCAACTGTCTGTCAGTGCAGCCAGAGTAAACAAACAGGCTGCCTGCTCTGCGTGAGAATGGCATAACCCGTCTGCTTAGATGACTGAGTGATGACTTGTCTATGCAGGATCCTGCTGAAACCTGGGTGGCTTCACAGTGCTTCGTGTACACTTGGTGTCTCTGGTGGCAACCCTATCAACTTCATATTTCAGCATCACCCAAGTCCAGGGGGGAATTATACTTTCAGTATTCGAGTGTTTTCTCTGTGTCATTAACTAAATAATGTCAGTGTTATGCAAACAGATACAACAGTATGACAAAGACAGATGACCGAATCATCATCAGGGATCATGCTTTAAGAAAATTTCCCATCTTGTTTCAGCTTCTTGTATAAAGTATTGTCTGAGAACATCAGTCTCTGCAACCCACTGGAAGTTAACATTTTCCCCCATTTTCTTTTATTAATACCCTTCAACAGCCAGAAGCACACAAAAAAACATTCCTGCTGCTTCCATAAATGTCCGTCTGCATAACGATGTTTTGCAAATTGTTCTGTATGAACATATCTACTAAATTTCTAACTGCAAACAAATACTGACCAACCCAAACAATACAAAAAAAACTAATAAAATTCATTTACACCATGCCAATTGTTAACTGGCAAAAACAAAGAAACCACTAAAGTTGCTTAGTAAAGTAACCCTAAGGGATACTGCTGTAGATTTATACAATATTTAAATATATGATAATTTCTAAGTTAAAAATTTCTGGTTTCTGCAGTGCACTGGGCAGTCTAAGCACTATGATATATAGTACAGCCCATACTCAACTTTATACTTCTGAATATTGATATTATTCAATATAGATGAGCATTTGTGAAAGTCAGCCAAAGGATTGCTCAGTTAAGATTGTCTCTACAGTTTGCCTGCACGTATTGTTCCTCTTACCGAAATTCTGAAACCAAATATAGTTTCAGCAGTTAAGTGAGTAGGATTTCAAACCTGCCAAAATGCCATCTGCCCTAAAATATATGGAAAAGAAAAAAACAAACCACTGAGAGCGGACGGTAATATGCTTCTTCTGCAAAAGACTTGCTGTTAATCCGGGGCAAAGAGACTGGGTTGATTGAGAAGTTGGAATTTACCCTGGAGGAAAAACCAGACTACACAAAAAGGCCCCCTGTTTAATGACTTTGTATTAAGTGGAGCTGCTGCCTCTTTACTGGGTTATTGCACAATATAAAACCACATCCCAGGGATCTGAGCAAGGCAAGGAGACATGTCTGGACTCAACTCCCTCCTCTGTCCCTGGATGTCACACCCCCCTGGCATCAGCCTTCCAAAATCTAATCCCTCTTTACCCCACCCTCCTAAAAAACTAATATGGGCTCGAGTGCCTACATGTGGCTATAAAGAAATGGTGAAGAAGCAGCGGGAGATTTTGGGGGGGGGGGGGGGGGGGTGCAGGAAGCGGAGGTCATGTCAATTTAGACATAATCACACTCATATCAAAAGAGACCTTTATCCATTACAGATGATAAACATGTCAGCACTCATGTGTGCCCTCGTGTCTATCCAGGGTTAAACACATTCAAGGTTATGTATACACACAAACACCACATACACAGTAACATTTGAAGTGTGCATTTGTATGCACGTGCTGTGTACAAGAGATTTGTTGTGTGCATCTGTGCTTTAGGAAAGACTGCCAAAAAGGCAGAGCCCTTTAATGTGTGCACACCCTCCTCTTTGAGTACATGAGAAAAGAGGCACTGTTATTTCTGCTTTTATTCATTAAAGGCATCAAATTTATTTTACAGCACCCAGTTAGTGTGTGTGTGGGGTAAGCACAGTATGCCAGTGATTTAAAACTAACTTCTTTCCCATGTGACTCAATGGTGGCAAGTAAGTCTGACTGACAATGATTAAAATACTGTAATCATGACATTAATGCAGAACCACAACATTCAGTATGGCCTGAAGCCTTTTACATTGCTTTACTGTACCTGCGATATGTCATTACCTGATGTATCAATTTGGATAATGTTCATCTATAAGTCAACGTTTAATGAGAAAACAAAAATGTACTTTAATTCAATTAAACTATATCTAAAGCAAAAAGAAATGACATGGCTGAAGAGTGCCAAATCAGACCAATATTATCCATAGATCTATGTGGTTAAGTTCTCTCATCTCAGCTTAGCACGAGTATAACTTGAAAGGTAGTAGGAAATGTGGAAACTATGCCAGCTGAATGGCAATCATTCATTATCGCTTCAGAATGAATGGCAGTTACTAAAATTATGGTACAGCAGAGTGGCCATGATGAAACATGGATGGTGAAGGGAAAGAATGACAGGAGGTACTCCAAGCTGTACACTTCCCGGTCAAAGCAGCCATCAAGCAGACAAGTCTTGGGCCTCGAAAGGCCAAAAACTAATGCGTAATGCCATCAAGAACTATTAGCGTCATATCCGAAGACAGTAAAAGGCTCAGCACTTCAAACAAGTGATTCAAGTATTATTTAAAAGTCTAATAAGTACATTTTAAGTCTCCTTATAGAGAGAAATGATTAAAACTAAACTCACGGGAACAGAGCACTTAGCTCGTGAATCCTCAATGTAGATTTCCTTCTGTTTGTTTTCAGCCTACTGCAAGTAGTGAGAAGTGAGGGGCTTCTTTTCAGCCCATTGCATGCAGTGAGAAGTAGACTGCTTTGTTTACAAAGGCAGGCTGTGGGAAGAGTCATGGGTTTGTAACACTTCCTGTCCAATTAAGTGTAATTGATTTTGGCTTTTACTGAGGGAGGAGGGGGGGTTTCCTGCTTTTTTCTTTATTTGGAATAGGATTGGTCATGAAGCTGATGACATGAGTAGAAAGTCTTGGATTGGAGTTGTTTTAATGCTAGGAGCAAGTAAGTCATATTTTTGTTCTTGTGCAATCATCTATACCTGTATGTAGTTCTTGAATTAAAACAGGACAGCATTTACACTAAATCCATCATTTCATCACCAGCAGCACACCGAAAAGAGCCAGCATTTGTTCTTTGCCGTTGTCAGGCATGGGCTCAATATGCTTCTTCACTTGCATTTGCAGGGGACTTAAACCAAAAAGTTTAAGTCAGGTTCTCAGGGAGCCTCTTCTACTCCAGCATAAGAAAAGCACTTAACCCAAATTACTTTGCCAAAACTGAACTGTATATGTAAAATTCTAGATCACTTAAGAGCCAGGACAAAAAACTAATTATAATGCCCTTAATTCTGATACAGAGATTCATTTGGATTATTAAGATATGCAGCATTTAATCAAAATATAGGAACATCAAGCTCCAGGATTTATTTCACTTTCTTCGTGCATACACAAAGAGTACATTATACTTTTACATTTTGAAATCAATCTTTCTAAATTATTCAAATTGAATATGGTTCTAGAATCGGTACCTAGCATTTACTTCAAGTCCTGTAACCTTAGCTTTTCCTTTTTTATTACTTTAAAGATTGCCAAAAAATGTGGATGGAGAGCTAAATAACTAAAGTACAGATTTGTGTTTTTTTCAAGGGCATGGCTGTAAATTGAAATTATGCACTTCTGCTAACTTGCACCATTGCATTTCCCAGAAAAAATGATTGGATGGATTCACAAATCATTTTCACTTTAAGCGGAAATTTGTAAATTTATGGCAATCTGAAAATATCTACAAAAATTGATACCATGTGATTTTTTTTTTTCCTTAGCCTTCCAATATATTTTTACTGGAGTTTTTAAACCACCCCCCCCCCAGACAGAGTTCTGAGTTCAGGCCCGGACAAGCCAGGAGAAACACAAAGTGCCCTGGCCTGGGTTGTGGTAAATGTAGAGCCAAGTGCGAACTGACCTCTGCCGCTCCTGCCCACGAAGCGCAGGTCGTTGAAACGCGCCACCTGGTTCTTCATGACCCCTGACGCGTTGCGGAGCTCCGCCGAGTAGTTCTCGTCGTTGCCCGCCATCACCGTGACTACGGTGCCATCGGGGACCTCCCCCAGTGCCACCACCTGAAGAGAGGCAGTTAACGGCAGTCGGAAGAAAGGCCCAAAAGAAGTGAAAAGACCGCAAAGCCACAAAAAGGCAGTAAAGGAATTAGCGTTTAAAACCCTTTGATCTGGTCTCATCCGTATTATTAAACTTATTGATCCCTTTACGTTCTATCATAACAGCTGGTAAGAAACACTGAGCCCCTCTCTTTCCCAACAGCCGAATCTCGAACTTGGATTTTCATTTCAACCAAGTCGTATGAGGACAATTTGAGAGCGCGACTAAAATTCCGCAAAAAAAAAAAGAGTAGAGGAAGGGGGAGATACGAGAAAACAGGAAATTTTGTAAATCAGCAGCCATGTCTGAAAATGAAAATATATAAAAAAAGAATCGATTTATATACTAGTAGTTTATGCACAGATTTGAGCTTTAACTTCATTCTTTCAACATTCACGTAGGATACCCGAAATGGGCATTCTTCATGGGATTACAATAATGATTACCATAAAGCACATTCAGAAAAAAACACATTTAGTTTTTAATCAGACAATTAGACAGGTAAATGGGTTTATGAATGTACAAATATTAATGTATTGTGCATAAAAGATACATACAGACTCAGTAATCTTATTTGTCAATATGAATATGGACCGAAATGGACCGTCTCGGACATTTCTAGTCCACCCACAGATCCACTGAACCTTCCATTCACATTTGAAAGTATTTCATAAATTCATTAGAAATTACTCTCCGAGTTAAAACGAAAACGTTGAGCTGCACACAGGTGGAAGCGACATTAACGCATATTTTGTATTCGTTTCCTACGCGAACATACAAACTAAGCCCTGACGAAAAGTGATCAGCACTGTAACTTTCTGTACATTAGAAAGTTTGGCCGAAGCGCCTTTTAACAGCTTTGGCACGAGGAGAGTTCGTTCATTCAGCGCAGGTGGGTATCGAACCTGCGCTCAGGTGCCGCGAACCGCCAGGTACCGCAGCCACACCGAGCAACGACCAACGCGGTGTCCGTCCGTACTAGTAGAGGACCAACTTCATAATTAATAACACGTATTAGACTCAGAAAGATAAAGGAGCTGGCTGAGTGAAGAAGAGCTTCCAGAAGAAAGAAAAAGAAAAAAAGGACACCGTTTCAGGTCGATAGTGACGGGGTAGGTAGGTAGGAGCTCCGCGCCGCACGACTCGAGCGCTGGCAGTGAGTTACTTACTCACACAGCCGCGACTCGAGTACAGTAAACGCTGTAGCTCAACAGCGAGCGAGTCCGCGGACGCGTGAAGAAGGTCTTACCTTGAAGGCGACCGGCAGGGTCTTGTTGCACCTCCAGTGCGACGGCAGCACGGAGCACAAGAAGTTGGGGCTGTCGGTGCGCACGAGCTCGGCCGGGTGGTCGGCGATGATCTCCACCATGGTGCGGTTCTCGTGCGGCCGCAGTCTCGCCACCGCCGCCGCGTCCTGCTGCCCCGCCGCTGCCGCCGCCGCCGCCGCGTTTACATCGTTCATCTTGCCGGGGACCGGCTGTAGGCTGCTGGACGGGGGACTGAACCGTCGGCTTGTGCTGGGATCTACGGGAATGCGCATCACAAGACGGCGTTAGCGGGACGAAAGCCGCCCGGCGAATAGATTTGTTGTTCTTGTTGGTATTTTTTTTTTTTTTTTTTAAATCACTACGTTGTTTCTTCGAGGGAGAAGAGCAGCCGGTCCTGCGGTCCTAGGAGGTGGCGGCGAGCTGTGGAGCAGGTCCCCGCGGGCGGACAAAGGACCCGTCCTCTGGATACAGGGCAGTGAGTGGAGAGAGCGGCGCGCGCGCGCGCTGCCCCGCTCGACGAAAAAGCGCAGAGGAGGACGGACGGCAGCAGCCCCGCTCCCGACTGAGCGCTAAAACATGTGTAAAATCCTCCGGGTGCGTATCTTTAAAATCTCTAATGATGTCTGCGTCTGCCTTTCGGACATTTCCTTTCCAGAAAAAAAGGGGGGGGAAAAAAATCTGCATGGGAAATTAGTCTATTATTTGGTGCGTGCGGAGGCACCGGGGCAATCCATTCAGTTTTTCCCCGCAAAAAAGAGATACAAATCTGTTGCTCTTTAAACGCAGCTGTAATCCCATAAAAAGAGTTTAGTAAAACTCTCGGCAGAACGAAACACGCAGTATTTATTTACGCAGCATATTTCCTTAAACGAATCACAACATTCTAGACAAACATTTCTGTATATAATGCCACTATTATTTATTTCTACCGTTTTTAAGTAGTAAAAAATCTTATTATAGCCACACCGATACAATCCTCGTAAGTTCTGTACAGGGTTAAAAAAAAAAAAAACTGTTTCGGGGAAAGAAAAAGAAAGAAAGAAAGAAAAAAACGCGGTTGGTAAAGTGAATGAGGCGGAAAAAAAGAGCCACAGCCTTTTCGGTGAGCTAAATGTGGTTTGTGTGCGCAGACTAGGATTTCTGCGCGCAGGTTTTTGCGGTTTATATCGAACGCCCTGCTTTCATTATGCTGATGAGATTCGAACACGTGGTGCCTGAAGCCAATTATCACGGTGTATTAAAATGAATCAATTAGACCCCACCGACTGTCTAATTGATAGAAAGTACCTTAAAGAAAGTAATATGCCACCTTATCAACAGGTAAATTACCCTACTGTATAGAACATCTCCCAGAAGTACACTAGACCCCCATCAGATTTACCCATTACTGTCAGCCTCTTTTCTTTGTTTAAATGGAAATGAAAATGTATTCTTCGTGAAATATAATACACACGATTTTTTTTTTCTTTCTTTTTTTTTTTTTTTTTTTTTTTTTTTTTTTTAGGGAGGGAGGGAACATGGGATGAGGTTCTGCACCAGAAACACTATGGCCTGGGTACCTTTCAATTATGTGTCATCATGTCAAGAGGAGCCCCCATCCACTCTCTGGGTTAGTGCTGTGCTTGTTTGTCTTAAGGGGAGTGACATAATGTGAAGGAAGGGAAAAAATGCTGACTGCAGTCACTGAACTGCCCTATTATTATACTGTTTCTGCTGGGCAAATGTCTTGAGCAGAACCTGAATCGATACCATCTGAGGAGAATAATGGTGGAAAACAGCTTTGTTCAACTTTCCTACTCTATATATATATATATACATATACTTGAAACAAAATTCGTGGCAGTGAGGAGAAACGTGGGCCAGTTTCCTTGTCTCAGTAAGTTCTGGAAGAACATAGCACAGTTTACGCTTCACGGTGTTTTAAGACACAGAGAGAGCTGTACAAGCAGCACAGCACAGCTTGGTGGCATACTGAAAGTGTTACGAAAGAAAATGGTAGCGGAAAAAATAATTTAAAACTCCATAATGGACAAAGAAATACAATGATAATGTTATAAAACACAGCAGCTATGAAGGAAAATAATGAACAGAAAGTTAATTTTTTTCATATTTTATAGACCTATGCTGTATGTTAAATTACATTGTCAGAAATGGCTTTCTCTTACAAATATACAAAAGTCTCTAAAAGTACTGCCACCCTTGAGAAGGATGAAGAAAAAACGGTATGAAATACGCAGATAAACAGCAACACATCGTCACCAAACAATCATCAAAACCTCAGGTTTTCAATCAAATGCATTTCTTTCAAAACAAATATTCGTAGATGAGCAGCAGAGAAATAAAGGTTTCAAAATGATTGGATTCCCTGTTTCTAGTATTAAGTGTAACCTCCACTGGCACAGATAACAGGACAAAGCCTTATCTTATAGTTTTTAATACAGTCGAACACATTGGCTGGGATCTTGGACCATTCCTCCTTGCAGAACTTTTCCAGAACCTTCATGTCCTTGTGTTTGTGCTTTGAAGGACATTGCAAAATGCTGGTTTTATTTTCTGCTGAACATTTCTGTGTTGATTTTAAGGTGTGCTTTGGGTCACTTTCATGCTGGAAGGTCTAAGTTGTGGCTTCCTGGCACATGACAATTTGTAGAGGTCATTATGCTGTTGATTTTAAGACGGTCCCTATGGGGTCACTGGCAGCAAAACTGAGCTACTGTATCAAGGACCCACTTCCACATTGTTGGCATCATAATTTGTATGACATGACTTTTTTGTGCATATGTCCCTCTCCTGACATCAAACTATTGTATATAATATATTATATACAATATAAACTATAAAATATTGATTATATGAGTGGCCAGAAAGTTACATTTTGTCTCATCTGACACCTCTGACTCTAGTAGTAAGGTACTTACCCTAAATTGCTCAGGTAAAAACTACCCAGCTGTATAAATGGATAAATGCTTGCAATAATTGTGACCTTAACACTGTAAGTTGCTTTGGAGAAAATCATCAGCTAAATGAATAAATGTAAATCTGGCCTCTTCAATTTGTTCCTTGTTGTCAGCAACGAGTTTCTTCTGGCAGCTCTTCTAAAGAGCATGTTAACATGGAAGTACCTGCTGATCCCAACATGAAACAAGGAGCTGCAGTCCTCCAGCTGTAATCCTTGGATTCTTTTTTGTCTTTCTCACTGTTTTCCTAACTGTTTTGCTAACTGTGCCTGTGTACAAGATACACTTGTGTCCCCTTTCTGATGAGTTAAACACTCAGGTTTGTATTTCCTGATTACTACCCTATTTGTACTAAATTGTTAGTGTAATTTTTTTAGAAAATTGCATTTGTACCAGCAATCATTTGTTTTTTTTTTTTTATAAGTTTTTTACCTTTTTTCCATGGTGATGCTAACAAAAAGTTTTCTAATGTTACCCCCATTTCTTATACACTAGTAAAACAGAAAATACAAAAAGGGTCCCTTCTGGACTTAATTGTACAGTCTGAATTCTGATACATTTTTCATTTTATTTTCAGTCAAATCAGAAAAGTAACAAAAGAGATTCAATAATTTTGAGACCTGTACTTCTGAAAATATTGTATTTCATATATATGTATAGATATTTATTTTGAAAGAAGTATATTTTAATAAAAGTCTGAAGTTTTTCTGATGTTCTTTTGGTGAAGACTTGTAGCTGATAACCTGTTTGTTCTATACTGATATTTTTTCTTTATCGCTTTTCATGGGTGTAAATAATTTTGGAGGCCGCTGTTCCTTATCACTTTGTTCCCACTTATTCTGCCAGGCCGATATGGCAAAATTAATGTAGCCTACACAGCACCAGAGGGGTCCTTCCTGAAATGTTAATTTGTATGATTCTAGGCATGTAATATTGAACCATTGTGTGTCCCAAAAAATGATGGGAATGAGAAAATTCAGGGTAAATATTCAATACCTCTTCAAAGTGACAATAACTGGGAACAGCACTGTATTTAAATGACAAAAATAAACGGTTTGACTTCAGAAGGTTTATCAAATATATTTAAATTAAAAGTAAGTCACAGTTACCAGTTCTTCCTTAGTGATTTTGTTCAGAACAATATTTGTGCCCTGGTTGATTTTCATAGGCTGCTGAATATCTCATAACTTGAAAAAAGTTTCTGAGCATAACTAATTGAACACCAACAACAATTTTAATAGGTGTACACTTACACCTACTAAATATTCTTGTAGGTATACTCTGTGTGAAATATCAGACAGGCACAGTAGGAGACAGGGGCTTCCAAAACAAATAAAAGAATGAAAACTGCATTGCAAGAATTAGTATATTCCTTGGACACACAGGAAAATCAATAACATAACTGTGTGTAATACTTTCAAGTGTTTCAACTGTAAGTATTGTATTGACTGAAGAAGTGATGTATTGATTGGACCAGGAAATAATTTTGTGTAGAACTCACAAAATCCCAGCTTTTGCTTTTTAATTTTTCACACTTAGCCATTACATTAACTTCCAGCTCTTTACTGTAGTGGGAAAGAGGAATAATGAGTAACAATCCATCCTAATGTCATCTTAGTGCTACTCACTGTGATGCACACTATTTATGATGAAAGCTGGTTGAGTTCCTTAAAGCGTTGAAAAGTTGTGTTGAAGTCTATATGGGAACTTGGACACTCATTTTTTTAAAATCTTTTTAGATGCGTTGATACCTTTTTTCAGATGCTTATGTTCTATCACAGTAGGAGTGTGTTAAATCTCAATTTAAGAAGAAATAGCGTAATGGCTCGATTATAGCACTATATGGTAAAATGAGTAGTTAGCTAAGGGATGGAAACTGTGGTTTTCTCAGAATTCCAGTTACTTTTTCTTCTTCTGCTTTGATTGACTGAACAGAAAGAAGGCAATAAACATTTGCAGCATTTATTTACAAAGATATACTTAGTTCAAAGCATGGAATCATTGCTGTGGTGGACCAGCAAGTGTCCCACTGCTATCTTTCTAAACAGAATATACATTTAACAGCTGCTTTAACGGACAGTTTTTTTCTGCAAAAGTGCCCCGTTAGGTGAATCTCTGTTCATTTCTATTTATTAAAATTATGACACATATCCAGGTCATCTCAAGAAATTTATACAGATCGATTATTTTTACTGGAGAAATGCAGGGTAAGTACTTTGCTCCAGGTTGCTACTGTAGGAGGTGCAAATTGAACCAAAGACCTTCAAATGGGTAGAATGCTGCACTGCATTGCACTGCCCCTAGCTGAAATACTAACACACAGTATACACACAAGTCAAAGTGTATCAATTTTGAATCAATAATATAAAATTGATAATCACCCATCATCAGAACCAGTGTCAATTTTAAAGAGTTGTGCCTTTTAGATTTAAAAAACGCAATGTTTTAAGTGAGGAGGCAAGAGCTGGGGCGGGGGTCAGTGTGTGACAGTAAAGGTGAGCGTGAAGACAAAGTATATAAGCTGAAGTCCTGTTCCTTTCAGGCTGTAATGCATATAGTGTCTTCCTCTTAGTCTGAGAAAATTTGATTTGAACCTTAACTCAGCTACTGTGTGTATTGATCCACATTAGTTATACATCCTCACTCAACCATTCAGCATAAGATTTGTCCAATAACTGGGCAAGCACCCTGTTACATGATATTTTCCATCCTAAACTGCTGGGTCCATTAAATTAATTTCTGCTAAGTGGATGTCTGTTAAGCAGATGCTGAGTCCACAGTGTTTGTTTAATTTTGCTTTACCTTGTTGACTTGTGTGTAATGTACACACACACACACTGTCTGAACCACTTGTCCCATACGGGGTCGGGGGAGCCAGAGCCTAACCCGGCAACACAGGGCAAAGGGCTGGAGGGGGAGGGGACACACCCAGGACGGGACGCCAGTCTGTCGCAAGGCACTCCAAGCAGGACTTGAGCCCCAGACCCACCCAAGAGCAGGACCTGGTCCAACCCACTGCGTCACCGCCCGCCCCTGTGTGTGATGTACCTAAAACTTATTGGGTCTGAATTTGAATATTAACATTTAATGACAGAAATTACTGGATCTAACTTGCCTTTTCACAGGAGTTACAGTTTTGAGGCCTGAGTCCCAAAAAATTGCTCAGATTATGGTTCTGTCCATGATGACACCAGTAGCAAAAATCAAGCTTTGTGTTAAAAATATAACCATTATTGTGACTCAAACTACTCCATTTTTGACTAACTGGTTAAGAGTTATATAACTTTTCAAACAGATTACATGACCAGCTTCTAGCAGAATAACTTAGGTGTGATATATTTTACATAATCACACTGTTTTCTTCTTGAAATGTGTAATGAGGTTGTATCACAGGGCTCTGCCAGAAATGGATTGAACTGGGGTGGCTGTATTATGCTTCAACTTTTTACATATTTATTTTTTTTAAATGTCAGCCCAAAGACTTTTTGGCTCCATATTTTAATACAGGAAAAGGGGCTTTGCATGACTTCACTTGATATGCAAAGAGGGAGGCTGGGGAATGAGGTGCAAGCAGTGTGTGGCGTTGAGATTCAGGATGTGAGAGTGGAATAAAAGTTCTGAGAAGCAATCACTCGTATTCACCACTTCATCATGAGAGGAAAGAAAGGAGAGATCTAGTTACAAGTCCGTATGCACTGCTGTAACACCAGATATGTTTCTGATTTTTTAAAAATTATGAGAGGGCTGCACAGTGGTGCAGCAGGCAGGGCTGCCATCCCTCGATGTCTGGGCTCTTTCAGTATGCATCTGAATCCAACTCTGTCTGTCTGGAGGTGCATGCTCCCCCTGTGTTTGCACAGTTTCCTGCAGGTGGTCTGGTTTCCTCCCACAGTCCAAAGGCAAGTGTTTCAGGTTAATTTGTATCTCTAAATTTCCTGCAATGTGACTTTGTGAGCTAATGTGTGTGTCACTACCCTGTGGTGGACTTGCATCCTATCCAAGATGTACTCTACGTAGCCTTGTGCACCGTGCTTCAGGGATAGACTCCGGACTGCCAAGATCCTGACTTTGACAAGTGGTTATGGAAAGTGAGTGACTGGGTGTGAAAAATTACGAGGATTAGTTGCAAAAAGCAGATACAAAATAAATACACACTGAAACAACATGGCCAAAATATTATAAAATTTATAATAAAAACACTATAGATACTATACAATACAACCAAGAATGTCTATTTTCATTAACGTTTTTTAAGTAGAAATGCTGAAAATTTCATTGTTGTATGAAATCGAGCAAATTTTCTGTATATCAAAAGTTAAGTACAAACACAATATATGTGATTAACCAGTCATTTTGATATAATTCTGTTCGCTATTCTTAAAAGTTCACTTGCTCCTTCTTCGGTTTCCTGGTCAAATGTGAAACTTTTCAAAAACAATTGTTGAAAAAAGTAAAAATAGAGTTAAGTATAAAGCCTACTCTTTAAGTGAAGTCAATGGAAAGATGAACTCAGGAGTGCAGGTATTATGCCTTTGTATGCAGAAACAATCAGAATTCATTTGCCATATCTGGATTTACTTTACTATACACCATGGTAAGCATCTGCTTTTAACATGGATGAGGGTACTTTCCTACTATTTGTCTTGAGCATTTTTTTAGAGGATTCCTTTTTATCACGATTCTACGAAGCTTCACGGAGGTTAACGATATAGATCATCAGACAACTGTGTTTGAAGTTATGTCAAACTATTTTATTAAGGGTATGTGTGTGTTGTGTATGTACAGTATGTGTAAACTATCACTTCACAGCACATGGTTAATTCCTGTAGGCACGTTAACACAGACAAATACAGCTTCAGTCCACATGCTGTAATTCATCATTCCGTCATTGTGAAAAGGTAGTCTTTCCACTTTTTGTTCAACAAATTACAGACTACAGTTTATCACTATTGCCTAATAATGACATTATTTAATCTTTGAAAAAATGGCACAGTATAATAAATTAAAAAATTGACTTCTGACATTTTACCCAAAATAAGATTAGTGTTTAACATATTGTCAACTTATGATAAAGACAATGAAATGAAGACTTAAAAGACAGTGCCAGCTAGTGAATCCGTTTTTCTGGAAATTTCCTTAAGTATTTACAGCTCCCACTTTTACATTGATCAAATGACTATTAGTATTATCTTCAACAATGTTATCCAGCCCAGGAAAATGTGTTTTGCTCTGCATCAGAAGACATAAATAAACAAAAAACCACAATGAACAATTTTGAACTTGGTGAGAAATGCATTTTGCAACATTGATCAGCATAAAATAATGAATCACAATGCCATGAGTAAAAACTGTGAGACTGCAGCAGGGTTAAAACTGCTGCATCTGTTAGCAGAAAAGTTGTGTGATGTGGATATTTGGGGGGTGAGTCTAAACTGGAGTCTTTGCAATAAGTTGCAAGTTGTTTTTTGAATAAAAGCATTCTCCAAATCTTAAGAACCACATTTGTAAGACTTATTTATTATCTTTCAATACTATGACATTATCCTTTCTCTCATATTGAGAGAGCACCAGCTTTGTGTTTTCCTTTGATCATCCTTTGGTAATAACCATTAATCCAGTCAGAGCTGGGCTTCAAGCATGTGCTTGAGTTTTTTCTTTTTTTTTTATATGAATCAATACATAAGGAAGCAATTCATTTCTGAAGTGGCTTTATAATTACAACTGTTGAAGGGGACACTCTTCTCTCTGCTGTTGCTCACATGGAAACTGCTTCCTGTGTGTGACAGATGGGTAACAGAGGGTCTTGGTGCCACCTCTAAAGCAAGGCAATGAGATCTCAAATGTCCACCAGAACCAGGGCTACGCTAAAGAGGGTGGTGCTGCGGGCTCTCCATTCATCTGGCATGTATGCATTCAGCAAGCGGACACTTCTGATCAACACAACTAAGCGCTTCACCACAAGCAAGATCAGTAAGTGCACAGAGCCCAAAAGGGTCATCGGCACAGACAGAGTCTGCAGACAAATTTTGTGCAGCGCTGTCTTCCCTTAGGACGTGCATCTAGAGATATATGAAAAGGGCACAGAAAACAATGGAAATAGAATACAGGTTAAGTTGCTCTGGTTTCCTAAGCAGGAGGCTGCAGTCTCAGACCCCGATAGTGAACTTCATGTTGGCCACCAAGGCTTCTGCTGTGGGAACTCCATGAACATCGCAGGAATCTGGGGCTAGCCTCCCCAAAGTGACGGCTTTCATTTCCAGCAAATAATTTCGAATAGAATCAAGCGGTTACTCATGTGAAGTTACAGGTGTGCATTTCTTTTCACCATACAATATCCACCATTCACCTTGGTGAAGAAGGTGTGTGGGCTGATAACACTACATAGTGCCCATTGGAAGTCGCTTTGGAGAAAAGCATCTGCTAAATAAATAAATGTAAATGTGTACATTTTTATTTCTAACTTACATTTACATTTATTCATTTAGCAGACGCTTTCCTCCAAAACAATGTACATCTCATAGAAAATACAATGTGTCCATTACATCAATAGAGAGACTTACATGAAGACGTGTGATTCTAAGCACAGTTAATTTGTTGCATACTACTGTATGAACTAATGTACATCACCTGAGTAGCTGCCTGAAAGTTATCCATTATTCAACAGTTAAAATTAAGAAATTATTGATCATAAACACACACACATACATTTTCAGAACCGCTTGTCCCATACGGGGTCACGGGGAACTGGAGCCTACCCGGCAACACAGGGCATAAGGCCAGAGGAGGAGGGGACACACCCAGGATGGGACGCCAGTCCGTCGCAAGGCACCCCAAGCGGGATTCGAACCCCAGACCCACCGGAGAGCAGGACTGCAGTCCAAGCCACTGCGCCACCGCAACCCTCTGACCATAAACAATTCCACATTAACATGCATTTAAGAGATTATGGGAGAGGTGAATTAATTGCTGAGAATAGGTGGAGGTGAATTAATTAATAGTGGTTTTTTTCTTTTTTTTTTTACCAAGTTTTACGACACAGTGGGATACGGTGGGGCACCTGTGGGACACCTGCAACTCTAACTAGACACTATGGTTGTGAGGAAGATTATGGTGTGATCCTCTGCTGCTTACTGGGGCGGTGCAGCATACATTCAGTTATATTCTTTTATGGAAACCACATGGAGACTGTTTGCGTCAGCCCTGCTGCAACCGCCAGACAGTAGTCTATGGCAAACAGGAGTATTGTTGTCTACGGCAGTCAACAGTCATCATCCATTTTTTTCATCAATCACCCTATTCTCAAGTAGATGATAGAAAATACAGCTTTTCTGGTACAATCTAAGGTCAGCATTATCTTTTTTTTCATGGTAATCGTTGCCAAATGTTCATTTGATACACAAAGCTATCTCAATGGAAGTAATACGCATAATTTAAGTTAAATACTTACAGTTAAGCAAGAGGCTGTGTTGGTTAGGATGTATAACTTTTTTAACAGTCATACCTACTTTAATTTGTGTAAATGAAAACAACACCAGTCTCTGGCTAGGGCTCTATTTCACAGTCCCCTATTTTGCAAGATACTTAATTATAGCTTTATGTGAGGAACATTTCGATGGCGTCGAAGAGCCTTCCAGTTTTAAATATTTGTTTCCACCCTTGGCACGCTCTGTGTAGCTCAAAATGATGATACAAAAAATATTCCTTACTTCATCCTAAAGGCTCTCCGCGTCTCCTCGGCTCCAGAAGCAGCCAAGACTTGACCTAAGCACATAATCACTGTTTTTCATTAGCTAGTTCGTGACATCAGAACGGACATTTAGAGGTTCCTTTCTATAATTTTGTCAAGGTAGCGGCAGCAGTGGCGTGGAACCTGGATGAACAGCCACGACCAGCGGCTGATACTGTGGATGGAACTGCAGTCGTGTCCCTGGAACAAATGTTATGAAGGAATGCTGACTAGGGCTTCTTTATGAAGTTACCAGAAAAAAAAGAAGGATGTACTCTTTGATGATGTCTGCTTTTAGGATGACAAGTTTGCCTGGAAAAAAGGCAGTGTGGTGGGGGGGGGCGGGCGGTGTAAAGACAGTTTCCTCCAGTTCTTATAGCCATGACTGTCTGCCGCCTCCTGCCTTCATGGAGGTCCCTAATTGAGATCACTTGTACTTATAAATAGCAGGAAGTTCTGTGGCCTACGGTAGGGTAAAAATAGAACTGTAATATATGCGTCTGAAAAAGGCTACCATTTTTACTTTAATTATCAAAGTGGAGGTCAGTAGTCACAAATTTCCTTTGTGTTTTCATTAGTTCCCCTTCAGATCTTCACATGCTGAACACCACCTGCTGTCACTGTATTGCATGAAGTCTCCTTTCTTTGATGAAACAAGATGACGCTGCCCCAGGAAGAGTCTGGAGAGGGGTCTCTCAGAGTTTCCAGCGTGTGTGTCTTTTTACTTTATACAATCACAGACATGACTCACGATGAGCATGTCTGGAAGTCTAACTGACAGCATGGCTCAATTGGCTGACCCACAGCGCTTGTTTTAGCACTATTGCGTTACAGGTAGCACTGTTGCAATGATGGCACTAATGACCCCTCTAGTTAATGAATGGAAGGAGAAGTCCTTTGTCTGGCTGTGTAACAAAAACAGGATTAAGACGGACCACACGTAGCCGATTGTAAATAATATGTTCACTTTGTGTTGCATCATAGGAGAACTCTGTCATGTCTGCGAGAAAGATAGGATTCAGAATGTGGAATATGTTATCAGCGTGTTGCTGACGTGTCAGAATTTAACCTTAGGAAAATCGGACTAAAACTGTCATTACTGTGGAGATCAGCCAAGGACCTTCAGAGGTCCATAATTACTAGTGTGACTTAAAAGGCAGTTATACTTAATGGACATATAATGTGCTGCTTTTTCTTACCCAAGAAACACTAAATTGAGCAGTCAAAAGCATATCTGATCTATGCTCTGGAAAGCACTTATTCTGGAACAAGAAACTGTTTTTCACACATAAGGTGCTTAAGATAATAAAGACACTTAGAAAATGCCAACATTCCACTTGGCACCTCTCCCTCCTTCAGTCCATTTGACTTGTCTGTATCTTCTCCCAAAACAGTCTGGCCATCTCCAGAATACATATGGTGTATCTATACCAGAAACAGCTCCTTTTTTGGTGAAATAAGTATTTCAAATTATACCTTAAAAAATTATGCATATGCAATAACTTGGCAACGATCATGAATGCTGTCCCAGAAATGAAGAAACTAGGAATGTGGTGCTTCTCTGTTTTTCGCCTTTTTTTTCCTCTTCTTGCTCACCTGAGGTAAAACCTTATTCTCCATTCTCTTGGAGTATTTGTTTAGGCGCTCAGGCTTGGAAATGGCAGTGATGTAATTCAAATCCTGGAAATTCTACAGAATAATAATGGAGCCTTTTTAATGCATTCAGTCCAGTTTTGAGTACAGTTGGTATAATAAGGGCAGTTGGATAGGACCAAGGAAATGACTGAGTGGAAAGGGTTATGGAAGTACAAAACACTGATATAGTCTGAGAATAGAGTGTTTTGATTTGGATATATTTTCGAGTTCTTTCTGTCACTCAGACTTATTGAAATTCTGTATGCGTATCCTCCTTCCAAACTTTAAGAATTTAAATGAAACTAGCACTGCTTTATTTTTTTTAGTTTAATGTTTAAACTACTAAGTTTTAAAAATATAGTGTTGCTAGTTCAATTTCTTAGGGTTAGGGTTACAACACCTTGCTCTGCACTAAAACTTGCATCAATTTTACATTTTCTTGTGTATAAACCTGATTTACAGTTATTTAGCAATTATTTCCACACTTTAATATTATTACAACAAACTGAGATGCATGATATTTCTGTAAAACTTGTATTAAAAAACATTGAGTAATAAAAAAAGTGTATAGTGTAGAAATCCATGCAAATCCAAGGCATCTGGTATGTGTTTTTAGAAATCCATGCTCTATTTAGGGTAAGCTGGGAAACATGTTTGGCCAAAATATCACCACTGCTATTCAGTGCACACTAAATTACAGCAAACCAGTGTACTTGTGGATTTTTTTCTATTTGTACTTTAGACAGTTATCAGTTAAGCTTACATTTTTTTGTTAGGCAGAATTAACTTCACTCTTTTGTTTGTACTAGGCTGAGAATTCAAGCATTCAACAGACATAAAATAAGTATTAAATTTCACTACAGTTACCTGTATTATCCTATCCATCAAAATTACTCCATAATTTATTTATACATGGAAGGATTCCAATAAATTTACACAGAACATAATATCTTACACAACAAAAGCGATCGTGACAAGATTGATCATGCAAAGAAGTGAAAATGCACAAACATGTGGATCACTAACAGCTGTTAGTGCTGTATTGACAAATTTTAAATATTATCATGGCAACATAAGCAGAACAACTAATGCTGATAATGTTACACAGGAAAAGCACCGATTCTGACAGTCAGGCAATGGCCAGGTAGTCAGGCAACGCAAGCAGCAATAAATCCATTCTTTCTTCCGAAAAATTAATTATAACGTGTTTGTCTGCCTTTGGCCCTAATGGCTGCTTCGGTGAGCTACCGAAAACCAGCAACTCATTTCAGGTGCTATGTGGCCGTTGTTATGCTCCATTTTTCCTTGAGAACGTTAACAAACTTCACTTCACTAGGCCATGCTAACATTTGAAAAGATTTTCTGTAGCACTGCTTTCAACCATCATCCTGCTGAACTCTGTTTATACAGGTTTTTGTTGCAGATAATAGCGTGGGCTAAAAATTTTAGAGGTGTTCATTTTAAACTGTGTGATGAAGTCAATCGACAGCTCGGTCAAGCGTGCTTAATGAACCGATCAAAGTTCAGTGGGTGACAGAGCAGAAAAACTGTTCTCTTAGCATGCGGTTGTAGGTGACTGCAGTGATCCCACAGCATCGACTAAGAATAAAGCATCAGCAAAAACATAATCAGGAAGTGATGTGAAAATGATAAATAAGTTAGATTCAAGAAAAAGCGCATGCTCTCCGCAATGATTGAAAAAATATTGCAACACATCCTGGATCCCTCCAAAAAGTGCAATAAGGTTAATTACCAAGAAGACAGCGCTCACAGATGTAGATGAATTCCTGCACTATGAGAGTGTGGCACACGTGAAGGCAGAGCACACACGCATATCCAGCATAAAAAACAAATCAGTACAGAATGGGGCATGACGCATGACCATACCTGGAACAACACAAACAACGCAACCCCTACACCTGCCTACCATGCTGGTAACCATGCCATCCTAACACATACACCGAGTTACCATTAACAAACACCCAGCTGCCATGATTGTTCCCGCCTCCCTGACACTTAACCGAACCTGAATTACAGAATCAAGTCTCGAATCCAGAAATCCCCAGTCAGTGTCCTCTTGTGCCACGAACCAGAATGTTTGTCACAGAGATCATAACATAGATGGATTTTAGCCTAAAGCCTTCTTCAATTTCTGTTGCAGTCTTTAGGCCACACACACACACCATCTGAAACTGCTTGTCCCAGGGAGCTGGAGCCGGAGCCTAACCCGGCAGCACGGGGTGTAAAGCTGGAGGGAACACACCCGGGAGGGGATGCCAGTCCATCGCAAGGCACCCCAAAAGCAGGACTCGAACCCCAGACCCACTAGAGAGCAGGACCAAGTCAAACCCACCGTGCCACCGCACCCCCCTACTGTCTGTAGGCCACAAATAATCTATTATTATATCTCTTATAATATATAATATTATATGTATAACATTCATCTAATTCATTTCACTACGCCTGTTGACAAGTTGGGCTTTTTAATATTGTCTGCTAAAAGCTCCACTGCAAGTTGTTGACATCAGCAGTATTAATTTGGGCTACTTGTTTCATCAGTACTGTCATACATTTACTGCTCTGTGATGGGTTGGAATCAAGTTGAGGGTGTACCCAGCCTCGCCCCCAGTGCTTCCCCAGGATAGGCTGTGGACCCCCGCAGCCCTGCATTACGACAAAAGGTTATTGATAATGGATGGATAGTTACTGGAAAAACCGTGGTGAGACAGCTAAAACTGCAAAGACCAAAGGCTTGCTTGCTGATTACGGCTTTGGAAGCAGAATGCGAGCGAACTCGAGTTTTACGATCAGAAATATTGAAACTAATTTAATTAGGTTGCTTTAATATTAGAGAGTTTGGCACAGTCACACAGGTTCACTGGCTGGTCACTTCCATTGTTTCTCATTAGAGCTCGCTTGTAAAATTCAGTATTGGGATGTTAAACAGATAAAACCATTCTGTTTTTTATTAATTTTGCAGCAGCAGATACTTTCTCATATTTTCAGTGTAAACCATAGTAATGATCTAATTCACCTGCATTCAAGTCCTTCCTGCTGAAAGAACCGGTGTGCTTCCCAGCACGCATATCAGTCTCGTAGCTCCGGGAGAACAGACGAGATCCCGAGCAATTAAAATTCCGAAGGGCGGTCTTAATGAAACCAGTTTAACGTACTACATTGTAGACATACACGCAGTCACAAAACCTGCATGGGACAAGCAGAGACATTCATTTGAATACTATTCAGCCATTCCGAACTCGCACAGCCAGACTCGTTAACAGTAATTATCTGTATTTAAGACCTTCTGAGGAATCATGTAGTAACGCCGTGCCCCTCAGGGTGTTTCCTCTGTTATAGCTACTGCCTTTTACGGCCACTACTTTTATAAAGCACTTTTTTAAATTTAATTTATTTTCTGGAAGGTCCCTGATTGTTTTTGTGGGGTTGGGTTGAGACAAGTCACATAGGAAAAAAACAGCAATAATGAGTTGGCTCATCGAGTCTCTGGTAAACCAGACTATAATTTATGTCCCGAAAAAAAGAAAACCTTCTCAGTGCCATTGAGTATTTGTTTACCAGAAAGTTCTGCTGCATCTGCTTGGTATAAAAAGTAAGCCTGTCAAGGTCTCCGACTAACTCTCAAGGACACACAAGTGCACCCTATATGGGATATGGGTTTGGGGTTTGGGTGCATGCTGGGAAAACGAATACACAATATAAGAAAGAGTGTGTGTGTGTGTGTGTGTGTGTGTGTGTGTGTGTGTGTGTGTGTGTGAGTGACTGGTTGTGCTGGAACGAGTGGCCAAACAGTGGTCAAATATACTGTCTCATCTTTTAATGACTAGGTCATTTTTTTAATTTGAATCTCTGTAGAACATTACTTATCTGGCACAATATCTGTATCGGTGTATTTTCACCTTTCATGTAATTTAACTTTCACATAAAGTATCTATCAACAGTTACGGCCATGCACAAAGTGCTGGTCATCACACGTTCCTTTAATTCACACTTATTCATATCCCTGGTAATAGAGTTTATAAAATTACCTTGATATTTCCCTCCGAGGATTAAAATTTGCAGAACGTATGGCCTCTTCACCAGAAAACCACATTGCTCTCTGTCTGATATGATGACAAGTTTAAGATTAACAGTAGTTAACTTAGTCTCCTGATATTTTAGAAACCCTCAATACCTTGACGAAATGATGAAGATGGGCCTGCTATCAAGTTAACCATAGCTCATAGCAAACACTTGCATGATTTATGAGGCAAGGGAGGATCGGAAGTGTTTTCCCAGGGCCTTTTCTGTGTTTGTCTGGGGTGGGGCAGCAAACACTGGGAGAAACAGACTCTGGACACCCTGAACAGTATTTGAACACCAAATCCACCAAGCAGCCGAGGAGATGTGAAGCACCAACTTTACCTACTGTGCCACTGCATCCCATAACGAAAAACTGTAGTTAATGAAAAATTTACTAATATATAATTTTTAGAAATATTTTGATATACAATTAGGGGGGGTGAGGTGGTGCAGTGGGTTTGACCGGGTCCTGCTCTCCGGTGGGTCTGCGGTTCGAGTCCTACCTAGGGTACCTTGTGATGGACTGGCATCCCGTCCTGGGTGTGTCCCCTCCCCCTTCGGCCTTGCGCCCTGTGTTGCGGGGTTAGGCTCCGGTTCTCCACACCCCCGCATGGGACAAGTGGTTTCAGATGGTGTGTGTGTGTGTGTGAGATATATGATGTAGGTAGAAATCACTATGAGTTAATTTTACAATTTAATAAATTGCACTACAAATAATCAAATTTTTTAGAAAAGAACGAAGAATCCTAGTTCCTTGTTGAAATTAAAGATTTCCACATGCCCATTAGCTTGTCCCGAGCAGGGCCGTGGCAGCCCAGGGCCTAGCCCGGCAGTGCAGGGCAAAGGGCTGAATGGGGAGAGGACACACCCAGGACAGGACACCAGTCTGCCGGAGGGCATCCCAAGCACGACTTGAACCCCAGACCCACCAGAGAGCAGGCCCTGGCCAAACCTGCTACTCCCACCACATCCCCCCACTATAAATACTATCTAAGTAATCCCTGCATACTAAGAAACTTATTTCTTCTTGATCAGGGGTGTGGTGGCGCAGTGGTGCAGTGGGTTGGACCGGGTCCTGCTCTCCGGTGGGTCTGGGGGTCAAGTCCCGCTTGGGGTGCCTTGCGACGGACTGGCGTCCCGTCCTGGGTGTGTCCCCTCCCCCTCCGGCCTTACGCCCTGTGTTGCCGGGTTAGGCTCTGGCTCCCCGCGACCCCGTATGGGACAAGTGGTTCAGACAGTGCGTGTATGTGTATTTCTTCTCGATCTTTGACCAAAGCTTTAATAAAAAGTATTTCATTTAGCTTCAAAATAAGAAAAGGAAGTACCATGGAATACAACAATTAGATTATTTTGAAATACACACCTATTTTGAATAGTTGCCCAGCATAGAGTAACTTGATAGGCACTGACCATCTCAACAACTGCCCTGTTTATCATCATTGTTTTGTCTCTTGAATATGACAGAGAATTCACAGTCAGAAGACAGTGAGTCGCTGCTGCAGTTCAATTAAAAACTAAATACATGCAATAGCTAATTAGTACCACTTCTGCCTTTGTCATTATTCATGTTATTCCTTCAGACAGTGAAATAAATGTTCCTTTTTAAAGTGCAATTAAGGCTCCTTTGGGCTCTGTCTTATTAATTTTGCATCAGTCTGACTTTCAGCACTAAGTCCGTGCAATGAGTCAAACTCCGGTAGAGCAGCAACAACAAGCTCACAGAGATTTCCCTAGAAGCATATGAAACAGCATTATATGCTATTTCCTACAAGTTTAATACATTTTTTCATATATGTATACATATCGTTCTATCTACATTTACATTTATTTTTTTAGCAGTCGCTTTTCTACAAAACAACTTCCAACAAACTCTATGTAGTGTTACTAGCCCACACACCTTATTCAGCAAGGTGACTTACACTGCTAGAGATACTACTTACAATGGGTCACTCATCCATACATCAGTGGAACACACTCTCTCTCTTACTCACACACACATTTATTTTTAGCTGATGCTTTTATCCAAAGCGACTTGCAATATTAGTCTAGCTACAATTAATTACCTATTTGTACAACTGGGTAATGTTACTAGAGCAGTTTTTAGGGTAATACCTTGCTCTGGGGTACTATAGCCAGAGGTGGGAATTGAACCTGCAACCTTTGGGGGCAAAGGCAACAGCTCTACTTCCAGCTATCCTGTCTATCTAGCATCTGTTTAAAGCATGGGGAACTGAATGTCGAGTGAAATATAATTACAGCACCTTTACAGATACCACAAGTAAAAAACATTTAAAACAAAGAACATAAATTATTTTGAAAACAAAATTTTTTTTTTTTTTTCCGGAATATTTCTAGGCTGACTCAGTTAAAATCTGCCCAATCAGCTCAAACGACAATGGTTCACGGAGATTTGCTATGGTTCTGAGTTTTTTTTTTGTTTTGTTTCTTGTTTTTTACATTTTATAAATGTACAGAGCACAAAAACATGGATAACGTTCCCCTGTTTACTTTGTAGCATATTTGCCATTTTTTTGAAGAAGCCGATAATTCTGATTTATGATGCCACGCATCAGTTGGGGTGTATCCCTCTGAGACAGGTGGAGTGAAAGGGTCGGGTTGACAGATTTTCGGATTCTCTCGGTACAATGGGCTGCTCTTTCATGGCAAGTGAACACGTGTTATGCTAAAGGTGTAATTTATTAGTATGGTATGGGGCCTTGTGGTTTCTGACTGCTGAAGGGCTATTGTCCCTGCAACGCACTGTGTTGGCTGAGTAGCAGAACAGGCATTCTCTTGTATAAAGTGGCATTTTTACTGCTCCGGGTGATAACAAGAGCCAGGATTACTCACACAAGGCCTGTTCCCCTGAAGACATCTCAATGGGAAGAGACAAAAGTGCACTTCAAAGGCCCAAGCTGAGCACAATGCCACAGCGCTACTGCACGCTCTGGCTCCTTCTTTACCGTGCCTCTCAATCGCATATGTAATTTCAGGCTTTTGTGCACGCGAGCGCAGCTCTACTTCTTTGCATTCTTCTGCTCTATGTGATTTCGGGGCAACAAAGTAGCGCTATCATGTTCACTGTTGCACTTTTGTCTGCTGCGTAGGAGGTGTAAGGCAAGCACATTTCCACCTCCGCACCGCCATATGGGCGCGCTGTCCGTGTTGCTGGCATGCTGTCATGTGCTACCCTCGTGTCTCGCTGAGAACAGCAAAATGATCCTTTTTTTGTTTGTGCGTGCGTGTGTGTGTGTGTGTGTGTTTTTTCGCTCGCAAAGTCACAGGGCTGCTCACATTACAGTGACAAGCCATGAAGATGATGGAGCTGCTGAGATACAACTGGAAATGTTCAGGTGTGAATGTGAGTTGCACGCGGCGTCCTTTTGTTTCCGGGGGACGCTGGCTGGTTGTAGCTTTTCTGAACGGTTCACAAGCACTGTTGTTAAACACTTTAATTGCATCAATTACAAGCAATTAATCAAGCTGACATTTTGCTAAGCTGTAATATGATATGTAATTGTATACGGTACTTGCATACAAAAACCATCTACCGCAGAGCAGCATAAAAATAGACTTTAATATACAGTAAAAAGATGAAAAACAGAGAGCTCTCATAATGCTGACTACCAATCAATATTAGTACTGTACTCATGCACGTGCGGACTGACATGCTGAACTCATACTTCTGCTAACCGTGTGCATACTGTGATCACTTCAGTTTTTATAACCACATAATCCATAGGTTAAATCAAATGTATTTTACTCTACCAAGTAGATAAGGATTTTATACTATAAATAGCATATCCAGATTTGTCCTTTTATTTAGCTTTCAAAAATCTTAAAACAGATTCTGAAGTATTCATATTACTTGTGATTCATACTATTAATTAATGAGACAGTTTGCGGCAGAGCAATTTATACACGGTGAATTTATTTGTATGTGTTACATTGTGGGGAAACTCTGGGAATACTAATCCTTCATATTAAGTTTCAGTTTACGGTCACTGATTTGTTCTCTTGCAAAAATGAAAATTAGGAAATACTGTTTTTTAAAAACGTAATGTCAAAAAAACAACTAAATAATTTAATACTATTTATAAAGAACAGAGGATTCCATAACATTTTGCAGCTGCGTGGTACGAAAACAATCGTCTGTGTTAAACATAGTTTAATTAGTGGGTAACTGAATTACGAGTTTGAAAATATCTTGGGCAAAGTCAGATGGTAATATGCCTTTGTGTTTAACCTTTATTCACTCAAGTCTGTTAAATTTATAAGTCACTGGTGCACTCAGTGTCCATGTGTCTGAATATGATCAAATGTCCCTTTCACACGTGCAGTAGTTACTGTTTATGCCTCACTCGAGAAGGGATATGCCTAAATGGCCCGTCTTGGCATTTTGCTTAATGAAAGGCAGAAAAGCAACACAACATACATGTTACTGCTGTCGAAATGTGTTTTTTCACTTTCAGGTGCAGTTGGTAATATAGGATTTGGAGTGAAAAACTTCCCTCGTTGCCATCTCTTTCTCTCTCAGCCCCTCAGTATATTTTTACGAGGTGTCACAGATATTATCCATTTAAAAAGCAGGCTTTCCCAAGCGAAAAACACAGTTTTAAAAGGTTCTGATCATGTGATGTGTTCTCTCTGCGGTGCAGTTGCGAGGGCTTTGAAAGGAAGCGAAGCCAAAGATACTGGCAACTGCCAGTGTATCATGGGCTTTTTCAGGGACAGCAGCTGGATCCTCGCATCACTTGCGTTTCTGCATTTCACTTATAGCTCTGTGTGTGTTTGTGTGTGTGTGTGTGTGTGTGTGTGTGCCTGTGCCTGTGTGTTCTTTACATATTTCAAAGTCAGGCCTCAGTCTTAGGATATTCAGCATTCCTGTAAAGGTTAAATCAATACGGGGAAAAAAATCTGTCAGTTTTCCTGTGTTGGGCAGAACAGGTAGGGCCTTGTTTAGGTACCCCTCAGCTTCTGAATCAGTTTGTTATGGCAGAATCAAAACATTTTTCTGGAGTCAGAGTTCCTCATTTCCACATTAAATCTTTCTCCTGGAGAGTAAAATGGCTGTAGCTTGTGTGAAGCTTTGCGAAAGCTCAGGGTAGCGCGTCCTCGTACGCTAAACTTCATCAGGGATATGTGTGCCTGCCTGCTGCTTGCAGTGATTTGTAATAATTATTTTTCGTATATCAAATGAAGTCGTAACAAGCTGCAGAAGGAAATGTAAAGCGAAAAGGTTATTAAACAGATGTATTTCAGATATCTGGAAAGGTTCAGTGCGTTGCAGTGTACAATAAGAGAAACATCCGACTTTTTATGTCTACCTTCATTTTTACCATAATGCATAGATTTTGGCTAAACTTTTGCTTTCATTCCCTAACATAAACAAAGCTATATGATGTCTTAGGAGCTGTAATATGTTATTCTATAATTAGTCATTGCTATACAACTACATTTACATTCACATTTATTCACTTAGCAGACGCTTTTCTCCAAAGCGACGTACATCTCATAGAAAATACAATGTGTGCATTACATTAGGAGAAAGACACTTAGATGCATTTTACAGTGATTTAGAGATTTGAGGTAAACGAAAATTGATGGATACTCTAAGTGTAATTGCACAGCAGCGCTGCTTCGGTGTTCGTAGACACATCGCTAATGTACTTGTTGCATTGTTAAAACAACAAATGAGTGGAAGAGTGAAATCTCTCCTTGTTGCACACTCATAACTAATTACTCAGTCCCATTCTTTACTCTGGCTCCAACTAATACTAGAGAAGAATCTAGAAAGTGTACTGTTTAACTTTATGCCTTTTTTTTTTCCCCAACATTTTTGAAACAGTCTTTCTAGGTAACGGAAGTTCTGTTTAATTTTATGTCAGGGCTATTCATTGTTCGTTCAGTTCAGTGTTATGTTTGGCAGGCTGTGCCTCTTGAGGGTGGTGTCGAATTAATATTAGAGGCTTTCTCTTGATTAGCATGAGATAACAACCGCTCTCTATGTGCTCTGTGTGGAAATAATATGACGTTCTGGTCCTGCATCTTTGATTGAGAAGAAGAAATTGTATAACGTCTTATTTATGCTTCGTATTTAAAGCTATGCATTGCACTTTAAAAGCATTTCGTTTGGCTACACTTACACGTTTACTTGAGTCCTTCGAATAGTTAACTAGTGAGCGTCAAGTTCTGCAGTGTTGTTCTCACCCTGTTTCTCCCTACTTTCTGCTCAACTGCAGAGAGCTAGAAGTAAAATGTGAGTTTGATACAGTAGCAGTTGCCGGAGTTCCAGGATTTTCTTCTCGATTTCAAATTGCCTATTGATGAGAGGAGTTCCCCCTCGTCTCTGCCGAAGCAGTGGAAAGAGAACGTCTGCTTTACTTATAAAATGTCTGCTCATGCCTGAAAATGAAGACCTGTGGTCACATCTAAAGCGTGTACTTATGCAACTGAGTATTCCCTCAGCAACACATATCGTTTTACCTTCAAATAATTTCATTTTGCAAAGTTTTCCTTAAATTGTCCAAATTAACCACACGGTCTGTATTGCATTAATGTTTTCTTTCCATACTTGTATGTTTTCCTCCTGGTTCCTTTAAATAATACAGAGATTGCCTCCATGGTATAAGTGCCCATTAATGATGACGAGTGTGAGAAAGAAAATAAGGGCTGCTGTTGAGCAACAGGTTTGGCTTCAGTAGGGAATACAGTTACCACACATTGAAAGTTATATTGGCTTTCCCTCTGCCAATATAACATGTACAGTTATAAAAATCTGTACATTAAATTTTATTTTGTTATTTTGCAGTGAAAAACAACAATAGACTCAATTTGATTTGGATAGAACGCATACCCGCATAGGTTTCTCTTTTCCTTGTGCCTACAGGACACTAAGCGACACTAGGGATGGTTTGCCCTTTTTATAAGTGCTTACATTCTATAAATCTTATAAATGTTCAATGTCGAAGGATGGAAATTTGTAGAAAGAGCAGCTGTCTCTTTGTAAGGTTGATGTGCAATTTGGGCTCTTTGTGACCTTTTTACAAGTTTTTCTTTTCAATGTTTAATTAACCTTTGGCATCCTCTCTAATAATGTGGTATTCCAAAGTGTGTAGAACTTGTTTTCTTTCATACCCTGGGTGCCCAGGGTCATATTTCCATCATTCCTATTGTTTTTCTTTTGCAGAGAGTAGCTGTGGTAGCAAATTAAATGAATTAACACACAGCGCTAAGCCCTTTTTTTTCACGACCACCAAAGAATAAATTGGAAGCACATGGGCAGAGGGTTTGGAGCAGGTTTGTAATTGATTAGTGAAGGTTGAAATGCCACAGAGAGAAGTAACATCTGTAATCCCTCTATCCCAATAAAGTGCCACCTCAATTTCCGAGGATAGACTAATGTCTCTAGAGCCCTATTTGCTCAGTAGTCCCATGAAATGAACTCCACAGGAACACTGTGCTGTTACAATATCCTCCATCAGGCTCTGTCAACAAGTTCGGTTTCTGGGCTCTCCAGTGAGTCACCCTGGCGATTCTAGAATGCACTTTCAACAGGTGTCACTTCGCTGAACTTTTTGACATATGAAACTGAAACGGACAATGATGAAGCTGAGGTTTCGATCTGTGTAGAGCAGTGCAATACGTTGCCCAACATGTGGCACGATGAGCTGCGCGTTATGCGAAAGGTGCATTCGGGCACGTGGTTAATTCCTGATAGGAAATTAATTCTTTTTTTGGGTCCTTCGATCGTTGCTTGAGGGGAAAATGAAGCAGCCAATTAAAAAGTGTGAAGGAGGTGGGGAAATACTGTTTCACTCACATCAACGTGCCTATAGCTCATTCCTGACTGCTGGCTCTGTCGTGTTCTGTCCGCAGGAACGTGAGATTTTGCTTTCATTTTTCAGCAGGACACACTCAACTTGAGGAAAAATATAGCTGTAAGTGCAACATTGATGCATGCTTTAAAATTTTTGAAACTGAAGTCTACGAAACAGCATTGCTGGCTAAAACTATCCAGTTATGACCGCCTTTGCTTAACTTTGTAAAGTAGATGACTTTGAATCATAAAGGTAATATTATAAATATGTAATTCAGATTTTTCTCTAAGGGTCATTTAGGATTTATGAACTAATACTAATTGTGTCACTACCATCCATTAACTTCTGCACACTAACATTTGTCTTTATTACTTATTGGGTTCTGTTTACATTTTAAATCTGTCTCTGCTGTTTATACACATGCCGTTATTTATAAGAAGAGTTCTTAACTCCTTTAAATAAATGTTTGCGTTTGTCTATTTCAAATGTAATCCGCATTCCCATCGCTATAAAGAGACAACTTTTTCCATCTGATCTTAATAAAAGACTGGTTGAACAAAATTAATTTTATTTCCAAAGTCTGCTTCCTGGTCTTATTTGTAAAAGCGGAAATCAAAACTGTACTGGTAATTTAGTCAGTATTCTGTACTGGTATTTTATTTCATAACCTCTTAAGCAGTGAGTAAGTAAGTGCACGTGTGTGAAACTTTCAGCATTTAAATATTGTTCATAAATTGAAACGCTTATGACGCAGTGTAAATATACAAGTGATTTCACTCAGATGGCAAAAACTCAGTTCAGTGTCTGACAGAGAAGTGACAGATCTACTAAGAACAAGTCAGGCTGTTGCCTCCTGAACTTCACCAGGTTTCATCCTCACACTCTTACCTAAAACACCAAAAGCCGACTCAGCGCTGCTTTTATATAAAAACGTTCAACATCTTTTTCTAATGCCGATGGCTAAATTGCCACAGAGAGAATGTTTATACGCACTCAGAACCTCCCTTGCACATTTCTCATCACTCCACAAATGTAGGTTAAGGTTGTACAAACATGTCAGCCCAAGTAAGTTTGCAAACATAAACATGGTAAACATCAGCATTTCTGAAGTAATGTTTTATTCTCTAGCCCGCGCAAGATATGACCTTGGTGCTATTATCCCACACTTTCTACCTAGCTGACTTAATTCATTGACTGTGTCAAGACAAGTCTTCAGCGACCATACCCCGAAGCAGATATCACTGGAATTAGAGGAATATTCAGAAGACTCACCCCAGAAGAAGTTTTGTTGACATGGTGTCACCGAACTGAAAAGACTATTAGATGCCATAGCCCCTCTCAGTTATTCTGTGAAGGATTCTTTTCTCCTTTGTGGTTTCAGTGACCCTAGATGAGCTCTAGACAGAAAGTGCAGAACATATCAGCATAAGAAAAAAAATCCACAAGCAGGGCTATTTCGTATCAGCAATTTGTATGACCACAAATAACAAGTGGGTTGTGTAAAAAAAAAAAAAAAGTGCATACAAATATGTCGACACAAATGCACACATATTGGACGAGCGTTTGCAGCAGAGACCAGTGTGGTCAGAGAGTACTTACTGATTGTTCGCTGGCTATGACTGGAGGTGACCCGTGCACATTAACCATTTACACACCGGTGGCTTCTTCCTGTCCTCCTGGAGTAAAATCTTGCACCGCACTTGTGGTTCTGTGGTTGTTTGTGAGGCAAATGAAGCTTTCACACAACCCAAAAGGCATAAGCTTTAAAACTCCCTTTTTTTCCCCTCATGTGCTGTTACTGGAGAGGCTGGGTCATGTGCTTGTGACATCAGAGCACAAAAGTTAAGAGGGACAGCCTACCGTTTGTGGCTCTTTATTTTTTCTTTTTTTTTTTGACAAAAGGCACATGGTACAGCTGTTCCTCCTGGCACTAGGAGGGTTGCGATTTCTTAACGTTATATGAGTCAGAAGCATTTTGGTGTGGGTGCTAATTTCTTAGAGAAGCTCAACTGGTTCACTGGCAGGCATTATGGGTGGCAGCACATGTCCCTCTCTCCTTAGTCATTCCCCTCCTTGTTATATTCTGACTCCCACGTGCACCTCCATCGTTTCACCCGAGAAGCAGCTGGCACCCAACACAGCGTCAAATTCAGAACAAAAGTGATGGTCTGCAATAACTTACAAGTGTCGATTGTCATACCAACCCAGGGGTCTGCTTCACATTTGCCAGTAGACAGGGTCCTGTTCTGCTGTACCCCCTCTCTTCCACACACACTGTCTTTCTTTCTATCGCTCTCTCTCTCTCTCTCTCTCTCTCTCTCTCTCTCTCTCTCTCTCTCGTGTCCGCTCATCCTCCTAACCCCCCTCCCGTGCCTTGTTGCGGAGGGGCTGCACAGCTCACTGCCAGCGGACGGAGATGGAGCGTTCAGTGGCACGAGCGCCCGGCGCAGAGGTGACAGCCAGGGGACGCCCCAAGTGGAACTGTAGCCCCCCGCAGAGCGACATTCTGGGAAGGTGCTCTGCTGGCCCTGCTGACTGCGGAAATATGAGAAGTGGGAGTCGCGCAACACAAAGGGGCTCTTATTTGGCAGCGTGTCAGAGCCCAGCCTGTGATCATTTCCTAAATGTGTTTGCATTGACAAATAAAATATGCAGGTATGAAGGCAGCATTGAAGCGCTGGAATGGCGGGAATGTTTTTAAAATCTCTGTCTGGGGCTATAGGTGTAGCTGTGCTATCATTAGTCGCACACCAAGGGGAGCATTGGTGAAAGGCAGCTCATGTTCCTGAAAAGTTGTACCAAGGAGTCTGTATGATTTTGGTTATTCAGCATGTGCTGCTATCACACCTGGGCTGTCTACTTCTGATGTGATCTTCAGGGCAAAACATTTATGTCATTTTAATTGTGAGTTAACTTCTGTGCTTTTTTAAACTATGTGTCATTCAACAGATTAAATATTTAGGTCTATCAGTGAATAATATTAACAATAAAAAATTATTTCTATTAATTTATAGCTTACATACCTTTTTCGCCACATCTATTTGATGTTATGGACTAAAGGATTGTCAGCCACATATATATGATGACAGTGATTATGTTTCAAGCCTCATCTTGTGCGCTTAGAAAAATTTAAATGGCCTCTGCGTATGTTGGGAAAACTTAAATCCATACCACAAACCATCAAATAATTATAGCTTAATTTTTATGGTTGTAGGCTTTTTACTGAAAGCTTGGTTGTATATAAATGCTTCCTTCATCAGGCCTTCACCATTCACATTTTGAGTGTCGTCAGTCTGGCTTAATAAATGAAGCCATATGTATGTTAGTCCCTTCCCATGAATGAGACCAGCTGGTGATTAACATTATGCAGAATTGTTTATAATTCATGCAGTAATTCAGCCAAATAAATTATTGTTAATTGCTGTTTATTATCTTCTGCCATATATTTAAACTTGCTGTTATGGACTGAACTTAAGTAAATAAGAGTTCAACAAATGTGTTAACTGAGAAACTAACAATTTTCTGTATGAGAAATGGTAAAACGAAAATAAAATGTATCAGTGTCACAAATAATCATGCAATGCTTCTTAACCTAATTTGATTGCAGTGAATGGTCCTTTATTGGGTACACCAACTCTGAGATGTTCCGTTGTATTCTCTGCTGTTATTTTTTTCTTTTATTTTCTTTATTTTTAATCAGAGTTGAACAGACCATGCTTTTTCACCTGCATAAAAGCTGGACATAAATGGTTATGTAATATATATTGTTTCTTGTGGGTTTCAGTATCCAGCACTGTTGCTGTTGAGTAGGTCTTTGCGTAATCTGGTAGTAGGATATTCTTTTCGTGACTATGTCTGCATGAACTATTATTCCTGATCCAAGGGGGTCGTGCATTTATCACACTGCACTAGTTGTAGGGTACATGCGTCTCATTGCCATACAGGATATGCAGCCTACGGTGTGAATGAAATGCGCAATATGACACCAGCTCTGGAAGAAGCCAGTTCATACGCAAGGCAGGCGATGTTCCCTGTTCCTCATGTTGTGTTTACCCCACATCCATTTCTCTTCTTTCGACCGTTTGTGATGGATACTGAGCTGGTCAAATTTGCAATGACCTCCGTTTTTACTGATAATAATTTAAAATACAATGCATGCAATATTTATGTAGTGGTTTAGTTATACATACACTAGATTTAAAACACTATGTATAGTGTACAAACTGAATAATGTTTGTTTCCTTAGATTGTTATGAAATCTAATGAAATCATTTTTTAAATAGCAGTACATTTTAGCAAATTTTTTAAAAGAAATTTTGGACAGTTTTTTGACATGGTGTTGCAGTTGAATTCTCTTACTTATTTGTGGTAGAGAAAATACTATTCAGTTTAAAGCTCCAACAATGTGAACAAGTTCTATGAGTCAGTTAAGTATTTCCATACATGACCACAATAATCCATAAACCTAGAACAATCCTGTAAGGATTAACAAAAATGTTAGTTTATCAGGTAACATAACATGCCTGGTGGCAGCAAGTAGTGTTGCTGGTTCAAGTCATGCTCCTACTACAGCTGCTGTTGTCTTGAAAAAGTTCTTAACCTGATCCGCTATTGTAAAATAAAATATGCAAATGCATAAAAGGTCAAACGTTGTACAATTAATAATAACAATAACCATATTGCCACATTTGTTACTTTTCTTTCTGTAACCAACTGGAAGATACAATATAACAGGTAGAACAGGGTATAAAGGCACAAATTTGTAATTTAAAGGCTCTAGGTCAAAGTCCCAAGACATGTATTAATGTCTCTGTTGGTACTGCACTTTATATAGTTTCAAAAAATATTTAAAAAGTGAAAGAAATGCATTGATACAGATTTTCAAAACAATTTTTTCTTTCACATTTCACTCCCCAGAACAACCAACTTCAAATAAGAAGACATAATGCATACCTTTAAATATATTTTATAGGCTTAAGTATATAACTACTATTCAAGAAGGACCTCTTTCAGAGCCTCTTTCACCTGATCTACTGTCTGCTCCATATCCTTAATCTTGCAGTAATTTATCTGTTTAAATTGTTAAAAACAACTGTAAGCCCTTTCAGTTCTATGTGCAGCTACTTCTGTAATATGCGCTGCCAAAAATGGTGGTTTTAGAGTTAATAACTGTACTTCGAGAACAGCGAGTCTGCATCTGCATTTCTCTGTGTTATGAAACGCACAACTCTCTATTCTGAGTTCTACAATGCTTTGGAGCAAAATTGTTCACTAAATAAATAAATATAAATGTATTCTCTACTACTTTTTTCCAAACAAGTATAGATTAACTATATACCTAGTATAATAAATAGTTATTTATTTAAATTAAAAGCATTTGATCCTATGTTTTTCAGTATGATGCTGTCATTTGCATTTACACCTTTTTCATTTTAGTAAACAAATACAGAAGAAATTTTCAAACCAATATAGACATTTCTTCTTGAAATGAAATTAATAATGCATGCTTTATTTTTCCAAATGAATCAAGTGTAACTCCTAAGAAATAGATAGTTATTAGATATTACTTATATTAAAACTTTTCAATGTAAATTAATCTAAATAAAAATAACATGTAAAACAGAACTGAAAATCTATTTTTACAGTCTATCTGTACAGGAATTTCTGTACTTCACTCTCTTTTCCAGCATACAGGGAAAGCATACCTTCTTGTCGTTTCTTGCTTATATATACATGGTATGAATTTTTGGAACTAGGAAGTACTGGCAGTAGTTGCTTAAACCGGGAGTATTTCACTGACATTGTTATCTTATAAAACATGGCAAACATGCATACATCCAATTTTTTGTTATTTTAAATGTTCTTTACCTGTATATATTGTGTGACTGAAGAATTTAATGGTGTATAATCCTCCAAAGAGAGCTAAACTAACATTTTATAACAAATCAGATTTCAGTCCATAGACTTCAGTTCTTTCACTAAGTTTTTTCTCTTATTCAAGTGTCCAGAAAAAATGAACAATGGTTAACTTACTTTTTTATGTTGCAAAGCAAGTTTTTGACCTTTACCGTAATATACAAATTACCAAATTAATTATAATTGTTATTGGATCAAGTAGTAGCCTCAGTGTGTCTGCTTTTCTCTAAGGCCACTTATTTCATGTTTAAATGAACAAGGAGATTGTATGTGATAGGTAAATGAGCTCTGCGATTAACCATGAACCACGTCCCCTTAAGAAATCAGCATGATTTATGTCAAAACAAGCACAATGTCATTAAATACTCTCCTGCAACTTTGATTCGGCAAGTATAAGTATTCTACCACCTCTTCCACTGTGAAACATTTGTTTTGGCTTGACGCTCTGTAAATATTTATGCTCAATGCGAACAGGCGGAGTCGACTGCACGTGTCTCACCACCCCAAGGAGAGTGCAATAATGTTGTGCTGCTGTGAGGACTGTGATTATTTCAGCTCGTCTGAATTTCATAAAAATTAAAAAAAAAAAAAAAAAAGAAAAAAAAAAATCCTGTGGACAGAGCTTGTTCCACCTGGCAAAAGGCCTCATTAAAATGCCATTACCATTGCCCATTACTTTGGAAACATGTTCTTCTGTGAGTTGGACTCTGCGGACGCAGCAGTGCAAGATGAACCATACAGCGGGTCGGGTGGGGTAGTGGGGTTGCGGCTACCCAAGCAGGTGAGGGAGAAGTGTGCCCTTTCACCAGCCCACCCTGACAGCTAGGCCTGAGTGGCCGCTCAGGACCACACAGGAATTGCACGACTTTCACTTTAACTTCATATTACTGCTTTCATAAAACTTTATCCAAATAGCCTGTCATAGATACTGATTACACAGTTTCCACTTTGACTATTTTTTAGGAAAATGAAAAGCAAGTCTATGCCTATTATTATTATTATTATTATTATTATTATTATTATTATTATATCGTAATGTTTAGGTTTTGCAGTTGGTATCCCCATACACATATCCCCATCTGTTATATTGTGACAGTTTTTAGCTATGTTTAGTTTTTAGCGTATATTATTGAATTTGAACATATAGTTAGAACAAAATAAAGAAAATCTTTCTGTTACACAGCAATGCTGTTCTCATTGAGGTCCTGTGTGTGGCAATGATTACTGAAAATACTTTTAAAAAGCATTAATGAAAGCACACCAAAATGAGAAAATATATTTTAGTTACAGTGTGTCTAATTGCTAACATTAATTTTACTCTTAACTGCTGCCACTAACAGCTTGAATTTGTTGTCATCCATAGCAGTTGGTGCACATATTTAATACAGTGTACATTCATAAACTTGCAATTCATCACAGTGAGGACAATGACACATTGACCTCTTTTATTAAAATGAATAAAAATGGAAATATAATTAAAGAGATAATTATAATCAGCCTGGCATGGCTTCAAAATAGCAGTATCTAATTCCACCCACATCTGAACGGACAGACAAGTACAGTCATGCAGGTTAGTAGCACACATTTCAGATGCGAAATGAATTTATTTTGCAGTGGATACAAAATTAACTTGCTTTTCTAGGAAACATATACCACAAATATTCATTGAGTACTGGTTGCTGAATTTTTCGGTGTTAATGTAAATAAACTTTTATGTCAATGCTTCACTTTTTTAAAGGTTGACGGCCAAAATAAAATTATTACAAACAGGGAAGTCCATAATGGACTATGCGGAGTGTAATATGTAACCCTTATGAGTATTATGCCAAGCTAAGTCATGTAGAAACAATTGGTATGAGCACAAAGGATGTTGAAGTTGCTTGAATTGTTTGGTATGGCATAATCATCATGAAAATACATATTTTATTTTAAAGAAAAAGAGTAGGTCTGTATCTTTTTATGGCTTCCAGTCCTTTTCTTGTGGTTACCGATCTCAGGAAAAATAAAACTGACCTTTTATGAACAAAGGGAAATATTTAATACTGAGTGGCAACTGTACAAGTCAAACACAAATTAAAAATAGCCCCAGAAAAACAGACTCTGAATGGAATTGCAAAGTGGGCAAGTTGGATTCCTGGATGAAACTACAATCACATTATTTTCTTACAGGAGACATTCTGGTTTGGTGGCTGACCATCGAAAATTGAAGCGATTTCTTTTTTTCCCTTATTTTAAATCGAGGACTGTGTCCAGGGTAAACGTGGCCTTACCTACACTGAAGTTCAAACAGCAGGGACTAGGGAGACTCGGGCGATGATTTTCAAGGTTTCAGTCGGAGGTTTCTTTTATTTGCTCCTCAGAAAGCCAGGGTGGGAAAAGCCACCTATGTGTATCTGTTTGCTCTACATGTAACTCCGTGTTCAGCCGCCCCCACATTATTGCGCTGTGTGGCTTTGGAAAGCGATTAAAAGACTCTTGGGTTTCTGAAATCTGTTTTCTTTACGTTTTCACACCCACCCTTGGCCTGATGTTGGTAATATAGAAACCCTGTGCTGGCAAAGGTGAAGACAAGGACTGCTGCTGCTGCTGTACAAGCCGGCGATGTCTGAATGCACAATGTGAGGGAAGTACTGAGAGTGACCCAAGCTTAGTCAGCTCTTCAACATGCCTCATCACCCTCACCAAGTGTGTTTTTTTTTCTCTCTCTCAGCACTTTGGTGATTCTTAGCTTGGTTTTGCTTCTGGTCAAGGCATCTTAGAAATGCCAATAAAATAGAAACGGTCTGTCATTGCGGCAACATTCATCACAACGACTATTTCGCAAACTGCTCATAAGTCCTCAGACTTCAAAGTGATGATCTCAGTCTGACATGATGGGTTAAGAACACTCCTCTAAATTTGTCACTTGTGTGATAGATATTGAGTAGCTGAAGAAAAGCATGGTTTGTGTTGATGCGATATGATGATCTTTTTTAACACATCAAAAATAAAAAATAACATTAGTTGTACAAAACCCTGAATTGAGGTTACTCCCCACACACATATCATTGATTTATCTGCTTTGTTGCTTAATAATGGCCTAAAGGGGGTTTGTAAATAATCAGATTCAATAGGTTTGTGCACAACATCACTATTATGCGTTTGGAAATGTAGTTCGGTCCTCTAAAGATACAAAAGCTGGGATGGACACTGACGACCCTTTTGAAAACAAGCCTTTGTAAAGCTGGGATCAACATTTTGTCGCTAGCAATGGAACTTTGTGTGCTGGAGTTTGTGGTTTCTTGGGAAGGTTTTTGTGTCAGTTTGTTGGCTCACTGATGATTTTACAAAAGGGTATTGGGTCACTCCTCTTCTATTAGTCATCTGCAATGCAACAAAGGCCATGGGAACACAATCAGGAATTCTGACATTGTTTAAAAATGGGTGTTTTCCTTGATTATGGTGTATAATCTTGGAAGGATGTATACATGTAGGGCTTGAAGACAAAGCAGGCTTTGCCTTTAAATGGGACAATTGTTCTAAATACATGTTTAAGCCCCAGAAATGTTCGCTTGCTGGCTTGAACCCTTGCAAATCTGCAGACTATCATCATGTTGCTGCCATGATAGATATTTGTAATTGCAATGTCAAATTTGAATTGCTCGTTTACCCTTGAAATCCGAACTCAGTAAAATCATAAAGAGCAGCCCAATTTCAATTCAGAATAATCCGATACCTTCAGCATGCCACAGTAATGTAGTGGTAGCAAAATAAAGATGAATTCTTTGACCGGGTGGATACTAAATAAATACCCCTTAACTTTTTTGCCATATGCAGGAATGTGCTTTTCCCCCTAAGCGGGGAGCAGCGAGTTCGTTTGCACATTTAAAGTATATGCCCTGAATATGATGCAGGAGGACTCTCTGTGGCAACCTTGCGGTAAAATACAATTTTGTTGAGGCAGCGGTAGTATTAAAAAACAATCTCTGTCAAGCATGTTAAATGCACTGAAACCAAAATGCACTGGAAAGTTGTCAGTTGGACTGATTAAAAAAAAGGTTTCATCTTGGATTGTCAGCTGAAATGTAATGGCTCTAAGTGGGCCGGGATGATTGCTCTTGCTGGAAAGTCCAGTGCAAGGTTTGAGAGATGATGACTCTGATGACCTGTCATACGTTCTGGGCTGTGTGTTTCCGTGGGCTACTTTTGCCATCTCCTTTGTCTTTGTTACTGGAGCCATTCAATGAATCTACAGAGTGGTTTTTTTTCATGTGGTCACGAGAGGAAGACAAGCAAAATCAGTTTTGTGTACTGCTAACATAATTGTGTACTCAGACTTTAAATAAGCCTAAAAGTTGCATGTATATTTAGTACTGCAATGATCTTTTCAAATGCAACACATGTGTGACAGTCACATCAGACAAAGATGAAAGAGGGAATTATGGTAAGTAGCATAGTTTTCAAGCATATTTCAAGAGGGAAACAACCCTGTGCAAGTATAAGTCTGTCCTCAGTATCCTGCTGGACCTTGATAATAGTTTTATTAATTTTAAATTATTTATTATGGTGACATACTCATTTTTGGTATTTAAAATTTTCATTGTGAAATGCAAAAGAATAATTATTAACATTTACATTTAGATTTACATTACATTTATTGATTTTGCAGATGCTTTTCTCCAAAGCGACTTCCAATGAACTCACTGTAGTGTTATCAGCCGACACACCTTATTCACCAAGGTGAGTTACACTGCTAGATACACTACTTACAATGGGTCACTCATTCATACATCAGTGGAACATAGACACTCTCTCTGTGTCACTCGCACACTACCCTATCTAGTGGAGTGTTAATGCGATACTGTAGATGTTTGCCTATTGTTGTATGACTGGATATATAGCTTTTACACATGCATAAACTACAGCAACAAAATTCAGTGCCGTAGACATGACATTGTGAATAATATTCAATTTTTTTGTTTGCAAGCTGTATATCCTAAAAATCAAAATGTGTTTGATGCTGAAGAAAGTGAGTTGAATGTCATTCATTGAATATGTGGTACATCCGCAGCCACTGTTTTGATGTTTTCAGCTCATTGTTTCTTATTATTTTGTCACATTCACATTACAGAAGCCTGATTTCTAGAGCTCTGGTGCGGAGATCAGATCTCAGTGCATTATCGTTACCACAGAAGCAAACATTTAATCTGTAAACTCTGCAAATGTAAAATCACGCTTTATTTTATTTATTTATTTTTCTTACTTTTATGTAGAAAAACAGTAAAGGTTCCCTGTTTTGTATATTCTTACTGCAGGGTTGCATTTTAAACATGACCACATGAAAACTACATATCCCTATGAAAATATGAGTAGATCCATTTTAAGCAGAAAGGATTTTCTATTACTTAATAAAGGCAAGTACAATCACTAGTTGCAAAGTTTCATATGACATTTACTGCTTAGTTCACAGATGCTGTTTGTGACTTATAATTTCTGGGAGTTCCTTGGGTATGCTGTTGGAATGTTGCTTTCGTGCATTCCAAGACTGTTTTTCAACATGAAGCATAACTGATTTAACCTCTCAAGCCTGAGGATATTGTGCCTTTGTAATTACAGGTTTAGCTTACAAGTATGCAGACGTGTGTATTACTATTAGTGGCAATAATTGAGACAAGCGGCTGGTCTGTGGTCAGGCCCCTGTCTAGTGGAGTGTTAATGCTATAAATGCGTGCCTGTCAGCACACAAAGCCAATAGAGCAAGGATAATTATGGCAAAATGACAATAAAAAGGTTGTTAAACATTACTGGCAACCATAATCGTTTGTGAGCTAGAGGTAACTGAACAATACATTAATGTACATTTTCACAGAATCTGAGTATTAATCTTTTGGTGGTTATCTTTCAGAATTTTAAAATTCATCGCATACATGAATGTCATTTTTGTCCTTGCATAAAAAATAAAATGAGTAAAATGTACCACATGTACAAGCTGAGTTATAACTGATAAATAAGAAAATATTATAACAATTAAAAGTAATATTTAAAATTTAAAAAAAAAAAACTAATTTGTTCCTTCTGCCAGCGAATAAATCCCCTGCTAATAAGAAGTTCTGCCTTGATATACCTGGATTATTGTTTATCACCAACATCAATATTTATTTAGTAAAGTCATTATTTTTCACAGAAATTTTCCCCTCCTTCTTGGCCTGATGGAGGCAAGCTTTGGTTCAGGTGCACCAGGTAAGCGTACATATGCTTCTTTAAAGATAATAAACTGCATATCAGTGTGTGTCTATTCTGCTTAGTGACAGAATTTCAATTTTGTGGCCATATGAATTTTATCCAGTGCATTATTATGCCTTATTACTCCTACAGATGTAAGAACAAAGAAAGAACAAAGTCAGTGTTATGTACAGTAAAATGTCTGATTTATTTCTCACAGATGACTGTTCAAAGCAGTCTGGTAATTTCACTTAGTTACTGTTGGGCTGCAAACCCCCACCCTCCCAACCCCCTGCTCATCCTGGGTGGTGGCAATGAGATATTTCAACACAGGTGCCCAGACGGAGTAGATGATTTTTAAACCCATCCTGTCTCAGAAGAGTCTTAAACAGTATTAAATACAGTTTATTTTAAGAGGTATTGAGTTATGCGTCACTTTGCAGAGACGTCTAAATGAATAAAATGTAAGTGTAAATGGGCATGCTATATTTTGATTTGACAAAAATTGGTAAGACCGACATTTTAAAAGAAGTGTCTTACCCACATTTTCCCTTATTTGTACACTTGTTGAGCTTTAGATGTGATCTATCTAGAGTGCTCATATTGAGCCCTCAGTGACTCGCTAATTTGAATGAGGACACTTTCTATACGTTGGAAATCGGGAAAGATTGCGATCATATGGCCATCAGGTCTTTCTGTCTCTGTAATACTGGGCAGTCGGTCATCTGTTGCACTCAGTGTCGTAAAAAAACTAGAATAGGTTTGTAGCTCATCAAAGTGAGAAGTGTACTTGCCACAGCAAGACAGCTAAAGATCTACCACTGAGCTTATTGTTTGTCCAGTTTCGGGCTGTAAGTGAATTAATATAATAAACAGCATATCAAAACATTCATTATGTTAAATTTGTTGGTACAAAGATACTATCTAGCAATCCTATAACATTTGTTCATATTTTCATTAAACTGTTGATTATGAAAAGTGTGCATGCCAGTATTTTAATTACAATATTTTACTGTACTTTCCTTCCTTGTTATGCAATGGATTGTATTGTCTGGATTTTATTTAACTATAATATTTTATTTTGCTTTCCTTGCTGAAAATGCATATATTTTTAATGCAATGCAAAGTACTGTTATAAAGCTATAAAATTGTGTTCTTGGACGCTGCTGACTTATTTTATGAAGATAACGGTCAACGGATCTGATTTTACAAGAACACATTGTTTTTATAATGACTGTCATCAAATCACCTGTTCATCCTGGATCGTATTAGCAGTTAAAGTGGCCCATCTTGTGTAATCTCTGTGGAAGTGAATACAATTCATTTCGTTCCAAAGAGACAGCCCTCGGTGAAACTGGAAAAACAAACAAAGAAAATAGTTCACCCAACGATGATGTGCAAACATTACATTTGTAATAATCAGCGGCTTATGAATGGCCTTCTATGAGCCAGGTGTTAGTAAGAGAGGTTTTGGCCCTTGACCAAACCTGCACCTTCATTTTCCTCAAATATTTACCTTGTTCAAAAATGTATGCTGCTGTATTGGGATTGGAATAATTTAAGAAGTTTTAGTGGATGTGGCACAACGCCAGTTCTGGGGAGTCCTGATGTCTTAACGTTTCGATTCTGGTGGTCCATTACAAGGAACGGAGCACTCTGGGATTGTTTTAACATTTTGGCAGGCACAAGAAGTAATAACTCAAATGGCTGCATGGTTTCCAATAAAATAAAATAAAAATAATGACATAAAACATGACTTTAAAGGAAGTTAAAATGAAAGCTATGTTTGCAGTATGTAAGGCTTGAGTTCTAGCTGATGCCGTGCATTTTTGTGAAAGTCAAATAAAGATATGCATGTGAGGGATGGTTCTTGCTTCAATTTATAGTTCAGAAAAATATGTTTGAAATCACGCATTTTTTATTTAGCCGTGTCTCTGTCCCATCTATGGCAGCCTTATACCGATAACTTGAATTAGGTAATCAGTTAATATTTATAAAGTATTACACGTGCAGACATAGCAGGTAATGGATGTCGTCTTGCTATGATACTAGGAGGCGCCATGGATGGATCTTATTGCTGGCAAAAAAAAAAAGAAAGGAGTTACATGTTCATGTCACCAGCTAAGTACAGAACTTACATGTTCATGTAGTACACATGCTGCAGTCATAAAGTTCTCTCAGATATAGTTATTTGCGACATACAGAGGTGTGCAATGTGCTTAATACTATGTAAATAGAGTATTATAATATGTAATATTTCAAATGTTATGATTAATGACATGCCTCAACATCCCGAAAGAGCATCCTGTTCATGAAGAGAAGAAAGGTAAGACTGTAACTCATGTGAGGTCTTCATGAAGTTCTTCATGATAATTAATTTCACAGGAATCATATAAGGTGTCCTGTGGAGTACAAATAATACAAAGGTTGATAGTACATCATGTGCTGCCTATTTATGTGTACAGATGACTTTTAAACATCCAGTCCTGGTTGGCAAATCGTGCAACAAAAAGCACTGTGTTAGTTCTCATTCCTATTACAATAAATATGGGATATAAAGGAAACTTGCTGTGGGCCCCTGCCAGTTGCCCGTGGCACAGCTTCGTTTATTGATGTGGCCCCCAGAGCAATTAATTACTGCTGTAAAAATAAGTGTCTTGGACATGTGCATTGGTTTTCAAAATCTTAAGACAGAAGCTGAGACAAGGAGTTTAAACCAACCCTGCCTTGATTATTACCAAGTTAAGGTTTCATGTATGAACTGTGCCACAAGCTAAGTGGAAAGAGAGAGGATCACACAATATCATAAACAGTGCAGTGGAATAAATTTATTCCATGCGTAGCATCCCCAAGACAAAATGAGGGATGGAAGTCGAGCTACCATAACACGATGCTATTAGTCAGACTGATGCAATCATGTCTTTTTTTTTTCTTTTAAAGAAGCTGAGTTACATTAAATTAGAAATTTGGTATGTAAATCTAATCAGTTCAGATTTATGCATGATGTTTTTCTGTCTGAGACTGAAATTTTTTTAAATTATTTTCCATATTCTGTACATTTTTATAAATGGGTATATGGCAATCCAATGTGAATGACTACAAATGTCAATCAATCAAAACACAACTTCAAATTCACCTCATGAATTACTTAAATTAAATGTACACAATGCAAACATTGTGTATCTCATTATATAAAACTATTCAACATTGTGTCTGAAAAGAAATTACTTTTATTTTGCGTGTTAATTGCAAAATACGTTTTCTAATTTCTCCAAGTCAGCCTGTTTATCGTGTGTAACTGATTATAATCATTTTCGTTTTTTGCATAACATTTTTTATGGTGGAATCCATGCACTTTTCTTCAGTGAAAGACAAGCCCAAATTCATGGTTAATTGAAAAAGACGCTTGAAGAACACCAATGACTCTTAATGTGACTATCCAAAGTATATATTTACGAAACTATATTTAGTTCACTCAGACAACAAGTGTATTTTATCCTTTCCAATTGACCATGTATACGGCATAAAACATCTCAGTTGTGTTTTCAGCCTTTTTTATACACCCTAGACTTAATTTGGAAGTCTTGGTGTTTTAATAAGCTCCTCAGATCCACACACTGACAGTCCATCCAGTTAATCTGTGTCTTTTTATTTAGGAATGCATAATGAATTAACCATCTTCAAATATAATTTGCGGCATTCTTTCGTTTACTTTCCAAATGTTCATTTTTTTTTCCCTTCTCTGAACTATTCCTTTTCCTTAAAAGAACAGAGAGAACTTGTGAACTCTTAATGGCTTCTTTGATAGCAATTTTTATTACTGCAATATATTTAGAAAAAAAAACATTTAGTGTCACTGATGTCATGTTTTGATGGTGTTTTGCTTTGCTGTTGATATTTAAAAATCAAACATATAAACAAATCCCTTTGCTATTCTGTATTCGCACACAAATCATGCCACACATGACCTCTGACATTGCTGTTGAAGAAAGTTCTTCTTTAGACAACACTAATTTAATGGGACTTAAAGTGTACAGTGATCCATAGCAAGTGATTGAGTGGGAACATCTGGTACAGCAGGCAGCTCAGGTCTAGCTGAGGGCCAAGGCAAAATGTTTGCTGGTTTGTGTCGATTAAACAAATCCTGCTCATGGAGAGATGGATACAGCTCTGCAGACCATCTTTAATACCCCTGATTCCACAGAACAGATGCTTCTTGATTATACAATTCATGTGTATCACACTAGTGCAGTAGCAAAAACCTGCAAAATGGTAGACCAGACACTGCTGCTGTACTCAGTCTTCAGTACTTAAATTACCATTTTCTTCACTGGTTTCTAAAGTACATATTACATAATGTTTTTAAGGCCAACCATTTTGTGTGACCTGTTAAATTTGTCATAAGTTTTTGCTTTTTTTTCAGTTATCGTTTTTGGGTTACTTCCTTCTACATTTCTGTTGACATCTACAGTTTAGCGTTCACTAATAACAGGGTTGAGATAAATTGTCAAATATGAAAATGGTTATATTTTCAAAGTTTTACTGTAAAAAATCTGAAGGTCTCACAGCTTCACTAATTTGTAATGTTAACCACCATCAGACCATATCCCAACCACACACTACTCACACTCACTATGTTTCAGCAGACGTGAAGTTTCCATTCTCAAGCATTTCTAAGGTTTAGTAAAATACAGAAACACTCGACTGTCCAGTTAAAACATGGTTCCATAATAAAGTACATAAAGAAAGCAGAAGAACAGCATATGACTAGTCACAGGAAAGGTTTAGTTTTAAACCATTATCTTTGAACTATTTTCTTCCTGGGGAAATCGCTCTAGACAAACTATCATTATTTGCAATAAAAGAGCTAATTTCAAAATGAACACAGATTTTCAGTGTTACTGTGTATGACAGCAGCTTGAAACCCATGCTCCTGCTACTTTGAAAGCCAAAACCAGAACTGTTGCCTTTATGAAGTTGAATTTATCAGTCTGAAATAAATTCAAAAACAAAAGTGTTTGAGTACAAGTAAGGCCTTTCAGCTGTTTTATGGACACATCTATTTGTCTTGCTCGTATGTCACAGATCATCCAGCTTTTTATTTTTCAAAAAGTGAGTGCCCTTTAATGGCATAGAAACCATTAAAGCTCTAAGTTTTTAGTTTTTGAAATACATTGTTTTTTTAAGTTCTTTTTTTACTGTGTCCTTGCATAGCATTTTTACTTCAACATTGTACAGACCATATGATACAAGATACTCATTTGATTTCTTTATTTTTTACAGATACCACATTTTCTGCTGAGGCAACTGCAAGTGCAGTGAGATAATGACTGGTTTCTAACTAAGAAGTCCTTAGGCTGTGGCTATCTGTAATGAGGGGTGAGGTCAACAGACATCTGGGAATGCCTATTCTCCACTTAAATGTGAGGATCCATAATATCAGAGTGCAGTCTCATTTCACTTCATTGTACAAATGGAAACAGAATGGATAGCCAGGCGTTTTTTCTTTACTTAGCTACTGTAAGTGCATTAGTCAGAATTAAGTCTGAACACACAACATGAAAACCATTTCTTCCATGGTTCCCAACAAGAATAAAGGATTTTCTAAAAATTGGGCAGAAATCTGTGTCAACAAATCTATGATGACTTTAATTCACCCAGAATCCAGAGAGAAAAAAACTGTATAAAGATAATATACTGGTGAGTTACAAGGCTAGTTGCAATTGCGAAGGAGTACAAAGATAATTATTGCTCACTAGTCTAAGCGATTTCTCACTTTAGGAGCAAAAAGCAATAATATTAAACTTAGAAGGGGGGCGCGGTGGCGCAGTGGGTTGGACCGAGTCCTGCTCTCCAGTGGGTCTGAAGTTCGAGTCCTGCTTGGGGTGCCTTGCGACGGACTGGCGTCCCGTCCTGGGTGTGTCCCCTCCCCCTCCGGCCTTACGCCCTGTGTTGCCGGGTAGGCTCCGATTCCCCGCGACCCCGTCTGGGACAAGCGGTTCTGAAAATGTGTGTGTGTGTGTATTAAACTTAGAAGTTATACAGAACTGAAAACAGAAGCAAAGGCGGAAACTAATTTAGTACTACAGTGCTTGCATAGCTAATATTAGACAACTGTGAGGACAGTAAAATTTCAATGAATTTTTGGCTGTGATCAAAGTTTAATTATGAGTTTAATTATGATTTTTCTTCAGGAGCATAATTGCCAGGAGAAGAGTTTAAGTCTGCATTACTCTCAATAATTTTTTTCATTGACTTCGATTTCTCTGAAGTGTCGCCTTTTTCTGTAAAGAAAATCCATTTAACTTATGCGTTGCATTTCTGCAATTCTCCAGCAACATTTTCCCCAAGAAAAGTGATCAAAATGGTTTTTTATTACCCTTTGTCAAATATATACAATTACTAAAATGGAAGAGAGCATCTACTAATTGACTTTATCCCTACAGTACTGTCATTACCCACCCGACATGTGTTTCCAAGTAGAAGTGATGACTACCCGCCCAGCTGACTGACGCTGCTCCAGCTCTGTGCTGATGAAAAGGCAGAATACTGTTGTAAACCACAGTCATTGAATAATCCGCATAATGGGGAACAGTCTTTTTGTTGATAATGCCACGCGTCCCTGGCAGTTTCATGAACCTCTGGTTTTGTGCAATCATTCATCTTTTTTTTCCCCCATTGCTTCTGGGGGAGTTCACGATCTCTTAAATAACCCTTTAGTTTTGTCTATATCTGGTTTCCTCAAATTTTCCCCACTTTGTACTCGTGGATTTCTGTGCAAAAAGGGATTCCGTGCACAAAGAACTGTACGAATAACACAACGTGCTATACAATAGCAGTTCTGTTAATGGTTTTGTTTATCTTTATGGGTACAAAAAGCTAGCATTCCCTGTTTGTTTTTTCACAATCATTATGCTTTCAAAAGAAGCTCAGACAGTTGTTTCATACACATTAGTTTGCTAATGTGCAAATATTTGCTACAAATGAAACAAATGATTGTGCATCAGAACGAGAAGGTGATATGTTGAAAAAAGTCAGTGGTTTTTTTAGGTAAAACCTGTGACACAAAAATCACTGTGGTGTCTCTGTCTAGTCCAGCTCATCTTGAAGAGATGACAGTTGATTCAATCTACTGATTTTATAACAGTCAGCATTCAAAAACAGTTCAAGCCTGTAATTAACACAGACCTTAAGTATAATGCGTCTGAGCTGACAGCTCGTACTTCACTGGCAGTTTAAAAAACATCTCTGATTTAACTCTTTAATGACTGTCCTTGTCTCAAATGAACTCTAAAAGTACTTACTGTTACTGTGAACATTTAGTATGTCCTATTATCCATAGGACAAATATTACCACTTGCACGACTCATTTCCTTTCACAAACACCAGTATTTAGTTGAAAAAATTGTTCATTAAACCAGACCTTTTAACAAAAAACCACTACTGGATTTCACATCATTTTGGGAAAGTTGCCTAAAGAGCATGTATTGAGTCAATCTGACATGTATGACAACAACACTTTATTCATATTTAGTTGTTAGTTGTATTATTCGGGAGGCTCATGATTTGTTACTTTTTGGTATTCTTCAGTGGAAAACATATTTTCAAAGTGTTTGCTTTCTGATAACTATACAGCTCAGTATTATAGAATTGTCAGAATTGTTGTATTTTTTGCCATTTAAATTAATGACATTTGTGAGGTCTAATATAAAACAAACAGACGCAAGTCAAGTTGATGAGGAGCAGTCATGTTGAAAAAAATGTATTTCCTCTGGCAAAAGTAATTCTCTTACCTAAAACTGAGAACCTGGAGAACCAATGATCAATCAGATAATATGAAGGTGAAAATTTTAACATATTTTTTCAATGAACCACAGCTAATCCAAAATTAATTTTTAAAAATGGCTACATGTAGGGGGCGCGGTGGCGCAGTGGGTTGGACCACAGTCCTGCTCTCCGGTGGGTCTGGGGTTCAAGTCCCGCTTGGGGTGCCTTGTGACGGACTGGCGTCCCGTCCTGGGTGTGTCCCCTCCCCCTCTGGCCTTACGCCCTGTGTTACCGGGTAGGCTCCGGTTCCCCGTGACCCCGTAAGGGACAAGCGGTTCTGAAAATGTGTGTGTGTGTGTGTGGCTACATGTAAAGCTGTACTACTTAAATGCATGCCCTAGATTTGATGATCCGTAAGTGTATAAGTATGAATAAGTTAAGTATCAATTTCCTTTTTTATTATAATTGACTGCACTTAACTGTTCAAAGACTACCAGTCATTGCTTAATTGAAATTACAATATGTACTTAAATATTTCTATTAAAGTTTATTAAATTTTATATTTATATTGAATTTGAATTATGACCCAGTTGTCTACTTTTGTAATTCTCAGTGCTCATCCAAGAAAGTTTTAGCGTGGCGGGACACACCGTAATGTTGTGGAGGTGTCTGTCAGTAGTAGTAGCTGGGAATTCATCAGACAGTCACTGAACAGGGTGACTCATGAAGGTAATCACTATGGGCTACAGAAATATGGAAACACTGAAGAAGAGAGTGTTTCAGATCCACAGCTGAAGTGTCAATGGTATACCTGTTAAAAAGGAATCAAGCATCAGCTATTTGGGGCTGCATCTTATCTGTTTACTTCCATCCTGTGCCAATAATATCTTAAAATTAGTGTGAGATATTTTCGCAGTCTCATCAATAAGGAGATACCTTTGTAAATTAAAGCGACTTTATAAGCAACAGAAATTAAGTTGATTTTATGTCTTTTCTGCAGTATTTAAAGTTGGTTGTAAATGAAATGATCTGAATTAAAGGTGTTCCATGCATTCAAAACCCATCCCTTATTAAACAGATACTTACTTAGAACGTTCAGTAAGGGTCTCAAAACACATCTTTTTCGGACCTACTTCTCTCTGTATCTCCTATCTATTTTATAAACTTATATTATGCATTTTGTTATAAATGCCTTTGTATTTCCAGTCAACTCTATACGCTGCTACTCTTCTAATGTTACTGTTCATGTTACCTGTTTACCTGAACTCTCTACCGGTTCTTTACGAAGCTACTCCTGTAATGTATGTTGGTTTAAATGGTGAATCAGACAAACTTACTGTACTTTGAGAATCATGTATCTGCATCTGTTTCTATCCATCTGTTGCTGAAATGCACTTTTTCTATTGTTGAGTTATATGTCGCTTTGAAAAAAAAGAATCTGCTTAAATAAATAACTGTGTAAATTAACAAATTAGTAAATGTAAAGAGATGCGAAAGCCTTTTGGAATATTCAAGTCCAATGCTACTGAACAGATATTAGTATTTTAATATAATATTTTAAGCCTTAAAGGCCTTTCTAAGCTAATGTCCCAATACATTTTATCTGGGGAAGCTGGTACAGTACCCAGAAAGTGTGGTGCAAGTTAGGTTAAGAGCTTTCTTTGAAGTGTATCTATAAAAATTCAAAATTATTTTATAATAACATGGTTAAGAGTAAAAGTCTTAATAGTTATTCAGTAATTGAGTTCTCTTGTTGGGAGGTAACAGAGTGGTTACTTAACTTGTAACATAATATTTTCTTGTTCTTGTTCAGACTAATTGCTTTATTAAAATTATAGATGGTTCTCAAGGCCAACACATGAAAAAAGCTTCATAACTAAAAAAAAGGAAAAGATGAAAAAACTAAGCTCCGGAACTGGACGGGGAAAACCATATTTCACAAACAGAAGCTGCGGTTGATTTTAAATACTGCTTGCCCGTATTTTTAAAATTACAAACACCAACCATATCCTGTTATTGAAGGAATGGTATCTTTATTGCAGTATGACCAGTGAAAAGAAAATGTGCATTATTTTCCTCGCTCCCCTATTTTTGGATTCATCTGAGATACGCACAGTTTGGCAACTTGTTAGTCATCATTTACATGAAGGACACGAAAGTGTTACCTGATGTTAGCGGTATTTAGGCTGGAAACAGTGGTCTTTTAAGCATGCCTTAGAAAGTATGCATGGTAATTTTGCCATTTACTGTGGTCTTGTGTTGGTTTATTACCACTGCTGTATTGTTTTGGAATTTGAGTAATTCTATTTTAGACCTGTACTGCTCAGTGTGAAGTTGTTAACTATTTATCCTAGTGCTGCTAAATTTCATAGAAATTTCGAAAACTTGGGAGTATCAAACTTTAGAGTTGTTGCAAAATTAAATGAACTCTCAAGACACTGTATTTGTTAAAAGGATTATTTTTCAACATAAATTAGTGTCAGTTTTAGATTTCTTATATATTTCTATTTACAATAATTGTAGATGATATGATAGAAAGTTCATTTTAGTGCAAACTAAGTAATGTTAGTATTATTATTATTGAGCTGATGGTTTTCACTAAAGCAACTAATAATGCATAACATTAGCACTTGCTTACAACAGTTTCGGCCATTTATACAGCTGAGTACATTTTGATGAGTGTCTTGCTCAAGGATAATACAGCAGGAAATAGAATTTAAGTCTGGGTCCTTGAGGTGCGAGGTAGCAGCTCTAACTATGATACCTGCTGTACTAGTGGATGTGGTATATCTGTCTGAGAACAGAAAACATTGCATAATATTACATAGTAGTACAGTAAAAAATACATTTACTCTATTTGTGGGCGGTGGGGATTTAGGTGAATGGCAGTACCACACTCATAATATTGTGTGTGCAAGGTGGTAAAGTGTTTGCACAACTTTTATTCTGGATATTTCTATTTACTGCTTACCACAAACCTGAAAAATCAACAGGCCTTTATCCATACTTAACACTGAAGCCTTTAAGATTATACTTTAAAAATGAATTGGACCTGGCTTCTGTAAAGTGAGCAGAAATAGTACAGTTTCTTAAATTAAAAATACCGTTTATAAGTGTCCTAAGCAGGAGTGCATACAGGTTATTACAAATTAGTTAATAAAAAATTAACTATTTAACTACTCCAATAAAGTCAAATGACTTTGCTGGAGTTTTTAATGTAACAATTTGCAAAAGTGTTGTGCTTTTGGTAAAACATACACACACACACACACACACACACACACACACACACACACACACACAGACACTGACTGAAACCGCTTCTCCCAAGCCTAACTGGGGCGCAAGGCTGGAGGGGGAGGGGACACACCCAGGATGGGACGCCAGTCCATTGCAAGGCACCCCAAGCAGGGCTCAAACCCCAGACCCGCCAAAGAGCAGGACCCAGCTAAGCCCACTGTACCAGGCCCTACTCATACAAACTGCTTGTAATTGAGAAGCGTGCCAGAAGGCCTGTGGAGCTCGGAGAGCACATCCTAACAGCTCAGACCGCTCAAAGAGGACGCACGCATGTTCACAGGCCGCACCCTGCTGAAGGAGTAACCCTTAGCATCTTCCCAGGGACTCCATATAATTCCTTGCTCTCCATTCCCTTTTGGTTCTTTGCTTGAAGAATAATAAGGGTAGCTGTGATGTGATTAGGGGGGAAAATTTACATCAATAATCACCCACTTACCCTCCTTATTTGGTCACTAAAGTAACAGTGATTTACAGGTACCATGTGTTTACAATAAAGCAGTCCTCTAGGGAATTTCAGGACGCAGAACTGGGTGAGGCACTTCATTCCACATTTTCCTTTTTGTTACAGCAATGGGAAAACAGTAAAGTGCTGCTGAACACATGTCATGTTTACTTACAGTTTTATAATTACATGACACCCCTGTCTTTTAACAGACTTTTTAATCAGTCCTTTCAGCATTTTGAAAAGCCTAGTACATGATGTGAAGATCATTTGTGATCTATTTGTCAGCTGGATTCGAAACTGTTCATTTTGCAAAAAGATCAGAATTATTTTAAAGGACTAGAAGATGAACAGTATGAGAACAAAAACACTTGTACAGCACTTGTATCTGTGATAAAGTATCTGTATTTCTTTGTAGAAAACACAGTGAGTATAAAGATCTCGCTTGAAGGTAATATTCTGTTTTTACACAAAATTTCAGACATTGGAATTGGAAACTTCGTGAAGTAAGCATTCCTGTAATGAGTTCTGAATGTCCCAGTCCCTCTTGCCAATGCCCGAAACAAAATAACAAACTCCTCACCCAGTTATGAATGGCTCTGCTATATCTGTTTGTTTTTCTGGACAGCACATGACTATACATTTTTTTGAATTAGCTGACAGAATGAAGTATTTGTGAAACAAATCAAAAACAAAGTAAACATAATATTGTATCTATCACCATCAAGACAGCAAAAATTTTTAAAAAGCACAGTTTGTGCATTGCATTTATGTGAAAAACTAATGTCATGTGAAGTATTAATAAAAAAACTAAATTACCTCATAAATAATGAATGACATGTGAAAGTAAAAAAAAAATTTGGGGGTTTTTCAAAGGCAACACCTCAGACAATCATCTAGGCAATGGTGCAGTTTTCAAGGTAGCAACACTGGAGTAAGGCCCAGAATGACTAGGGAACATGTATGGGAAAGCGATGGCTGCTGGAGCATCCCCCAGGTTTCTCAGTACAGGATTTATTTTAGCCTTAGAACAGGGTCTTAAACTGCCGGATGTTGTAATGCATCCCTTGTTACGTTGCGCATTGTCAATGAATTGCAAGTATAGTCATTTGCTTGAAACCACACCCTCATTCAGTAAAACCCTTTTTGTCTTGTATGCTTTCAGTGTCGATTATTGATAATTTGCAGTTAAAACTAAGCAACCAAACAAAGCCTTCTGAACTACACACCTTTCTAGCTGTAGTTTCCCCCAGTGAAGCCCTTTCAAAATCAAAAAAAGGTTGCTCTTGAGCAGAGACAACCAACCAAGATCAACAACTGCTTGTCCCGATGAGTTGGAGCCTATCCCGGAAATACAGGGTGCAAGGTCAAAGGGGGAGGGGAAACACCCTGGACGGGACGCCAGTCTATTGCAAGGCACCCCAAGCAGGACTGGAGTATAATGGAAATGCCACCTGTTTTATTTGCAAAGAAAGAACAGTTATTAAAGAATATAATGTTAGGCATCATTATACAAGAAAGCATTCCACAAAGCAACCAAGCAACACATATGCAAAAATACCAAAGCAAGCAAAAAAATGTATATGTGTGGATGCTAATTGTCTATGGACAGATATTGCTCAGAATGCTTCTATTCGATGCACTGATGTCACAATGTGAAAAAGAAAGATTTACATTTGTTCTTTAAAAATAAAGTTCTGTTTACCTGTTACATTACTGGTGAGTAGGAGGACTGTGTTGTTCCCCATGCTGACCATTGGTGTTGTGGTCGGCCCACTGAGATTCAGAGTTGAAGACCCCTGCCTTGCAAGGTACAGAAATATCAGTAATGATTATTCTAAAGTAATTAAGAAAAATTAACTTTAGAAATAATGATACAGATATCATTTAATGATCACTACTGAACACAACGGTCTCTTTTTTTATTTTTAACTTACCCGTGTAATTAAACGGATTTTCGCATGGGAGATGTCGTGAGTATAAGTTAGTCGTCTCCTTCCATGTGAGAAGAATACAGTGCTATCATTTCCTTGCTCAATTTTACTGACCACTTATCAAATGAAGATTTAAACCCCTCTTGGAGGGTAATTCAATACAACTGCAGGGCGGTTTGGCTTCTGTCCGTTTTCCATTACATGCGGCATAAATGAATTGCGACAAAGCTGACTTTCATGCACTTCATAAAGCTGAGGCCAAAAACTTTCTTTAAGTAATCACCCTTTCTCATGAACATTAAAATCCTAAGTTATCCAGTAATTGTACCAATTTGAAGTGGCTGAGTTCATGTTAATTCGTCCACAGAGTGAGGCTGCCTGAATTATAGTGCCTGTGTAAGTGATGCTGTATTGATTATAATGTGCATAATAATTTTGTTCCACTTTTCCCCCCATCTCATTTTACTGTTTAACAGTTTTAGCTGTTTTACTGTTACTCATTTTACTGTTTATAAACCATGTATTAAACTACCACACCTGCATTAGCTGAAAAAGACCAATTTAATCCAATTTGATCTTATTGTCTTTAATGATTTTTGTTCCTTGCTTATTGTGATGACTCGCCAGTGAATGGTTAAAGGAGCCCATCTTGCTCAGTTTTCAACTGTCTACTTCACTGTTGCCACCCGTCATATTCCAGTCAATGCTATCGAGACATTTTTAATTATTAAATTCTGCATACTTATAATTTAAATTCACAACTGTAATCTTTATCTGCTGTGGTCATAGTGCAGAACATCCTTGACATGTATTGTTACAGTGGTCTAGAAATACTGAGAACTAATTTGATACAGGACATAGGAAAGAATCTTGTTTTTCTGTGAAGGAATCGAAGTTGACTATAAGCCTGCTTTTTTGCTTTTATTCTTCTCCATTCTACATACCAGATTTCACATTTTTTGTTTTCAATTTGGCTACCCCAGAGTCTTAAAATATAGTCCTATCATTTAAATCATCACTATCCTGGAAAAATGCATAGCCTATTGTCAGTGGTGCACATCAGCAATTTACTTCAAAACAAAGAGCACTGCCAACTGCACATCTATTTATCATTCACTATGTTCTGCCTTCAATTGACGATACGTTTATCATTTGGCCTCCATCAGCAGTGCACAGTGAGTAAACTGATCCAGTCTTTGTCAGTCACACGTGAACAGTCTGAAAGCTATGAGTGTGGTATTTATGGTGTTGACCTTTTGACTTGTTTGAGGTCCATTTTGCTTCTTCTGAAAAATAAAGACAGTATATACACACTGTATTGCAGAAAGTGAGATATTCTTCAAATGGGCACCATTTAATTCCAAGTATCTTTATGCCATGAGACACTGAAGTAGTACCAGGCTCCTTACATTTTTTTCAGCATTTACATATATAAACACCAAAGGCTTGCTGATATATTTGACCTGCTGAGAGTTAGTCTTCAGCAAAACAAAAATGGTCACTGTTTTCAGATCAGTCCATGCTACATGTCCATGGTTTTACATGTACTGTACATCTTGTAGTTACATTTGAACCATCAAAACAATGCCCAAAAGTAAAAATACAGTTCCATTCTACATGCATATGGAGTGAGACACGTGAGAACCTTTATTTATATAGCTATTTTGTAGCGTTATCTTTTAAAAAAGAATCACAGCTCTGTTGATTTATTTTCAGAGATATTTAAGATACATTTTGAGATATTTTTGGTATTTTTTTCATCCTCTGCTGCTGTTTGCCAACTGCCTCACCATGTGTTCTCAAGAGCCCCTCTCTAAGAAATGTAGGGAAGGCTTCTGATTCCAGGCCAACTATTGGTGCCACTAGAATGGTGCTGCCTTCATGTCATTATTTAAATGACTACCCATCATTGCTATACAGTGTTTTCAAAACCTAAGTACTAAGAGCATTTCAATCACCCCAGAATATGGGAGCACATGGCTTGCTTTAGTCTTATTGAAAAAGACAGATGGGAGTCTAGAACCACACCGCAAACAAATATACACCAATATTCACTGCAGAATTTATACTGTATACACCAAAAATGATTTTCAAATATACTGTTCCCCACACTGTCTGAATCTACTTAGCCTGTCTTTGTTCCGTATCTCCGGCTAACAGTGACTCTTGCTGCTGCTGCTTTAAAAATAAATACACGGGTCGAGAGGCGAGGAAATGAATCTGGCTAGCTAAGACAGAGGAGGCCGCCTGACGCAGAACTCGAACCCGTTATTATGTAAAAGCTGTATCATGTGGAACCTGGAATTAAAGGGAGAAGACAAAATCTAAGAGGGTACGTGTGCAGAGAATGCCGTATGTTCACAATTATGCTCATGTTTATGGCACTATGTATTTGATACATTTTGTGTTTTTCTTTCCCTTTTCCCTAATTGCTTTTTATCAAAGTCTTTTTAGATGGGACTCTGAAGCCGAATTTCCTCCAGCACTATAAACTGCACTTTATTTTGGAGGCGTTGTTGAGACTACAGAAAAACCTTTCCTCATTTTGCAGAAGGAAAAATGATTGATCATTGTCCAATCTCCTAGTTCAAGAAAGACAGTTGTCTCGATAGTTTCCTGGTCAGAACTGAAGCCCTTTGTGACTAAACAAATGGAATACATTATGCAACTGGAGCAAATTATAGATTTTCCTCTGGAAGTCACTGGGATTTATTACGTTGCAAATGGATGTATGTGAAGGAAATAAATGAAACAGGGATGTCGTAAAAGTTCATTCACAGGCTTGTGGCAGTGATCTTTGGCGTTCGAAGTCTAGGAGACCATTTATGTATCCAAGAGTGAACTGTTTTACTTTTTATTTCCCTTTTAAAGACCTCAAAAATGGCCTGATGCTACAACCATATAGTATTTTTCGGAATATCTATATTTCACTCGACAATAGAATTTGTCTTTACTATCCTTCAGCAAAATTTAATTGATTTCATTCTAGTATGTAAAAGAACTGTTTTGAAAAGACAACATACGTTCCCTCTCACTTCAAAGGTTTTTGGGTAGTCCATCTGTCATGCATATTATCATGGTATTATTTTCTTTTGCACAAAAAAGTTCCACCTACACAGAGTGCTCTGTTTCGTCAGATGAGAGGTCTTCTCTTTGTTTGTATACAGTGCTGTTGTGGAGATTGTGTTCAAGTCTGCTGGAGCAAGCGAACTAGACCAACTCTAAACAGCACATTTTCAGAACTCAATCAGTGTCAAAGGTTATTGTAAACTTTAAAGTGCAAAATGGATTACAGCATCTCCACCAAACTTCTTGGATCTGCTTTTTTCAAAGCAGTTAAGAAGGAAAAAGACTATATTCTTTTCAGTTTTACTGTAGGAAATCTTTGTTTCTTTAGATGCATTTTAAAGTTCAAAATTGATTTATTTCTTTAGAATTTTTATTTTCACACACCTTTTCAAAAGCAAGTACTGCTAATTGTGTGATTACCCTATGATGGACTGTCCTGCCTTACACCCTATGCTTCAGAGATACATTCTGAGCCACCAACCCTGCACTGGACAAGCGGTTGCTCATAACTGTTAATGGATGGATGGACTTTTATATTATCAAGGATACCAAGTGAAGAATCAGGCCTAAGAAAATTATATGTTGTGTTTATCACTAGTAATGAATCCTTACATGAAATGTTTTTTATGTTTACAGAGTCAAGAATTCAAAAGAACTCACTTTGACATCATGCTCTCTGAAGAAGAAAGGACATGTCTGTGGCCTTGCCATGGTTTTTTTGCTTCTATCTGTTAAAACCACGGGAGTGATAGCAAGCCTTCTTAGTGTGGGAAGGCTTGGCTGAGTTTGTGTGGGAAACAGTGAGCAAAACAGTGAAGAAACTGTAAACAACACAAATATATTGCTGTTGGATTCACAGTCAAAGGATGGAAAAGACTTGTGGTAGTGGCCATGAATATCTGATAACTTTTTAGGAGAACGGCAGATACAGTGCGGAACCTGGAACACTGCCTCCGCAATTTTGAGAAATAAATCACGGAAATTATCGTAATAAATATTGTGAGTCATGAAATGCTGGTTATTCATTGCATGTTAAGTTTATTATTCCTTGCATGCTTTGGAGACATGATTTTGTAAAATTATCTGTTTTCAGCCTTTTTCTTTATTAACATTGTGAGAGGGTTACATGTTGCTTGAGCTCTTCCACATACAGTAGAAGGATTTGGGTATAAAACCAGATGCAAGTAGTCCAACTAGTCCATGACATGGTTTAAAATAAAACAAACTTACTGCAATGACCCTTATCATTTGCAACCATGCTTATGAATGAATGAATGAATGAAAACTTTATTCTAAAATGGAAATTCACTTAGATTGCAGCAACATATAATATACAACATACATTTGTATGCTCATTTGACATATGTAAAGTAACGAAAACATATAATCAAGCAGAGAAATAAATGTGAACAAATAGGCAAACATTTAAATCCAAGAGAGAAGGAGTGCACTGAAATGAGCTGATGAGTAAAGTTGAGGTAGTGCAGGGTGTGGTGTCACACAGAGCTGCTCAGTGCTCCTGGTGGCATGAGAACTTCTTGTGGAGCCTGGTGGCTGCTGGTAGGAATGACCTCCAGTAGCTCCTTGGAACACTGTAACTGCACCTGCCTGTTGCTGAATGTTCTCCTTTGTTTTACTGTGGTGGTGTGCAGAGGGTCTGAGTCATTGTTCATGATGGACTGGAGTTTATTCAGAGTCTGTCTCTGTATGACCCACAGCAGAGAATCCAGCTTCACTACCAAGATGGAGCCAGCCTTCCTGATTAGCTTACCATCTGTTAGTATGTCCTGTGGCAATGTTACTGCTCCAGCATTACACTGTAGAAATGATTGCAGCAACTACAACTGACTGGGAGAACATCAGCAACAGTGGGTCGCACACTTCAAAGGACTTGAGGCTCCTCAGAAGGTTAAAGGCGACTCTGTCGTTTCTGGTAAATGGCCTCCATGTTGCATGTCTGCTCCAGCCTGTTGTCCAGGTGCACCTCCAGGTATCTGCACATCACTACTGCCCCCACCGTCACTGCATCGATGCTCATGTGTACCTTTGGGCCTCCCGAAGTCCTCCAATATCTCCTTGGTATTTCCAGTGTTAAGCTGTACCTGGTTCAGTTTGCACCACTCAACAAAGTGCTCCACCAGGTTCTTCCACTCTTCCTCTTCCCATCCCTAATACACCCAATGTTCTCTGGGAACTTCTGTCAATGACACGACTTGATCTTGTATAAGTTTTGCGAAACTGCATTGTACCACTGAGGCACCAGTGTGGGATTTTCATCCATGTTCTGTTAGTTATGGGAGATGCACAATAAACTGCAGACATGTTGAACTTACAGTGCTGTGAAAAAGTATTTGCCCCCTTCCTGATTTGTATTTTTTTTGCATATTTGTCACAGTTAAGGGGGGCGCAGTGGCGCAGTGGGTTGGACCAGGTCCTGCTCTTCAGTGGGTCTGGGGTTCGAGTCCCGCTTGGGGTGCCTTGTGACGGACTGGCGTCCCGTCCTGGGTGTGTCCCCTCCCCCTCTGGCCTTACGCCCTGTGTTGCCGGGTAGGTTCTGCTTCCCCGCGACCCCGTATGGGACGAGCGGTTCTGAAAATGTGTGTGTGTGTGTCACAGTTAAATGATTGAGATAATGAAGCAAATTTTAATATTACACAAAGATAACCCGAGTAAATACAAAATGCAGTTTTTAAATGATGATTTAATTTATTAAGGGAAAAAAGCTGTCCAAACCTACCTGGCCCTATGTGAAAAAGTAATTGCCCCCCCCCCCCCCCGTTAAATCATAAATGAACTGTGATTAACCACATTTTTTGGAAAGCTGAGTTAAATTTCACTTGCCACACCCAGGCCTGATTATTTCCAGACCTGTTGAATCAAGAAATCACTTAAACGGAACCTGTCTGACAAAGTGAAGCACATCTCAAAAAGCAACACATCATGCCGCGATCTAAAGAAATTCAAGAACAGATGAGAAACAAAGTAATTGACATGTATCAGTCTGGAAAGGGTTACAAAGCCATTTCTAAGGCTTTGGGACTCCAGCGAACCATGGTGAGAGCCATTATCCACAAATGGAGAAAACTTGGAACAGTAGTGAACCTTCCCAGGAGTGGCTGGCCTACCAAAATTACTCCAAGAGCGCAACCACGGCTCATCCAAGAGCTCATAAAAGAACCCAGAACAACATCTAAAGAACTGCAGGCCTCACTTGCCTCAGTTAAGGTCAGTGTTCATGATTCAACAATAAGAAAGAGACTGGGCATAAATGGCATCCATGGGAGAGTTACAAGGCGAAAGCCACTGCTGACCAAAAAGAACACAAAGGCTCGTCTCACATTTGCCAAAAAACATCTTGATTGTCCCCAAGACTTTTGGGCAAATATTCTGTGGACTGATGAGACAAAAGCTGAACTTTTTGGAAGGTGTGCATCCCATTACATCTGGTGTAAAACTAACACAGCATTTCATAAAAAGAATATTATACCAACAGTCAAACATGGTGGTGGTAGTATGATGGTCTGGGGCTGCTTTGCATCTTCAGGACCTGGACGACTTGCCATAATTGATGGAACCATGAATTCTGCGCTCTACCAGAAAATCCTGAAGGAGAATGTCCGGCCATCAATTCGTGACCTCAAGCGCAAGCGCACTTGGGTTATGCAGCAGGACAATGATCCGAAACACACCAGCAAGTCCACCTCTGAATGGCTCAAAAAAAAACAAAATTAAGGTTTTGGAGTGGCCTAGACAAAATGCAGACTTAAATTCGATTGAGATGCTGTGGCATGAGCTTAAACAGGCCGTTCATGCTCGAAAACCCTCCAATGTGGCTGAATTAAAACAATTCTGCAAAGAAGAGTGGGCCAAAATTCCTCCACAGCGATGTGAAAGACTCATTGCCAGTTATTGCAAACGCTTGATTGCAGTTGTTGCCGCCAAGGGTGGCACAACCAGTTATTAGGTTTAGGGGGCATTTACTTTTTCACATAGGGCCAGGTAGGTTTGGACAGATTTTTTCCCTTAATAAATTAAATCATCATTTAAAAAACTGTGTTTTGTATTTACTCGGGTTATCTTTTGTGTAATATTAAAATTTGTTTGATGATCTCAATCATTTAACTGTGACAAATATGCAAAAAAATAAAAAATCAGGAAGGGGGCAAATACTTGTTCACAGCACTGTACCCGCAGTGTCTCTGTCCTTCTGTGACACAACACATTTACTATTTTAAACAATCCTTTGGACTGTTTTGTACTTTGTAGACTGAAGACGTTCACTTTGGAGCAATCTGCAACATAGGGCAAGGAAACCCTGGAAATCCCTAACATCAGCAACAATGCCTCCTTGGATTGGAAAGACCTGGATTAAAAAAATTTCACAGACATACCAAAGGGAGGGTGGAGTTCAAGCAATCATATTGTGTCCCTGCCAGAATTTGTACACAACTCCACTGAGTACTATTGGCTCCCGATATTTTCTCTTTTTGTGCGGTCTTCATTGCAAGACAGTTCCAAAGACATTTCAGCAGAAAAATCATTTCAGCCTTAAGAACATGCCACAGAGGTGTGTAAGTGTCTGATGTGGTATCACCGTGGGGCTCAAACCCTAGTTATGGGCCATAAGGACCCTGGTGAAGTGCAGGTGCTGGGTCATGCTTTGCAGTAGGAACTTTTACAGTGCTATCTGCTCAAAATGGGATTAAATTTAAGATCTCCTTTCACGCAATGCCAAATCAAAGACAAAATAGCCTTTTATGTGATAGGAAAAGAGAGAGAATTAAGACCGAAGCACTTTGATGAGGTGTGAGTTGTGGTGGTTCCACATCCTGACTAATTCACTGTAAAGAGACACATTTTTCTTTGTTTATGAATAGCTGTTAAGTGCTACACAGTAAAGAGACCACAATTTCATGACATGGCTTTTTTTCTTTGAAAATGTCCACACTTATTTTTTCAATTTGGTTCTTTAATTTTTTTAATGTCCTTTATTTATATCTAGCATGCTTAGTACAAAGATCAGTTTGAATTGATTTAACATGTGTTTTTTTCTCCACATTACAATTAAAAGGAGCCTGAGAACATACATCACTATTATAATCTGATGAATTTATAATTTGTTGAATTTACTGTAAGGCTCTCAAACTCAGGCAAGGGCCAGTTTGTATACTGGTACTGTAGTTACTTAGTTATCCATTATTTAGGAGCACATAAATTTGTTATGTTTACTTGGCTAGTGGGAAGTGCTGTGGTGCAGTGGGTTCTGCTGGGGACTGTTGTGTAATGGGCCTGGGGTTCAAGTCTTGCCTCGGGTGCCCTGTAGCAGACTGCAATCTTGCCCAAGGTGTGTCCCCTCCTCCTGCACACTCTGTTGCTGGTTCAGGCTCCAGTTTGCTGCAACCCTGCTCAGGACAAGCAGTTGCACATAAAGTGTGTGTACTCATCTAGTTGGCACTTTTCTTTAAGGCAACTTAGAATCATTAGATACCTACAACAGCGTTATTAATATTTACCAGTTCAATCTTTATGTCAGTACCTTAAGAAGGACATCGGGTGGCATGTTGGCACAGTGAGTAGCACTGCTGTCTCCCAGTGCTGGTGTGGTGCAAGAAGACATGGGTTTGATCCCTGCTCAGTCTGTGTGGTTTGCATGTTCTCCCTGTGTCTGTGTAGGTTTTCTCTGGGTGCTCTGGGTTCCTCCCACAGTCCAAAGACATGCTGATCAGGTTCACCCATAGTGTGTGAGTGACACAGAGAGAGTGTGTTCCACTGATGTATGGATGAGTGACCCATTGTAAGTAGTGTATCTCGCAGTGTAAGTCACTGTGGTGAATAAGGTGTGTGGGTTGATAACACTACATAGAGTTCTTTGGCAGTTGGTTTGTAGAGAAGTGTCTGCCAAATAAACAAGTGTAAATGTAAGGATACTACCACAAGAGGTGGGCCTCAAACCTGCATCCATCACACCCAAAGGCAGTACCTCTATCCTCAAAGTCTCTTAGTATTTACTAGGTCTTCAATTAAGAATCAGAGATCACCAATAAACTTTGTGGTAGACACCTTCAGTTTACTATATTTGTATGACGTTTTGTCTGATGACTTGACAAGAGCTACCTTTTGAGCTGTGGTCTCATACGCTTCATCACGGAACAGTATTTCAAGTCAAGTCAAAGGGGCTTTATTGTCATTTCAATCGTACACAGCTGGTACAGTGAAACGAAACGTGTGCATACAGTGCATATTTATAAAGTATTTAACTTATTTTGCCTTTGGGGTATGGCTTTTCTCTTTCCAGGAGACAAAGAGTATACAATTATTTGTTTAGTTTGTCTGGAAAGAATAAAAGTGCAAGATAATAAGATCATTCACGAGACAGTGGAAGCATTGTGAAATGGTAGCCAAGTGGATTAATATTTCACAAGTTCACAAAGGACACCCCACAGGAATAGAGCACATTACTTCTATTTCAAAGCGACTGAAAGCAAAAACATATTACAGTTCTATTGTTCTTGGTTTGTCTTCTCTTGGTTCTCCTGAGAAAACAAGATCTTGAAAATGGATCTTTCCTTTTTAATGTTAGAAGTACATTTTTCAGTGTTTATAGCAAGGCTATTGAGGTACTGTACTTAATGACAGCTCAGAATGTGTTTTTCATCTCTGAGAGTTAAATGCTTTCTCTGACTCTGCACCAGGTTTGTTTTGGTAAATGCCTCTAGGCTGCAAAATGAGACTACAGACTTGGTGTAAGACATTATGCACAGGCAAGTCATCAATTTAGTGTGACGGCACCTTTTCATCACACCAAAGCCCTTCCCTACACACACATACACACGCCCAGACACACTTGCAGTCTTTTTCTCAACAATGGGCATGTTTAAACTGTTTATTTAGCTCAGCTCTGAAGCTATTCCAGCTCTGTGTAGTCGAGGAATGTGTTTCTTCTGTGGCCACGCTCAAAATTATTATTTTCTGTCAGATGAACAGAGGATCCCGATGAGCATTCCTTGCATCTGAGTTGTTATCGTCTGATGCTACAGAATGGAGTTTGCTCCGCGGGAGCTGCAGCGGTGGATTGTCATTTGAAAACCCTCAAAATCAGCTGAACACTATAAACACGCAAGCACGAACATTGACAATTCTTTTTGCCATTTCTTTTCAAGACATTGTAATTGCAGCTAAAAAATTCCAAATTATTAAAAGCAAACTAAAACCCACCAGCATATTCTAAATAATTTGAATCTTTTTTTCCCTCTTCTGTTCCCTGAAATGCTTGTTTGAAAAATATTTAGCCAGTGTAAATTCACCTTTACAATTAAACACAAATAGATGTTCCAAAAATGAGCAGTACACTACAGTAATTTAGTGTTTAAAAGACAAATAAGCCTGGCTGCATGAGCAATGTTCTACACAGAGTGACAAACATCGGATCATTCATGTAACTAAAGTATTGCTAGTGTTTACCAGAAGTCCTACTGTTCCCAATAATCTTAATTAAACCATTACCTTTATTCTTGCTGCCATCTGGCAGAAGTGTCTTTATAGTATATCGCTTCTGTTATATTTTAAATGTGCTATATGAATACATCATGTCTAAAAAGCACTGAGAGTGATACAAAGAGAGACAGAAAGAAAACTCACAGAACTATTATTGAAAAAAGTATCAATGAAGAAATAGGTTAACGCTGAACATTTTCATTGTTTAACTGCTGTTGCATCACCAAATTTCATATATGCAAAGTATAAGAATAAATGTTAACTTTAAAATTACGAAAATTATGAGCAGAAGTCTGGTTCAAATTGTGTTCACAATACATTTTATGGGGGGGTGCAGTGGCATAGTGGGTTGGACTGGGTCCTGCTCTCTGGTGGGTCTGGGGTTCGAGTCCCACTTGGGGTGCCTTGTGACGGACTGGCGTCCCGTCCTGGGCGTGTCCCTTCCCCCTCCAGCCTTCCGCCTTGTGTTGCTGGGTTAGGCTCCCGCAACCCCGTATGGGACAAGCGGTTCAGACAATGTGTACACTGTACATGTGATTCATTTACTTGAGATTTTCTGTGTGTATTCTCAAATGTTCATGTTACTTTAAAATGACCGTGCTTAGTGTAAGGACTGTAAATATATGAAGGTTGAGGATTTGTATAAGTAGGCTTGCTTTTCTATGCACAGTAAAAGCTAGGTTTACAATATTCTACAGCCCAAGAAAGAAATACCAGCAAATTCCATTCCAAAAAACAACTGTCCAATGTTATAAGTGGACCATAGCTAATGTCTGAAGATGTCTCAGAACCGGTTGAAACCATGTCTCCTGTGGGATTAGGGTAAATTTGGTACTCATAAACAATATCTCAACAACTTCAAATAGTACGTTTAGCACATATGCTGTAAACAAGGATGGTGCCTCGTGTGTACAATAAAATACATAAACAGCCTCAGTCATGATTATATCAAGATTCCAACAATTATGGCTGTTATTGTGAGGAAAATAGAACAGCAACCCAAAAATTTCCTGAAACAAATAATATGCAAAACATATGATACATGTAATACAATGCTTGCACCTGGTAGTGTATTGGTTAAAGCTGCTGTCTATGGACCCCAAGATCATGGGTTTTAACCCCATCTCTGCTTGTAGAACCCTTGTGCAAGGTGCTCACCATAAATTGCTCCGGTAAAAATTACCCAGCTGTATAAATGGGTGAATAATTGTGAGTTGTTTTGGAGAAAAAGCACCAACTAAATCAATAAATACAACTACAGAACAAATGTGTACAAACCAAATTGCTTCTGCAAATTTTAACATTTTTCTCTGGTTTCTTTAAGGTGTAGCCCCTTATTTCATTCGTTAATTTTAATATTGAGTAACTGCTGCTCAAGTGCTGGTGTGGCCAGCACAGTTGGGAAAATGACATCGCAGAAACACAGGTCTCCATCCAATCTGACAAGAAGCTACGATGTAAATATTGTAGGAATTATTGCCATTGTTATTACAGCAAAGTTATTAATTTGATTGTCAAGATGCAAAATAATTACGTTGTATATTCTTCATAGATTTAGTCTATAAATTTTTCAAATACCAATTCTGGTATTTGACAATTGATAGTGCTTTGGAACTGAAATGTTAGCTATAACTGCGATACAAAATACCCTGCGAATTTTACACTGTTCCGTGTCAGTGATCAGTTAATGTATTTGATAATGATTTCAACTTAAATGATACTGAAATTAGTTTTTAATTTAATAATTTTTTATTAAGAACCTTCATTATTTCCTTGTCAGAAATGAAGACACTTCTGTGAGTTTGTCATGTATGAAATATTTCGTTGCAAGCATTTTCGTGGGACTTTGTACTGGATATCCCAGTGAACGCCTTGTAAATTATAAACAGCTGTTTCCATGAATCATACCTTTCAGATTATCATTAAAACTTCTATCTGAATCCATGTCCCATTTTGGATTGGTTATAAAATCCAGCACTGATTCACATAGGGCCTCGTAAATAAAACTTTTGATGGAATGTGATTAATGCTCAGAATGCAAAAAAACTATAACAATGACATAATACAATATATAATGACTATATTATTAATAATTAACAAAGCAATAATGTTTTGTGTCAGCACCAAATAAGTTACTTTACATCTAAGTTTTCCTTGTCGATCGCACAGCACTGAAAGCATGATTTACTTGTGAAATATTTGTTTTTACTATGTCTTTGTCCTAAGAAACCACATTATGCAAAACTGCACATTTTCTTATTTAATCACACACCCACTGTCTATCAAAACACTCCGATACTGCTTATAACAGAAGTTACTGTTAAACTTAATTACTTAAGGTTATTTTCTAATTCACACTTCAAAGGAATATACCGGCATAACATGATATCCTGATTTTACAGTAATAAACACTTTCTCGGTCTTACATACATGCACACACAAAAAAAGGTATTTAGAAGTGGCAACAAAAGATTACATTTTTTAATGGGTGAAGAAAAACAAGTGAGCAAAACCACCAGAAAATGAAAACAACAACATTATCATGACTGGAAATCGGCCCTGTGCACATTCCTTTTTCAGCAGTCATTCCATTAAATGCATTATGCATATCGGAAAGTGCATACAGGAATGAACATGTGCCACACTCAGCAGACATATCAACCCAAGGGCTAGACACAACACTGTGGTAGCAGTAGTGGCATGAAAGAAAATCTTGCCTTATTATGTTTATTACATAATGTTAAGATAAAAACGAAATGAAGCACCAGCTTGTCAGTGTTTTTACATGCTTTGAAGACAAACCACAAGCATATCTAATCCAGACATAATAAGAGACTCTTTAATAGAGAATAAGAAATAATAAAATAATTAATAATATTTTAATTAAGGGACCATATATAGAATTTCTGCACAGCTGGAGACAGCATCAGTTCACGGCAATGCCAGGTCAGCCTTCACGTTGTGTTTTCTCCTCTGTTTTGGGGAAGGTGTCTCTTTGTTCTACAGTCCTGTTCAAAGTCTAGCTCATAGTTCAAGTAACACTGCCAATGTGTAACATGTTAGAGCTATATAACAAGGAAGCTAGTGATTTTTTTGGAATTTTATTTATTTATTTTTTAGGAAAGACTATATTCTGGTCCTCAACTGCCATCTTTATACTCTTTCAGCTCAGAGATTGCAATTGCAAACTATAACGCCTGACAAGGTCCTAATCCAGTTTCCTTACTCTAAGTTACTGAGGCATATTTAGGCCTGTAAAAGTTTCGGACATCACATTTTTTTTTGAGGCAATACAGTTTACAAAAAAAGAAAAAAAATTAAAGCATATGTGTAACATGTAAACAGTTATTAAACGACATTCGGGGGGGGTGGCACGGTGGGTTTGACCTGTACCTCCTCTCTGGTGGGTCTGGGGTTCAAGTCCTGCTTGGGGTGCCTTCTCATAGAGTGGGGTCCCATCCTGGGTGTGTCCCCTCCCCCTCAAGCCTTGCTCCATGTGTTGCTGGGTTAGGCTCTCGTTTGCCGCGACCCCGCTTGGGACAAGCAGCTTCAATCAGTGTCTGTATGTGTGTGAATTACATTCAGGAAGAAGTTCTTTAGTCTTGTTCTCTGTGAAGGTCTATTTTTAGTAGGGACATTTATGGGGATGTTAGGGATGTTTTCTAAAGATATCCTCAGTAAATCCCAGGAAGGTTGCATTCAATTCAGTGCTAAAGCACTAAATGTATGGCAGAAGCCTAATACTCTAAGTCAGTGCAATCAGCATAATAACGTAAAAAGTAAAATTATGGTATACACCAGTGAATACTCTGGCATGTACAGGTGGTCCCCGACTTACAATGAGGTTACGTTCCGCGAAACCCATCGGAAGTCGAAAATATCATAACTTAAAAATTGCATTTAATACACCTAATACACACCTCTGCATGACAATTGGGGCCTACCTGTATTGCGATTTTCTGTAGTTTTCTTTGAAAATAGTTTTTTAATGTTATACATTTTACTTCAAGTGAGAGGTTCTCAGAGTAAATTGAAACAACAGAAAGTGTCTCCAATCGGTAAAGGCAGATAATGCAGTGTGACTGCAAGAGTGCTATGAGGTGTAAGTCAGAGGAATAAAGACTGACAACCTCAGTCTATGGTAGAAATAAAAATATTTAACCTGGAGATGGTAACTGTCTTCCTCTTATGTGTGCAGTTTGTATGTAACAATCAAAATAAAGCAGTCATCATCAGTTGGTTTTATGCACAGCACAGGGTCAAAACAGCATAAAGATAAACAGTACGCTGAGAAAAAGCACAAAACAGTCATCATCAGTTCTCATTAACCCTGTTCGGTCATAATTTGCATTTCCCCCACCTCTTTATTCTGTGGCATGCTCTGAAAACACTAGCAAGTGTCAGTGTCCTATAAATGCACATGGACAAATGTACAAGGAAAGAAAAAACTGTCTTCATGCTTTTAATGGTCACAAATACAATGGAAATTACTAAATACCCCTGGGTGCATTATTGTGCTCATTAGTGGTTTTTCCTGCTGTGTTTAAAATAGTGTCACTTTGCATAAAGGGCCGTCTTATACTTCCCTTAGGCTATTACAAAAGCAGCCCGTGAACAATATTGATAATGAAAGTCTTTAAATAATGATCTCCTGATCAGTTTCACTTTAAATTTAGCCACAGCTGAAGGTGAAGGTATGTTTTGGATCATAAGGGAAATCATCCTTTTGACCAGTTTGTGTCTCACCTTTGAGTATCATGTGCTCCACTTGTACAGCTGAACAGTGGCAAGGCCCACACAAACATAGGACTGAAATCAGATGAGAAAAACACACATCTTACAAGTGCCTCCAGTGTTAAAAATAATCTTCCTAGTATTATAGTCTAGACAGACTAAAGTAATTTACAGATTTTCCAGGAGGACATATAACCCTGTTCTGTGTATATTGAACAGTATACCATTTGAAGAGTAAAATAAAGCAATATAATACTTCCTAAATATTATTCTACATAGACCATTGCAGGATATCCAGCCTATTTTTGGAAAAATGAGGTAGATGTAAATTTTTTACATTAAGGAAAAATAAGCAGATGATACGATGAGTCACGGCCAAATTAAAACTTCTCTCTGATGAAGAATTCTCTTCCAGTACAGGCTGTACTCTTAGCTGTCAAGTGTAAACAAACACACAAAGTAAACTCAGTTTACTTTGACTAGAAGATATGTCTTTGGACTGAAGGATGAAATAGGAGGACTTGGAAGAATGTATGTACACCAAACTAAACATTATACATTTTACTATTTCATTGTATGATGAGGAGGCACAGTGGTGTGGTGCTGCAGCAGGATTGGCTGGGTCCCGCTCTCTAGTGGGTCTGGGGTTCCAGTCCTGCTTGGGGTGCCTTGCCACGGAGTGGTGTCAAGTCCTGGGTATGTCCCCTCCCCCTCCAGCCTTGCGCCCTGTGTTGCCGGGTTTACCGCAACCCCCGCTTGGGACAAGCAGTTTCAGACAGTGTGTGTGTGTGTGTGTGTGTGTGTGTGATTGTATGATGATTCAGAAGTACTCATTTCAGTGACAGGTGACGCACCAAGATAGATAGATAGATAGATAGATATACTTTATTGATCCCACACGGGAAATTATTATGTTACAGCAGCAGAACACAAGTCAGATAAATACTTGCAATATATATTTAAAAAACATATAAAACAAGTGGAAAAATACAAGTTAAAAATACAAGATAAAAATATATGTGCAATTATGTATACTGTTGGAAAAATAAAAGAATAAAAAGTACATTAAATAAATTAAAACAGTATGCAGTGCAACAGTAAAGTGCAAGTTGTACAAAACGGTAATACAATCAGTAACAAGATGAACTAACAATAGTGCTGAATAGTTCATCTGTCACACAGAGGTGAGCTGTTGTACAAAGTTATTGCGATACTCTTACCTGTCTAACCAAATGCTAAACAAACAGAGGTGCAGGTGGAAGTTCCTGTTTACGAAACACAGAAGTTATTTACTTCTTCCAAAAATAATTGAGCATGTCATTGTAAATTTACTTTCTATATGGAGCAGGGGAGTGTTGGTGAGATGAGAGGTTATATAGATCTGTGGGTGCCTAAAATGCAACATTTGTAAATTTTATTTTTAAAATTACAGGATTTAAATTTAAATTTGATATTAATTTCATTAAACATTTCTTTTAAAAATTTTGGAATATTTTTTCATTGTTATATTTCAAATTAATTTCTTATAACATCTGGATTAATGCAATATGCCCTATGATTAAGTAACGTACTATCTAGGCATTATCCTGCCTCTTGCCCTGTTCTTCCAAAATAGGCTATTGACCGCTGTATCCCTGCACTGCCCAATTTATGAATTAGTGAATAATACAATATCTATAGCAGGTAATATTTATTTATTTGAAACAATATGTGTAAAAAAGAACAGACTAACTTGCAACACAGAATTTTTACTGATTCCATCGCTTGTTCCTTTGATGTTTAATATGCAATAGATGTCCTGTCATACTGTTGTTTTTCATATATTGTTAAAGTATCAATATCTTAGATATGGGCCATGCTAGCTGTAGATTTTTTTTTTTACAGAATCATGCCAATTAGTTCAATAGTAGACCTAGTCTAATAAAGCCTTATACCGTATTAGTACTAGACTTAATTATTGTCAGTATATTACAATTTTCCTTCTGGGACAGGTCTTCAATTTTACACTTCTAAACAGTTGGTCGGAAGAGCAGAAAAGCAGCAAATAATGCTGATAAGCTTTAATTAATTCCTTGCTTCCTTTCTCCCTAGTTTATTATTCTAAGCAGAGGCCAATTGTACTCTTGCAGAGGGGACTGTAATTTTGTGCATACTACTTAAGCAAAGACCACAGCCGTAATAGGCCAAATTATACAATAAATTCTTCCCAGATGTCCTGCAAAATGGCTGTCTTTCTGGTACGTACACACCACGTGTCTTGCTCTGCCGAGCTCCCCGCACATATATTTGGGGACGAAGTTTGAATGTTTGGGTTTTCCAAAGATTGTTTCCATCTCAGGCTTTATTTGATCCCAAAGGTACCCCTGCTTCCACTCTTCCTAAAGAATTACGGACTGCATTAGCTCTCCATATTTTGATAACCTCTTAATTGATGTCCTGCTCAGCAGTCAAATTAGTTGCCCTTTAAAAACAATGGGCCTCTCTTATATTGGATGGTAGACATTGCACTTAGAATGTCTTTACCAACTAGTTCCGAATTTTGTTCAGAGGAATTATGTTTTTTTCCTGTTCCTAAATTTTGGTCGTTATTTGCAAAATTGCGAGTGGTGTGGTGCGTATCTTGAAAGTGTGTTTTTTTCAGAATTTTAACTTTAAATTATATAAATTGCAATAAAAAGGCCGTAAAAGCTGGGTAGGCTATAGTAGAAAACACAAGTACTGTGAATAACAGGATGAAGGAATGTGTCATGCTAAGATTTAACAGCTACTGTAGCACGTTCATAACTGTCATGAGGATTAAACTTTTAAAGAAGCACTACACTTTAAAAGAAGCCAGACACATTCTGAGTAGCATGATTTTTTCAAGAGGATCAAGTCATGTTGGTGACTGGTAACACAATGTAGATCACCACATTGATCTACAAGAAGCTAACTGTTAGCAATCACTGCTTTAACTTTAGCCAGCACTTTCCCTATCTTATGCCGGGAGTTAAAAACCTGAGATCATGATTATACAGTATTATCACCATTTCAGACATGTAATGCCATGCAAACTTGTTACTCCACTCATTCACTCACTATTGTTAACCGTTTTGTTCAAGTCAGGTTCAAAGTGGTCCAGAGTCTGTGCCATAAGAACAGGGCATCAGGCAAGTCAGGTTACACTCTGGACGGAATGCCAGTCAATTGCAGAACGTGTTACTAATGATGGCAAATTGCAACAGAGATGCATAAATCCACGAAATGGATATTTGTCTATTCCCTGCATATGATAGTCATGTCAAACAAAGGCCTTCTGTGCCATCCATTATCGACAAAATGAATTGTAAGGGGGGGTGTGGTGGTGCAATGGGTTTGACCGGGTCCTGCTCTCTGGTGGTTCTGGGGTTTGAGTCTTGCTTGGGGTGTCTTGCGATGGACTGGCATCCCATCCTGGGTGTGTCCCCTCCCCCTCCAGTCCTTCGCCCTATGCTGCCGGGTTATGCTCCCTGCGACCCCACCTGCGATAAGTGGTTTCAGATGACGTGTGTGTGTGAATTGTAAGGGTTGCTCCTTCTCTTCTACATTCTGTCTATGATTCTGTGCTTTACTAATCCCCCTTTTAGAAATTTAAACAGAAGGGGTGGAAATGGTAGGGATGTAAAAGATACCTCAACTGTATATATTGCACAGCCATGCACGTGTACAAGAATGCGACTCAGGGAAAAACTGCAGACAAAATAAATAAGTAATAGTAGCGCACTGCAAATTTAGCACTTTTACAAACATTAATAACTCTCTTGAATTACCTGTAACTTGTGACCATTAACAGAGTTGACAATATTTAAGGAAATATGTCAAGCTTAATTCATGAAAGCCTGAAAGAAAAACCAACATACCCTGCGGATCCTCAGAACCACACAGAGAAATCTGCATGGAGGCCTAGACTGCTGTGCTTTCCCATCATTTAGTGCATCTCATGTGCTTTTATTATATATGTAAAAGTGTATGTGTATATAAATATACACACAGTATACTGTATATGTGTGTATATACAGTATGTATGTGTGTGTATCTATAATATTTGTTTGTTCATATGTGTGTTTATACTGTTTACAAAAGAAAATATATGTAAGAAAGAAAACCAACAAGGATATTTATCTTCCTTGTAGCTTTACCGTCTTTGTCTTAGCTTATGGTCTTTGAAGCTATGGTCAGAAAACTACATGTGACCGTTCCTTCCCAGGAAATCTCCCTCTTCCTGTTTTATGTCATCACTTAGCCAGCTGGTGGCAAATTGGTAGGAGCCCATTTCTGGGGCCCTTTGGCAGAGTGGTGCTGGGATGGTCATTTACCCAGCACACCACGGTACAATAAAATACCCAGTTATCACTGATTACAGGTAGTTTTCCAGCAAAGGCTTCGTCCAGTATAAACAAGACACCCCCAATATAATATGTGTTCCTCTGAGCATATTATTTACTTAACACAGTTGTTGAAATTGACATTGTGAACGGAATTAAGTCAAAGATAGCCTTGCTTTTATTGTTTATACGCTGAACTTATTGAAATGAAGATTTCATAAACTATGTACTGTGATTTTCATATTTACATTTCAGCATTCAGTTTTCATAATTTGCATGTAGTTTCTCTGTGGGTTTTGTGTTTTTTCCTTTTTTCGAGACATGCGCAAAAGTTTGGTTATCATGACTCACAAGCTGTCTATTCAAATGAAAAACGCAGCATATCAAATCTTAGGCTATAGTTTCAGTGGTGAAGTGATATATTTTTGTCTCGGTTGTCATCTGTTTCAAGCCGGACAGGTGGAAAGCCCATGTGTATCTGAGGGAATATATGCACTAATGAGTGAAAGCGAGTGAAAACGTCATTTTGTGGTTTTAGCCCAGAGCTCTGCATGACCCTCCATTTGACAGGCAGCTCATTTGGCCTAGTTGTAGATGTCTAAGCTTATGAGGCCAAACATTAGCGTAAGGAGACATCACATTGACTCAACATTCTGCAAGTGGGTCTGAGTCCACTTGGCTGTTCGCAGAAGGCCAGGTGCAGAAACTGGCTGACTCTGCCCTCAGAGAGTCCACAGTGTTTTTTATGAAGCCCGCGAGTGTTGTTTTATGCAGCAGCAGCAATTTCTCATGTAACCCATTCAAGGTGGGCCTGCACCATAAATTAAATGAGAAGCTCCGAAGGCCCCTTGCATCTTTATCCATAACTTCAGTAGCTCTAAGCTTATGTTTAAGCACTATAATCGTATCATCCAGCCTTTCAGCAGCAAGTGGTCTGCTTGTAAAACTTTATTTGTGAGATTGTGTTCATCCTGTTTTCCTCCCCCCGTTTCCTCTCTGCCACTTCGACCAACACGATTACCCGAACGCTTTAACTTTAACTGCTTGGTTAAAGCTCACTGGCAGTCAAATACATGACTGTGTTTAATTCATCTTTTGGTTCACTGTCTTTGTCCTGTAGCCTGTGCCTATGTGAGCCTTGCTCACATGTTGGAATAATCTCCTGCAATGCTTTCTTTTCAGAACATATCTCAGGGTCATATTGGCAGTGTTATGGCAGGGTTAAGCGAAACTAACTGCCTTTGACAAGAGGTCATGAAAAGATTGTAAAATCCGGATCTGTGCTTTGATGTAATAAACTTCAGATGAATGACAGTTTGCATGTTGGCTTTTGCCTACTGCATAATTTGAATGAAGCATGGTACTTTTGGTTGATATCTAATGAACAAAGATTTAGACTGATATACAGTGATGTTTAGGAAGTGTTTAATTTGTGCTTAACAAGAACTGTGGTTGTGAATGCCTTCTTTTTGATGAAAGAATTATACTGAACATGATACGAGCTAAATGGGCAGAATCCTTTTTCTAGCTTTGTGAGTTTTAATATAAAATATATACTACTTTATATCCTCATAACAGAGTTTATATACAAGTATCCACAGTTCTACAGACCTAATTCGTTTGTGAAAACAGTCCGCATACCAAGAGTCTGTAAACCAAGAGGTCTTTTCTCTTCATTTTAAATGGGGAAAAAAATGATACATTCCTGAAATTTACAGACATGTCCAAATATTTCCACAAACATCCTCCAACACCCAAAACATCCTCAAAAAAAAAGAATAATCAAACATTAGGATGATAAGATACTAAACATTATCAAGAAGGAAATTAACAAAGACTAAATTAAGGCAGAAAATTGAATTTTTACTAAACTACTGTACCATAAGTAGACATAAACATAGGAAAGACATATATAGTACATTTACATTTATATTTATTGAAACAGCAGATGCTTTACTCTGAAGCAACTTGCATCTCAGAGAACAATACAAACAGTGCATTACATCAGGAGAGATTTGGATGCGGACAAGTGATTTTTGAGTACAATCAAAATTTTTTCACACATTTTTCACATTGCACCATATCAATCAGTATACATTATGGGTAGCTGCATATAAGCTTTTCCATTATTAAAGAAATTGTTATTGAAAAATTATAAAACAGCAAACACATACACGTTTATCAAGCACTTACTAGATCAAGGGAGAAGTGAGTCAGAAACAGGTGTATTTTAAGACCCCTCTTAAATATACAGGTACATGAACCAAAAAAACAACAAAAGTGGTAACATTTCTAAAATCTATAATCAAATAACTTGAAAAACAATGCAAAATTAAGAAGAGGTTATCACACATTGGTGCCTGTGCTTGATTGGCTCATGATTTCCAATACCAAAAAAGGTACCTTATACCGAAAGCATCTAGTCCGTATACTGAATAGACATCAAATTTTTTCTAGGATCGTCAAATCTCTAAAGTCCATACAGCAGGATACACATACGCACACACACACACACACACACACACACACATATATATATATATATATATATATATACATACATATTTTACTGATGTTTATTTGGATTCCAAGAGAAATTAGACACCATTTCCACTCTATATTGGGTGGTCATAGTTCTAGCCAGTGATGTTCCTGGTGAGTTGAATGTTTGGATTTATTTATTTACCATGGGTATAATTATGCAAAATGGAAAGATTTGCCTCCTTTGGAGTTATTCAGCATTACAGAAGTGCATTCATCTTTGAACATTGTGGTTGGTGAAGCTGGCAGTTTCCAAAGAGTCCAGATATTAACAAGCAGTGCTACCAAACAGTCTAATTTATGCTCACTGTAGATGGATGGTGCAGATGGAATTTGTGTTGCCTAATGAAACTGCGAAGATGAATAGGGAAATTATTCTCACCCTTTTATCTGCATTTAGACTGAAGTGTCGCTTCAACTTGAAGTCCGTGTGTGTGTAAATATATATATATGAGGTGCTAATTTCATTCTGTTGTATCACAAAGTCTCAGGGCATCTCAGCACACCTCATCTGGTTATCATTACCTTTACATGCGCTGCTGTTCTGTGAAGGCTGGTGTCTGGCGTTAAACAAATCCAGCCAGTGCGGACTACTGGGACACTGCCCTTGTACATCAGGGTTTCAGTTCGGCACATTCCAGGTTTATTCATCTCACTACCATGCTTCCAGTGACAGTCTGCATGTTTGCCACTGAATGTCCTGCTCGATAAAGTCAGGACATCCACTGTGCCACACTGCAAACCTTCCAAAAGCAATTATCATTTATGATTATCACCACAAAAAAACTGTCTTCAGTAAAGCATCTGAAACATTTTCATCTGTCATCCATCAGTAAAGTTTCTAAAAGCTCTCATAAATGATGGATTTCTGTGAAAAATTAATATTTTGAAATACGAAAGAACTGAATGAGAAACTAAAAAATATCTTTTGTCAGCTCATCTAAGGCAGAGCTAACTGGATTATTAGGAGATGCTGCGAGTGAGAGTAGCAAGCATCCAGAAGTGAAGGAGCATAGCAGTCTTGCTATGGTGTAGGGAGCAATCAGGTCCCACAGGTATTATGCTGCAAATCGTTTGACTGTGTTGTACGCCTTCAATTTGATACGGGCAGATATAGCCAATGGAGCCAATGGAGATGGGAGTGTTAGACATAAATGCTTTGACAGAAAATAGGTCCAAAAGAGATGGGTTTTGAGACCTTTCTTGAGTTGTGGAAGGGAATATGGTTAAATGAAGTAGCAATAGCAGGGCCTAATCATAAATAATGTTATAATTATACACTGATCATAACCCTCTTTTATGTGCTCATATTTTATGTTATTACTAGCTCATAAAAAAATTACGTAATTAATGTAATTACTTAATTGGTTGCTCTGCATTATTAGCAGATGCATTAAAGAAAGGTTTTTCTGTCAAGGGCAAAGCAAAATGAATTTTGGTGGTTTGATGCTCGAGTAAATAGGAGGCCCTTCTTTATGACACTCCAACATTGGAATGGGTGCTGTTGTAAAATAAATTCTCCAGACCATCATCACTGACACTGGCAGAAATGCTGCTCTTATGTATTATGAACCTTAAAGTCTGGTGTGTGTATGCTCCCTTCCCAAGGTCACATGATTGTTCCTCGTCTCATGCTGTGCAGATAGATTGGAAGTTCTAAATGTCCCGGTTGGAAAGCACCAGTTTTGTCACACAGCCCTGCCCCAACAAAGTATTATGTGAAGAAATTCAATTTTTTTCATTTCTATCCCAAAAACATTTTTGGGCAATTCCGTATAGGATGATACCATAAGATAATGTATAAACTGTGACATATTTGAAAACAATCTGTTTGCCCTTCAGAGTTATTATATGATTGCAACTCTGGGCAAAAGTAAACATTTCTTCTAAAACTGGATTTGAGCACAGCAACGTAAGGATGTGTATGCAAAACAAAAAACCCTGCAAGTGAGCCACAGCTCTTGTTCTTCCCAAATATGTCATTTTCAAAAAAAATGAAGGAATGATGAATGGTAAATACTGAATTTTTGAGAATGAGCTAACAGCAAATGGGCTTTAAACACTCTGCAGTACAGAAATGCGGTGGTCTGGCAGCTCAGCCCTTGGCCAAGTCTTCATATACATGTAATTTCTCTTTTCCTCTTCCAAAAAAATTGGTGAAATTGATCTTTACAGAGGAGTTTTCACTGGAATACTTCCTTGTCTTCCTGTTGCCTTCTACTTTGTAATTAAATAATGGACTTCATAACTGTGAGGTAGCAAAGAATGAGATATTATGCTCAGCAGGCCCTGTTCTCCTGGTCGCTGCTGTAACTTGCAAGCTTTTCTCTTCTGCTTAGTGGTGTGACATGAACCAGCTCATGTCACATGGAAATGACATCATAATTATCCACTTAATTATGGTGGAAGGCTGGTAAACGTTCCTCTTCATTACACATCTGCTTTTGCGCTTGGTCAGTGGCATAGAATACAAGCCCGTGGGTCACTCAGGGCTCCATTTCCCTGAAGGGCAAGCTGTGCTTTCAAGCCTTAGTTTTTATAGCCTTTGACCACAAGTAAGAAAGCGAGGTGGGGTGGGTGGGGGTGTGGGGGCTTGCGGAGAGTGCCTGTGGCAGGGTGTGGTACTCTGCAGCAAAATAGACAGCAAAATAAAAACAACCCAAACACACTACAGAAGTGTATTTACTCAGCTCAGCAGTAGCTCACTGTAATGTCACATATATGTAATTGATTATACACAACTGCTTTTTATTTTATGTCAGAAGAGGAATTTGACAGGCAACGTACACTCACCGGCCACTTTATTAGGTACACCTTGCTAGTATCGGGTTGGACCCCCTTTTGCCTTCAGAACTGCCTTAATTCTTCGAGGCATAGATTCAACAAGGTGCTGGAAACATTCCTCAGAGATTTTGGTCCATATTGACATGATAGCATCACGCAGTTGCTGCAGGTTTCTCGGCTGCACATCCATGATACGACTCTCCCGTTCCACCACATCCCAAACGTGTTCTATTGGATTGAGATCTTGTGACTGTGGAGGCCATTTGAGTATAGTGAACTCATTGCCATGTTCAAGAAACCAGTTTGAGGTGATGTGAGCTTTGTGACATGGCACATTATCCTGCTGGAAGTAGCCATCAGAAGATGGGTACACTGTGGTCATAAAGGGATGGACATGGTCAGTAACAATACTCAGGTAGGCAGTGGCATTTAAATGATGCTCAACTGGTACTAAGGGGCCCAAAGTGTGCCAAGAAAATACCCCCCACACCATTACACCACCACCACCAGTCTGAACCATTGATACAAGGCAGGATAGATCCATGCTTTCATGTTGTTTATGTCAAATTCTGACCCTACCATCTGAATGTCGCAGCAGAAATCGAGAAATCATCAGACCAGGCAACGTTTTTCCAATCTTCTATTGTCCAATTTTGGTGAGCCCGTGCGAATTGTAGCCTCAGTTTCCTGTTCTTAGCTGACAGAAGTGGCACCCAGTGTGGTCTTCTGCTGCTGTAGCCCATCTGCTTCAAGGTTCGACGTGTTGAGTGTTCAGAGATGCTCTTCTGTTTACCTCGGTTTTAATGAGTGGTTATTTGAGTTACTGTTGCCTTTCTACTAACTCGAACCAGTCTGGCCATTCTCCTCTGACCTCTGGCATCAACAAGGTATTTTTGGCCACAGAACTACCGCTCACTGGATATTTTCTCTTTTTCTGGCCATTCTCTGTAAGCCCTAGAGATGGCTGTGCATGAAATCCCAGTAGATCAGCAGTTTCTGAAATACTCAGACCAGCCCGTCTGGCACCAACAACCATGCTACCTTCAAAGTCACTTAAATCACCTTTTTTCCCCATTCTGATGCTCAGTTTGAACTTCAGCAGATCGTCTTGACCATGTCTACATGCCTAAATGCATTGAGATGCTGCCATGTGATTGGCTGATCAGATATTTGCGTTAACGAGCAGTTGAACAGGTATATCTAATAAAGTGGCTGGTGAGTGTATTAGCTCATTCCAACTTGTGCAGATGATATATTTTTATGAATAATGTCTTCCGTTTTTCTCTGTTAATCGTGCCATATGTACAGTATTAAGTACATGGTATTTATACAGTACTAGGATGCTGACGTGCAGCATACCTAGTAGTGGATCTGAATGTGCTGCAAATTTGATTCCATGCTTATCACATGTCTTAGGATTCAAGGAGTTTCATGTACCACTATGATTTCCACACCTCTTTTTCCAACTGACCGCACTTCCATCTGATACAGTGCATTGCTTTGCTGGGAGCCACTTTCTTGCACCATAACTGGAAAGTCTTACCCCAGCTGTGAAGTTGCAAGCCCTTGCTCTTTGCTCTGCACATACAGCTGTGGGTTGTTCAACTGCTAGATATAAACCTGTTAAAGGCTGTAAAAACGTTTCTCGCTTTTTGACTGGGCCAGTTGTTCATGAAAGTTAGAAGCTTACCTATGTAGTATATGATACAGTATTACAGTAGTAACCAGAGCAAAAAAGAAGTGCTCATATAATTTCTTTCTCTGCATATGCAAGCATGGTTTTGTAAGCATCTGTTTCTCCTCAGAACCTAGAAGTTACATTTGGAGCCTTCAGCAGCAATGTTCTGTTCATATTAATTAGACAGCTCACGCTCAGTCAGTCCAACTCCTTTCCTCTTTTAGGTCATATTCTGTCAGCCACATTGTCAGACACAATGTCACTATACAAACCTAGTAAAAGTAGAAGATGTTGCTCAATTTATTTATGGGTAATGTTCAGCAAAGCTGTTGGTTATTGCTACCATAAAAATACTTTGTAAGACTTAATATTTTTGTTACTTCAGGCTCCACTGAACCTCTAGCTGAACTGGTAAAATAATGATGAATAATAATACAACAAAAAATTTGTAAATAACTGAAAATCAAAATACACTTCCTTGTTCTTTGGCCTCTGGATAACAGGTTTTTCATACTTCTGGTTTACAATTATTCACAGCACTAAGCATGAATTGGCTGAGATTTTTGTGTATCCGATCTATGAAACGGAGTCTGGGCCTGAGACATTAAGTTTGGTGTCATAAACTGAGACGTGAAAACTGAACCTAGCATACTGTATGTGTGTGAGACTGTGAAGTGCACTGTGTTTTAATTTTCTCATTATGCACTTATTTAAGGGGGTGCGATGGCGCAGTGGATTTGGTCGGGTCCTGCTCTCTGGTGGGTCTGGGGTTCGAGTCCTGCTTGGGGTGCCTTTTGATGGACTACCATCCTGTCCTGGGTGTGCCCCCTTCCCCTCCAGCCTTGTGTCCTGCATTGCCGGGTTAGACTCCAGTTCGCAGCAACCCCACTAGGGGCAAGCAGTTTCAGACTGTGTGTCTGTGTGTGCATTTATTTAAATGTGGCATATAGCCTTCTTCTTGCTCAAGCCAGCCTAGGCACGCTTAGTTTACTTTATGAACTTTATATTTTATATAAAGACCTTTCATGAATTTTCCAGAAATAGCTCGCTAGGCCCAGTAAATTCTAAAAAAAACGCAACTCCAAAATAAAAACCGTTAACTAATAAATCACATGCAGTTCAGAAAAAGCTCTGCAGACAGATTCCTGATTCAAAAAAAGCTTTGCGAATGCAATCAGTTTTTTTGTTTTAATGAATTTATTAACTGTTATTTATTGTATTTCAATTTGCTACACAACTTTTTCCTTATGACATGAAGCATCATTTAGATGAGCTTGGAACAAAATTAAAATTTTCCGCATAAGATGAAGTGGAAACGGTCAGTACAAACACCGATTCAGTGTTAACTTGAGTAACCCATCCTGTAAACATGTGTACCACATGTCATCTTGTTATTGATCACCAACAGTCAGGAGCACAAGGCATGAGGTGTAAACAAAGTGGAAGCAAGTAGATTTGTTAAGGGGCAATTGAAAATAACTGCACAATAAAATATACAATGAAAATATATATTTTTCATAAATATAATGAAAATAACTCGAACATTTGTAACTTGACAGCTGCTGCCTGTGTACTTTTTAAACACATCATATTTATTTTAAAATGAATTTATCTCTAACGCTCATCACACTCAATTATGTTACAGGGCCTCCCCAGTTTGGTACCACACACTTCTCTCCATAGAGCTGTTCATGTTGTAATGTTACCAGCAAGACAGACATAAAGTTTTCAAATCACTGCACTTCAAAGCAAGGGATTTTCAGAGCAGCCTTTCTGTGACTGTGTTCATGCAACCCCTCAGAGCAGTCTGTGTTTTTATTTTTCTTTCCATGATTACTTTTAAAGATTTCTTTCCCCATGTCTGGTTCAAATTTATCAGGGTGAGGAGTTGTAAGGCATGTATATTTTAAGTTTGAAAGTATGTTGTGAAATTTGACATGTTTTTCAGTCCGTTAGTCCCCCTCTGTGTCACCAGCCGCTTTGCAGAAGGAAAGAAAGCCATCTTTTCAATACCCTGTCCATGGTTCACTCATCTGTTAGACACACTTCTTACACAGGCTGGGGAAAGGGGCGGAGGGTGCGCTCAGAAGTGCATTATGGGTGTTCCCTTTTGGTTGGCCTTGATGTCGACTGAAAGGAACCAGAGTTGGAGGCTCGCTGCGTCTGTCCTTGCTGTTGAGCTGGCTCCGTCCATTTCCTGGCTCCTAAGCCTAGTTTGAGGATACTCAGTCCACTTATATAGTCTGCCTGTAGCTTTAATGAAATAATAAATGTAGATTCTCCCCCAGAAGGAAAAGAGAAGGGAAGCACAATCCTGCCATTGTTCAGTGTAGGTAAGCAGAAAACCAAGTTAACCAGAGCCTTTATGACATTTTAATAACTCTAATAAAGGCTGTGTGGTCTCATGCTGAGGCTTCAGAGAATTCTGCTACCCTGTCAAGACTGTATTATGTTATATAGTATTACATGTTATAGTATCACGTTGTACTGCCATATATTGCGGGGGCAAAAATATTATTCATAGAGCAACCTTTCATTCATCATGTCCTGCCAAAGTCGATGGAGGTACGTATGATGCCTGCGATGGTATGTTCAGTATGTTGGCAGTGAGTGAAATGTGTATGATTACAATTATTTGTGCACAAGGTTTTAAATAAAAAATATCACTTTGCTATAGAATATACGTGTATATTTGAACAAAGGCAATTTGTTTACTTTGTATTTGCCCTTAGATTATGTTTCATAATTGTTTGTGCAGTGAAATAAGCAAGTCCTAGGTGTGACCCCTCTCCCTTCGGCCTTGCGGCCTGTGTTACCAGGTAAGGCTCCGGCTCGCCACAACTCCGCTTGGGACAAGCGGCTGGTGACAATGGATGGATGTATGGATGGATGGATGGAATAAACAGTCTGTACTGGCTGGTGATGGTGGTGCTGTGGTAACACCGATGCTTCACTGCTCAGCATGGTGTAGGTTTGAATCCAGTTCTGGGGTTTTGGTGTTAGCGTGTTCACACACTTGTGTGTGCTCCATAACCAAGGGAAGCACTTGAGGGGTTTCCTACAGGTTGAATTTGGCTTGATGGGACTCAATTTACCAGATAGTTCTAACTCAACAAATAAACTATAACTGCTCTATGATTCCGCAGGTATATATAAAGTAAAATTATACTGGTTGGCCTGGGAATCATTATAACTCAAGGAATTTTTCATTTTTGCAAAACATTTGTGTTCAGTACCACAAGTTGTGATACAAACAATGTCAGCAATGTTTACTTGGCTGCTGAACTGCTTGTTTTGGACAGAAGAATAATTTAGTCATTTAGATTATAACATTTTGACATGAAACATCAATGAAAACATGGAAAAGGGAGTTTGAAAATGCAAAGCATATGAATAAACTATAACCCAATCAATAGCCATGAGTTACTACAGTAGGCCATCTTGACCATGACCTGTGCTTAATCAACCACTTTCTAAAATGTTTTAAGTGAATTTCCAGTTCAGCACAAATTTAAAAAAATGTCTAGTCGCGGGTGGGTTAAAAGGGTCAGTAAGTTGACACTGTGAGCATTTCATAAGAAAGCACTCACTTAATTCCCAAGCATTCATTTCACTCACTGATTTACATGAGGACAGCTATCATTTTGTGAAGAAGGTGACAGTGATAAATGAGGTGTTTTCACTTTTAGGCAATGAAAAGAAATGACAGAGCTTAACTGAGGGAGCATTCTTCATTTAGGGATTTTTTAGCATTTCAATGGATGTTGTAAAAATTGTTTCCATATGAGTGCGATATTAATTTATTTTCATTCATTTGCAAATTCCTACTGTAATAATTTTGCATTGAAGGAATGTTGGTTAGGGGTTCCAGCATGAAAGCAATATCCACAAAATAACTCAACTGTTACTAATGAGGGTTTTGACCGTTACAGATTCTGACCCATATTTTCACGTCTTTCTGATTAAACACTTACTTGTTAGTGAACTCACCTTTCACAAAGTTAAATACTTCAAGCATGCAGAGGTTTTAATCTCAGAATATATACACTCCTGGCTACTCTCCCATCATTTTGTCTCTTTCCAAACCCACCCCCCACTCTTCTCCTCTGCACCCCTCCATTCCCCTTCACCTCCTACATCTTTTTTCAAAAATGGTGGTTTGAATTTAATAGCACCAATTCCAGTGTAATCATACTGTATGACCTTCGACTGAGTCACGACAGGCCATCTGGATTCTGCCAAGTGCTGGAGGTCTCTCAAGCAGTACTCACTTCAGTGCAGGCCCCATGGCTGTGTTACCGCTGGATCCGGAACTTGTTAACTACTGATTGTCTTGCATCCATCTTTTCATACAACCTTTTAAACAAGAGCTCCAGAAATATTACTGCTTTGGCAATGATGACCTTACCAGCCCTTTGGCTTCATGGGAATCTAGCATTGCAAATAGCCCAGGACATGGGCTTTATGAAATAATGCATGTTTTTTTTTTAACAGAGACTATAAAAGTTAGGAAATAATCATTCAGAATCAATGCCATGTTTTTTTTGGGGAAACTTCTGTTTTAGTTCTAAACTTCCATTTTTATTTATTGTAAATAAATATTAATTTTATATCATGCATCTGTTAATATTAGTGGTCAACAATGATGGGAAAAAGCCATGGTACAGAGGGAAGGAGGGTGGACTCTACGTGCAATTTGTCATTATAATATTGGCTGCATTCATTCTTTAATATTCTCTGTCTTGAATTGTCCTCAGAAAGGTCTAGCAATGCTGCGCCAACAAGGATTTTACAAATGTGGTAAGACGCAATAGCTTTCATAGTATTTAAAGTAAAAATTTAAAAATTATGACAAAAAAAGACAAACTTTTATTAACATAATAAAAACTATTTATCCATAATCACTTCCACTTCCAGTCCCGGGTCACGGAGGTGTGGAGCTTGTTCTAGTTGAATGGAGCATGAGGTGGGTACACCCTGGACGGGATGCCAGTCCATCACAGTACAATCACACACTCATTCACTTGCACATATACAACTTGGATACACCTTGGGCAATTCAGAGTCATCAGTTCATCTGAAACACATCTTTGGACTGTGGCAAGAGCACCTGCATGCAAATACCACACACACTGAGCTGAGTTCAAAACCATGGCTGAAGCCACAGCCCAGGAGTCACAAGGCACTACATGCCATGCCACCTACAAAAAAAGCCATCAAATCACATTTTCTGCAGTATTGCTACTGGCTCATAGAATACTTGGGCTGATTGCATTTTGTGCTAAAAATTATTTGCAGAGCAAGATGTAGTATATTTGCCACATTGCATGGTAGAGAGAGTTTTATTTATGGGATTGCACCCAGTCACAGAGAGACATTAGAAACACACGTTATACATCGCAAACTCAAAATAAGAGACATTTACTCAAAATCACTCTTGATTCATTTCAGCCTTGGGGTTGTACCATTGAGAAACAATAGTGTCAGCTATAACAATACACTTTGTCCCTTGTAACCAGCTTAATATGAACAACAGAATAATGCTAAATGCACTACAGTATGTAGAAAGAACAGTCGGACAGTCTATCAGAAAGGTGCCGGCTTGTCTGTGCATGTCTCCCCCTTTCCCAAGTTAGATGGTAAATGCAGCTTTACTGCATAACATGCTAAAATTAGCTCTGGAACCAGCTCGAATTCCAAATAGAATAAACTTTTCCTGGGTTGATTATTGTTAGTCTTTCCAAGCTCGTACTTAAAAGAAAGAAAAATGCGAAAAAGGAACTTTAGAAGTTAATTGCCCCATGGCTGGCACACATATTTTGCATTGTGTTCAGGCTGAACAGTATCAGAGCTTGGCTAAAGATGCCCTGGAGTTGCTCTATTACAGCTCCCATATATTTGTGGTGAAACTTTACCACACAAACTGCATGTGAAACCAGCGAATTAAAGGCAACTGATCCGTAACTGTCAATCTTTCCACTATAGAGCTCCATATATTTTGTCAAATTATGGATGGCTTTTCTCCCTGCCAGCACACATATCAGATTGTCATGCAACAAATTATAATCAAAGCAATTTACAGTGTGAGCTGCACTTATTGTGCATCAGGGTTTGGCAGATAATTTACTTACTATTATGAGAAAATTGACAAGAAAACATTTAGAACAAAGTATAATCAAAGAATATATTTTGATCTCAGTTTTCAACAACACATCAATGGGACCTTTGTTTTCTCTAGACACAGTGAGCAATGAAAATCTTCCCAGTCGTTGTCTATCAAACTAAGCAGCATGTAACCTTAAGGCGTCAATAATTCGTCTTTACACCGTTTCAGTTATTAGTTATCGCAACTGTCGCTGTGGCCTGGAAAATTTGTGACATCTGCATCCAGACAGTACCTAACAAGAAAATAAAGGAACACTGCAACAATGACACAAAGGAGAGAAAAACAGCATTCCTTTAATTGAATACATCTCCCAGAAATCACAAATAACACATTTTGTGAAAAAATAATTCAATTGAAAGATTTGAGCAGTCCACTGAACCTACTCAAAATTTAGCACTGTTACGTTCACTGAAATTATTCTGTAAAATATATCACACAGCCCATAGATTTCTTAAAATGCATCTAGACGCAAGCCATTTGCTCTTCTGTAATTTTTTTCTTGCTTATCTCAGATACACAGCATCTTCACAAAAGACAAGTAAGCAGTATTTTGAATCTCCTGAATATGTTTTGGACTGAGTGAGTGAATATGTCAATCTGCCCTCAGGGATCAGGTCTTTTATTGTAGCTACTGTGTCTCATTCTGAATGGTGCACTGAGATGGCAGATGCCCTTGTGGTGTGGAGACAGTGGTTTGAGCTCTCAGACTATACCGCAAGCGCTATACAATAGCCATGAAATAATGACACCACTGGTTCATGTGGGAGCCTCTGTATGCACCACAGCATTGCAAGGGTGGGCCTTGATTTTCTTAGCTGTCCTGTCCATGCACTCAGTTAAAAATAAAACAGAAAAAAATGAGAAGTTCTTCTCAAGATGAGTTGGGGGAAACGTTAGCCCAGTTGGAATATACAGTATAGCTTTTATGGACTACAGAGCACTGATTTTGAATTGAGCATATCGTAATTCTGAAAGATATTTGGGACAACCCCTCAAGATAATAATTGCTCACAAAAGATTAAAACTTTCGCTTTCATCTGTGTAAATTAACATAATTAATAAAAACATTACTGATCGTCGCTTTACATGTTGGCTAAGGGGTAAATAATAATAACCATATTGCATTAATCACCATGGGGAAATTTACTCAGACTGCTACAGCACTTAATGCTTGTCTTCGGACTGTAGGAGGAAACCAGAGTAGCTAGAGGAAACTCGCACAGACTCAGGGAAAACAGGCAAACTCCACACAGGCTGAGCAGGGACTGAACTCATGTTCTCTCACATTGTCCAGATACTGTGGCACAGACTGAGCTGCTGTGTCCATCTGCTCAGAAGTGAATAAATAAGTGCACCGATTTCCCACGTAAAGCAACTAATTAAGTTTGTTAATTCCAGTTGTGAAGCGTTTGAATTACTATTTTTTATTCGGGAAAAAAGCTGGTTTCTGGATGTGAAACTGCCTAAAAGTCACCTAAAATAGATTACGTACCAAAACAGAAAGTATTTTTGTGCTATACAGTAATGACAACATATTTTACAATATTTTCAACAAAAAATATTATTCATAACTTGTCTTTTAATGTTATGTTATCATTCATTATAACTACCTGTCCAACAACCATTTGGCCAATTCAGGGCCACCCCAGAGGCATAGGGCATGTGGCAGGGGACACTGTGGATGCCATTAGATGTGCTGTGTAGAGTTTCTAACAAATGTTTTACGTGCCTTTTATCTCCAACAATTAGATGACATCTTTCAAATGAAATAATGTCTCTAAATTTCCTGAAGTGTGTATACAGTATGTGTGCGTGAATGAGAGTGCGTGTGATCTATAGCGTACGCTGTCACACACCCAGTGTTTCCAGCAAAGAAGAACGCTGAGGCCCTGCAGCGGATGAGCTGTGGATGGAAACAGAAAAAAAAAAAAAAATCTAAGTCTTACAGGAAATTTTTGATTCACTATAGCTTTATCTGACTTTTTAAAAAGAAACCCAGACACAAATAAATCTAGGGATTTATTATTTCAATAACTGTGTTATTTAACTTTAATAAATATGAAGCATCGGAGTGGTTAGGTTTACAAACGATTTGTCTTCTGAACAGATTTCCAAGTTGAGGTACAAATGTGTATATTTTCAAGTTTTTGTAGTAGTTTTTGTTTGTATGAGACCATGTTACATGAGGGCTGAGTGTACATTTGTGTAATGTGCCCCCCTTCTTAAAAGAAAAATAATATTCCCGTTTAAATGCTGGAGGAAATGGAAACAGTTTTCCCATTTTTTTTTTTCTGAAAATTTCTGTGATTCCCAAAAGATTCCCCAAATCAGTTTTTGCTGATATTTCATTAAATCAAATTTATATGTAAACTGGAATTTGTAACAATTTTATTATTTCTCAATATGTCACCTTCTTCAGTAAAATGTCTTGAAATATCTAGGTATGTGTCGATTTAGCAGACCACGCAGCAAATTCAGCAATGAATTGATTGTATGCAGTGACATTCAACTTTTCGCTTTTTCTAAATGAAAATCATTTCATTGACTCTTTTTTACTGTGATTTGTTTGAACATGACATAGTGCAATTCATACAAACAGGAATTTCCTCATAATTAATTTATATAAACAGCCCCATAAAGCAATAAATACATATGAATGCATAGAGTTTTCAGAGGAATTAACGTCTCTGATGGCTTTAGTTTCTACATTTCTATGTTTACAATCAGAGTTGTTCAAGGTTAAAGTAGCTGGAGCACAGATGGGATGAACCTATGGTGACTATTTTGATGGAAAATTTGTAAAATTGCAGTTCTTTAACCAGTAACACAGAGAAAAAATGTTTTACACTTCACATTTTTCTGTCCTATACACTATACTACGAAGAATTTTTAAGTATTCTTCTGCCACACTTACACAAACTTGTAACAAAATGAGTGTTAATAGTACAGGGATGCTGATGAACTAAGGGGTGAATTCTTGTAATGTGTGTGAAACTGAGGATTTACTCTGAAGGTATAGAAGGGTGCATTAAATAAAGTCTTCACTGCAACATTCTGGCATGAGTCAAGCGAACACAACCAGCTGCTTCACAGATGTGTTCAAGCGAAAGGCAGTTACCAATTTTTTATCCCTTCCGTCTCTGCAGCCACATGCAGACAAATCCATTGGTAGCAATGTCAACAGAAGACAACTGGTTTCCTTGGAAACCTAGAGCAGAAAATGAACAACTGCCTCGTGGAAGTGTATGGACATATGTGTATGGGCATAATGAAGCAAGGAGTGGTTAGAGGACACCCAAAAACTAAAATCAAAAAAGCATCACATCCTCAAATGAACACTTAAGAGTAAAAACTTGACACCCAGCTTTTACACCTCCACAGACTGACTTTGATAAAGAAATTCTGTATTCTGGATTCTGCTGAACAATTCAGTGTTTAACGTGCTTCAAAAATTTAGCTAGCTACTTGATGCATTCCGTTAAGAGTGAATTGTAGGTTTGTAAGTACTATTACTTTTCCTAGCCCTCAATTAACGGGTATCTTTATCTAAGGCTATTTACAATGTTAGAAAAGCAAGTTTACAATTATTTGTCCATTTATACTAAGGAGTATTTCACATTATCAATTCAACAAAGGTTAAGGTTAAGCGAACTCCAGCAGGAGCAAGTTTAAAACCAGAGACCTTCAGGTTTCTTATATATATTATTGTATAGTAATTCATATTATAATATTAATTAAAAAATTATGTCAAGTGTTATTTAAATCATAGTTAATATGAGTTGCCTTACAGTATCAAAGCAACAAGAAAATAAGCACAATATGTCTTGTTCCAGAATAAATCTTTTGTGGCTTTCAAAGCAATTAAGTCAGTTTACGGGCTGTGTTCTTTATTTAGGTGTAAATATTTAGATGTATTAAAATATTTGGATACGATTAAATATCAAAGATTTTTTTTTTCTACATTTTTACCGAAATCCCTAAGGATGAAGACGAGGTACATGAATAAATAAAATCCCTTTGTTCATTGAAATTCCCATTAAAACTCACAATCTTCTTGGCAGTATCCTGTGTGTAATTACAGTTCTCAGACAGGAATCTGGACATGTTAGAATAAATAAAATAATTTGGGGACTCGCTGTAGGACTTTATGTGCCCTGTTTTAATTAAAACAAAGCACCAGGCCCTCTGGATGCTGCCCAGACTGACTGTGGTTTCCTTCAGTCCTACTCCCAGTCAGTTTTTTAATGGGAATGTTTTAGCTATAGGCAAACAAAAATGAGGGACTGTATCCTTTGGGGCCACCAGCTTTTGTCTACCCAAATGTATCTTCTAAGAACCCTTAGAATATCTTATTAAATATTGTGTAATGCTAGTAGTAAAGCATAACAGTAACTACAGCAGAGTGAATGGTTTTAATGGGAAAATAATTCTGTTTAAGATGCAGTTACCTAGCTTTTCAAACTGGATATGGGCTTCAGTTGTTTCTTCATTGTTCCTCATGAAGTGGAATGACAACTTTATATTAACAGAAGGGTGCATTTCAGAGAAAAACAACTGAAAGCAGCAGACATATACAAACTAACTGACATACACTAATTGGAGTGGTCACTTTACTTGAAACACATCTTTGGTTTGTAGGAGGAAACTGTAGCACCTGGAGGAGACCCATGAACATGAACGCTGGGAGAACAGGGGAGACTGCAGCACACATTGATCCAGATTCAGAGCTTTGTCCAAAGCTGGAACTCATGAGCTGTGAGGTTGTGGCACTATCCATTATGCCACTGTGCCCCCTTTAAGTAATACAGTATACACACACACACTTTCTGAACCGTTGTCCCATACAGGGTTGCGGGGAACCGGAGCCTACCCAGCAACACAGGGCGTAAGGCCGGAGGGGGAGGGGACACACCCAGGACGGGACGCCAGTCCGTCACAAGGCACCCCAAGCGGGACTCGAATCCCAGACCCACCAGAGAGCAGGACCCGGTCCAACCCACTGCGCCCCCCGTAATACAGTATATTGTACAATAAATAATCAAATTGTATAAACCTAGCGCAGTGACAGTCACTACACTGCCAGCTGTCCTACTATTCACTCTTCCAACTACGATTTCCTACTGTTCACTATTCTACAGTCCTTTGAATTCACTATTCCAAGGACTGTAGCACTGCTAGCGCTTGCATTCCCAGCAAAAGCTCTGGGACTCGTAGAAGTGCATTTTTAATGTTCTGGAAGTATATTATTTTGTGGTCTTGTCCCAGTAGTAAAAGTACACTCAGGTGTTGAGTTCAACCCTTCAGAACCTGTGTTTTGTTAAGACTCGTTAAAAGCAGCCCAAGTGAATAACAAGACCACCATTCCTGGGCCTTGTCCAGACCCGCCTTTTTCACCCTCACTCTTCATGTTTAGTGGAACTCCGTCTATATAATTTTGGTGCCATTGTTTGTACAATCCCTTTAATTTATTGGTATAATTCATGACAAAAAGGCCCAGTTATCAAGAAATCCTGACCGCGTTGCACAAAAGTAATAGCACAGCGAATTTGCATATTGGTCTGTTATACATTTAGATCTGTATTTTTATACATTACATACATTTACATTTACATTTATTCATTTAGCAGACGCTTTTGTCCAAAGCGACGTACATCTCAGCAAAAGTACAATTTATGCATTACACTGAGAGGAGGAGACATAGCTGCAGACATGAAAGTCTCAAGCAAACCTAGTTTGTTCCCTACCGCTTGCTACACCGAGGTTCATCACTCAAGTAGGTGCATAAGACACAGACAAATCCCGATGCCGACACCAATGTTTTTTTCATTAAATATTATAAGATACACAAATGAGCAGTGTAATATTGCCATGCTTGCTGGAAAAAAAAAGACAAAACATTTAAAGTGATTCTTTTTAATTTGTAATGAGATATTTTAATTTTCATTGATTGCTAGGAATATTTAAACATGAGCTTCTCAAAGGATTGTGAAAATGTATGATTAGAATAATACCCATGGTGTTTTCCCTAAATCAATACAGGTGGTCCCCTGTTTACAATGGAGTTACGTTCCCTGAAACCCACCATAAGTCGAAAATATCGTAAGTCGTAAACGCATTTAATACACCTGATACACACCTCTGCGTGACAGAATGGGAGATGCGGATTGCCGTTGCTTACTCAGCATCGCAAGAGAGTATTGCTCCACATATCGCTTGCCCGGGAAAAAATCAAAATTCAAATTTCGAAGTACGGTTTCTACTGAATGTCTATTACCAGCTCACCATTGTAAAGTCGAAAAAATCGCAAATCAAGCCATCATAAATTGGGGACCACCTGTACACAAAATTCTGGCACCGAACTGAATACGTCTTAAAACATACATTTTAATCCAAAGTTCTTTAAAACAGTCCTTCTTTGAGCAATTACCAATCATTTACATCTTTTGTAAAGTTTGGCCAAACTTCTCCTGAAACGACCAGTGCCTACTAGTGTATATAGCCAGTCAATATGTATGGATTCTCACTGAAATCTGTGTAATTACTGTATACACATTTCTGAACCGCTTGTCCCATACGGGGTCGCGGGGAGCCGGAGCCTAACCCGGCAACACAGGGCGCAAGGCCAGAGGGGGAGGGGACACACCCAGGACGGGACGCCAGTCCGTCGCAAGGCACCCCAAGCGGGACTCGAACCCTAGACCCACCGGAGAGCAGGACCTGGTCCAACCCACTGCGCCACCGCACCCCCTACTGTATACAGCATCCATATAAATTACAAAAGGGGGTGAAAACAATTGAAACAGTTGTCAAAGCAGTCCGTGGATGCCGGCATGCCTCTTATGAAGGACAGCCAAGGTCTTGATTAGGTCAAATGCCATTCGTTGTATTCAGTTTGAAAATTCGAGCTACGTCTGCGCCATTGATCCTTTTGCACGTTCGCTTCATGACAGAGCTCCTGAACTTTAATCAGCTGCACAAGCCTCATTTCATTCACAGCTGAATCTGGACCAGAAACCAGACTTCCACCAGACATGAAGACTGCTGTAAATTCTCCCAGTGCACACCAGCTAGACCTCCACTTTGCACATAACAACACTAATAGAAATCGCAGTCCCCCTACTGAATGCTAAGTAGACAGAGCGCTGGATTTTCAGCATCATTAATCTGTATTCTCAAAGATGGAATTTCTAATGATTGCCAGCTAACCAAATAAAAAGGCTCTGACTGGTGTGGGTGGCCTGAAAGCGATCCAGCAAGCCTTACATTGGGCACTTTCTCCCTGCACAGTTGTCAGACTGTCCCATGGCTGATAGAAGGGCCAGACTTGGCAGACTTTCTCACACACATCCACAAGTATATGTCTGGACACAGTTCACAGCTCTTTAGCAACTTAAGTACCAGTTCAGCAGTGTGTGTATCACTGTGTGTGGGTGTGTGCGAAATGAATTATAAAGCTTACTGCAGGGTAAGCCCTGGATGGTGTAACATTTTAAGACATCAGAATTTGTTAAATAATAGCAAGACACGCAGTTTAGTTTCCACTGTGAAACACTGGCAATAAGTGAGTAACGAGAAGTGTTCCATTCGGGTTCGAGCACCGGTTTTACCGTGGGCGTGTCTTCACGTGGGTGTTTGTACGACTGTACTGCAGCAAGTTTTTCAAAGTCAGTTACAGCCATTCGCATGGGCCTGTGTGTTTGTGTCCCAGTACAAAGAAATGATGCGGTATATCTTTACTGCTCGATTTTTATGCAATTTGTCAGTGAATTTTTTTACGGCCGTTAAGGAGTTCTGCGATTAATCTAGAGAGGATCACTGTGATCGGTAACAACAAGAAATATATTACCCCTGCCCAACATATGTTTTGTTAAAAAACTAGAGGGATTTCACCATGATGGGAGGGATGAATGTCTGAATACTGTAAAAACAAGGAAACTCCTATTTTAAAACTGTCAGGTTCATTCACTGAATGATTCCCTTGAGATAAAGATTGTTACCAATTATCCATATCACACCACAAAATCCAAATAATATCAATCTTGATATTGCTAAACACACAGGAATCACCAGAAAAAAAGGGAAATAAATATCGAATCTGAGATAATTATATATTTAATAAAATAATAAATAAGAAAGACGTTAAATGTACTTACTACTATTTTTTTTCTGACGAACTTTAACCATCCAAGAGTTTACATGAGAACTCAGTGTAACCAAAAGTAAATGGCATAGACACGGTGTCCAACAACAGGCTGAAGAAGTGAGTCAGCATTATACGAGGACCTAAATTTAGGACTGAGAGAGGATCCCTTCTCAAAGGACCTTTATAAAATCTATGCAGGCATCTATTCAGCAAGCTGCATTCCTTAACTCGTAATGAGAGGACAGAATTAAGGCACTGCCCACACACAGCCCTGCTTACTGGAAGTGTTTGTAGGCTGTGACAATAAAATGTTGGAAGTGAAACAAGTTCCAACTCTCCACTCCTCTTTACCCTGACAAACAGCTGACCGGTGACTAACACTGTCAAAGGCCAAAGATTAGAGGATCTGCTTAAAACCTTTCGGAGTGCACACAAGTAAAAATGTCAGGGAGGCATAAAAAGACAGTATACAGTATATCACAATCAGAAATGCGGTCATTGGCGTATCTCGGGATCGCTCTTTCAGACATACTCAAACTCGTGACAAAATGAATACACCCACTGTAATATTTTCTAGTCGTAATTCTTAAGCGTTGATCAAGTTGAGCTCACTTTCCAGAAATATAAGTAGAGTCCCTCAACTTTGTCTGTTATACAGTAAAGATCTCCCTCCGTTGGTGTAAAGACTTTTTGTATTGTTCTCGGAGGTGTGTGTTGCTTAGGAGAGCAGCGTCTGCTAAAGGAATAAATGTAAACGTAATAACATTTATTATTATTATTATTATATCATTTCATCATGCTGTTTTATTTATACTTGTCTGAAAATAATTATGGCTGTAATAATTAGCAAAAATCTGTTGCTTTCATGAACTGGTAATGCAAAAACACTGTGGACAACATGAATAATTTTAGGTATTTTGGCGAAAGATACCGAAACTGGAAATGCGCCGCGTGTCAGTTGTGACACAAAAAGATTGTTTTAATATTGACATTGTTAGGCTGTCAGCAGCCTGTATTATTGCACCCGCTCGGAGTGTGTTCCTTCTCAGCAAGCCTTCCGACGCCCAGACTTGCTCAGCATCCACTAATCTACATAAGATAAACACTCTGTCTTGCCTGAAATCATATTATTGTTGAATTAGCTCAGCGTGGCTCCTTTCACCTTAAATCAAATACAACACATTTGTTCTTTAATGACTTCAGGACTTCCTTTATAAACCGCACATGCGGTGATGTTCCATTAGCCTCTCCAGCCTGAGCGAGAAGGGCCTTGCTTCTTAGACGGCTTCCTCTCAGTTGTCTTCCTCTTCTTTTTTGTCCACCGTTGCCTCGGATCTACAGTGTGGCAGCTGTGAGTAGACTCACTTGGCTTACGGGCCATGAATTTCTGCTAAGTAGTAATCATCGCAATCCTACCACCGTCACTGATTTGTCTTACCGTCCAATACACAAACAATCTGATGATTGTAAGGTTTATTTTCATTTGTCCTTTTACTGCTTGCAAAACAATCTGTAATAATCATCCTGAATAAACCCAGCGCAGTGTCATATAACTTTTGATTTCCCCACTGGTTGAAAAGCACAAAGAAAGTTATTTCAGGTTCCAGATTTTTTGTTCAAACATTTTCTTTGTACAATCTCTTTTTTCCTGCCCGCAATTATGCCACTTCGATATTGTGCTTTTTACGGTCGCAGAGAAATCCGTTTATTACAAATGTACCTTCCATGTACGGGTATTTGTGAATCAACTCAAAATTCTGGAATGTAAAAAAAAATTGACCTCTTGGCACATTAGGAGGCACCTGCTGCAGAACAGATGTGCGTGTGAATGGAGCTGTGTGTTTACTGAAGGATTGTAGCCTAATCACCCATATCCTACATGTCAATTGGTTTTATAGGTTTGAACACATTACATAAATTTATTTTCCTGAACGGAACACGTCATATATTTAATTTTTTAATAAATATTGTGTAACATTGTTCCCACTGACAGTTTCTTCTGTGAACATCCAATTGTCTTATATGATTTGTGAACAGTACATTTCTTAACTCTGTTTGTAATCTATGCCGTAAGTCCTTGCCAAAGTCTGCAGTTGATGTTGAAATCAGTGTAGCGCTGGGTCCAGCCAGCTCATAAATTTCTCTCTTTGACTTCAGGCGCTGATTCCAAGCGGTAGTAGGGTTTTAGGAAGTGGGAGTATGACAGAATACCACAATGCCTGAATAACTATTAACCAGGAATTAACCAGGGCTCACGCTATGACTCTAACTCTTTCTGTCATACACTGTCATATGGTATGCATTAAAACACAGTCAATTTTGAAAAGAATGAAGATCAAATCTGTGAAGTAAAAAATGTAATTTTGCCTTTCTTACTGCTGTAAATTACTTTTTTTAGAGTACAGAGGGAAGATGGACTTTTCAAAGGATACCACTGGCAGTTAAGTCATGCAGTATCTTTTAAGTTCCACACCAACAATCTTTAATATTTATTCCATTAGGGGCAACATCCCATGTGTCCGGTAACATGGGGGAGTGCTCAGCGATACCCACAATGAGCAGGGTACGTGCAGATTTCCGCAATGGCACAAAGATCCGTGTGGTTTTTCTGCCATGAAGCCTCATTGTCATAAATGTATCATTCAATCCAGCAAAAAATATGTATCAAAAAGTCTACAAGGGGAAATGGAACCAAAGTTACTTTGGTGGCAGAGAGGTCTTTCGAAAATATGTTCCTTTAAATTGATGTCTCCAACAGTAATGACTGCGAAGTACAAGTTGTCCCAGATGTTGATCGTTGCACATTTAAAGCAGTACATTGGGTGATGTGCTGTTTAACATTTTGTGTAAAACCCGGTATATTACAACTGTTACTGCTCTTACTTAATCTCTTTTCTGAGACTTTACTGGCAACATTTATTACTGAACCACGGAAAAAAAAAACTGCATGGGCAACATCTCCTGTAATAATTAAGCAAATTTTACAAAACGTGTGCCAGTTATGTCCTTTTCGGTATACATTATCCAGAGTCAAAAGTATACATTTATTTTGTTTTTGTTGTGTATAGTTTCTTTTGAATGTGTGCCCATGTGTGATGAGGGTCTCATACACAAGAAGCGATGCAGTGTTTTTGATTTAGCAACAATCCCTTGTGTATTCCAGTTGCAGAGCACAGCAGCTTGTGGCGCGGAGGCTCAAAGCGAAGCCATCCAGGCCGCCCACATCAGAGCAGCCATCCGGCGTGACAGCCGCAAAATTGGCCCCCTCTCCACCTTCTCAGTACGTAATAACAAAGCCATAAAAAAGTTATATTTATAATCTCTGCGCAGGCCCATTTTAAAGTGGTCAAGACCAGAGGTACTGGAATTGTTGAGAGCAATTTGTGGTTAGTGTAATTTTCTTTTTAAAAGTGGCAGGATTCCACTTGGGGAGAAGGTAGCATAATCTCTGTCCATTTCGGAAAGAGTTATTTATTTGTTTGTTTATTTTTTTTCCCATTTTTTGTATTTTCGTATGTATGTTACGAATATATATTTGAATATGATTTACGACTGAATCTAATGTTTTGAATGTTACTGATTAACTGACGTTATAACAGCAAGTATGTTGATTTTAACGCTTTCCTGCTAAGAATAATTAGAGAATAATTGAATAAAGAACTATGACTGAGAGAGATGAGATTATTGTGCAGCGCGGTGTATGACGTTTTTGTTAAGAGTGCAGTACGATTTCACAGTAACATAGGTGGAATGAATTTTTAAACTCATGGTAAAAATTCTAAAAAAAGATAGAAAAAATAAACAATTCAAATTCAGTTTTAGACAGAAAAAAATACACACGTATATCAGCCCTCATAAAAATAGAGCATTCTCTTTTCTCAATACATATATACATCCACCTCAATATCTACCAAGCTCTCTCTCACACACATTTACACAAACACAAAACCTTGAGTGGGACCAACTTGGTATTTTGTCGAGTAAAACACAGAAAGTAATTTCTCTCACATTGTAGTGAGGAGTGGGCTCACAATACCAGACTTTAGGTAATCTCTACCTGTTCCACTAAAACAAGAGCAAAGTTCCAAAGAACGGTTGCCAAGACATCAAAGTATACATACACGCTGACTAAAGCCGCTTCTCCCGAGCAGGGTTACGGTGAGCTGGAGCCTAACCCGGCAACACTGGGCATAAGGCTGGAGAGGGAGGGGTCACACCCAGGATGGGACAGCAGTCCATCACAAGGCACTCCAACCAGGACTCAAACCCCAGACCCACCAGAGAGCAGGACCCGACCAAACCCACTGCACCACCGCTCATCAGAGTAGAGCAAGGTGAAAATCCCTAACCCCAGAACTACTCCTTTTTGGACCTCATTCCTAAAGTGCTAATTAGAAATGTTCATTTTGTTTTAATAATGGACCACAAACTCTTAGTCTTTAAGACGTCACCCATCTGTTTTTGATAGTTTAGAGCAAGTACCTGGGCTGTTTAAAACAACTTTATTTTGTTAGTGCTGTATATTTAGGAGGTGTCAATCATCGGAGTGTTGTTGATATTTGGCGGTTTCCCTTATCCTTACTAAAGGAGCCTTTTTGTGCCAATGACAACAGGAGCTGCAGCGAAGACTCTCAGCATGTGAGCATGTGTTTATTACCCTCTCTTCACCCTGAAGCCTCATCTCAGCTCCCAGATTGGCACGCCTTCCGCTGCAGTGACTTAGACGGAGGAGGTTCTGCAAAGCGTAACTGTAACTGTCGCTCTCAGCTAGATGCCGCTAATCCTTTTCAGAGCAACTGAGATCCTGGCACACATTTACATTTATTCATTTAGCTGACACTTTTCTCCAAAGCAACTTATCAATGTTCACCTACTTACAATTTAACCATTTATACAGCTGAGAAATTTTAACAGAGTAATTCAGGGCAAGTACCTTGCTCAAAGGTACTACAGCTGGAGGTGAGATTTGAAGTAGCAACCTTTGGATCCAAAGGCAGCAACTCTAACCACTATACTACCAGCTGTCTGAAGTTTACGTGCTGGAACTTCTTGAGAATCAAAGTATGAAATTCTCTCCAAAAACACTGACGTTAGAAACTATTAGCATAATTACATGCCCATGTAATTTATTTGACAAAATGTTTATAAGAATTATTTCATCTCTGTATAATTGGTGAAAATGTGTTATTTTCCCATTCAGTGTATTTATTAAACAGAACCAAATAAAATAACCCCTTGGTCAAGGTTTATGGTTATTGTTTGTTTTTAATTTCACAAGACATGGGTGACAGAGGGCAAGAGTTATGGTGCAACCGCTAAGAAGACACTGGTCAACCAACCTTGTCATTCATCCAATGGAAAGAAAAATGCTCCTACACTGACCATAGACTATTGCTGCAGGCTCCCTCTTTTCATACATGTTGACTGAATATAATGACACATGTCAGTTCTCACATCCTTGTTCCATTTCAGCTCCATTTCCAGTTGCCGTGAGGTGGTACAATAAAGGCAACCTCCAACATTTTCCACGAGGAAAAAAATCCTTCTGCCTGCTTTCGCTTGTCCCAAATTCTAGAGTTGCTCCAAAAAATACAAAGGATGTCCAACATAAACTAACACTGTCATGTTTTGTACTGGTAGACAGTCCTTTCATTATTGACAAAACTATTATTTTTTAGCGTACCTTCAAATTATTACTTAGTATGTACCTATATTTCACTGGTAGCCTTTTAAAGGACAGTAACAAGTCTTATTTTCATATGTAATGCTCCCCTCCTTATATCCCTCCATTGACTTCCCGTGGTTGACTATACCAAGTCCAAGACTCCAGCTTCAGCCAACAAGACAGCCAAAGTACAATCACCCCAACACCTACTGATCTCTCCCCACAACCCAGTAAGAGCACTGCACTCCTCCATCTCCGTCCACCTGATGGTCCCAGACACGAGAAGTGTAAAGCCAAAAGTCCATAAGTTCTAGTTTTGAGTCTGATGTGGTAAAATTAGCTTCCTCTGTCCTTAAGAGCTGCTGAATCCCTTTCATTATTCAATAAGCATTCAAACAAACTGTGCTTCATCTACACTGTATTTGTAGTGTGTCTAAAGTTCTTTGTCTGATGTGAAATGCACTTCTGTTTACCCCTGTTAAAGATATGAATTCAAATGCAAATGTACAATACTCCTACTACCTTTAGGAGCAAGATGTCTCTGCATTTCTTTGCATTGGGCAGCACGGTGGCACAGCGAGTAGCACCGCTGTCTCACAGCACCTGGCTGGTGCAAGAGGACACAGGTTAAATCCCCGGTCAGTCTGTGTGGAGTTTGCATGTTCTCCCCATGTCTGTGTGGGTTTCCTCTGGGTGCTCTGGTTTCCTCCCACAGTCCAAAGACATGCTATTCAGGTTTCCCCATAGTGTGTGAGTGTCACGGAGAGAGTGTGTTCCACTGATGTATGGATGAGTGACCCAGTGTAAGTAGTGTATCTCTCAGTGTAAGTCACTGCGGTCAATAAGGTGTGTGGGCTCGTAACACTACATAGAGTTCATTGGAAGTCACTTTGGAGAAAAGTGTCTGCTAAATAAATGTAAATTTCTATAAAAACACAACCGTAAAATATATCCCAAAGGTGCTAATCTGTCAGTGCTTATCACTTATAATGACTTATCACTTCTTTAACACTTAAAAATGTGCCAAATCATAAATTTTATGGTCTAAAAAAGCTAAAATCTCTAACTCGCTAAACAGCTCATTCAGAAAAACTTGAGTGACTAAAATACCGATACCATTTTATTTTAATTGAATCTCGGAACTTGGACTGTTTAATTTGATTTAAAAACTAGTGAACCAGCAAACACCATAGGAGATGACACTGTGGTTGATACAATGTCAATGAAACTGGTTGTCACCAGTAACAAAACTAGAAGAAAATAACGAAACGTTACAATATGTAACTTTACATATGAATGGATTCATTATGCTGTGTTCGTGTGTATGCTTTTGTGTGTGTTTATGGAGTTTTGTTCAACTCACAGCATTGTAATAACAATGCACATTTTTACATTTTAAATTTCTTTCATTTCTTGTTGCTGTATCAGTTTAACTGTAAAAATTAGGAGTCCAGGTTGTAGTAGCCAAGCCCAGTTAGACCTCATTCTATACTGAATAAATTATAAATCAGTAGAGAACACAAACTTGAAATGCTCTGTATCCAGGCCTAATGATCTGCATAGCAATGCTACAGAGTTTTTAAATTCATCTTGAAGTGAAATGTGTGAATATGGCTAAAGGCACACTGTCACCTGTACACTGGTTCTGACTCACTGCGGGTTTTCCACATGCTAACCCCACATCCCACTTCACAGAAAGGTGGTTTACATTATGACCCATTAAGCTGGTCTGGCTCTATTCATGGGGGAACTCAGATGTCTGCAGAACAAGACCACTCAAGCACATTGCTAATCTTCTTCTTTGAGATCCCAGGGGTACCACTTCATTGTAAATCATGATGGACTTCCTTCCTAAGCTGCATGACACATTCAACAAGGCAATACTGTCCTTTTTTTCAAATGTGGGTAAATCTCTGTGGCTAATGCGGGTCAAAGTACTGTATGACTTCTTTACTGTCACATAAATGATACAAATAATTTTGGACAATAACAGGAACAACAACAGTAATAATAAGGTAAATAGGTAATACCTACACTTCTCTTTCATTTCCGTTTAATTTTTTATTTCCAGTTCCATCGATCATACAGATGTCTCTGTGTATTCAATGAGTGAAACTGCAGCTCTTTTTAACACTAATTGCATTATGAATCCCTGTAGATTAATGGTGTTATAACTAGGGACAAAGGGTCTACTTTGTGAGAACAAAAAGTGAATTCATTGTGTTGTTGCAGGGATTTATATTTTATTTTTGCACGCTTAATTGTACCTACATATGTCCAAACATTCCGTGGCCAAGTGTAGGAGTGACTGAAGATTTATTATACTGTGAAAATATATTTTTAGAGTTCTTTGTTTTCTTATGGAATTTAGAGAGGTTTACTTATTCCTTTGGCAGTATTTTTTGAATTGCTGTAGATTATGGGGTGCGTGCACGGTGCAGGCGCATTCACAACTCCACTATGTCTTCTGCCGCTGCCCCGCATGTGACAAGACGTCTATGTCTGCTAGATGTCTTTACGTGTGTCACTGTAGCTCTTTGTCTGGTAGAGGTCTTTGCCAGTGCAGCTCAACATCATTGTGTGATAGAAATCTTTCCCACTGACTGGAATTCTTTTTCTCATCGCGGTCTACTCAGCGCATCTTGGTGTGCATTTTGTAATTTTGAAGCCTAACAGTACTTTTGAAAAGACATATGAGACTGATTTGATGAATGAAAGTCTTGTTGTTTCATTAAGTAATAGAAAACCCTGTTTACAGACAGGCCCCTCATTTGAAGCCCTACACTAGCATTTACATAGTGCATTTTTCCAAAGCAACTTACAATGTTAATCCATTTACAGAGCCAGGTAATTCTACTGGAGCAACTCAGGGTAAGTACTTTGCTCAAGCATACTACAGCCAGAGGTGAGATTCAACCCGATGACCCTTGGGGCCAAAGGCACTTGCGCTAACCACCAGACTTCCAGCTGCCCCATAACACCTTTGAGTAAGGTAAATACCACACATTGCTGCAGTTCGAAATCCCACATGTGTATGTGGTAAAATCATTGTGAAGTCCCTTATCTAATGCTATAGGCTGCCTTGAACAAAAGATTCAGCTAAGGAAATCTTAATTTTGTATATGAAATACTAAGGAAGTTATTAGTTTCACATGCTAATAAATATTATACAATTACTGTTATAATTATATTTTAATTACGGAAGCGGGTAAAATGAAATTCTAATCTGAACTGTTGAATTCACTGAAGGTTCTCGGTTAATCATTTGCAAAGTGACTTCTGTTTTTGTACAGTTCTTTGTAAATACTAGTGAATCCCTCCCACATTCAGGTAGGGTGTCAAAAAGCATCTGTTTTATGCCATGTCATCAGCCATAATCATCTATGTTTTTTTTTCATTTCTATAAGGAGCTCCCTGATCAATGCATGTCAGCAAAATGACAGTATCAAACATGCTTCAGTAATCATGTGTCTGTATCTAAAGCTCCTCGCCTGCTATGCACTTGTGCATACAACCATTTGTATGTCACTTTGAAGAACAGCTTCTACTAGAGGAATAAATGTAAATGTAATACCTTTGGGACCTTTCAGCTGATGTGTGAGGTTGTTCCGATCCTGACCTGGATCATTACCGACCTCAGATTTCCCCGTAACACACACAGATATCCTTTATTCTCCTTGGTCTCACGTTTCCTCTTCCTGCTTGTTATCCATTTTAAAATAATGCTGAGAAGGAAATAATCTCGGATTTTTATCAGCACACAAATGATTTGTGCTTTACGGCCACACGCTCTAAACAAATTTGTGGGTAACAGTCCATGAATATGTTGGAACTGGGGCCTTACTTAATGCATTCCTTCATGGTTGTGGAAGTGTTCTTTCATGCCAGTTTCTGCAATATCATACCGCCTTCTTGCTGAGTACTGAAATATGTCTACACTTTTAATTTGTTTGCCACTCAGATATATTTGGGAGATTGTTATGTTTCTATTCACAAAATCTGTTACTGATTTTTATTAAAAGATCCTGTTGCCTGGCCCGGGGAGAGGATGGCACTCGGTCCCTCCCCCGCCACCCTGTTCTGGTTTTCCGTTGCCTATACCAACAAACACAGCAGACCGGAACTCCCTTTCAGCGCCTGGTCTGTTGCTGAGCGGGGTCAGCACTGGGAACTGTCCCAGGTGGCCACAGCTGCAGGCCCTCATGCTCAATATGGCCCACTTTTTCAGAGCAGGCATGGGTGGGAGGCCATGAATTGGTTGGAAAGTTGACCAGAGGTTGGTTTCTTTCTTGCCTTCCTTTAAGGAGGCAGCACTTTTGATAGAAGTATGCTAGATGCCTTGTGTTCTCCATGAGCAAAATGTGTGTCTTGAAAAAGTATCTGGCCGTTTTATTTTTTCCTTTACAGTGCTGATATCAGGCAGAACAGTCTTTTCCTACTGCTTTCTCAAGACTGCTAGGAGCCACATTTTACCTTCCACTGCATTTGATGGGGATGCCGGGTGCTGGTAGATGTCTTATGAGAATGAAGAAGAAGGAGGGAAGAGGAATTTATCTTACTGCTTTTTGATTATGAGATTATGACATGTGTCGCCTGAGCTGTCCTCTCACTTTTCCCTGTGGGGGACGCAGTATAAACAACATGGAAAAACTCCACGCTTAGGCATTTATGATCATCCCTGAACATACATAAAGTCGTAGCAAAATATGGGATCCTGTGAGTGGTCATTACCTTGACATGACATGAATGATAGGTGAAGCCCACAATGTATACGGGTTCACGTCTTGGTAAAACTGAGCCACAGTAAAGATCTTGGTCCAGTTTGGTAGTCGGAGCAGTGACGTTATAATTGTGATAGTATGTCAGCAATTTTTTTATGCTGTAATCAGCTAATCACTAGAAGAGAACCGTCCTTTACATCATCATCTTTACAAATAAAAATGTCTTTCCTTTGGGAGTCACATAACCTCAGCAAGCAAGCGCATTGTATTAGAAAGGTCATAACTTTTAAATATATCCTCTTTCTGTAACATCACAAATTCTGGTCCATAAATTGTGTATCGCAGAATACAGTGGAAAGTCTTCAGGACGTGTACTGGAGAGCCTATAAAACCAAACAGGGTCACTGACTACTTACAGATGTGTGTTTTCATAACAGTGTTTCTTCATGGAGTTTCAGAATAGTGCAGCTCTTTTCCCTCGTACTGTCAGCAGGCCGTTTTTCAGCAGGGAAGTTACAATAAATCCCACCCTTCTTGCACATGACAGCCTACCCGTGTATAGCAGATTTATGGATTATTCTTGCACTTTGTCAGCCACCTGCCCAACTAACAACGCTGTGAGCCAGCTGCCCCGGGAGATGGGGATGCAGGAGTGAGAAAGTTATAATTTCTTGTTGCAAAAGCAGTTTGGAAAATAATCAGAGCTACAATCACAGTTGTCTGCCATATTACCTTCAGCACAATACATGAATTATTTTTCAGATTATAAATTTAAGGTCTTGAAAATATGAGCACAACCATTCGTGTCTAATTTCAAGTGTAAACATCGCCCTCTACGATACTATTTGGGAATTCTTTGGGTATAAAATTGTAAGAACAAGCAATTATTTTCACCTTGTAAAATATGGCTTTATTGATAGTCTGCAAGAGTTATAATATAATACTGTTACAGTGACCATTAATCCCCATTAATTCACTTCATATGTACTTATGAGGGTGGCGCGGTGGCGCAGTGGGTTGGACTGGGTCCTGCTCTCTGGTAGGTCTGGGGTTCGAGTCCCGCTTGGGGTGCCTTGTGATGGACTGGTGTCCTGTCCTGGGTGTGTCCCCTCCCTCTCCAGCCTTATGCCCTGAGTTGCTGGGTTAGGCTCCAGTTCCCTGTGACCCTGTATGGGATAAGTGATTTAGAAAGTGTGTGTGTGTGTGTGTGTGTGTGTGTGTATTTATGAATGTCAAGTAAATTCAACCAACCATCATCCACAACCGCTTGTCCTAGGCGAGGTCACGACAAATCGGAGTCGAACCCGGTAACACAGGCCGCAGGGCTGGGACACACACACACACACACACACACACACCCAGGACGGGATGCCATTCCATTGCAAGGCACCCCAAGCAGGACTCAAACCCTAGACCCACTATACAGCAGGTACCAGCCAAACATGCTACACTGCAACTGCCCACAACTAAAAATGACAGGTTTTGCAGTGAATAGCTATAAATTGTTACTACATATTCATTATATATGTAGCGTAGTTTTATATACATACATACAAATATATATTCTGTGTATACTGTATAGTAAAGTAAGCTTAGTGCATGAGTGAATGAGTGGGTGTGACAGCGATTGCCCTGTGATGGTGTGGAATTCAGCCCCAGGGGTACGCAGCCTTGTGACCTGTTGTTCCTGGAACTGGTATTTTTCTTGATAAGTAGTTTAAGAATATGGGTGGATGGGTAAGCAACTTTTTGTGAGCTTTTCAGGCCATTTCTTGAAAACGCTGCAAAATCTTTGCGATACAAAGCATATATAAATCAATGACTGTCAATGAATATTTAAAATGAGCATTTTAACTTTACATTTATTCATTTAGCTGATGCTTTACTCTGAAGCAATTTACAATGTTAAGCTATTTTAAAATTACCCATTTATACAGCAGGATATTTTTTTATTGGAGCAATCTAGGGTAAGTAGGTTGCTTAAGGGTACTTATAGCTTGAAGTGAGACTCAGACCTGCGACCTCCAAATCCAAGGGCAGCAGCTGCAAACCACTAGGTTATCAGCTGCCCCCATTGCCTTTACTTTTAATTTTTTCTTTAATTTTCTTCAATGTCTGTTTTTGAGAACTTGAAAAATTAGAAAGGACACTTTTACATGCCAGGGGGTGGTGGCACAGTGTCTACTGTGGGGTGGGCCCAGGGTTCAAGCCCTGCCTAGGGTGCCCCATGATGGACTGGTGTTCCATCCAGGGCGTTTCCCCTCTCCCTTCAGCCTTGCATCTTGTGTTTCCGGGATAGGCTCCGGTTTGCCATGACCCTTACTCAGACCAAGTGGTTGTTGACATTAGATTGACTTTTACGTGCCTGGTGGTGATGAAAAGATATACAGTACCTTAGTCACAGGTTGTCTGAGAGGAAAAAAAAAATTGTTATTATTTTTGATTCAGATGGTAATGAGACTTTGGGAAATAAAGCACCCATTGTCCTTCTCCTGTGGGGCAGATAAACATCGGATTTCTGCAATTAGCTTATTAGGAGGACTGTTGCCTGCCATTACCATGGTCTTTTTTCATCTCTCTGTGTCACAAAGTGTCCCCCAGACAAATATTAGAAAGTGAATTCCTTTCGGACGGCAAAATCTGTTGCATACAATCGTCATTAAAAGTCATGTATCATATGAGGCCTTTATTTGATTACATTGACTCCCTTCGTAATAGATATCCATATTTTTTCATACAGAACCCATGTAATATACCAAAATGAAAGAATGTGTTGAAGTTACCAACTCCTGTCAAATTCTGACTTGCCACCCAGCACACGGTCAGCCTAGTGCTTTTCAGGAAATAGTTCTGAGCCAATTTCAGCCTTGTGTTTTGAATCATATTTTCATCAACAGAGATTATCTGTTAACAATTACATATTTCAGTGACATCTCAGCCACATTGAAGCTTTTTATTTATAAGAAAAAGACTGAAGTGGACATATAAAGTACTGTACTTGAATGCTAGGGACAAACATTTGAAGACACTTTGTCTCAAGGTAAGTCAGCCACACAACTGTAGTAATTCTTTTGAGTGTGTGAAATATAAACGGTCTGAAGAGGAAAAGAATTTATACATTTTAAAACAAAGTAAAAATACTCTGTATATGGGCAGCCAAAGGTTAGCTTAGAAACTTTCTTTAAGTTATAACCCTTGAATCTGATTTTTTTCAAGTACTGTACTGTATACTTTATGATATTCTCATCAGGACCCACTTCTATGTTATTGGTTTTATAAGAAGCTCCACATATTCCATGTATGTCAAGGTACATAGGATGTTTATCCAAGAAAAGTATCACAACAGGGACCTGTCAGAAGCTCAAACAAGTTTCCAGGCCATGCTATAATTAAAAAGGCAGTTATTTAAATGAACCGAGTAGTTTGTTTTCCTACACACTTTCTCTTTGAATATATTTACTCAGCAGTTGAATATTCCCAAAGCTGCATTTGTCAGCGTATAAATTACATATACCATACTGGACAGCAGAATTGCTGAAGTTCCACCTCCTGGCAAGGAAGTGGATCGTTTTCTGATGATCGCCATTACCTGCCATTTCTCTAGAGCTGCCAGCTCCCGGCTAAATGATACGTCTGTTAGATTTTTACCGCCTCTGTTTTTCAGCCTACCTAAGATTATTTTTCTTGCTTTACTTAGTATTTGTTTTGTTATATGCTGAGATATAATTTTAGCATGTGAATTTATGAAAATATATGAAATGAATACATATGTGTATGTATGTATATATATATATATATATATATATATATATATATACACACACACACATACATAGATACATGTATAGGGTTTTGTGCATTCCATAATTTGTTTGTTTCTTTGGTTCGTTGATTGGTTGGTTGGTTTTAGTGCTATATCAGGGCTTAGTTTATTATTTTTTGTCTTTTTTTAATAACTTATGTCAGTATTTGATTTTTCTGAGAAAGTTACTTTCCACATTGTGTAATTTTGTGTACCTACAAACATAATTACAGATGCACCCAAAAAAAGCACCAAAGGTTTCTTGAAAACTAGTTTTACTGTCTAGTTTTGTCTGTAACTAAGCTGAGCTTTTTCTTTAAAAATATGTAAAAAAAAAAAAAACTGTGAATATTACAAGAACTGATATGATAGATGGAAAAGGCAATGATATTGTTTCTGAGGATATGTATGAGTCATTCGTCACATTTACAGATCCTGTTGATGCCAAGTAAGGAGTCCCCACCTTACTGTACCAAGAAGCAATGCATTTCTCAGAATCAGGGTGTAACAGCTACACAGGTTCAAACCCCACCTCCTGTTGTAGTGTCCTTAAGCAAGGTACTTACCCTGAGTTGCTCCAGTAAAAATTACTGAGCTCTATAAATGGGTAAATAAATGTAGCTTAACAGTGTAATGCGCTTGGGATAAAAACATTAGTTAGATGAATAGATGTGAAATGATTTCTTGACTGTTACTGTAACATATATCCTATTGCTGTTTTCCCATACATGTATCAAATGTGAACTCCATCTAAACTCCATACATCGAAGTGCCCACCGCTGCCTTAAATAGTACTAGAAACCACTTGTTAACCACACCGAAGAGTTTTTTTTCCGCTCCTTTCTTTTGAGGACACAGTGGTTGCTCCTATCCCCCACATCCAGAAATGTTTGTGATTAAACACAAAATCATACATTCCAGTCAATGTTGTCTAGACTGCTGGAAAACAGGGCCTTGCCTCTTGACTCTGCTGAGCTCCAGTGATAATTCGCTGCAGATTTTCCACCCTCTCTCCTCCTCCCAGCCGCCCTTTCCTTGACAGAGTGCCTACCACAGAAATAAAATAACCTTCATGGCCTACTGAATTTAAGGGGAGGGGTGGAGATTTTCAAGAGTTTCTTCAAACAGTACTTCTCTTCAGGCTTACAACTGAAATAAAATGTTATGCATGATGATATTAAGCTTTTCTATTGTAACTCAGAAGCTCAACCTGTGATGATGAAGAAACCAAAGGTTGTATTCAGGGTCCAGGCTTCCACAATTATTCATGACATGGAAAGCAGTAATTGTATTAACCCTTGGGGGACTGGGGAGCCAGGATCAACTAAAAGGAAGCTGAAATATAAATAAGAAACGATGGACAGCACTCACCAATTCCGAGTCATGCTGCACTATATGTGTACACTTCTTGTACGTACATGTGTTTCCTCTTCACTTCTTAAGAGTTTAAGAGTAAGTCTGTTCAACGGAATAAAGAATGTACTGTGGCTCAGAACTGGTGAGTGCCGGCTGTCTTTCGCGATTTGCGTCAAAGGGAAGCATTCTCTTGCAATTTTAAGACAGTTTCAGACATCTTTGCCCAGAATAAATGTGGCTGGATAGCACTCTGGAGCAAATGCATTTCAGACTGTTACTTTTTCAATATTATTGGGACTGCTTGCTAAATTAAGCACACGTTTGTTCATTAAGAAATAGTCGATCAAATATTGTCCAGTCTGAAATTACAGAAAAGACTCATTTGTTTCCAGCTCAGCAGAGTGTGACTGATTTATTACAGCAAAACAAAGAGGAGAGGGAAATGTTTTATCCTCCACGACATCATTCTTGCAGGAGTATCGGTTCCCTTACCTGCATCTGGTTACTGATTTAACATGGTCTTTCTGGCCTCGCTGCACAAGAAGACGTGTTCTAAAGGGAGTCTATTAGCATGCGTCACAATTCATCGGTGACTTCGGCTGTGCATACTGTGCATATTTGAGATTTAACATATTTTCGAAGGACAATGAGAGATTGATGTGTATCAGAGCCGGCAGATCAGAGTTTATAAAATTCTCCAAATACAATCACACATTTGTGTCACTTTTTCTGTAAATGATGTATTTAGTCTTAATGACAGTGATGCTGTGCTAAGTCAGATAACGATAATTAAATAAAGATAATGCTAACTGCCTTTCTGAACCCATATACTGAACGTGGCTGACAGATACATGACAGAGGATCAGAGTTCCGGTGCATCCCAGTGACAGCTGAGCCTCACACACAGAACTTCATGGTTTACCAAAAAGTCACAGGCCACATGCCTTCATGGCCCGGCGGCTGTTTGGCCTGCTGGATATCACCAGGTTGAGATACTACCCAGGACTGTCAGAGGGGAAGAGCATCAGTCAAGGGCTGAACTACTGCACATCAACTCTTTTTCCAGACAGCAGAAGAAATTCCTTCTCAGTAAGTAATATGATCTTGCTTATTGCTTAATTATTTTCTGAAAGAGCCATTGTTATAGAAATGTGTCTATGCTTTCATGAGCTGAAATGCAACAATAATTGACAAACTAACTGTACTGTTGTACATCGCTTTGGATAAAAGCATCAGCTAAATGAATAAATGTGCATGCAATTGTGAACAAGCATTTGTGCTCATTCATCAACATACACAAGTTTTCATTCTTTCTGAAACTTCTCCAATTTAAATTAAAAAAGCAGCAGCTGGCAGGAAAAAAAAAACTGCTGGCCCGAAACCTGAAATGCTGAAAACTATTTTTATTTGTTTGAGACTGAATGCACTCTATGTACAGTTTACCAAATATCTGCATGGTGCAGTCAATAAATTCTAAGACTGGCTGTCGAGAGCTGCTGCTGTGCCACATGCACCAGCGGCGGTCGGTCTTGGAACTTACTGACTGCGCAAGTCTCATTCCATGGACCTGAATAAAAGCTAGAGAGCTGGATGTACATTTAGTAGCTCTCGCTGCACTTGGCTTGAAAAAACAATCAAAGTGATGAACTCTGACAGCTGTGAGCAAAAGCAGTCAAGAGCATTGGGGAACATTTAAAAACAAACAGCTGACACTGGGGGTGCAAAACCAAAAGAATGGCAGTCTTAGAGAAACTCAGGTGTCTCCAGAGCGCTAATCCTATTACAATGTCACCTATCCTATGAAAACGTACCTTTTCGTCCTACTGTCTTCATTTCGAGGGAATCTAGTCATTAAAGAATATGAGAACAGGAGCATTGCCTGCACTGCCAGCTTTTATGCCTGCTAAGGGTACATGACCCCTGATGATAAGGTGTGGTTTATGTCTGTTTGTAAGTGGCCATACACATGTGGCTGCTAGCATTTAAAATCCTCAAGCAAATTACAGTATTGTAGACCAAAGTGGTTATTAAAATGAGTGAGAATAAAAAAAAAAGGTGGAGAGAAAGACGAAGAGAGCTGCCTATGAGCCGGAGAAGATCCAGGCTGTGTGCTGCAGAGTTCTGCGCTGAACAGCTAAGGAATTAAAAGATTCAGAAAAGGAAGAGGAAGTTTAAATTTCTCAAAGTAAATTCAATTTAAAGATCAATTTGAACGTTGTTCAGAAAAACTGAGATTCTTCCTTTTCCCCTGCACCACCGCGTTTCTATGTGTTCCTCACCAGTGATGAAGGGCTCTCACCCAACAAGTAGTTACCATGTTCATACCAGATCTCAGTCTGGGGGGGATCCAAAACGCTGCCTCGATAAAACTATTTAATAATACCTTTGTAATCCAGGTAAAGTGGCGATTTTCTGCTGATATATAAATATACAAGCTGGTATTTCTTCTTGCTACCTGCAGTCTCACAGGTGCGGTTATTATTAAAAAGTCAGTTACTGCGTCCTTGGAAAATGATGACTGTTTGGCTGCTCCTATGGGCTGTGAAATTGGACGTAGGCTCCACCCCCCTTCAGCTTGTGCAGAGGTTGAATGTTCTCCCTGTGCTCTCGAGGGTTTCCTCTCACAGTCCAAAGACATGTTTCAGGTGAACTGGTGGCTCTGCTCGTAGTGTGTGTGGGTGTGTGTGTGTGTGTGTGTGTGTGCATGTGTGTTGGGGGCTACTCTGCAATGGACTGTGTCCTGTCCGGGGTGTCCACAGATTCACCTAGCAGCCTGCGGATAGGCCCTGGGCCACCATGACCCTGCCGTAGCATAAGCAGTTGTGGATAACCAAGTGATAACTAAACAAGACAGTCTCATAAAACTAGTAGAGAAATGAATCAGGTGGGACATGAAGCTATAATGGAATCAGTTACAACCTTGTAGAGGAGCGTTACTGTTAACGGCTTCCTCAAAACTCAGGGAGGAGAAAGGAGGGTTCAGTGGACAGTGGAAAGTGCTCTGCACAAAGACCTGGGCAAAAATCTACAGGTTGAATGTTAAATTTGAACCCATAAAAATGTTGTGCGGTGTTTCCAGGTTTATTTCTTAAGAGGGCATATTACAGACTCCGTTCACGGACACTTTATATAGACTGACTCGCACAGCTGTATTATACTCCTGCCACATTACACATCTGGATTCACTGAAGGGCTTCAGGTTGAATACCTTGAAACATGTTTGCATCTCCAGTGTCAAACTGATGTCCTGATGCGCTTCAGACACAAACCCTTCAAGGTGCACACGCATGTGCCAAAATTCAGCGGAAGCGGTCCCTTCCTTCGCACGTGTGTGCGTTCACACGTGCAGAGCAGTGCGAAACTTAAAATGTATGAGAGTCGCCAGTTATCCCATCACAAACTTTTATATGTTCAGCGTTCAGGCGTGAGGAAGACAAATGAAATATGGAAAAAAAAAAAAAAAAAAAAAAACGGAAAACATAAACGGAGAGCATATGCCTGAAATACATTCTTGCATTCAGGGAATTAGCTACAGGTCCAAAGATGTCCTTAAATTAATGACGCCGCCCCTTGGGCCGCACGTGTGCGCGTCACTGCAAATGTTCTGCCTCTCCCTGCATTACATCTTTGATAATGATTTTCGTGTTTTTGTTATTCCCCTCCAAGTCCTCCAATCCACATCTGAGAGGAAATTTTGACAAGCTTACATTTCCCCCTGACATGGATACACAAACATAGCTGAAGAGCAGAGGCAGAGAACGGCTGGATTTTCTTGGATGATAAGAGGTAGATGGCTTCGGGGTGGGGGTCGGGGGGGGCTCACTGGGTCTCTTCGGGGGACGAGGCCCACACAGAGGACCGCTTTGTTTCCCCTCAACCCCACAGAGCTTCTTCCTTCAAATGCCCCAACAGCAAAAGCCTTGGAGCTTTGGCACTCGGGCCCTAATTTGGGGCTCCGGGGCCATAGAATGCACAATGAGGACCTACAGTGAAATACAGTAAATGGGTGTGTTATCCCTGCTTGGCAGTTAGGTTGGTCATTGGCTCATCCCCCTTATCAGAACGTAATGCATTACTCATCGAAAAGTTAAATCAGCTCTGTCCGTAACTCTGCGACAGGTGTTAACCATTAGCTTTGCTCAGCTCCAAATTACAGATGTGTTTTAAAGCTGCGCAACCCAGTAACATCGTATTTACAGGAGTGATCGGGGTGGAAAGAACGAAACGAGGAATTTGTTTTATCGTTCTCCTCCATAGAAAAAAAAAGAAAGACTTTCTGAACTGTAAACTGTCCGCCTAAGTAAGGAGAGCTGGAGCCACAGAAATCTACCATGTAAACACATATGAATTTTGTTTGCTGGTTTATTGTTGTGAAAAAATAAACTACTTTTCACATCAAAATTATATATATTTCATGTAAATAAACTTTTTTCTCTACTGAAGTCAAGCGTGGCTTAAGAAGTTTAAGAAATTATTATAAAATTTTAACCTGGTCAGTTTATTGAGACTGAATAAATGAAAGGATTTATATCAAAATTACTAGTTAACTGAGCGCTGTTTTTTTCAACCTATGGACATTTTAGAGTAGTAGAGTAAAATTATGTAAAATATGGTATGTGTGTGCCGGAGAAAAAGTAAAGGTAACTGCAAATTCAACGTTTATGTGCTGTCATAAAATGTAGTTTTTCATAAACAAACTCTTCTGATTCTGTCTTCTGACACCTGTGAAGTGGAATTTTATTACATTCAGAGGATGTTTTAGTGTCCTTGAACAGTACATTTCAGTGCAACAGTATACGGTATGTGTAATGTAGACTCTTGTGATTAGTTTCTATACACATGTTCTATAGAATACATTGAAGACCAAACAGTGCAGGTGACTTTGTATTATTTTCGTCAAAGTGCCTCTAAACATTTAATTTCATAGTTACTCTAAATAACTGAAAAATGAAATTAGGAAAATATGCTTACTTTAAAAATAACTTATCATTTTTTTAAGTAGCAAAATTTCAGTGAGAAAGTAGATATTAAAATGCCGAAGTAGAATTTAATTGAAAAAACCTTTAAGTGCAGACAGATTTTTTTGTAAATTTACCACACATCGGTGTAGACATCTATCACTGAAAAGACAACACTGAAGACTTCAGAAGTATCAAGAAGTGTTTTTATCTGAATGATGCAACCATGAGAAAATTAGTGTGATTAGTGATTTTTTTAATTCATTAATTCATTCATTTATTCATTCATTCATTATGCCAAGTTCAAAATTTGAAATGAGTCTATAGACTAGGGGTAACCTGACGTCATCCGGCTTGTTCAGGTGTCTTGATCTTATAATTACATGGCTTTGAGCTCAACAGATGAGCTCAAAAGATTTTGACTTCCAAGAAAATTTTTTCTCTCAGCAAACCCTGTGGCATAGCAAATTTTATATGTATTATAATATATTCCCATGGTAGTGTTTGAACTAATTCCATCTTTATTACGATCATAATGCTGTGACACATCATGACCACATCATAAGACACATTATAACAGGTCATGACTGTAGTCATAACTTTAATTACAGCTCTCATAACCTGGGAAAATGGACCACATCAGAAATCCTGAATGTTCAGCAAAATGATCTGAACAATTTTTTAAACTTATTTAATGTTTATTACAAAAAGGGTAGAAGTCGCTTAGGAAGTGTATAGTCAAAGTTATAGATAATTGAGCGAAGCAATTTTAAGTGAGCGGTGTTATAAACGCTCTGCAGCGTTGACTGACAATCTCTCCGGTGGTGCGAACGTGAGGTGTCGTTGGCATTGTTGTACAAAACCCTATTTTGGATGCGGTATAAACTCTTGTCAGGTTGTCCTGGAGTTTACTCTGTTACGCTTCACACCAGGTTATGACAGATGTGGTAGGAGTTATGTGTCAACAGGAAAACCACTGATGCATTTACTTATGTCATGCTGTCTAATGTTCTGCATCTGTTCTGAAATCTAACGTGTCCCTTTGATTTTCCTATAGGAACTAAATGACAATAAGATTCGTTCTTCCCAGATGTCTCTCTTTTCCAATGATGGCACACTGCCACGCTCTTTTGGGAAAACAAACGAGTAAGACTCTCTTAATGAATCAGGCATTGATCCGAAGTTCTGTCAGAAATATTGCTGTATCCATTGTTTCTCCTGTATTGCCTCTGCAAGAGTCCCGTGAAAGAGAACGTGGCATTTTCCCAGAACTGCCAAGATGGTCTGCAGTAGAATGTGCTTCCTGGACCCATGTCAGCAGAAGTGGAATTTAAATGCTACGCTCAGCAACAATACGATTGTCCTCGGCATCAGCTGCGAATGATGGACTGCTTCTCACCCTCTTTTCATCAATCAGCAGCTATGCCAGATCTCTTTAAACATTTAGAGCCCGTGGACATTTCAGTCGTATTCTTCAGACTTGACATTTTTTTTAAGTTTTCTTTTATTATATTAGGAGCCCTGATGTGTGTTCTGCGTTAGGACAATTCCGCCACAGCGCGCCTAAACCAATAATGCCCTAGCTGGTTCCACATGTATTTGGTATGCAAGCAATTCAAACGGCACTTCAGCCAGAAGCGCAGAACTAAAAAGCACATTTTCCCCCCCATTTCGAAACATGTTCATTCGTAAGTATGAAGAATATAAAATGCTTTCTTAGCATTGCCCTGCAAACGAGCAAATGCTGCTATCCAAATACAATATAACGAAACGAGCTTAAATGATCTGGGCATTTATAGGCGCAAAGAAATCAGGCCTTGACAAATTGGGACAACATCACCATCTCCTGGAGATGCAGTGCAACCGAGACTAAGCAACGCGACGCTGACGGCTTCGACAAACAGCACAGATCGCAGTTATTCTCATAAACAGTGGGTTACGTCCCTAGTGCTTCCACAGCTGGTTTGCTTCGAATCGTGGAAAGAGACGCACAACACAGTGAAACCTTCAGATGGAACCGTGCTGGAACTGATGGCTGGGGGTCTGTGGGTAGAAACAGACGGACGGTTGAGTGTGTGAGGCAAAGGTCTTCTGGGACTGAGATGAACCGCAAAACACTACAGTGGCTTTTTCTTCCTTAATACCTGCAGGGTTGTTTTGCTGCATCGTTACTGGCCCGAACGGGCCTGATGGTGGCGGTGAGGGAGGGCAGTACCGCAGCTGTCTGCTGCTTCTCTTAGCCTGGCTCAGCTCCCCGCCTGCCACTTCATGCTCTTCTCTTCAAACGGCAATGGGAAGGGGAGGCTGTCTCTCTTCCCTGCCCATTCGCATTTTTCTGCTGAGAAAATTTTCGATTGTCGTGGAACTGCTTCCATTTACATCGGAAGCCTGAAGGATTTTGATACCGCACCTCAAAATTTTTTTTTAAACTTACATTTATTCATTCCGCACACACTTTTCTCCAAAGCGACTTCCCAAGAACTCTGTGTAGTGTTAACAGCCCACACACCTTATTCACCAAGGTGACTTACACTGCTAGATACGCTACTTACAAAGGGTCACTCATCCATACATCAGTGGAACACACCTAAACAGCATGGCTTTGGACAGTGGGAGGAAACCAGAGCACCCAGCGGAAACCCACACAGACACAGGGAGAACATGCAAACTTCACACAAATTGAGCAGGGATCAAACCTAAGTCCTCTCGCACCACCCAGGCACTGGGAGACAAAAGTGCCATCCATACCTCCCACTTCATTTTGTCAGAAACAAGAGGAAAGTTTTTTTAATTAGAATGCCTCGTGAATATTTAATGATACAGCAAATAAACTGGTCAGCAACCAGGTATTTTCTGAATATCACATGTTTTTATTTGGATTGGAAACTTGCAGTCTGGGAGGAAAATTCAACCTTATGACATTCTAAATGATTCTTTGAATACCCAGTCCAGGAACACTTTAATAAAACAGCAGTGTACACCGCCTCTGTGTTATCAAAAACATTTCTTATGGGTGCAGTTCAGAATGATAGCAAGTAATTAGTATTATTATTTCCCAGCAGTCAGGGGTATTTCAGCAGTACCCTTAGCGGGACATTCCAACTTTTTGTACTAGCGTTGCATCCTTAGCCACTTTGCTCCCTACTCAACTATGAGTAGTTATAGGAATGAGGAGCTACATCAACAGAGGAGCAGCAACTACTCAACCTGGGGGGGGGTCATTCAGGGGTTTGAAAATGTAGCAGTTTTACTCATGATGGAATAAAGGTTAATACTTAAAACAGCTTCAACATTACTATTCTGTTAATTGGCACTTTTATTAACCCTTAATGTAAACAGAGAACTGGTGCATTAATTTCAGACTGTTATAATTTAGGGAGCATGAAAGACCTTACAGTTGCCTGTCCTGAAGAGCTGCTGGCACATATACCTTCTTCTTGTGAGCTGAATAATGTGTTTAGATATAATGTCTCTAATGCATCTGTCTCAAGATGGGAAGCACACAGACATGTCATAAGCAATTCTATTGTTGATGCTCTGTCATGGCTTATTTGGTGGTGGATTAGGTCTCAGTTTATGGGACACGTGTTTCATGTAATGCAGTAATTTTTATTCTACATTCAAAACCCTGTTAAGCCTTCAGTCCTTCATCAATACAGTGTTTCGAAACTAAAGAAATCTGTTGAATGTTCATGCAAGGCCATATATTTTGATTTACCGTGTTTCATAATAAATGAGTAAAAAGAATGAGTAAACCTGATAAGTCATTTACTTTAGGGCCATAGTGGAAACGGAGAATAGCTGGCAGTTGTAATCCACTTGTTATTTCCAACATAAAAACACCCAGTTCATGTTCAGCTGTAGCATATTTGGAAGCACAGCACCAAAAGAGACTTTAAATCAGTTCCACTCTGCTGTAAATTACAATCCTGTATTTTTAATTTCCTTTCCACATACAATGTTATTCGTTGGCTTCCAAACCAAACACAAGCATTGCAGCCTGAACAGTTCCAGAGAACAAACTGTTCTCTTTTCAGCCTATACCTGTCAAAAACATGATTAAACACACGTATTCCTGATCCCAGACTCTGACGCATTGTGGCCTACAATCTCTGGCGCAACAAAGGATGAAAAGTCACACAGATTTTGGTACCATATTTTCTTAAATATTTGTTTTTACATGGCAAGGTTTGTCATTTTGGATTACACTCTTTGTAAGTTTAGGAAAATGTCACTACAAGGAGATTATAATTTTCATATGTAGCAAAGCTTTCGAAAAATTCACGTATCTAATTGGATTCGGTAATTCCACACTTGATGTTGAGTGCACATGCTGTTTTACACCCACACATGAAGAGTATCAAAAGAGACAGGAAAATCATTGCAGTATGGTTTTCAAAAAGCAGCAAATGTTAAAAAATTTATAATAGAAATTCACCTGGTAGCTACAGTTTTTGATTTGTTCAGTTGTTGAAGATCCCATTCCATTTTTAAACACACGCATCATCTGAAACCAGTTGTCCCATACGGGGTCGGAGGGAGCCAGAGCCTAACCTGGCAACCCAGGGCGTAAGGCTGGAGGGGGAGGGGACACACCCAGGACGGGACGCCAGTCCATCGCAAGGCATCCCAGGCAGGATTCGAACCCCAGACCCACCAGAGAGCAGGCCCTGGCCAAACCCACTGTGCCACCGCACCCCTTCAGGCAATACTAATCCACTTTAATTTTCATAACGAAATTAAAATGAAGACCTTTAAGCCTTGTAGTCCCGAATGTTGTAAGGCTATTAAGCAAAGGGAAAATGCAAAAATTTTAATGTTAATGAAAGAAAACATTAAACCCATGATCATACACACATGCTATCTGAAACCACTTGTCCTGAGCCTACCCCGGCAATGCAGGGTGCAAATGACTCACCCAGGATGGGACGCCAGTCCGTCGCAGGGAACCTCAAGCAGGGCTCAAACCCCAGACCCACCAGAGAGCAGGACCTGGCCAAGCCTGCTGTGCCACTGCATCCCCTCCTATGAGCAAAGATTTCTTTATTTATTTGATAAATGAGATTGAAATCATTGTAGTCTATGGGTCAATACGTGCCAAGAAAACTGGATTCCTACTCCATCATAATGAGCTTATTCTGCTACGCTCCACCGTGTTTTGTTTTGACTCTATTATATGACTTGAAGCACACGGAAGTCATCCTTACAAAGGCGCTGAATTTATATGAAAGAAGTTAAGAATTGTCAAAAAGTATATCCATATAACAGAGTAAAATGTTTTACTTTGCCAGCCATGTGGCTTGAAACGATCAGCTAGTGCTGTTAAATGGCATGCAAAGCCAGCTGGAACCTGACAAAGGATATGATCCCACATATAACCTTAGCAATGCCCTTCACAATACCTTTGTAAATGCCAACGTTGTTCTAACAGCATTAACCAGCTGTATTTCAGCTTCTACTCCACATTTTCCAGACAATCTGTACACAAGTGTAAAATATACAGAAGCTTTTGACCAGTTGGTGCATCTGTGTTTGTGAGTGGTTTTATTTCCTTGATTCTAATTTAAAGAGAAACCATTATTTTAAGCAAAAATACTGGTTGAGAGTCAAGTTTTCATTGTGTTTCAACAGGAAAAGAGAGCAAGTTCTGCTTGGACTCGAACAGATACATTCAACGCTTGGAAGCGATGGGAGATGGAACTGTCTTGCTCAAGAAAAAAATGCCCGTATCCACCCAGGAATTTTTTAAGGGTTCTCCGCAACCACAAAATGAAATGTGTGGTCCATGCCACTTGTAGAAAGTTTGAGAAACATTAAAGCCACACTCAATAAATTAGCCTGTCAACATTTGTTAATTTTAACAGAGCAAGTGATAATAAACCCCAAGTGCTTCTTGAAGTTTGAGTTCTGAGCTGTGAAATTTCTTCATGTAGTTTTCTCCGTGTTCATAATGCATTAAATTTGTACTCACTAAATTTCAAACTCTTATGTATATTTTTTCATATTTACAGCAAATATTGATTTGCCCATTTGCACATTTTTTTTGTCCGAAGCATCTTAAATGTAGAATTAATACACACACACACACACACACACACACACACACACACACACACACACATTTTCAGAACCGCTTGTCCCAGACGGGGTCGCGGGGAACCGGAGCCTACTCGGTAACACAGGGCGTAAGGCCGGAGGGGGAGGGGACACACCCAGGACGGGACGCCAGTCCATCGCAAGGCACCCCAAGTGGGACTTGAACCCCAGACCCACCGGAGAGCAGGACTGTGGTCCAACCCACTGTGCCACTGCACCCCCCCATAGAATTAATATTTAGTCTCAATTTTACTGAATTCATTTACTGAAGCAGTTTAGCTTGTGTGCCTTGGTCAAAGTGTATCTTGACCAAAAAACACACAAAAACATGCACACAGAAAAGGCAAACAAACAGAGGTGTTAAGATACAGGTGGATTTAGTCTTGAGAGAATACTAATATTTCATTTTAGCTCTTTTTACTCTTTTCATCTGCCATGAAATGTAAGACATTCAGTGAGATGCAACGACTCGTAGGAATGTTTTTGGTCAGTAGATGTTCATTTTGACCAGAACTTGAACAATCTGTCTCTAGTGCAGTTTTGATGTGTGGAGAATTTATGTTCTGAACCTCAGATTCTGTCTGCAGACAGAGCCCAGAAGATGTTTTCAGTTACGTGTACGGAATGTTTATCATTATCTTTTTGGAATCTGAGTTACTAGTTCTTACAGTATTCCCCATTAAGTATTTAATTATACAAATGTTTCACAAATATCGTAGTTTTTTCTTCTTTTTTTTTAATTTTTGGCTGTCACTTCAGACTCTTCCACTGGAACACAATGTTTTGATTTGCATCAGGAATTTGCTACACGCATGCCTTTTGCAGCAGTATTTCATTTCCCTCTATCTCAAACTCTTTTACATAATATTTTGCACAAAATTTTCCCTTAAGTTTTGTTTCCAACCTATGGCGGACAAGTCTGACAAGTATAAACAGCGTTCAGGTTTGTATTCCCCTTGCTGAAGTATGTTTTTAACATTACTTTAATACATTGGCTAATACGTTTTCTGTTTATATTGATTTTTCAAAATCATATTTGAATCACTTGGCTGGTCATCCCCTTTGCATGTTTTTCTTTGCTGTTACTGGAGTGTCAAGGAGAAATTTATAGATAATCCTGTTGAAAAAGCTATTAGACTACTTGTCAGCAATTTCCTTCTGGGGAATGAATGTGAATGAACAGAAAAACAGAATGTTGCCATTAGCCCTTGAAGTGAATGGCCAGATTTATAAAGTAGCCTCAAATGCAGAGCTTTATATAAATGTATTTCTGAGGGAGCCCGACCAGAAGAGACCAGCTGCAAAGTCTCTACCTGCCATATTCACATTAAGTGCGTTGATTTGATTGATTTTTACATGACATTTTTGTTTGTATGTGACTTCTGCAATAGGACTGTTAAACCAAACATGATGGTGTTCAATGGCAGCTTTTACTACTGTACTTGTTAATGTTATTTTGTACCCTAAGCTTTCAGCAAGGTTGTAGAAGGAGTGGTGATTTAGCAGAAAGGTCTTTTTAACAAGCATTAGGCTGTAATGTTGACAGCAGGTTTACAACTAACAAAGGTCAAGAACAAAATGATTTTAGTAATTTCAGATATTATAGCGGCGTAGACTGTACAGCACTATGAAGCACACACACACAAATAGCCTGAAACCACTTGTCCTGAGCGGGGTCACAGCAAGCCGGAGCCTAACCCGGTAACACAGGGCACAGGGCTGGATGGGGAGGGGACACACCCAGGATGGAACGCCAGTCCATCATAGGCACCCCAAGAAGGACTGAAACCCCAGAACCACCAGAGAACTTGACTCAGCCAAGTCCACCACGCCACCGCACACTGCCCCCCCAATTTTTTTTTTTTTTTTGAAATTTTATCAAAAATTTTACGTAACATTATAATTTGCTTTTAATTATGTTTAACTATTCTTTACTATATTATTCACTGTATGTTACTCATTCACGTTTTTTATTTTTCCTTAATTTATTGTATTTTTTCTTTTCTGTCTTCTCTTACTTTTCTTTGTCTGTCTTGGAAATTTCTGGAATATCAAAATTCTCTGTGGATATGTCTTTTATGGCTTAGGGAGATGAAGAGAGTGGAAGCTATATACATGGAGCACAGTAACCTACATGGATTGACTGTGATGGCCAACATCTAGTTTTATCTTATATATTTTTAATAAACCAGTTATGATGTAATAAACCACCAATAAACCATAACCCTGGTAGATGAATATCCACATTTGTAATAAACCAGTTATTCAAGCTTATTTTTGCCTCGTCATTCAGACTTCAAAGGACCTTGAATTGACCAAAAAAGATCAATTCCAACAGTACCCAGTGTAAAAGGAGTACCTTGCCCTTGTGTAATAGCCATGACTACTATTTTAAAAAGAGCTTGAAATTATCTGACATTAACCTTATAAAGAAATTACTGCACTGTATCAGTTCCCCTGAAAAATTTCTTATGTGCTTCCTCTATGTTTCTGTATGCAGAATTTAAAAGATATCCACTTAAATTTTATCTCTGCTCATAGAGTGTGTTCTGCTGAGAACACTGGCAATTTTCTAGATGCAACCCAAGGGAAGGGCTGCCGGTCATTTGTCCTCAGCTTTACACATAATATCTCAGTGACACCTTCAGACAGGTGGTCTAGTCCCAGTACTGCAACCATCATGCAATGGACTGTGATTTTATCGAGACCTCATAAGCATTGTCGTTATCAGAATAGTTAAATCTGTGCTTGAGCTATAGCACGTCAGAAAAATAATTTCATTTTTAATTTTATAAAATAAATGTCCGAAAAAATACGCACCCATGACTTGTCACTCAGGTCACATTTTATCAGAAAGAAGGAAATTCATCACTAAAATCTTCCAGATACAAAGAGAAGCATGAGTTTAGACCACAACTACAAAATACTGAATGAATGAACGAATGAATGAATGAATGTGGTACAAGACTTTGGAAGATTTCAGTGAAATTATAAACAGAATGAATTCTCATTTACTGTAATATTTCAACATATTAGAAACCTCCAGGCAGTAACATCCAAAGTGTTCATTTTCACTGGAAACTCAGTTTTACTTTACAATAGTCACCCAAGGAGTACAGTCTGTCCGGCTGTCAGACAACTAGGACAATGTGACTCAGTGAGGGAAAGGTCATTTCTGAGTGGCTTTAACAAAATCAGTTTTGTCAGGAGAGAAAGGTTTGTCAGTATCTTTTTGTACCAGCAATTTCAATGACAAAATATTATTTAAATGAACTCCAAGGTTTAAAACATTTGTGATGAGCTGACCGAGCAGATAGCATGGGCAATATTTGAAGCGGAACTGTATGATGTGTCACAGCACTAAAATGTTTTAAATTAAGAGGCGTTTTCTTGTTCAGACCTTGCAGTCACATTTTGAAATGTGAGTCTTTCTACTGTGGGGACGCATCCTCTTCAGATTCATATGAAACATACATACAGTTATGAGAAACAGCCTTAAGCGGGTTCAGAAAAGGAGCAAAATACGTCAACACCAGAACGTGTCTTATCTGACTTCATTTACCTTACGCATTACGCTGTTGTACAATTTTAGAAAGTCAGACGTTTTGAAAATGGGGATGTTTAGCAGATTACAATCCATGGTTATTAGTGCCAGTAAAGCCTTATTTAAGGCCTACGAGAAGAACTGTGAATGTGATTTTAATAGCAGGCCCTAGCCTGTCCCTCTGGACTGTGTGGTTATAGTTGAGGGGCTTCGTAAATTGCATCCAAACCTGCAGAAAACCACAAGGAGCTGGGGAACACCTCTGTTGGCTGTCAAGAAGAAAAAAAGAATAACCTCCAAAACCACATTTGTTTACTGAGCTGGGTTTGTATCCAACGTTGCCTGAAGGTTAAAAGTCTCCAGAAAATCAAAAATGAAACCAAAAATGACTAACAGTCAATTACTCATACTCATTACTCCTCCAAGTACCGTTCGTAATCTTTTTTGATCCCTTAACACCAAACAAGTTGTTATGCTCCTGCATCGTTCCTATTATGTTAACTTCTAATATGTATATTTTTATAGAGAGTTGTGCTGTAGCTGTACACTTATCGCATGATTTTTGTTAAATTCCAGTCATCTTTTCACTGTGCACAATATATATTTCTCTGTTTGGTCCATTATGATATTATATTATTAATAAAAAGGAATTTAATCTACTCAGGTGCATATCTCTGATCAGAATGAATTATCTGACATGAGACTGAATCAGTGAAGGAGTTTCTTCTCGGTGTTAGATTTTTTTTTTCCTTGCCGCGAATGAGAATATTCTGTAGGATTTCAGGGATAAGTAACAGATGTTTCAGCTCAGTGTCATATTTGTTTAGGCTTGAGGTAGAGACACTGCTGGTCTGCCTTACAGGTTTGGCAGCTGCTGTGCAGCTGCATTCATTAACACATGCTGCTTCTGTTACACCATCCTTACCTTCATGTATAGCCATGACTAAATCTTTTCACAAGGCTTGGATGCCTATATTTCTTAATTTCCCAAAAGCTTAGACAGAAATCAATAGATCTGCATTCCATTTTTGTGTATATTGTTGCTTGCTACAGTAAGTAATGATATTCCTGACGTTTACACTGTATAGGGTTACTCATTCTGCTGTATTTCTATTAGTGACTTATAGTTTGAGACAATACTGTGTTAAATATTCTTACATTGTAAGCAGCTACATGTAACAAATGAAGCAATAAAATGCTTTGCTAAATGATTTTTGTAAGTTAGTTTACTCTGCGTGTTTGGCATGAAGACCTTGGAGAATTGCGGTAATCCGTGTTTTGTAAGCGAAAGGCACTCTGTACTGTACTGTACTGTACATGGGCCGGTACCATGTATTTGAGAACTTTCTCTTGACATCTGGCTTTTGGTGCATTTGAATTTATAGAAGCCAAGAGCTAAGATTTCATTAATCAAAACAACCAAAATTAGTTAAAATTGCAGGATCCAGCTATAATATTTAATATGTACTGTTAAGGGTTTTCTCCCGTAAGCACATGGAATAGTGTTTTTGGCTTATGCACAACCAGCACAGTTTAATCAGGTATGCACAAATGGATTTATAAATAATCTTCCTTTTTTCGCTGCAGACAGAAAAGTGACGCCATGCAGACAAATTTAATTTGCCTGTCAAGAAAATTAAAACCTTTAATAATCCTGTTTCTGATGTGTACGGATAACTTTTAACAGATCTGACAACCAGAAAATAACAATCTTGTCAGCCACTTCCGTTTCTCCTGATATCCTGCAAAACTCTTGATTGGTTTTCCAGCAACGTGAAACCCTCATATCGTGTGCCTGCTAGTTAAAGTGACTAATTTTAATGGCGTTTGAAACCTCAGGAGTTTCACTATGCTGCCAAGACCCTGGTGATGGCCCACCTCCAACTCTTTCTTTAATGTAAAGGAAGTGGAAATAAATAATTTCTCTTAATCACTGCCATCTAGAGCGTGCACACTGCAATTTTCTTGTCTTGTGTTCATTTCATGTTTTGAACGAAACAACCTTTATCTGCACCATATGCATCCATTTGAAGTTTTTCTGTGCAACGTATCAAAAAAAATGGTCATATTTTAAAGCAAACCTGCATATTTAAGTTGGCTGATTCTATGAATTTTGTGCCTGCGCTTGAAGTCTTTTATATGACAATGCTGTTGCTTTTTCATGGACTGCATAGGTTTCCTGCACAATGTGTTCCTAAATCATTCATTGCTTTGCCCTCTAAAATCACTTTGCTAGAATGGTTACATATTCCTACCAATCTGCAGTTTTATTGATCTGTTCTTTTTCTGGGTGGCACAGCGGGTAGCACTGGTGCCTCGCAGCTCCCGAGCTTGGTTTATATGTGGGTTTGATTCTATTTCAGCCAGTGTTGAGTTGACAGGTCCTTCCTCTGTTCATAGGGGTTTCCTGTGGGTGCTCCAGTAACCTCCCAGAGTCAAAAGACATGTGTTTCAGGAGGACTAGTTGCAATACATTGTCTGTAGTAAGGCAACATTTGAGAGAATGGGTGTGTGTGATTGTCCGGCAATGGGACTAGCACCACTGCAACAGCTGGATTGTGTTAATGGATGGATGGATGGATGGATGGATGGATGGATGGATGGATGGATGGATGTTCATAGCAATATCAGAGTGAATTATGTGAAATCCAGATGATCCAATATGACCGGCCCTCCGGATTCATCCGTCTATATATTTGATTGTTGACTTTCTTACTGCTGTGGGGGCCTTTGCTAATAGGCATAAATGAAGTGTTTGTCTGGGACTTCTATTTAGAAACTGTTAAACACAAGAAAAGGCATGCACTTTTTTAGTTCTGAACTGCTCCTGTCACACCACAGTCATTAAATTTGCTGTCCTGTCTCTTGCTGTTGGCCTTCCGAGACATCTGCGGCACTTTCTGCTTTTACCTCAGCAGTAATTGCCAAAATTCTCCAAGAATTGGAAACTATGTTGATCTTTCAACAAAACGGGTAGTCATTTTCCTATCATTCTTTATTCAGTCTTCTGGAAAATTGATGGACTCTTTCAATGTGTCGGTGCTTATTCTTTAACAGTAGGGCCAATTTTATGGTAATTTCATAAAATAAACAGATCCTAAGTAATAGTAATGATCCCTAATGTTTTCACATAATGAGGTGTGCCTCATTGCGGTATTTTGTCTTTGGAATTTGATCTACCTTATATTGTGCGCCATATTTTTACTGTGTATGCTAACGGCAGACTTCTACATCCCTCTGAGAAACCAGGCACGGGTATTTTGGGAACACTGTGCTAACAACTTATATATGTGTATATATAGGTGAGGTTACTTTCTGGCACACAGTTCAAAGGTTGTGTATATTTAAAAGAGTAATAATAACAAGCTCTGGTCAGCTGTGTCTTAAAACTAATATTAAAGCCAAGGTGTCAAAGCAGGACTTTCGTTATACCGCTTGTTACTCTCTTGGCGGGTGTGAAGATGTTTTCACCCAAATAACAAATGGCCAAAGTCCCGATGGGCAAATCACTCAGGACCACAGGACCCATCTCGAGCGCAGCCACGGCAGGCGAGGCCACCATTGATCGGATGCGGTAGTAAACCAAGGCGAGACTGATCCTCTTTGTGTCTGGAGAGCTCAGCTACACGTGGGTAGGTCTGCAGCGCTCAGCCCTCCGGCTCACACGTGGGCCGCTGCCAGACCTACAGCCCGCACAGACCAGGTACTGTATCTGCCAGAAAGCACCACTTTGGCCCTGCACTCATTCGCTCTCATTGCCACGCTCTCCATGCTCCTTCACTTGAACAAACACCAGGCCTTAAGGACAGCCTCCACATTCATTATGTGTTTTCTGACATATGTCAGTGACCCGTGTTTTTGTGTCCCGGAGTGATATCGGCATGGGTGGGGAGGAATGAAGGCTCTGATTTATTAATGCACAGTCTCCAGTTCCCTTCTTGCTCCATGCTGTTCCATGCCCATGCATCTTAAACAGTATTTGTTTAATCAATTAAAACAGGCAAAGTTAACACTTACATACCAGATTGTTCTTAAATGTCAGCTTTTTTTTCTCGTTTGGCCTGAGAAATATCGTTCTACCAGCATGTCTAAATTTCAGAATATTTATATATTCTTACTAGTCTTATTTGGCATAGAGGGCCATTTTTATTCATTTATTTTTTTCGCAGTGAATGTGCCACTGAACCAACTCAGACCACCCGGGCAGCACATTGCAACAATTGTAGGTTCAGAAGTAATTTATAGCATAAGAAATGCTGGAGCTGGGATGTGAATTCGGAAAAAAACACTCCTGGACAGTGAGAGGAATACAATGAATCACTCAGCCCTGACAGCTATCTGTTTACTTTCCCGCATCAGATCTCACACTGAAATTAAGTGCACATTTCACATTCAGTACGGTGGTGTCATATGAAGCCGCTGTTTTTCTACAAGTCCTTCCAGAAATGACAGTGCATTTATTTAACATACCAACGAGATCCTTTTTTTCCTATTTATTTAGGAAATACAATCCACCCTACCCTCTTCGTATTATAATAAAGGACCACAGGACCACACTAACCCATTTATTTATTTATTTATTTAATTAATTTTTCTGAACATCGGAAATGTGTTACTTGAAATTATATTTTAAAGTATAGTTTTTAACGGCAGGACACTGCTACTAAGCTCTTTGTGAAAAGAGGAGAAATAAAAAAAAATTAAAAAACACTACATTCATTTGACACTTTCCTCAAAGTGACTTGCAATGTTAAGCTACCTGCAATTATTTTGCAATTTATACAGCTGGGTAATTTTACTGGACATAGTCAGAGTAAGTACCTTGCTTAGGGGTGCTGCAGCTGGAGGTGGGATTGAAACCTGCAACCTTTGGGTACCATAATATTGGACTGTTATATACAGTTTAATAAACAAAAAAAACTGCAAAGCCTTTCACTGACTTCTTCCTCCAAATAAATCAATACCAGAGAATATACTGCTAAGTACCTAAAATATCTAATCGTGAAATACACACCATTCAGTACTGAAATGTTAGCATAACAATGGTCACTGAGTCAACCATAAATTCCCTGTGACAGCTCTCATTTAGGAAAAGTGTTAAGTGGAAGTATATACTGTACATATACAAAATAACTGAGAATAGCAACACATACACATTGAATAAATCCATAAAGAGGCAGAGAGTTTACAGTTGGGATTTAAGTTATAAATCAGATATGTGCATGATTAATGAGCACAGGTAACTAAATAAACCAGGTACTCCAATTCCACAGTAATACAGCGAGCAGTACATGCTTTCTTGTATGGGTCTGGGTGCAGCCAGCACAGAGACTGCATTTTTCTTACGATGGCAAAAGCGGAACGAATCCCAAAAACAGATCTCAGGGGCCATTTTTTAAAATTTGGAAGGCTTTCTGGGGTCTCTTTCTGCCGAAGTAGGGCACAAAATCTCTACTGAGCTCATTTCATCGCTCTTGCTGTATCCTAACAGCTTCCTTGATAAAATGCTTTACAGAAGTGAGCAAATTACAACACTGTATTGTACTAAAAATTTGATGCGTTGAGGGTACAGTGGCGCAGCACATAATGTTGCTGCCTCACAGCACCTCGGCTGTTTGAGTGCATGTTCAAATCTGGTTCGGTCTGCATAGACTTTCTATGTTCTCTCTGTGTCTACATGGGTTTCCTCAAGGGTGCTCTAGTTTCCTCCCACAATCCAAAGACATGTAGTTCAGGTAAACTGGTGACACTAAATTGCCTATAGTGTTTAAATGAGTGTGTGTGGCTGCCCTGCAATGGACTAGTGGTCCCATCCAGGGTGCCGCCCTCCCTACCTTGTGCCCCGTGATTCCATGGACTCTGGATTGCTGTGACCCTGACAAGGACTAGTGGTTAGTGAAAGTTGGAGAAGTTAATGCTTTATTTCCATTGCCTTTGTGTTAAGATAGACCAAGCTGACATTTTATAGTGATGGATGATAACAGCTAAACTGCACTTTTTGTACAAAAGTGATTTCTGAAGAACGGTCATTCTAAAATTTTTGCACTTTAAAATGATTTTGTTATACAAAAGCTTGAATTGCTTTTGATATAATATGCCATTTTGTAATAAGAACTAGAAATTCTGATCCTGTTTATTTTTGCTGCTCAGAGTGCATTTATTACACACACACACACACACACAGACTGAAGCCACTTGTTCTGAGATGGGGTCGCAGCAAACTGAAGCCTAGCCCAGCAACACAGGATGCAAGGCTGGAGGGGGAGGGGACACACCCAGGACGGGACGCCAGTCCATCACAAGGCACCCCAAGTGGGACTCGAACATCAGACCCGGCAGAGAGCAGGACCCGGCCAAGCACGCCGTGCCACCGCTCCCCTCAATCAGGTGCAAATGAAAAATGGAATTATTTTCACAAAACAAAGGATGGGAAAACAAGGACAGGATGCACTCTGTCAGTAAAGATATCACAGTCGAACCCTTTGTCTGACCTCCAGCAAATGCGGAAGGATGAGACCCTTGTGGATAGTGTGGCTCCAACAGCTCCAGCAGCTCAGTGAGCTGCTCCATCAGCCCCAAGGCCCGTGGCGGGGTGGCTCTCCTCAAAGGCTCTTCATCTTCACCTGCTTTGCCATCTTTGCAGACTTTTGCTTGCATCATCATAGAAGTCTTGAATAATTTGGTACCACAGAAAAAAACTCATTCTCTGTCAGCTGTCAGCACACGTTCAAGAACATTCCTTATATTTTAAAATACGGTGGGATCAGCGTAAAACAGAAAACGAGCAATTTTTTTCTTTATGGAGGGGCTTTTAGATTCATTTAAATCTGAAAATAAAAGCCCTACCATCTATAAGTAATAAACGTACAATCCAGCAACGGGGGCTAAATGACCTGCATTTGAATATAACTTTGATATTTCCTTCAAATGGCTTGACACTGGTTAAACTCTTCACTCGTGCCTATTTACTTGCAGGGCTTATACCGGTGCACCAAGAACTGCTTAGGGAGCAGAGGAAGTTAACTAACTGTTACACTTCCGCCCCCATGAGAGATGAAAACACTGCAGCCTTGACGACGGTAATGAGCTTCCACCAGCTGTTGATCAATGTGGTGCGCAGCTGCCATTGCTGTAAATTGTGTTAATTCTCTGAATGAAGAGGCGGTAACACCTCCCCCACAGAACCTCCCAGGCCCTCTGCTCTCTCTTCAGAAGTAGCTGCTGTGTGAATTGGGTCCAAGTCACCGCCCCAAGCTCCAAGCCAAGAATTATTAAACAAACCCACCCTTTATGCGTCGTACCCTTGATTAACTGAAACTTCGGCCATATGTGCCCCTGAACAAAAATGCTCGAGTGTACGTTTATTGGTGCCAAATGTTCTTGTGCTGCTAAAATAGGCCTGTCCCCAATGCCACTTTATTTGACTAAATGCGTCCTACGTAAATGTGTAAACTTTCCCTGAAATTTGTTTGTTTCACCGCAAGTGATAGTTCACACGGCAAAGAAATTATTGAAAGTAGACAAACATAAGTAGAAGAGAGTAAGAGTGCTGGCAGCGATACACTGTAACGTGTTTTACATTCCATTAGGTAACCAGGAACATCCAGTGGAATATAATATGGGAAATACCAATTTGTATGGTCAGAGCAGAAAAGCATGAAATAAAGTCCATACTTAGTATAACATCCAATGTTCCTTAGTGTTTTGCATGCCTGTTATTCAGGTAAATATTGAGATTCCCAAATTCAAGACTCTTTTTAGCCCTTCAAACCTTGTAACAGCCACATTTACCCTGTGCTGCTTTGAACTTGTACTTCCAAAGAAACCTGATCTGAAACATTTAAAAAGTAGACTCTGCTGCTTCCTGCTGGAGAAAGAGTGAAATGAATCAGGATGGTGATCGTCTGGGTTCCAGTCCCACTCAAACTCTTTCTGCAGGGACTGTCTTGCCTTATTGTTGACTACATCTGCCAGGGACTGTAACCAGGTAGGGTGGATCTGGTTTCCTCACCCCTGCCAGACCTAGTATTAGGCGTCACTGAAGAGGTCTCCATGCTCCATTCTGCTTCATCACCTCCATTTCCTGTTGCAATAGTTCCTCATCCTTTTCAGCACATAATTCAATAGCTCAGTTCATCAACTGTGAACTTGGAACTACACTATGAGAGTGAGTGGTTTGTCCATACACATAATCTAATACAACACCCAAGTCAGTGTTATAAATATTTATTTTAACAAATACAGCATCAAAAGTGCTACAGTAAATCAGGGTAAAAGTGAATATTGTTGTGTATGGAGGGGGGTGGGTCGCCAGAGGCTCTTCCTGAGTTGTCGTAGGTCTAACTCAACGATACACCAACAAAAGGGAAGTGCCCACTTGAAAACCTCGGTGAAATGCTCATGTTGACACCTTGTGAGTCGTTGCGGTGTTTGGGGAGGAGATGAAGTCTAGAGCTGAGTCGTGGAGATTTCTGATGGACTTCCCTGATGGTTTCTGTGGGGACTCATGTGCAAGGTTGTGAGGTCAGTAGCACTGGGCCTAGTGTATAGCCGTTGATATAAGCACATGGAAAGTAACATCTTATCCTGAATGTTGAATGTTCACAGTATGTTGACAATGGATGGACAAAACAACTCCAGTTTTCTTAAAAAATTCAGAAGGTATTGAAGTATCAGTGGATTTTAGACAGTTTTGCCCATCTAAGTGTTCAAGAAGAATCTTGAAGCTCAGGGCGAGCTTGGAAGAAGCCAAGCACAAGATTCTTCTCAAAAGGGATTCCCATAATGGAGTCCACCCCTTGTTTCCTTTACCTCTTCCTCTGCACACCAGCACCAGCCACTCACAGCCAACTAACTCTTTCTGGACTTACCAAGTCATCCTCACAGAAGAAAAGGAACGAGTGTGTGTTTGTGGATCTCTCACTTTAAGATTATTCGCATCGGCTTTGGTTACTGGATCTCTACTCACCAATATGCATTTTGGTGGTGGGTCTGTAAGAGAAGCAGGAAGCAGATGGAAAATTCAGAGCCTGTCTTCTCCACTGTGAGCACAAGAGACAGCAGGAGACAAGCCAAAGCATTGTGTTCATTCACAGAGGTATAAAGTGATAGAAAATTTTAAAAAAGGTGTCATTATTTTGCCTCCGTGTTGATGCTTCTACAGTTGGCACGGTCATTCGGTCTAATGAAACGCAGTATTAAAAACTTATTCATTAAAAATTCACACCAAATGAATAGATTGAAATTTACTAATAAGGGGTTTAAACTTTTCAATAAATTAATATCCACTCATCATAACCATTCACACACACACACACACACACATTTTCAGAACCGCTTGTCCCATACGGGGTCACGGGGAACCGGAGCCTACCCGGCAACACAGGGCGTAAGGCCGGAGGGGGAGGGGACACACCCAGGACGGGACGCCAGTCCGCCGCAAGGCACCCCAAGCGGGACTTGAACTCCAGACCCACCAGAGAGCAGGACTGTGGTCCAACCCACTGCGCCACCGCACCCCCCCATAACCATTCATTATCTATATATTACACTATGAAAAGGCATTCCACAGACACAGACAGTTTTTTAGGGCTATAAATTATTCAGCTGAGTTTTACAGCACATTCATCTTAAATGTGATTTCAAAACTAAAATATACATGTTACCTTTCCACCTCACTTCATAATAGATGCAGGCAGGGGAACTAAATTATGAGTGCACAGCATTTCACTGAAATAGTGATGAGCTGTTTGAATAGTAATGTCCCAGTACCTGGTCTACTTCAGCTTTTTCACTCCATGGTCAAATGAACCAGCTTATTTGAAGAACAGACATATCAGATATAACCAAAGCACACATTTACAATGCTGAATACTGAAAATTAAAGAGAGTTTACATGTCTACAAAAAGGTTTATTTATTAAACAAGAAGACTGACATTTATATGATTATGGAAAAGACAGCAAAAAAGATTACACTTTCTATTAATGTATTAATAATAAGACATATATTTCTAGTGCGGGGGGCGCAGTGGCGCAGTGGGTTGGACCAGGTCCTGCTCTCCAGTGGGTCTGGGGTTCGAGTCCCGCTTGGGGTGCCTTGCGATGGACTGGCGTCCCGTCCTGGGTGTGTCCCCTCCCCCTCTGGCCTTACGCCCTGTGTTGCCGGGTAAGCTCCGGTTCCCTGCGACCCCGTATGGGACAAGCGGTTCCGAAAAGACATTTCTAGTGCCTGCATTATTGTCTGTGTTACAAACCGCACTTTTCATGTAAAAGCATTGCATGAGTTCATGATCTATCACATGAATTTGCCAAATCAATTTCGTAAGAACAATTCTGTGTTGTGTTTTTTTAAAGAAACAATAAAGGAAGGGAATTTACCTTCACCCAAATGCAGTGGACTGTCCGTATCTGCCAGGGTTACAGCCTGAGTGGGTCTGCTGTCAGCTTTAGGCCTACGTTACATAAGAAACTCTGATAGAGTAACTGTCAAAACTTGGAATTCACCTATCCTGGCCACCCGGGCAATATTTGTATGGCACAAAATGGAAAGAAGAGTGTGAGCAAGGTGACTCAAAAGGGTCCTACATCTATGGGAACTACAGTAGAACAGCTGGGGGGACATGATGGTTACAGATCTCCTCCTTGATAACCAAATATCAAAAAAAAAATGTGTTGAGCAATATTAAAACACACACACACAGTCTGAAACCTCTTGCCATAAGCAGGATCGCGGTGAGCCAGAGCCTAACCCGGCAACACAGGGCATAAGGCTGGAGGGGGGAGGGGACACACCCAGGACGGGACGTCAGTCCATCGCAAGGCACCCCAAAGCAGGACTCGGACCGCAGACCCACCAGAGAGCAGGACCCGGCCAAGCCCCCTGTGTCACCACACTGCCCCAGCATCACATTAAGAGGAAACAAAAACCATGCATCCATCTCCTAGAACATCCACTCAAGCGCATGACGCCAGGAACGAGCAACTTCCGAGCCTTTCTAAGCATAATGATACTCAGTTCATACTTCTGGGAAAACTGTATGCAAAGGTAGACTCTGTACCCAGGACTATTTTAACAGATTTTCTGTTCTGATTGGCTAAAATGGGTAACGTGACAGAGAGAAACTGTTTTGATTGGCTGAAATGGGTAACATGACAATAGATTCATGCCTTTTTGGATTGAAGCCCGCCGTTGGAAATAAAGTGGAAAACAAGATGTCTCCATTTTGAAAGCAGAGCGGTTCTGACACGCAACAGGAATCTTTCTCGTGTTGTTGTAATGCAGCTTAAAGTTCGTGGCGCACCAACGATCGTGCCAAGGTAACAGTGGTCCTTTGCTCAAATGCGGCCGCATCCGTTTACCGGCGTAAAAAAATTGGGAACACCAGTTCTACTCAGTTGCAGCTGTATCTCATCATTCATGGTCCATGGCGTCATGGAGAATATTAATATATCCAGATTAAGATTTGTTGATTCGTCTGCCTTTTGTGAATTAATTCGAAGAAGCTCTACCCCTGGGTATAGATTAGTTTGGTTTCATTAAATAATATCATTAAAAGGGAGTGCGCAAAGTATTGAAATACAACTTTTCTGCATGATTTCATTCGGCGGCGGCCGGAGATTGCCGAGCGTTCCCATCAGCCCCTGCTGAGTAAAAAGCGTTTGTTGTTTTATGGACATTTAACCACTGTTTCTCTTGTGTTTTGTTAATATCTTTACCCTCATTACTTTATTATATAGGTGCTCGGTTGTTTGATGTATTTGTTGGTAATACATGGTTACCAACCGTGAGTGTGTCTTCTTTGCTTTTTTTTTTTTAGCGCAGCAGAGCAGTGCCGTGCAGGTGATGAACTGTAAGAATCATGTGAGGGATGAATAAGCGCGTTTAATCCCCAAAGCAATTGCACATTTTTTGAAGCCAGAAAGGGGATTGTTATGGGAAAGACTTTGTCTTGACAATGTATTTTATGTAATGGTTGTTCAGTAATTTTGTTCACCAACTGTAGGAAAATGGTTTTGGGTTTGTTTGATTGTGTGTATTATTGATTACTTTTTTTATTTAATAAAGTTTGAAAAATCAAAAAAAAGCAATTGCACAATGCTTGTTCAGACATTGGAATTAATCTGGGGTAAATGACATTTTAACATGTTTATGAAAGTACTATGCAATGACAAAGTTGTATCTATTTATCTTATAAAAATACATTTAAAAAAGTAGTAGTGACAGTTCAGTACCACTGGGGACCAAGGGGACTCTATACAGCCTAATTACTGTTGTCAGAAATTACCTCAAGGGTGGCATGGTGATGCATTGAGTAGCACTGCTGCCTCATAGCTCCAGTGTTGTTCAGGTGTACCTCTGAATCCAACTCAGTCTGTATGGAGTTTGCGTGGTTTTTTTTTCTTCTTTTCTTGTGTTCACACGTTTCCTTTGGATGCTCCTGTTTCTTCCCATGGTCCAAAAAATGTATGGTTCAAGCTAATTGGTGACTTTAAATTATCTAGTGTGTAGTGAGGCTACCCTGCAGTGGGCTGGTGTCTTGTCCATGCTGTACCCTGCTTAGCCTTTGACCCTTTTCTTCTGTGATAGGTTCTGGATCACCATGACCCTGGCTTGGACAAGCAGTTTAGTATAGTGAGTGAGAGGGAAAAAAACTACCTTGGGTAACAGGACAACTGGAGCAGTCCATTGATGATTTTGTGGAATTCAACAATGATATGCTTGCAGATTTCTTTTTTCGGTCTCTTAATTATATTTTTCATGTTAAATGCCACATCTTCCCTTGACACAAATGATAATCTCAGGCTCCCTGATGTGCAGGTCAAAAATGAGATAAGCTCACAAAAAGACTATTTGGGTTGTTGAAAACTTTACTCTGATCATGCAGTAGATTTGTAAACAGTAATGCTATTCTTTTGAAGTGCAGATATAAAAAAAAAAGTTTGAGATTAATTGCACAGATTTTTCTATAATTAGTTGTTTTCCCAACTTCAGTTGCCTGTTCTGCCACATTTGATGAAACTGTTGCTTTGTTAACTTATAAGAAAATGAGGTCTTCATTTATTGCTTCAGGTAGAGCTCTTTTAAGTACTTGAAGGTAAAATGTTATATTTCACTTATCCAACATTTTCACCCTTCTACAGAAAATGAGTTCTCTGCTTCAGCAGCAAGAAGAGTTCTTCTTTCAGGGTGAGTGATAAACACTTAAATTTAACCTTCCACTTCCTCAGTAGAATTTATCATGAATTTCTCATATCATGTGTCTTTGATATTTCACCTACTAAAAGTTTGCTCTTAACATGGTACAAATCCAGTACAAAAACACACATTCTGAAATCAGACCCTTTGCACTTATCTCTTCAAACAAGACCACACAAAATTTAAACAGAATTTTGCATATACAAATCTCTACATACTGATGAACACATACAGTCCTCTGCAGAAATGTTTTCACAAGGAAGGACCTTAAAGTATCTTATTAAAATCAAAACTATATAACAGTTTAGCCGGACAGGAAAGGTGCATATCGGTGTACCCACAGTATTTATGAGGAGTCAGATTGTGTTTTTTCTGTCTTCATTATGGTTGGTTGTGTTCATTTGCCTTACAGGTTGTATACCTGTGAACATTATATTTATAAGTGAAGATGAGTCTTCAGATGAGACGACAGGTAAAACTATGCTATATACCATCATATACTGTGTAATTTTAAGCAAAGTCTGCAGAAAGTGTTTCTGTTAGATCATTAAGGCATCCAGCAATGTCCACATGAATTCTGGTACAACCCACTGCAGAAACAGTGGTCCCAAAGAACATACAACATATCAGCTTGCAGTGCATTATACTGTCAGGTGAACAGTGTGGAAACAGTTTCTCCCCTCTTTGAAGCATCATCTGTGTGAGTTTTGCACCAATTGTCTCAAATGCATTACAGGGAACCTCACTGAATGGAAGCCTGTCTACTGCTCAAACTGTAACACCGCTTCCCATATGACTGAACCGTTGCCTGACCATGGAGTGACCCAGCAATCGGTGAAGACTGAAGACAATAAGGACAGTGTGAAGCGTATGTGGCAGAAGTACACTTGCAAGCAGTGCCGCTATACCACAGAAAAATCCTATAATTTTACATGCCATTTAAGAACTCATACAGGTGAAAAGCCGTACAGGTGCCCCATGTGCAGCAGGAGCTTTCGTACTAGGAGTCATCTCAATCGTCACTGTCGAACATGCGTATACACTGACACAAAAGAAGTCGGAAATCCTGTTTCTCAGTTGCAGAAGAGTGAGTCTGAGGAATCCACTCTTCCTAACTCCATAGTACATTCTCCACTCAAGTTGAATTATATCTGCCAAAAGTGCCCGTATTCTACTTGTAATTCTTATAATTTTAATTGCCATTTAAGAACTCACACGGGCGAGAAGCCATACAAGTGTCTAATGTGCAGCTTGTCTTTTCGAACCCGGAGCCATCTCAATCGACACGGTCTAAAGTGCACCTACACAGACATCGGTAGTCTTACTTCGAAGTTGCATAAGTGTGAGCGTTGTAAGTACGCCACCACTTCTTCGTACAACTTGAGGATACACAAGCGAATCCACACAGATGAGCGACCGTATAAGTGTATCACATGTAAAGCTGAGTTCCGCACACAAAGCCACCTTCATCGACATGAACGAAGCCATCTGAAGAAAAAAAACTAGCCAGTATGCTCACAGTGGCTGACTCTGAATATGAACTTTATGTGCCAGATACAATAATACGTAACAAGCAGTGTCATTCACATTGTATAGTTGCTATCTTTCCCAAATCCTGATGAGAGCTGATTTAGGCATTCATTTTCAATGCTATTTTAAGTAACAGTTGTTTTTTACTAGATCATTTCTCTATTGGACAAGTGCTGCTACAGTCTTTTTGTTGTATGTTAGCACATAATAAACTTGGTTTGAGATGTAACTAAATACTGAGCCATGTGCGTGCTATTAGTTACGGTGGCACAGCGGGTATCGCTGCTGTCTCACAGCGCCTGGGTGGTGCGAGAGAACGTGGGTTTGATCCCCGCTCAGCCTGTGTGGAGTTTGCATGTTCTCCCCATGTCTGCATGGGTTTCCTCTGGGTGCTCTGGTTTCCTCCCACAATCCAAAGACATGCTGTTCAGGTTCACCCATAGTGTGTGAGTGTCACGGAGAGAGTGTGTTCCACTGATGTATGGATGAGTGACCCACTGTAAGTAGTGTATCTATCAGTGTAAGTTACTGCGGTCAATAAGGTGTGTGGGCTCATAACACTACATAGAGTTTATTGGAAGTCGCTTTGGAGAAAGCATCTGCTAAATAACTGTCATATTTTTTGTTGTGCCCCCCCAAGATGTGATTTTTTTATAGCCCAGTTTTTAAGTACTGGGAAAATATCCATATTTTTGTTTCTGTGTTAATTATGTTTTCTTATTAGCTTTCAATTACAAGAATGCAGAGCCTTTGAAGTTTGCCCTAAAAAGATGATGCAAATTTGGCAAGGTGTTAAAATCTTTAGCTAGTGTAATACTTACCGTGGTTTTATTTATCCTATCCAACTCAAATTTTTATGCAAAGGGAAGATGCACCTGTTTGACAACTTAATATTGGTGACTGCTTTTCAGTCAGTGTTGGAGAACAGAGAAAGCTTTAGATAAGGTTAGGAGGTTAGGGATAAGTATGAAGTATTTGTAAATTAATAAACAATTATAAAGTAATTGAAAAAATATAAGTATTGATATGAATTTGTTTTTTTTTTCTCCCCAATTTTTAATGGACTTTACTGTGGTTTGGGGGTATTTGACTTATGAGATTTCTGCATTCTATATTTTATTGGTGAAGCTGGAGATAGCAAGTATTAGTAAGAGGTTGGAGGGGTCTCTGACTGCCACCCAGAAATCACATGGTGACTGACAGGTTCCTTTGCGTGGTTGCTCTTGAGGTTCTTGTTCATAACTTTTCAGCTTTCTTCACAGGGTCACTTGTTTCTGTTTTTTTATTAAAAATAACAGGTATTTATATACAGCTAAACAGGTTTATGTATTAACAAGCAATGACCGTGGCACTAAATAAAAGTATCAGGGAAATGGAGAAAACATATAAAGCTGTAGCGTGACTTGTTTTGTGGTCAAGGTGAATGTTTAGAGGGTGAGTTCACAGCTGAAATACAGGATAAAGCTCATGCACTTGAACAGCTGGGCGGGGGGGGAGTACATTTCTGAAAAGCTTACACAGTTGTTGTCCTCCGTGAGCATCAAATCAAAGTAGCCTGTCTCAATGTAAAATTTATGCTGCCAAATGGTGGCTGGGACTCAAGAGTTTTGCGTGTGTGTGTGTCTATATACTGTATATATATATGTGAAAATATGTTTTTAGTATCTATATTTTTGGGATAAAATTGCCCTCCTCCCTCTCTGCAGTGTAGTAAATGTAAAAGGCAGAGGTAAAATATCCCTGCAAAAAAGGGATCTTTTTATTGTTCATATGTGCTGGGCAATGCATTCAGGTAGTGAGGATCTAATATTGCGTGTGTTTCTCATACAATGATTCAGATGACTGACATTATTTGATTCATGTCTGTTGTTAGAAATTATGAAGAATAAGGAATTACATGTCCAAGTGAAAAGCTATTTATATCATGGAATTTTATTTTGGATCATTGCATTTTTTATGAAGCTTGCTTCGAAGAAGTATGTTGCATCAAGCCAGTTTCATCTTCCGCAAGAAATCTAAGCACACCGTACAACGGATAATACCCGAAATAATAATGGAAGATAAATTCACGTCTAAATTATCTCCAGCCCTTGATTATGGAGCAGGAATGTTTCTTATAATTGTGGGTAAGTAGAAACTTTTACATCTGTGTAACACAAATGACCGTATGTTTTGTGTTGTATTTAGAAAAGCTTCGCAATTTCTGTATACATCAGAAATTCTGTTACACAATATGTTATATTTAAAAACAGTGCAGCATACATTTGCTCTAGAGGCATTTGCTGCTTCTTGCTACTAACATCACAAATCACGTGTGGTTTTTATGGCATGTCTTTCACAGCACTTCCAAGTGCCTGAATTCATGAACGTATAATTTAAAAGCCATATCAGTGTGTATCTTGATGTTTAGTGTCTAAAAATTGTAGAATAAAACTGAATCATTTAAAAATTGGTTTGTTGTTGAATTAAATGGTATAATAGTATAGCAATAACCAACAGGAAAAGCATTTTCATTTGAAAACAGTTATTTATGTACTGATATTTTTTATAAACAGAAAATCATTTATATCATCAATAATTGCATAACTGACACACAAAGAAGTGTCATAATCAGAACCTGTGTGTTACTTTTTTCATGTAGTTAAAAGCCAAAAGGTAGAGGACAAGAAGGCACCAATGACCAGGCACTTCCAATAATAATAAGATTATTTATATTTTAATTCACTGCCTGAGGCAAGATGAAAACATATTTCAATATTGCTAAAATGTAAAAACCCTTAATCATATTTATTGTTCATAATTATGGAGATTGTGTGTGTCAGAAGAACCATAAAGTTGATTTGAATTCTGAAGGATGGAGAATAATTGCAAATTAAATGCATTGTTGAATCTGCTCTATATATTTTCTCATAAGGTTAATGGAAAAGATTAGACTGTGCACTACAATTAATTATGTAATAAAATTTTCCATTAGCATCCCTGCTTAATCAATAACCACAGACTAATTACTGGGTTTTTAAGGAAATGTATTTAATACTAAAATGTAAGTGAGGCAGCATACTATTGCCAAAATGAAGTGAGGTATTATTTTTGTACTTGGCATATTTTTCTGTCATTCCAGATCTTTTTCTTTGTGTAGTTTTTGTATGTTTAAAAATAAATTGTTGAGAAAAGCTAAATTAAATTGTGATACAAAGGCAACAACTGCAGGCTTGTTGATCATGGCTCATCATACTAATTATATTTTAAATTTTTCAGAGGTCTTAGAATTTATTTAATATGGCCTTGAAAAATGCAAGCGCTTTAACTATGAAACAACATAAAATTAGACCCCCCCATGACAAATCTCACAAAGCACACATCAAACCCACACTGTCTGAAGCTGCTTGTCCCAGCAAACCGGAGCCTAACCCATCAACAAAGGGTGCAAGACTGGAGGAGTGGGGGGGGACACCCAGGACGGGACACCAGTCTGCCACATGGCACCCCAAGCAGGACTCGAACCCCAGACTCACCAGAGAGTGGGACCCGGCTAAGCCCGCTGTGCCATCGTGCCCCCCCCACAGCAAACCTGTCGATTGAGTTAATCTCACATTTGGATTTTTATGTGGCATTTTCCAAATGAAAGGTTAAAACAAGTAAAGGCTAAAATAACTGTAATACAAGATCATAGAAAGAATTTGCATCTAAATGAAATAAACATTTTAGACATGTGTTGTTGCCATATAGTTTAAAATGATCTAACAGCAGTAAAGCCTTTCACAATAACAAAGAATCTACACTGAACAAGTCTTTTGAAAGACACAACCGGTGAAAAGAAATCTTTTTCACTTTCCAGCTGTCCTGTCTGTCCTGGGAAACGCAGCAGTTATAGCCACTGCTGCCAAGCGGCTACCTTTTCTGAAAGCTTCAGAGCTGCTTACAGTCAACTTGGCCTTGACTGACATCGGCATGACTGTCAGCATGTACCCGCTGTCCATCGTCTCAGCCTTTAACCACGCCTGGGTCGGAGGTGATCCAGCGTGTATCTACTATGGCTTGATGGGCTTCTTTTTCAGCGTGGCCAGTATTATGACACTTACAGTCATGGGTGTGGTGAGGTATCTGGTCACAGGAACCCCTCATCATTCAGGTATGCTGAATTTTATGAAATTCACTTTCCTGAAAGTGCTCTTTTAGGGTTCATAACACAAAGTTGTTTTAAGTTACTGTAGCCAATAAATAAATACAATTCAGGAAACGCTCAATGCTGTCCTGGATTCCAGTCTGTAAAATTGACCCTGAGCGTAGGCTGATTGTTGTAGATGAAATACTACTGCGATGTATCATCTGGCAATTTTGCTGCAGTTCTGGAGCAGAAGAACCTAATTTTTATTGTTATGCAGTAAGTGTGAGCAGTTTACCCAGTTAGGATGTTGTAGATCTGCATCAATATGTGTTGCTTACAATATGCAGTACTTGATTATTGTAAGTAATACAAAGCCAATGTATCCACCATCTGCTTTCATTAAGCAAAATGAACATTAAAGAGGGGCACCCTAACCCTAACTTAGGGACGTCTGAGGTTTGAAAAGACAAAGATAATTAAATTAAAACATCATCAAGGGATCGATCGCTTGGATCAGTCCTTTACAGAGCCACTCCTGCAATGTAACGTAAATGTTTATATGTATTGCCAGATAAAAAACTAGGCACGTGATGAGGAATCGGCGATATTCTGGTAAAGTTTTACGCAGCTACTTGTGTGATGAATGTCGGTGCATATGGTGAAGGAAACTAACTAACTGTACTTAACTGTGTCGCATTCTCCTAATGTAATGTACAATTTGTATTTTCAATGAGATGTATGTCCCTTTGGAGAAAAGCGTCGGCTACATGAATAAATGTAAATGTAAGGGATTCTGATTACAGATTCCTTGTTATGAACATTTGAGTTATAATCTTTCAGACACATTTTCCACTTTATATTTAATACCTTTTAATTATGTTTCTCACTGTTCTGTTTTCTAAAATGCAAAGTGGTAATGAACTGCAGTTCCACTTGCTACCATTTATGAACTTTCGAGTTACAAACGTTTTGTCGATACAAACTTTTTTTTTTTTTTTTTTTTAAACAGTATTTAGGCTGGTATGCCAATTCAGATGATACGTCAAAGCGGCACCCAGTCCACTGACAGACAGCAATCGTGAAGTGCTTAAATACTACTTTTAGGCTCTCCAAAAAATGGAGAGGGTTGTACCAGTTTTGAGTCATCGGTGTTGCGCTACCTCTCTGTCATTCTTAAAAAATCCCCCCCCCCCCCCTTCCTTAACAGTGACAGTGTTTTCCGTGGCTCTTGAAATGCATGAAATATTTTTGGCACTATTGTTTGACCTATTCCAAAGGAAAAAATAAATTTCTCATAATTCACATGCTTTCAGGCAGCACGCTATTTGTTTGAGCTGACGAATATCTCAAATTTCACAAAAGCAAAACTGTAAACACCATTTTTAAAGGTTTATTTTAATCTTTTTAGGCAGCAAGTTTAAGAAGAGGACCATTTCTGCAGTGATTTTATTCATTTGGTTGTACGCCATGCTTTGGGCTGTACTTCCGGTGCTGGGATGGGGAGATTATGGACCAGAACCATTTGGACTGGCCTGCTCTGTTGACTGGGCTGGGTATCGACACTCGCTGAGTGGATCTACATTCATTATCGCCATTTCCATCCTCTGTACATTCATTCCTTGCTTGCTCATCATGTTGTCCTACAGTGGTATTGCATGGAAACTCCACAAAGCTTACCAAGCTATTCGGAACGGTGAACACCTTCAAAAATCTGGAAGCGTTGAAAAGAAGTTAACACTGGTGAGTATATTATTATTATGACACTTTTATTTAGATATTACATATTTAGATCGGACTTCTGACCTTCAAACATGGAAGCAGTAGCTAAAGAAGTAGTAAATCAATATATCCGCATGACCGTAATATTAAAAATGAAGATTTACATTGTTCATTTGCCGGGCACCACGGTGCAGCAAGTAGCACTGCTGTTTCAAAGCACCTGAGTAGTGAGAGAAAATGTGGGTTTGATGCCTCTCAGTCTGTGGAGTTTCCATGTTTTCCCCATGTCTGCGTGGGTTTCTTGCCGCAGTCCAAACACCTGCAGTTCATGTAAATTGGTGACTTAAAAATGGCTGTAGTGTGCGAATGACACAGTGACCGTGTGTGTGTGGCTATCCTGTGACGGACTGAAGTCCTGACGTCCTGTCAGGGTGTAGCCCCCCTCAGCCTTGAGCCCAATGACTGCGATAGGCTCAGGACAAGCGGTTATGGAAGATGGATAAATTCATTTATGAAATAATGTTTCTCCCTATTTTAGATACAGTATGGTAACACATGTTGGATATATACACACACAGCCTGAAACCGCTTGTCCCAAGCGGGCTCGCGGCAAACCGAAGCCTAATCCAGCAACACGGCGCAGGGCTGGAGGGGGAGGGGACACACCCAGGACAGGACCCCAGTCTGTCGCAAGGCACCCCAAGTAGGGCGCAAACCACAGACCCACCAGAGACCAGGATCCAGCCAAACCCACTGCACTACCACGGCCTCCTCATGTTGGACATATCTTTGATCAAATGTTATTTCAGTCTAGAGTCTAGCCATGTCTGAGTGGAAATGAGTACCAGGTGTGGCCACTGCCCAAGATAACAAAGACAATATAAAAGACCGAACTTTGGAAACTGGAGGGGAGAGTTATTGGGCAAAAGGTTTGAGAAATATTTTAGAGTTATGAGAGTCAATTGTTTTGAGAAATTTTTTGATTTTAGGAACTGAATTTTGTATTGTGTTGTGTCACTGAAAAACAGGTGCTTTTCCAATAACCTTCAACACAACTGCTGTTTATTGTGCATCTCACGGAGCTACCTCAAAACGGCTGAAGCAAACACGCAGACACCTCATGGCCGTAACGCATTGTCACCAAAACATGAACATGACACCAACCAGAGCTATGTGCCAGCATGCCATAATGTTACACTTTTGAGTTTAATTTGACTTTGTGTATAACTGTTAAGTAATTCATATTACAGACGGTCCCTGACTTACGATGGGGTTACGTTCCGATAAACCCATCGTAAGTCGAAAATATTGAGTCGAAAATGCATTTAATACACCTAACCTACCGAACAACATCGCTTCTTATCCTTTAAGATGGTCGAGATCATCGATTGCAAAAGTCCAAGTTCACGTGCTATGGCCATTACGGGCTTGTTGCGTTCAGTTTTTCCTCAAGAGTAATTGCCTTCCTCCTCTTCTTCTCACCAGTAGCAGAAGAAGCAGATGCGTATTTCGTAGGCATGATGGATACACAAAACACAACGGAGATACGGGGGTGTATCCAGAAAAACAGCAACACAGAACACTGTAGAGTATCGGTTGTATACACTAGCGACCGCGTGACAGACTGGGAGATGCGGATTGCTGTCACCGCCCAGCATCACAAGAGAGTATCACACCGCGTATCGCTTGCCCGGGGAAAAAATCTAAATTCAAAATTCGAAGTACGGTTCCTACTGAATGCGTATCGCTAATGCACTATCGTAAAATTGAAAAATCGTAAGTCGGACCGTCGTAACTTGGGGACCATCTGTAGTGCTAAAAGGCCATTTTAGTTATTTTATTAATTACCATAAGCAAAGAGTTTTAGAAAGTTTTCTTGTAATGGATTCTGTTAAACTTTTGGTACGTGGTACCTGCCCAGACATGTCACATGTATTTATTACTTTACAGTTCTTCTAACAATAATAATAGCTATTAGTAGTAGTGTTATAATAGAAAAGAAATAAGTAACTACATATATCTCGGGTGAGTCTTAATTGTCATCCTTTGCCACCCAATGCACTTTTTAACAGGCTTTTAGAGGGATTAAACTCTGATATTCCTATTGAAGGCTCTGCATCAATAGCTGCTGTCATTTCTCAGTTTTTTTAATTAGGCAGTAGATGGGTGAAACTGAGACCACATGAAAATCTTGGTTGTTAAAGAAGGTCGTGAGGAAGCGAGATCACAAGCCTTGGGGATGCTGGCCTTAGTAATAGTGCTCTCTTTTAAACCTTAGCAGAGCAGTATTGATGAATATGCCAAGGGATCTTCCCCCATCCCTTAGAATCTACACACAAGTGAGGTGGATGGAGGGCTGGAGTGGGCTCTTTCACACCCCTGGGATGCTACAAAACTATAGTCATATGATCAGGAGCCCTGTTTCAGCTGCCCTAGCAGTCTCAGTAGATGTAAAACCAACGAGTTAAAGAGAGCTAGTGACAGAGTTTTTGTGCATCGCAAAGGGAACTTGGCTAAAATGGACTGTGGGCCAACGCATTCGGTATGGTGTTTAAAAAAAAAAAAAAAACATAGTACACCATCCTGAGGGGTGAAACATACTGTATGTGTGACTCAGCTGGGAAAACTTTCAAACCAAATCTGTCAAAATCAGGCAACATTCAGAAATAAAACTGAAACAATAGTTTAAATAGTCAAAGAGATGAAAAAGCTTTGGTATAAATTCTATACTTTGAATTACAAAACAGAGAATTATGTTTCTATGTTTTCTATACAACACAATACAGTAATACACTGTATATTGATGGTGGCAGTAGTTTTTGTTTCTTGCGTTTTCTAATCGGAACACTAGCTAAATCAAAACATAAAGACAAGGAATTATTTATTACTAATGTTTAACTTCGGAGAGTTACAACATGAATTTGAACACATTACGACGTTAATTTGAACTTTTGTCTATGTACTATAGTTGGCATTACGAAATCTTTCACAGTAAACAATGAGAGGTAAAAGGACACTGATATGGACACCTGTTCACATTATATCAGTGCTTCCTTCTCGTTTTACCAATGTCTATGGTTAAACATAAAGCCTAATTCTGATAATTCTATTCATGAGCAATTGAGATTAAACGTACAACACAAACTAGAACACAACTAATCTCATCCCATTTAACCATCAGGCTGTTATACATTTTTATCTATTTTTTAAGAAGCAGGGGGTGTGGTGGCACAGTGGGTTGGTCCTTGTCCTGCTCTTTGGTGGGTTTGGAGTTTGAGTCCCGCTTGGGGTGCCTTGCGACGGACTGGTGTCCCGTCCTGGGTGTGTCCCCTTACGCCCTGTGTTACCGGGTAGGCTCCGGTTCCCCGTGACCCCGTATGGGACAAGCGGTTCTGAAAGTGTGTGTGTGTGTGTGTGTGTTAAGAAGCATGTAAAGAAATGGGAGCCATGGTAGCGCTGCTGTCTCAGAGCACCTGGGTGGTATGAGAGGACATGGGTTTGATCCCTCTTTAGTCTGTGTGGGTTTTCTCCCACAGTCCAAAGACATGCTGTTCATGTTCCCCCATAGTGTGTGAGTGACACAGAGAGAGTGTGTTCCACTGATGTAGGGATGAGTGACCCATTGTAAGTAGTGTATCTAGCAGTTTAAGTCACCTTGGGCTGATAACACTACATAGAATTCTTTGGAAGTTGCTTTGGAGAAAAACATCTGCTAAATAAAGTAATGTAAATGAAGAGCATCTTACCCTACGACTCTGTGAGTTAATTTCTCTTTTTCAATTATAGATGGCTGTCATGGTAAGCTTTGGCTTCATGGTCACCTGGACACCCTACGTGCTCGTGAGCTACTGGACCATGTTCCACTCCGCAGGCAGAGAAAGCATAGCGCCTGTAGTGAGCTTGCTGCCGTGTCTCTTTGCCAAATGTTCCACAGCCTACAACCCCTTCATATACTACATCTTCAGAAGATCTTTCAGGAGGGAGGTCAAACAGCTTGCGTGCTGCTGCGACATCTCGCATAACTCTCTGTCTGCAAGGAGCTCCGCTGCAAACTACTTTGCGAGACACAAACGGAATACAAAAGGTGTCCCTCTGGTTAAGATGAGAGGTGCAACTTTGCAAAAACATCAAGATGGAGAAATTATAAGTTCCTTCTAACTGTAGGAGGGGGATGCTTTCCGTATTGTCTGTGCAGGGTTTTGTTTTCACAAAAAACTGCAGTGTATGTTAAAGCATGTAATAATTAGCCATATTTGCACCTGGAACCCAATCCCCTTTATAAATATATTCATCCTTTCATGTAATACCTCTACAAAAATGAACAAGTTTCAAAGTATCTAAAAACATGATGTTATTTATACGTGTGGTGGGTCCTCAACATGCAAACACAATGGGGACCAGAAGTCTCTTTGTAGCTTGATGTTCATAACCCTAAAGTCACTTACTGAAAAACAATTAAAGCAGAATATACAGACATATATCCAATTATTAATAGGTTGGGTTCTGTGAAGCCTCAGACAAAGCTATGATCATTTAAAAATCTATTGTCCTGCTTTCTTCTACCATATCCTGATCTGAAATTTCTTGGGATGTAAAATTTGGTTTGAAATCATGCCATTAAACAAAACTGAATTAAAATGTGTAAAAAAAAAAAAAACCTAGAAGTTGTAAATGTAAGAAGACATTATGTGCTTTCCATACAATTTTTATTTTACATTTCTAGTCAAAGATGGTATGAGTAATTCTGCTGATAAGTGTTTTTGTACTCCACTGAGATACAAGCAGCTGTAGTCCGTTTTGTTTTTATAGTTTTTATAAACTGTAAACAAATAAACCAGAAATGTATTTTTTTCTGTTTCTCCTCTGCTTCTGTCATGTGAGAGTATTAATAAAAGCATTTCAGCACTAACGCAACCTGTACAGAAAGATAATGTGACATTGAATTGAGTTTTCTCTATACTTTCAGGCTTATAGATGCTTAGCCTTAATGTTAAACATTAAAAGGGGGACAAGCCTCTTAATAAAACTGAAATTTTTCCCAGGATAACCAGAGATACACAAGAGGTTAAACCTTGAAAAAGAATTTCTTGTTCTACTGCTGCACAAAAAGGAATAAATGAAGCCAGTTGAAGGAGTGAACCCTGCTTGTGCTTCACATTCCCATGTTTTACCCCAGGTGCAGGACTGACTTTGTTTTTTTTAACCTGCATTGTTGTAAGTGAATGTTTAAACACTTGCAGTTCATTCTTAAGTCAAAAGAGGGAGCTGTAAAATTGATATGTAACTTCATATTTTTCTAACTTTTAATAACTTTTAATCCTAACGTAACTTTTTTTGATTTCTATATTTCTGATTTTTTTTCTTTATTTAACAAGTGAATTTGAAAAAAATATATATTAGATAATATTAGGATTAAAATTAAGAGAATAAAACAAATTTCACAGTAACAATAATAAAAAAATGACATGATGGTTCACTGATATATTCCACATATCTTGACCTAAGTCCTTCCTACAACTGAAATATTTAAACAGACTGGTTTCAGTTTGCAGGCACCTATTCACATTAAAACACTAAACACAATACTTTATTACCCCCCAAGCACAAATACAACATGCACAGTATACAATTATAAAGCTAACCCTAAATCAAAAACCATAAAAAAGATAAAAAAAAGCACAAGGAAACGGTACACACAAGGGCAACTGAAAAATGATCTGTCAGTAACACAAATATATGCATTGAAATGCTTTAGGTATCACTAAATGAATGTACAAATATACACATATACTGCTGGCTTCAGAGTGCTTTAGCTGCCCAATGAGCATCCAGCAACAAATTATAGCATCTGCTGTGATGAAGAGAAGCCAGATTGTTTAGAACTGAGTGTTTTTACGAAGCTTCCTTCCTGGGCCACCATACTTCATCAGCGCGAAGGAGAACACCAAGAGGTGATGTGAGTATGTGGTGTCAAGGCAATCCTCTTCAAAAATAGTGTATTTTTCACAGCAGTATCAACAGATTTCCATGTCAACAAGACACATGTCCAGTGCATCTCTGAAGTGAGAAAATTATGGGTTTCTAAGGAGAGCCTGAATACTCACAGCAATCTTCATAAGTTGAAGAGGGTTCACTGTAGCCTCACTGATGGTCAGATTCATCAAAGCCAACAACCGTCAGTCGTTTTTAACCATTTTCAGTGACAGGTCCATTAGAAAATTTGGTGAAAGGTATGAAACCCTTCCCCCCAAATACAGATCGCCATACAAGCACCAAATGTGGAATGCACTGAATATACTGTATCTTATTGTGTTCAACGGTGATGGAATCTTGAGTAATACAAGAGCAGCACACACAATATAGCGTACACAATGCACAAAATGTCGATTTAAAAACATCAAATGCAGAAAGCTGTCAGAAGATATAAAGAGGAGATAATTGGTAGTGTAGTGGTTCCTGCTGTTGCCTTCAGACCCAAAGGTTTCATGTTCAAATTCCTGATTTAATACCACTGAGCAAGGCACTTACCCTACATTGCTGAAGTAAAATTACCCAACTGGGTAAATAACTGTAGATACAATTACAACGGTAAGTTGCTTTGGAGAAAAGCATCAGCTAAATGAATCAATGTAAGACAAAAAAGCTATGGTGTGTTCCTTTATTGAACTGTGATTTTGCTCATAACAAGTGTGCAAAATCATATATTTCTCTGTTTTATATTGTAGATGGGATATATTAACTAAAAGAGCGAGAACAACAGATAACTTATGCAGTGTAAATGTATCTAAAGTGAAAGAGCTCACAGAGATTCATCTGATATGAAATTACAGTAAGTTAATGGCCTCGCAGAGGTTACCGTGTCCACAGGCAAAGGACAATAAATGTCAGGCAGGTAGTGTGTTTGGTGCATGTCTCCTCTCATGAAAAGCCTCAGTGCACTGACAGCCCATATGTGAGGACACCTAACCCATAGGCTGTGTGTGAAGGATTGATGCTTTCCAGAGAACTGTCACTACGAAAGGTGCCCTCATACAGCACAATACACTGCCCTGTGCAATGGGATATATTATGAATAATGATATAATAAGCCTGGGATTTTATGTTCTCCAGCACAAAGCTAAGGCCAGTGGGAGACGGTGTCACAATTTGTCTTCTTCAGTGGTAATGGGAGACCATTGTGACAATGGCGTAACCCTAATCACAGTGTGAAAAATTTGGGTAAACAGAGCTGCGACAGCCTTCCTACCCTCAATTATCTGAGATGGTGCCTGCAGGATTGTGTTCGCAGTATAAAAGATCCTTTCAATAAACATCCGCGTCCAGCCAAATAGTTAATTAGCTACAGTTTACATTATTATCGATACAATATTAATATCATTGTAACATTATGCAAACCGAATAAAATAGCAAGGGCCGTGCCTGGGGAGCGTGATGGACAGTGAAGGACTTCATTTAGTCATACTCTTGTAGCACGAAGCAGTGTATGAATTGCTCCTGTGGAACAAGGAGGAAGGGGGCACTTGGGAATTTGAGCATGGTGTCAGTCACATGTTGTTATTCAGAACGCGGTTCCAGACTAATCTCCGATTTTAACAGTATCTGGGTATTATTCCGTGGTGATGGAACTTGATTGATTTGTACGGTATCAGGAATGGAAGGCTGAAGTCTGCCAGAATTTCTACCGTGACTGCTGCATGAGCACCCCATATTGCCAGCGGTCAGATAGAAACACGCTTCATTCTTGTCACTATCCATGTAACATAGACTCAGTGACCAAAAAAAAAAGCACAAAAAAAACATTTTTTCTTAGACATTTTTCACAGTGAATAAATATTAGTCTCAAGCAGTAAGCCTGGAAGGTGCATGTCAGAGGGTTTCTTGTGTCGTGTCATGAAATATAACTAAAATATTGCTGGAAATATTCATCTATCCATCCATCATCAATAACCACTTTTCCTAATGGAGGGTTGTGGTGATCCAGAGCCTATTCCGGAACCATGGGGCACAAGGCAGGGCACATTCTGGATGGGATGTCAATAAATCAAAGAGCAACGGGACACACTCATGCACACACACTTTAAGCAATTCAGTCACCGGTTTGCCTGAAACACATCTTTGGACCGTAAGAGGAAACTGGAGCATCCCGAGGAAACTCATGCAAACAAGGCAGAAATTATTCTTTTTATCAAAAAAACAAAAATTGGCCAAGACAGTCATTTGATTTTCCTTTTTAAAGAAACCACTGAACTACCTTTTACAAGGGCAGGTTTAGTTTATTAACCTCCATAATTAACAGTGTTAGATGAACAACTTTAAAATGATTTGCCCATTTATAGAGTACTCTTGCTGTATCAATTCAGGGTAAATACCTTGCTCAAGGGTATTACAGCAGGAGTAGAATTCAAACTGAGAGCCTTCACGTTACAAGGTGACAACCTTAAACACCGTGATACCTGCTTCCAAAGGCTTTTAAATGATGAAATGTGTCCATGTTTTGAGAGTTACTTTACAGTTACATCACAAGCACTGCGGAAAACTTATCGGAAAAACATGCGTTTTATCAAACACAACAGTAACGTTTACAACCTATTTAGCAGACATATGTTTAGACAGTTTTAATGCCTCTGTTATTTGAGCATTTCCACAGTGATCTGATAGAGAGACGACAAAAAAACTGATCAGATGAATGTGCACAGCTGTGACAGCCTAGAGCACTATTTAGAGATAGGAGTGTCAGTATAAGACACAACAGAAGACTGACAAAAAGGGGTTTTGCTCCTTATAGCTCACTGGTTAAATTGCTCATGGATTTAAATTTGCAACACTGCCCTATTCGGCACCATTTGTCATACATTTGTCAGCATGTATTAGCCACAGGTGTAGTATTTCTCGTATTTTTCTCTGAACAAACCAGTATGTTCAGCATCATTTAGGTCAAAAGCCAATAGAAGTTCAGACTCTGGAACACTTATAATGCAGTCCCATGACGAACTGTGCAGAGTGCTCGCTGTGATGTGGTCGAATGCTTTGCAATGCATTAATGTGTGTGAAGCAGCTATGAGCATCACTCTACATTTCTTTTTCTGCATAATAAAACTGTAGGAGAATTCTCTTTTGGAGGGTCATGATGAAAGCTTTAAGGAGAACAAATTAAACAAACTGACATGGCACTCTGGCTACGGAGTCCAGAGACCTTTCCCCTCAGGTGCTGCATTACGGATTCTGTCATGGTCATTGCAGTCTAATAGGTTAACTGTGACATGGCAGCATTTAGTTAGTTTTGAGTGCCATGAATAGTCTTTTCTCTGCCTATGGTACACATGAGGTTTTGCTGGTTTTCTGTGATCTTGCTCATAACAAGTGTGCAAAGCCTCAGTGGATCTGGAGAACTATAGCTGTCCCAGATGAAAGGTCAGCCAGAAGTTCTTTCATTTTCCCATTTCTTTCTGATCTACTAATTGCTTTTCTTATTCTATCTTCTCTTGTGTTCATGTCTGAACACAACTGCATTCAAAAGTTGTAGTTTTAGTGGTTTTATTTCAGAATAATGACTGGTCTGTCAAAAATATAAGTGTCTCAAACCCTGTGGAACATGGATGCTCCAGCACAAACTGATCTTCAGTGTGAGAGTTGAGAAGGAGTCTCCAATTCCAAGGCCAAAGGGAATCTTTTGTGGACATGCAATTCCATGAAAAAGTATTTCATCCATTACAGTGTCCTATAGCACAATATCCCGATTTCCTCTATTATTGCAAATTTTTGACACCGAGTGTTTTCAGGTCTTTAACCAAAATCTGTAATCAGGTAAAGGATACCTACATGACCAAATAGCACATGTCATTTCAGAACCGCTCAACCCATACAGGGTCGCGGGGAACCGGAGCCTACCCGGCAACACAGGGCGTAAGGCCGGAGGGGGAGGGGACACACCCAGGATGGGACGCCAGTCCGTCGCAAGGCACCCCAAGTGGGATTCGAACCCCAGACCCACCAGAGAGCAGGACCTGGTGCAACCCACTGCACCACCGCTCCCCCGGACCAAATAGCACATATTTCGCCTATTTATTTAATGAACAAAGTTATGTGTGGAACGGGGGCACAGTGGCGCAGTGGATTGGACCGGGTCCTGCTCTCCGGTGGGTTTGGGGTTCGAGTCCCACTTGGGGTGCCTTGTGCTGGACTGGCATCCTGTCCTGTGTGTGTCCCCTCCCCCTCCGGCCTTATGTCCTGTGTTGCCCGGTTGGCTCCGGTTCCCCGTATGGGACAAGCGGTTCTGAAAATGTGTGTATGTGTGGAAAAAGTAACTTCCCCCTTACACTTAATAACTGCAACCAAATGCTTCCAGTGATTCAATACCAGTCCTTTACATTCCTGTGGAGGAAGTTCAGCCCACATGTTCTTGCATAGCTGCTTTAATTCAGAAACATTCATAGGTTTATGAGCATTAACTGCCCATTTCAGGTCCTCCCATAGTATCTGGTGGATTTGGTGTGGACTAGGCAAACATGACTGGGGCACTCAAAAACTTTCATTTGGCTTTCTTCAGCCATTCTGATGTAGACTTGTTTTTTTTAATATAGATTTGCTCTGGACAGTCTCCAGGCATAGTCTGCATGCAATAATAAAAGCATTTTCCCTCTACTTTTTCCTCCATTGGTTGCTCCTAGCCCCACAGCTGAGCTGGAATTGAGGCTCTTTCCATGGTTTTAGGTGCCACCAACTCCTCTGTCAACTGGCAACCTACTGTATCTTTCACATCAGATTCTGTGCAGCTCTTCACTTTTACACCTTCTGATATAAAAGCACTGTGCAGGAATGCCATCGTTTATAGTGTGCTACCAGTGAAGATCTCCCAGTGTTTCACACACACAGCAGTAGTATGGCTTTGCAGGTCTGCTAACAGGAGTCAAGCATCACCTCCATTCCTCAGTGTTCCCACATCCCTAAGAGGGATCTTCTCAAACACTCCGTCCCTTCTGCCAAACATCTAACTGCATCACCAGATTTTTTTTTTTTTGTAAAGAGCTGTTTTGAGAGGGTTGCCTGCTGGAATCTGCAAAAGGACACTGTTCCCACACAGCCCAGGATCATGGTCCAGGACGCGAAAACGAGTAGCAGCAGAAAACCAAGATGCTGAAGATGCTGAAGATGCGGTTGCCCGCTGTCAGACCCGCTACCAGTCGGTTACAGCCGCTCTGACCTCAGAACAGCCATTCAGCGGGGAAGGCAGGCAAGCGGCCCTTGTCTGCGGGGGGTGGAAACAGCGACTGTGGGACACACGGCGCGTGCGAACACGAGTGTGACACACGGACTGAGTGCCGCGCGCCTGCAGCGGGATTCCCACAGGAAAAGACACGGCAGGAGTAATTCAAAAGAACGGATGTGCGCTTCTCCCGTGGCTTAAAGACCTCCACGGTGTTTATTAAATGGAAGTCCTCTATAAATCTAAACTGCCGCCTGCTATGGACTACGGAGCTGGCGTTTTTCTCTTCGTCGTAGGTGAGTGCGCGCGAGGCTGCCTCGCGGATGGTGCGCGCGGGGAATCCGCGGGAAAGCCTCGCGCGAGCCCGTTCGGAGCGAGAAGGAGCGCTTTGGCGCGAACGTGTTGCTCACCTCGAGTCACGGAGGCAAAGGAGCGGATGGGGTTCGGAGAAACAATAACAGATGAGCGATTTCTGTGTCAACGCTGCAGAATATTTAACTGGCGATTGTTTGGAAGTCAAACTTATTTGTAGCGGCTTCTATAAACGCTGTGAAGGCGAGCGCTCCACCCGTGTGTCAGTAACGAGCGACACGTCTCAGACAAAGTGCGTAGTGACGGTAGTCTGAGGCAGTTTTTGAACGCGAAAGTCAGTCAAGTGTCGGCAATTAATAATAAAATAATATAAGATCCACTTTCCGACTCATTTGCAAAAAAAGCCTGATTACTGTGGCGGCCGCTGTGCAGAAAATACTACCAGGTGGTGTTTGGGAAAAATGCAAGAAAAAATTAAAATAAATGTTTTAAATGTTCGAGGAAGTGTGATTTTCGGGGATTCACAGCTCGTTAGAGAAACTTAGAATGTCGTAGATATGAAAAGAAATCTTATTTCCAGCCTTTCTAGTTCAGAGCGACCTGCTGCAACAAAGCAGACATGATTCTGTTCTAAGCGGTTTTTTACATTTTTTTTCCTCCTTTTCTGCTCCATCTAATATAAAAATAAAAGGGTACAACTTATAGGACCCATAGATGCATACTTGTTTGAATTACTGTACACACAGTGTAACATCACTGTTCAGTGCTTCTCTTTATGCTTCATTAGACAGAGCTGTGTTTGCTGTATGGTGTTTTATTTAGCAGGACTGTGCTCAAAACAGGGGGGCATGGTGGCGCAGTGGGTTGGACCGGGTCCTGCTCTCCGGTAGGTCGGGGGTTCGAGTCCCACTTGGGGTACCTTGCGGTGGACTGGCGTTCCGTCCTGGGTGTGTCCCCTCACCCTCTGGCTTTACGCCCTGTGTTGCCGGGTAGGCTCCGGTTCCCCGCGACCCCATATGGGACTAGCGGTTCCGAAAATGTGTGTGCTCAAAACACTGGAGGAAGAATACCAATAAAATGTAAAAATTAAAGTAGTATCAACATAACACCACAGCCTACAGTTTCCACTCAACCCCCCAAACACACACACACTTGGCTCTTGTACCGCTTTTACATGATGGCCCAAGGCCACAGGTGGGACTGTTCATCCTGTATTCCATAACTGTGCTTGACAGCCCTGCTGGGGTTGTGTCACACTGGAGCAATGTTACCGTAGTGCTACAGTTGACCACATACACTGATTGTACCGTTCTTTATGGGCTTTGGGAGTTTGAGGCTCTTCCGTTGGAAATCATCTAAAGGGCTCTTTATCTTCTGTCCTCTTTGGAAGATGTAAAGGGATATCCCAATGATATCTGTCTGTGTGAACTGTGGCACTGCTTTAGCTCCAATGACACTTTTTAGACAAAGCTGACAGATCCACACATGAGTCCTAAAGCTTTCTCTGGAAAGGGTGGTGGCGGCTGGACGTAGTGCATGAGGGTGATGTGCAATCCCCTGTTCATTTACAGCCAGTAGCTGCATTGTTTCCCATTCCAGCACCTGGTTTGATGACTAAGAGAAACATCCCAGTATCTTAGCGGAGTTGTCATGAATAAAGGGACAAATGGGTGAAAAGTGGTTACACCAGTGTAAAATCACAGGGAGCACAGAGAATTTATATAAACGTGATATTTCTGGATAACTGGTTCTAGACAGGGGTGGTGCAGCGGGTTTGGCCGGGTCCTGCTCTCCGGTGGGTCTGGGGTTCGAGTCCCGCTTGGGGTGCCTTGTGACGGACTGGCGTCCCGTCCTGGGTGTGTCCCCTCCCTCTCCAGCCCTCTGCCCTGTGTTGCCAGGTTAGGCTGCGGTTTGCCGCGACCCCATCTCAGGACAAGCGGTTTCAGTCAGTGTGTGAGTGTGCAGTTCTAGACCGCGTAATGTTTGAGGTATAGGGCTTGTCACCAACAGGTTGCAGGTGAAGGAGATCTGAGAAGGAACAGTCCGCTTGTAAATTCTGAACAAGGTTAATTTTAATCTTATCTTAATTTTATCTGTGGGAATCAATTCCTTGCAGATGTAGAAGCTCTGTAAAATACAGTAACAGGCTTTGCTGAGAAATGTATTAATGAAATGTAATTTGACTTTATTAAATCACTAGCAATTTGAAAAAGGTAAAAAAAATTATGCCATAAGAAAACAGCTATTTGAAAATCTTTTACGAATTTCAAGAGCCGCACAAAACCCTGCCACTGTTAAGTAAGAAATTATTTTTTAAAGTATGGAAGGTTTTTACAAGTTTAATAACGTCCAATTTTAAGAATTGTGTTAACTGGACACAAAAAATGATATTTTCAAGCAGAACTGAGCTGCTTAAGACTGAGGGAAATGTCTAAATATCTTGAGCAGACACGATTGTGTGTGTGTGTGTGTGTGTGTGTGTGTGTGTGTGTGTGCGTGCGTGCGTGCGTGTGTGCTTGAAAGTAAATGAACCCCTTGTGTGCCTTAGTTTTACCACAAAATGGACATATAATGAGAAGTAGTCTTTTTCATGTGACACAGTAGGTGTGTAATGACCAAATCCATATGTTGCTTTAGAGGAAATCATGTGTGTAGTAGAAAAAAGGAAGTATTGCAGGTGCAAAAATAAGTGAACCCAAAGTTGCACTGGTTAAACCAAATAGGGAAGTAGAATCAGGTGTGTAAATCAGTCTTGTATTTATCTCATAATTTACTCTGAGATGTACAGTATGTTCCTTTGGGGAAAACATCTGCTAAATGAATAAATGTAAATGCAAATCATAAAATTTTTTTTATTTTATGTGTGTATTTTACGATGTAATATTTAGACTGTTTATTTTAATATTTTATACAGTACAAGAATAAGGGTTCATATGCTTTCAAGCAGCGCTGTATATAAGCTGTAATTTACAGATACACTTTGCTGTCCATGAATGTTGAGATGTGGCATAAAGAGCATTCATATGATAGTCTCTTGTGTACTAAATGATCTGTGTTATTTATTTACTAGCATGCAGTAGAGTGATTGCTGTGCCTTGAATGGTCGGAGATGGGTAATACTGTTTTGTGTCGATCTCAGCGGTGCTGTCCTTCATTGGGAACATCTTGGTCCTAGTAACAGCCATCAGGAGAGCCACCAAGCTCAAGCCCCCGGAACTCCTTAGCGTGAACCTTGCAGTTACCGACCTGGGAGCAGCGGTCACCATGTATCCTCTGGCCATTGCTTCCGCCTTCAATCACGGATGGCTGGGTGGAGACGCCACCTGTCTTTACTATGGCCTCATGGGCTTCTTCTTTGGTGTGGCCAGCATGATGACCCTGACAGTCATGTCAGTGGTACGGTTCATCATCTCCTTGAGCTTGCAGAGCCCCAGTAAGTTCTACAGAACAAAGACTGCTTTCATTTACTTTCTTTTAGTTTATGCCTTCTTAGTTTTCTATTATGGTGTCCAGATCCCATAATGTAAGCATTTATCCAAAATATTATTACACAATACCTAAGAGAACCAAGTAACCAAGCTAAATAGACACTCACAGCTGGATATGATATATGTTATAAAATATATATTATGCCTCATAGCACAATTTTCATGGCCGCTCATTGTATGACTGAAGAAAATGAGCAAGAGCATTTGTGCCTTGTGTCCTGTATGTACACAAAATTGCTGCTTTAGTTTTTGCTCCAGATATTAGTTTGACCTTTCGTTGAGATTGGAATGCTTCAGACTATATATGCAGTTCAGAGGGTGTGAATGTTGCATTTCTCCATCTGAAAAGTGGACAGTTAGTGACTCCTAATCAATAAGAGGACAATAACAGAATTTAAAAGCCTAGTTGATTGTTGTCCTCAATTGTAATCTCATTCAGGTATTGAGTGTTTTACCCTTTCACCCCTTTTGTGTTCTTTGTGTGTTTGCTGTTCTGCTAGCAATCACCCTTTGCTTTTTTGTTCATAGAGGAGAAGATCAGCAAGGGCAGAATACAGCTCCTGATCATGGGCACATGGGTGTGTGCACTCTTATGGGCCGTGTTCCCTCTGCTCGGTTGGGGGAAGTATGGCCCTGAACCCTTCGGCACGTCCTGCACTTTAGCCTGGAGCGAAATGAAGGAGAATGGCTTTTCCTTTGTCATCACCATGTTCCTGATAAACCTGCTCATACCTGCCACCATCATTGTTGGATGCTATTCTGGACTGGCACTAAAGCTTCACGCTGCTTACAAGTCTATTAACAACAGCAACCAAATCCCCAATATATTGAAAATGCATCGCAAGTTATTGATCGTAAGCATTGCATATCAAATGGTTTCATTTCATTACGTTCATTCCTGAATTTCTAGAAATTTGCCTATAGCGCTGGTTGCAGGTAGTGCTTAAAATAGTTGACAAATGTTTGATATTTCAAATTTTGATTAGTGAGTATATTAAATGTTCTATATTAGGCTGCCATTAAAAGGAACATTTTTTCTGTTGAGAAACAAAATAATGTTCTTCTCCGTTTGCTGTCTGTAAGGGAGGCAGATCAGGAGGTCTCATCTTTAGTGGAAGCACACTTTTAATTTAAACTTTTTCTTATTTAACTATCACCATAATTTACATTTGAATCTTCAGCATGTTCAATGAATAATTCTCTGTAAAAGAATTATCTTTTAGATGTTCCATTTGAATGCTGGGAAGGAAACTGAATTCCAAAAAATTTTTAAAAAGTAAATGACAGGAGAATGGCTCTGTTACATTGCAATAACAGCCTAAACTATTCGCAACCTAGTGTTTTTTTAAGGGTGTACAAGAAGTGAATAAATTTGTGACAAATTCAAAATGTAGAAGCAGAAGTTATATGTTAATAGAAATATAGTAATGAGTTTCTTTTTCTGTATTCATTTTTTTTTTTTTTTCTGTGAGATTGCTGTCCTCATCAGCATGGGCTTCATCGGGTGCTGGACACCTTACGCCGCAGTCAGCCTCTGGTCAGTTTTCCGCTCCAGTGAATCCATCCCCCCCGAGGTCAGCGTGCTCCCGTGTCTGTTTGCCAAGTCCTCAACGGTATACAACCCACTGGTCTACTACCTTTTCAGCAAAACATTCAAGAGGGAGGTCAGACAGCTGAAATGGACTTGCGGAAGGTCTAAAGCCTCTAATGAGCCAGACTCAAACCACACTGTGGAAAATGCCAACCACGCTCCATGTGATGGACAACGGCAAAACATTCCCACTGTGAATCAATCACCAAGGATGCAAACAGAAGCTGAGATTAAGGTATACACCATGGAGTGTCTGTAGCGATGTCTTTGCTGTATTGTGAACGTCTACAGTGGGTTGATGGAGCGTGAAATGAGTTCAGGATCTGGATTTAGTGAGCCAGCATGCTACCTTTGAGAAATAGACCATTAGAGATGAATTCTGAGTTTTCTTATCTTGGCAACAGCAGTGCATAAAATCCATAACTGGTTTTACGCAAACAAATTTTGATTTCATACAGCTTACATGCATAACCATATTCATTTATATAACTTGCTGGTTAAGAGTGCCTTGGAACAACATTAACTTGTCAGTTCTATTGATTAGTAGCGGCTGGCTTTCTATCAGAATCCAAAACTCATCGAGTCATCCAGACCCTGAGATGATGAATAGAAGGCTGAGAGGAAATGTGGTGATGAACAAGGGTTGGACTGTGTCTCTAAGTGCTGCTCCAGAGCAGGTTATGCATTTTCATTACTAATAATTAAGGTTGGGGTTATGTGAGCCAATATTGGACCGCTGACATTTGATAATATCTGTGAAGCTATTAAGCTAGTAGTTATAGTTATACAGTTGATCCTCCCACACCGGCCGCTTTCCATATCCTTTGTTTGTTGCCTTTCCATATTTTCGCGGGTCGGCAACAAACAATTAAATGGGAATTTTTTGGGAACTTTGCAGCCTTGTGCGGGAAACCGCGTAGCACCGCAGAGGACACGCGTAGCAGACGAAAATTAAACGTAAAAAAGTTTAGTAAGTCATAAATGCATAGGATATATGTGTGTAATATGAATGCATTTTATCGTTTAATACCATACATATACACATTTTTTAAGTTAAACTTTGTAAAAAGTTACACTTTGCGAAAAAAAAAAAAACTGGGGATATCCGCGCTTTGGAAAGCCAAAATGGTGTCAGTGGCGCGTGTACATCTCCTCCCGCGTAGTGATTTTGTTTCCCGCGTTTATCTCGCTAACTTTGTGTGTTATACCTTACATACTCATGGCTCCAAAACGTAAAGCTCCCAGTGTTTCGGAAAGTGATTCTAAGAAACCGAGCAAAGTGATGAACTTAGACCGAAAGGTTGAATTATTGGAGAAGCTTCGTTCGACATGTCAGCTGCTGCTGCTGCTGCTGGCCGCCATTTTGGAGTTAAGGAGTCGACTGTCTGATCTATCAAAAAAATAAATAAAAGGAGTTCCGTGCAGCCGTCGCTGCAGCTACACCAATAATAAGTGCGAAGCCTCTGCATAAACCATGAGATCCGTATCTCTCTCATGCAAGAACGATTGCGATACAAAAAGCATTCCTGTACATTCTTCATCACACTCAGATGCTCGCTTAGCGGGGGGCCGAAAATTTTACCACATCGGTTTTTCCACATCGCGGGGGAGCTGAGCCCCTAACCCTGCGATGCGGGAGAGTCAGCTGTAAATGTAAATATGTGCCTGTTGGAAACGAGTATAAAACTAATATGTGCTTTCATCCTGTTTAAAGAACGGGTAGCAAGTAATAAGCATCTTAGTTTAAAATGTAGCATATTGCACGGTGGATACTTACCAATGACCCCTGATCCTTTTCATTTTAAACATAACCAGTCAGTGTCTGAGCCAGCATTGCTACCCAGCTATAACTGCGAAGTGAAGCAGTAACCTTCTTCCATCTGGGTTTGAAGTTATAATAATAACGTATTGATTGTGACAATTTCTGAGCAATACTGAATGTCACTATGAACGGAAAGAGCAACGGACATATTGAATTCTACGTAAATATTGGCAAAATCGGGCAGGTGGTGTGACGAATGGAATGCTCTGCAATGTAGAGGGATCAAGAAGTAAATGGTGTATCTTGGTGAGGATTCACTTTGTGAAAGCAGCATCCTCGTTGTGGTTCTGAAAGCCATGATCTGATCCGAACACTAAACTCTGTAGAATCATAGAGGAGAACTTTCCAGACTGGTTTTTATTAGTGTTTCTGTGAACATTAGATATTACATTTACATATACACACAATAATAGCCTTCAGAATAGCTTGACAATTTCAGAGATAGATTGTGTGTTTTTCCTCAATTCTGCTAACGAACCATGAAAAACTGTTGTTCTTATATATGAGCCAGTGTCAGAAAATGGTTTGTATATCATTATTAATAACTCAGTGGGATATTTTACCAAAAACATTGAAAAGTATTCAGATTTAAACTGGTTGCAGAGGGCTGTGTTTCTCCAGTGCTTTGTAAATGTTTTGTTCAGGTGGTTTTCATTTCGACTAAGACCACAGCAGTATTTTTTTGCTTGTGTTGGTGCTGTAAAAATTGATGAGAAGAAAATCATAAATCATACCACAGAAATACCTTATCTATGTCTTAGGAGTACTCATTTTACACCAGGTGGATGCGTTCACAAATACATATTTAAAAGTACTGCTCATTCAATGGCTTTGGTACTCTTTCGAAGGAAAATGTATAATTCAATGTATGTTGACTCAGTTTTCAAAGCACAAATCCAATGAGCAGTATCACTTGTAGCTTAAGATTGTCTTGCAAGCAGTTGCAAACGAAAAACCAGAAAAAAATGTAAATGGGGCTACTTTCAACACTGCACAGACAAATGAATTTTTAAGAAGCCAGATATGCAGATTCGCAGATATTTACATTCCACCAGATGCCCTGAAGCGATATGCTGAAGACCATGCTAGAACTGCAAGGGAAGACCTGGAAGAGGTCCTCAAAAGTGTCACTGTATCGACAAATAATGATGATTTTCATTTTTCAAGCAAAGATGTTTTAGTAACACTGCTTATATGTGAAATCTGGACTCTGGAGAAATAGGACAGGAAACCTCCACTGCTCTGAACTGTGGTGCATTTAAGGATACCACGGACTCGCAGGACAATTAACAGACGAATCTTCATTCTAATCTCACCAGGAATCTGACTTGGAAGCACAAAGAAAGCACACATGTGAAGAAATGTCATGTGAAGATTGATTTCCTTGGAAAGATGATGACGACTGCATAAGTTGTAGTCAAGAGGATGACCAGCATATGGATGGACTCAGTCAAAGCAACAATGGACACACTTTTCAACCCTAAGGACAAAAGTGGAAAACAGATCATTGTGGAGTCACTTTACTTATAACTGTGGTACTTCATCATCAACCAGATGCTATACATAAAGAGATGTATAGAAACTGGGTAAAGGGTACGGTAACAGTCGTAGTGACTGGTGGTGTTCACTCATGTGATGTTCATGGTAGGGGAAGGTACAGAAGTGGTTCACCATTGCCTTCCTCCACATGTCTTTATACTGTTGAATGAAGAATGTGAACTCGGGGAGAATATGCAAACTCCACACACCGATCCAGACTCAAGCAAATGCACAGTTCAGGCACAGACCATGAGCATTACTTACTGCAGCACTGTGACCATATAAAAACTAGATAAGCCACCAAATGTCAGGTTTTTCTATTTGTATTTTCCATTACAAAAAGTGTTTTACAGGGGAATGATAATCAAGACATTCCATGTGGTTGAAGTATTAAAATGAAAGGGCAGTCGAAAAAGTATCAGTATTGGCTTCTGCAAACAGAACTCAGGTCATTTTTCATTAAAGCCAAAATATCAGTTTCTTTCTTCTTCTAACATTTAAAATTCATAGGCTCTTTCCAATAACAATTTTTATGGCTAGAAAAATACTGGCACTAAAACAAATCCCTGTACTTCAGGCTGCAACAATCCAGTAACATGTTGCACTTTTCTTCCCATTGTGTCAGGCATAAATAATAAAAAAAGGAAATGGATGAAGTGTGACATCACATAGCTATCAGAAATTGAAGCCAATACCAGAAAGCATTTGCAAAATGTCCTCATTGGCAAATAATATTGAAATCTAGGGAATTTAATCAAACAGTCAACAATTTATCTTGTCATGAATTCATACGTTTTTAGGTTGATCTTCCAGTATAAAAGATTCTTTCACTAGTTTTTTAAGCAGAATAAAGCCACCATTATGAATGCACAAGAAATGGTAAATACATTATTAAATCATTTCATCATACATAAGTCAAATATTAAGGGTATTGATTATCCTCTGAAAGCCTTTCAAAGGCAGCTTAGCAGTAAGCTTCTGTGGTGATTTTGTCTCTTCAGTTTTTGGTGGACAATTGAATTTGGCCTCCATGAAATTAAACTCAACAGAAACCTTGGTGATTACCTCAGTATATTATAAATGAACTACTTGTCATATCTGAAAATATTTAAATACTATAATAGTACAGTAATCAAAATTTTGCTTTAATCAACTACAGAATAAAAAAAATTATAATATGGAGGAAGTCTTGTCTCCTAAGAATCTTAAGTGTAGCAGTTCAGTTAAGGGACAGAGAGGGAACACAGTCTGATTCTCCAGCATCTTTTTACTGTTAGTAAGTGGTCTACACACTGACATTTTACCATCAATATATAAGTGAGAGACTAGATTAGTCAGGGTCTCAACTGTTTGTTGAGCAGACACACATCGCAAACCTGTAGTACCCAGGCAGATACACAGCTCACTATACCCAGTTACATTTGTAAAGTCATATCATTTAAGTGTTTCAGTAACATGACTTATTTGACCATGAAACATTTCAGACAGATTCTACTTCAAAGACACATTACACTGAATATAAATTTTCATAAACAATGTAAATAATGAAATTAGCAACAATCATAAAATATGTTTTCAGAAATAAAGAATCTGATACTATACAGTATTACATTCTCTGAAATACTCATGAGACAATTTTGTCAATAAGGAAACCAAAAAGGTGACAAAACATTCAGAACATTTTTTAATGACAACATTTTATTATTTGGAAAGTGAATGAGAGGAAAGGAACTTTCGTGTTGTGAAAAAATTTGCTCAATAAGCGAATTCCTTTTCACAGAGAGGTAAGGATCAAGAGTTGTGGAACTTAAAAAGGCCTAATTACACACACACACACACACATTTTCATAACCGCTTGTCCCATACAGGGTCACGGGGAACCGGAGCCTACCCGGTAACACAGGGCGTAAGGCCAGAGGGGGAGGGGACACACCCAGGACAGGACACCAGTCCATCGCAAGGCACCCCAAGCGGGACTCGAACCCCAGACCCACCGGAGAGCAGGACTGTGGTCCAACCCACTGCGCCACCGCACCCCCGCGGCCTAATTACAATACACCAGAAATTCATATCCCTAGCTGGTCACAGACAAAGTCTATAAAGAGTTCAAACTGAAGACTTTTCATGCACTCTCTCTATTGCCACCCTTTCTTAGATGATTACATAGCATGTCGGTTCTTCTCTAGACTTTTCTCAATGCTGTCAATGACCTCGATGGCTGCTTGAGGAATTCTTGTTCCTGGACCGAAGATGCTACAAACTCCCTTTTCATACAGAAACTCGTAGTCCTGGGGGGGGAGGGGGGGGGGGGGTGTTATTACATTTATCATTACTTCGTGGAATACAGAGACAATATTGATGGCAACATATACAGATAATACAACATGCAAGTGTTTTATGCATACTTGGATTTTACCATTAAACAGGAAAGAATCAACTGCAAACTAACTGACAGTCTACTGGCATCATTGGAAAGACTCTTTCCTCATACTGCCTCTGATTTTAAATACAGTAGCAAATATTGTACTCATTTCCTGGTCTCCAAACTTTTAAAATTAATGAAGAACAAATGAAGTGGTTTACAGTTTACATTGCGTTTTTATAGAAATTACTGAGGACTGGGGAGTAGGGATTGAAGGGTAAGATAAACCCACAAACAAGTAACCAGTTCTAAGAAGACATAAAACATTAACTTCAAGTCCCATTGTGCACACATCAAATCAAGTATACAAAAACTGTTTTTTCTATTCTAAAGTACAATGTTGAGAGCTTTTGGATGGATGGATGGATGTGCATAATGCACTTTCTACTGTTGGGTTAAAAACATCACACCCACAACCTAGCATCAAAAGTACTCCTGAGGAGGGTTAGAGAAGTGCTGAATTGGGATCGTCCATAGTTTAGAGACATTCTGCAGCACAAGACCACCTGCCTTTCCTGTTTTCCAAACGGCAAACACCTCTAGCTAACCTGCCTGCCTTTAACCTCTCAAGGTCTTATGAGAGTTCCATCCATGTTCACTTTGCAGAGTTCAAGCATGAGATGCTTCTGTGCTCCCTTCCTACTGTGGTGCACTTACTGTACACATGGGTAAACTGTTATTCCCAAACAACGCAGGTTAAGTGTGTTTAAAATGTATTTAGTTGTGCCTGAATTTGCATACAGGAGCTCATAGACAGTATTCTCGAGCATTAACACAGAACATGGTTGCACAGCAAGTAGTGCTGCTGTTTCACAGTGTCTGGGTGGTGCTAGAGGACGTGGGTTCGATCTCCACTCAGTCTGTGTGGAGTTTGCCTGTTCTCCCCGTGTCTGCGTGGGTTTCCTCCCACAGTCCAAAGACATGCTATTCAGGTTTCCCCATAGTGTGTGAGTGTCACGGAGAGAGTGTGTTCCACTGATGTATGGATGAGTGACCCATTGTAAGTAGTGTATCTAGCAGGGTAAATCACCTTGGTGAATAAAGTGTGTGGGCTGATAACACTACACAGAGTTCATTGGAAGTCGCTTTGGAGAAAAGCATCTGCTTAAATAAATAAATGTAAATCTGGCAACGCCAAATCACTTGAACTGCATGTCTTCATACTGTGGGAGGAAACCAGAGCACCTGGAGGATACCCAGGAGAGTCAAACCCACATTTTCTCGCACCACCCAGGCACTGCATGGGATTTAATGGTTGACCAAATTTATCAAATTCTGTTAAACTGAACACCTTAATTTAATACTTGCTGTACTTTTTAGCCAAAATAATGTTACTTATTGTAACAAACTATTTCATTGTTACTTGTAAGGCTGAAAAGATGAGTTAATGTATCTTTTTTTGTCAAAGTAATCATATGCATTTACTTATATTAGGATTATGCACATTATTCTATTAACAGCCCTATCACTTAGCTATTTAAGAGTGAACTGCAGCAGGAGCCCTAGCTCGGGGGGGGCACCTGGGGTGGGATGACTCCTCCGCAGATGACAAGGATGTCGGGACGGTTCAGGTTCTTCAGCTCCTGGATTAACTCAGGAACGAGGGTCTTGTGGCCAGCTGCGAGAGTGCTGATGCCCACACAGTGCACATCGGCGTCTACTGCCTGCTGGGCCACCTCGAGGGGGGTCTGTTGGAGAAGGATGCACAGTGGCACATCACTCTTCTGGCCTAGTCTGCTGTCGAACACCTCTTCAGCCTAGTGGCACTACAGCATGAGCTCAGTGCCACCTCTGTTTGAACTCAATTCCTTTCCCCGTCTTGGCCATGATGGAAATGACAACGATCATGTTTTCAGAACAGCTTCATGAATTACACTCAAAGGTCAGAAAGATCAGGAGATCTGATAGCATCTAGGTGAATTTACTGATTTTATTGTTTCTGGCATGCTTTAGATATGAGAGCCATTCTGCGGTAAACCTTTTGATAAACTTCACCAGAGGGAAGTTTGCACAGTTAACATTCAATATCCATTTGTTACTATAGTTATTTAAGGGACACTTGAAGTCCATTCATTAAAAAAAGTGCATTATTTGCTTGTGTATAGTATTTGTTTTCATTGATCTTCAAGGAGAAAAAAAAAAAAAAAAAAAGACTAAGACAATCATTTTTTTTAAACAGAACTGTACTAACTCTCAAGGAGGTGCAATTAAAAAGGATCAATATTAACTTTCTTCTTAAACATCCAAAACCAAATACAAACCCTAAAACAACACATTATTATTAAAGGGCAAAACAGATCAGAATGTCTCACTTGTGACTAAGAATGTGGGATTAGTATCATTTGGATAATGCTTAAGAAATACCCGCCTAATGAAAGTTGGCATTTTGAAGTGGCAGGTCATGCACAGAAAGTTTCAATAATCCTATCTTCACAAAGATTTCATAAGACTATAATGAATCCCAGCTTTTAAGTACCTTTAACAGAAAAAGCCACAATGACCGAAACCTGATCCAGCAAACCATCAATGAGTAATGCTTATTACAAGTCTGATTTAAATTACACAAAGAACATTTAACAAATATTCCTCGCTGGTTTTTGTAGGGATAAATTAGAATATATGTATTGCTCATACATCAACTAAACCTCAAAAAATAAAAAAGAAAAGACAAAGCACCAACTCAAATTTATTCCGGTCATGATTCAGTGCCTTTCTCTTAGAGAAGCAATGTAACTTATGCCACTGGCTGTGGGCTAAGGAATCTGGCCCACTGAACATTTGTGCGATGAACACACGCAACAAATTGGGTCCAGGTGCAGAGCCTCCATCAACCGGAATATGCTGGATGTAGCGGGACACAATACCTCAAAACAGCTTCTACAAACCAATGTAAAACAGCTTGCTCTACTTCCAAAAGTATCTAGTGACCTTCATAGCAGTTCAATCACATGTTGACATTTTCTACCAAGAATTCAAAATATTACCTAGCAGGCAAATGTCTGTAAGTTGGTAAAGGAAAAGGAAAGCATTATTATAAACATTCTGTTCCACTGTATACAAGCTATATAGAGGAATGACAAAAAAAAAACCCACTTGACTTGATGTACGTTGGCCACTGTTTTACCACAGTAGCCCTCACCTCTACATCAGGTTCAAAAAGAAGAAACATACCTGGAAAAGTGGCCCAATGTCAACATCAAACCCCAAGTCTGCAAAGCCTGTTGCAATGACCTTGGCACCTCTGTCGTGGCCATCTTGTCCCATTTTCGCAACCAGGAGACGAGGATTACGGCCCTCGTGTTTCTTAAAGTGCAGAACCCTAGAAAATATGAAGAAATGAGTGCTTGTTTAGTAGATAGCTTCACTTCCCTGGGTATTATATATTTCTTTAAACATAGAATGAAACGGAATGTAACCAACAGAAAAGTGTGCTACTAATACCAGTGTAAAAACTCAAGTGGACTAGGGAACACAGGCATAAAGAAAAATACAACGAAGCACCTTCTATCTCAATATGGAAACATTCATTTTTGGTGAAAGGAAAAGGTGGATAAGTTTATTCTGAAAGAGGGTAACGTCTTCCTAATCAAAGAGGTCTATACATACAATTCTTCCAAAGCACGAGTGTTCACTTGAAAAATTACTTCTTTTCATGTCAGTTTCAGATATCACTTGAAAAGCTGTGTTTAAAAAATTACTGTAATAAAATGTAACTGACAATCTATAACATACACTAATGGGGTGAAAGCGATATTTTTCCTTCTTACCGATTGTGGACAGTGGCAATTTCTTGGTGCTCTCCAAATTCACTTCTGTACGCCCCACTCACCATTCGCGTGCTGGCCTTGTGTTCACCAAAGACACTTTTCATTGCATCCGTAATCTCCCCAACCGAGCACCTATGACAAGGAAACGCTTTTCTACTATCCCATGACTACAGAACACTTGTCATTCCAGATGTCCTATAGGGCAATATAGCATTACATTACATTTATTTACTGATAGCTGCTATAATATCAAAATCAACTTAAGAGGGGGGGGGGAAAGTGTCGTAGTTTTTTTTCTTGCATATCAAACACAAGGAGAGTAAGACTAAGATAAAAAGACTGTACTCATAGAGGAAATCTGAAAGGTGAAGGCATTCTGATGCAGTTCTGCGCTCACCTTGCACGAGCTGCATCCACCGCCAGTGCCAGGAGGTTACCGCTGCCGGTGCGGGCGCACTCCTCAATAGCTCCGAGACACCGCTTCACAGCTTCATTGTCACGGCTTTCCCGCACCTGCACACACAGACACCAATCTACATCAGAGTGCAACAATAGGCAAAAGAGCAACAGCAACAACTGATGAATTTTTTTGGAAAGTGAAGACTGCGTAGGCAGCAGGTTCTTGCGGAAGTGAACTTTAAAGCTGTACCAACTGAACACCTGTGAAAGGAACAGCTGTACTTCCATTTACAATATACGATTACGATATACTGTACATTTTCAATACATATCCAGCTATGTAAACCGGATAACAAAGCAGAAGCTTTTTGAAGTTGCTTTGAATGAAAGAAGCTATATGAGCATAAAGACAATTTAAAACTATACATCTGTCTATTCAGACCAGCAACTACACACTACATTTTTGCACAGGCTGATACAGTTCCAGTAAATAATTTCACAAAGTACAATATCATTGAATTGTCACAAAGGCAACAGCCTTTGTTAAAAGACATTTAATTTCATATAAATAAATATACAGAACTGCCCTATTTCAAGGGCAGCATGTTGGCAGAGCGAATAGTGCTGCCACCTGTCAGCACCTGGGCTGTTTGGGCATCAGATTGAATCCAGCTCATTCTGTGTGGAATTCGCATGTTCTCCCATGTCAGAAAGTTTTCTCTGGGAGCTCTGGTTTCCTCCCACCGTCCAGACACATGTTTCAGGTGGACTGGTGACATGAAATTGCCCGTAGTGTGTGAATGGGTGAGCGAGTGCGTGCATGTGCGACTACCCTGTGATAGACTAGTGTCCCATCCAGAGCGTACCCCCCCCCAGTCTTGTGCCAAGTGATTCCAGGCTAGGCTCAGGACTTCTGTAACCTTTACCAGGACAAGTGTTTAATGAAAATGGACAGATGGATTCTCTAGTGCAAAATATTTAACGCACAACTGCACTTTCAAGACAAGCCATCCACATAAATATGAATTTAACACCACATTTAAAGGTCTGGATTTTTAATCGCGAGGCAAATAAAGAGAAAGTAGTGACAGAACCTGTATCAGTTTATAAAATGTAAAACTGAGCTGATTGCCAAGTTTAGTCATGTAGATGTTAATGTTAAGTGACCTTCCAAGAAGGCAGAAATGATGATCGTTTCAGTATAGCCCATCAGCAACGAATCTTCTGAGACATACAAATGTCTTCACGTGACTGTGTACTTCCTGACCTACTCAGATGAAATTTTACACAAGTCCATCATTAAAGGTACGTTGCTAGGGAGAGCAACAAAAAAAAAAAAAATTAAAAAAAAGCACAAAGATTAGCTTTAAAGAACCTTTAAAGAGCAATGCAGCAACTATCACAGCTTGAAAATACCTTTATATGTGCCATAAAGAGAATGAATGAAGTATCTTTTTCCCTGGTCCCCAATAAAAATCATACTTGTAGGAAGAGTTACTTCTGTTGTATTCTACCCATCCATCTATCCATCCATTATTAATAACCTCTTGTCTAATGTTGGTTCATGGTGGTCTGGAGCCTATCCTGGAAGCTTGGGATGTGAAGCAAGGTATAACCAGGCCTTCAACTTTGGACTGAGGGAAGAAACCAAAAGAAAACACCACAAACACAGGAAAAACATGGAGATTTGACATAGAAGGTGGCAGATTCCAACTCGCACCCAAACGTAACATCCAGGAGCAAAGATGCACCAACAGTACCTCTGTACCACTGTGCAGCCCTTCCTTTATATTCAACTACAAGCATATTATTGATTTTTTTCCCCACAATTACTTTTTAATAATTAGCACTTTAGTCTACAAAGCTCTTAGCATGGCTATGAAATGTTTACATTCTTACTGAATTTGAATTATTCATTGTGATAAAACACCTTGTCAAATAGTAAACCATTTTTCTTTTTATAACAATACACTACCTTTAAAGCTTCCAGCAGACAGTGTTTTCAGAACTTTTAAAGCATCCTTAAGTAGTATCCATACAACGGATTAAAAATTTCTTCGTGGCCCCTTAGGAGTTACATACATTGCACTGTACGTTGCTCAAAACTGAATCATTTTACATCCATGACTTGAGGTTATTTGCATGAAAATGACTGACAAGACTCAAGAGTTTACTTAAATTACTGGAAACATTTATACTTTGTCCCCATTAACCAGTCAAACTGATTCTTGGAAAGAAAAGAGGAGAGAGAAAAAAAAAAAAACCTGACCAAATGTCAGAAACTGGAAAATTATATTACTTATTCCATTATTTATTTATGGGAGAAAACTACAGTTTGTTCCATCCCAAGTTTATCCCAAAATCCCTTTAAAATGGCTAATCATAGGGAGGGAAAAAAAAAACCCTATAACAACAATTTTATGTAGTTTTATATTTTCAGTTTGCTCCCAGAAAATATTATTCAGAAGTGTCCATTTTTGTGTTTCATCGCCTCCACAAAACATTTCTGAACTGCCAACTATGTCCAGTGAGCATTTTCCAATCGTATGCATGTCTGGGTGCCTTTTTGAACGGGACACACAGCTGTAGTAGCAAACCTGGGACTGTATATAAAAAGCTTCCTTACACTCTACACTGAGCAGTTTTTATTTGGAATAATTTTAATGTTAATTTAATGTTTAATTTCATTTCATCATTTTTTTTTTCCCTTCTAGTTTAAAATATACACAAATATAGAAATTCGTTAAAGCTTTATTTTATTACAGCTGCTATTTTTTCCTTCTTGGCCCCCTAACTGCTGATCATGAGGATGGTATCACGACCCCCACGGAGCAGACACTTTGGGTCTATAGGGCAACACCGAGATATCCGTGGAAAATTCATTCATGAAGCACTTAATATAAATATATGCTTTTTTAACTGATTTAATAAGGCAAGCTTACCATAAAAGTGTATGTGGAATTGCTTGAGTAAGATGAAAACAAAGTGTGGGTGTCAGTCAATGCAGTGTCTCTCACAAACATTTTTATTGCGTCAAATTGAGCATTACAGGTGCGGACCAGATAGAGTAGACCATATACATGGCAGTCCAGACCACGTGGATTCGTGAAAAATCGGGATACTGGACGACTGAGTAACAGGGATCTGTATCATGTATTCCAGATTGGGGGGAGACTATTTATAATACAAAACTAAACTATTTTTTTTTAAACTACTGAATTTAAAGACTAAACTATTCTTATTAAAGGCACTCAGACATTAAAGGCTTGAACTTTACACTGAAGAGGAACACAGGAGACACCTCTCAGGCTACAGGTCACAGTTTCTACAACCATTGATATATTAGGTGTAGACTAACGGAACATACCGTACGTCCGTACCCGCACGCTTTACATCCACAGGTCCTCTGTTCAATAAAAGTTTTCATTTTAGAAATTTCAGTACAATGTCTCTATTACTGCAATCCTTTAGTAAATTGTATCAAGTGCAGCAGAAGTGCTTTCCTGCACCGATTCCCCTTTTTATGAAGCGGCTCAGCGCTGGCCATGCAAGGAAGAAAAGCCAGCCGTGCTTGTGGGTCATTTAGAACAAGTGAAGATGCGGCAAAACACCAACCTTCTTCAGCTTCTCTATTTGCTTATTGCGCACGGAAGTGTTGTCAATCGCCAGAACTTCAACAGACTCCTCCTTCTCCAGACGGTATTTGTTTACTCCTACAATGACTTCTGAGCCTAAAGTGACAGAAAAGGGGGAAGAAAAAACACCACTGTGGGGCAAAGAAATAAGCATAGAAATTCCTTTTAGGCTACCGAGACCGTTCCCTTGACACACTTTATTTATACTTTAACACGGCAGAGCCACACAGCCCAGATAGACATGTGGAAGTCATGCTCCTCTGATGGCGTCATGTGGTAGCCCACCAATCACTCCACAACAGGACCGCTCAAGCAGGAAAGGAAAAGCACTCTCTCTTCCCTCCATGGCAAAGATGCAGCGACGCACCACAATCTAGAGGTCACATTCTTTCCACCACAATAAAACTGAGCACACGCATGTTCCTGTGTCCACGTGCATGTGTGCAGAACCGTGCGAATGATGCCCACTGACCCTTATCGAAAAGGTGTAGCAGCAGGGCGACAAAAGAAGCTCCCTGTCGTAAAAATGCTCCTCTGTTATGAGGCACTTAGTGGCAGGAAGAGGTCCAAAAATGGGAGCACAGCCCTTCCACGTTGTGCAAGGATGTTTCAAGATCCAATATGGTGTGTGTGTGGAAATGAGCTTTTATTTGTCTTCATGCATCCTTAATATGATTTTTTGGAAGATAAGGGGAGCTTGCATCTACAAGAGTATTTTTAAGTGATGAAATTAATGGTACACGCACTGGAATTGGTCTTTGTTCCTTTGTGACAGCAGTGACAATTCTAAGGAGAGAGCCATGTTATACATTTGCCCCTCCCAGACACAAGACATAGTGACAATTACCCTGTCTAGTGTCTACCTGCTTGTGAGATGCCACCGGAGTTCCTCAGCACAGCACCCTCACTAACACTCTGCTCAGTGTTTGCACTACTAATACAATATAAAACACACAACAGCTCTTAAAACACATTCTTGCTTTTATAAAGGTCTCCCCCTCAAAGTCTGACAAGCAAGCCTTCTCAGAAGGAGGTGAACACACACTTCCACATCCCTCACACCTTCTCCTTGGATGCACTTGCTATAGATGCCAACTTGTTTTCGCTGTAAAGGCATTAGGCTTCATCAGGGGATGACCAGTGACACCCTTCAGCAGAGCACCACCTGCCCCCAACTCCTCCCGCAGCCCTGCAAGGGCCTAACTGCTCGACGGTGTCTCTGGGCAACCAGGGGGCAGTTTAACAGCTGTTTTGCACAAGCAACAAAATTTTGGCCAAGGCGTTATTCCTTGGGCCTCCCTGTCACACATGGCTAATGTGGTACAGCAGAGATGTGAATAAAGTTACCCAGCTGTAGACCATAAGGTAAATTTAATGGCATGCAAGTACAAAGGCCTGAATAACCTTTTTAAACACTGGAATCTGTTCTGTTCGGACAACCACCCATGTAAATCCAACTCTGTGCAAATCATATGATTAAAGGCAGAGGTAGTTTCAAACCCAGTACCCCTTCCTGTGCCTTTGAAAGTTATTTAGTATGAACACAGCACAGTCCAATTCTGCTAATTAAGTCAAAATTTCACTTAGATATTCTACATTAACCATAACAACATAATAATAAATACAGTTCTTTCAAAGGGAGGGGCACATGGCACAGCGTGCTTGGCCAGGTCCTGCTCTCCGGTGGGTCTGGGGTTCGAGTCCCGCTTGGGGTGCCTTGTGACAGACTGGCGTCCTGCCCTGGGTGTGTCCCCTCCCTCTCCAGCCTACGCCCTGTGTTGCTGGGTCAGGCGTCTCGTGACCCCGCTCAGGATAAGCAGCTTCAGCCAGCATGTGCGTGAGTTCTTTCAAACCACTCAAATGTCCTTTTGAAAAAAAATGTTTCACATGGCTTTTCTGTGTGGAAGACTATCACGTTCATGTCGTGCTACATTTTCCTTTTAGATGAATTAGATCATGTACCGTTTCTGAAACATATCTCTGAGAGCAACACCTGCTTCCCATTTATGTATCTGGACAAGATCCATACATTCAACAGAGAGCACAAACAAAAGCAGTGCAGTATCTCAGGATGAAAATCAACAATTCTCTTTAAATATGCATGTTGTCACCTTTGGGGGGGATACCAGTACAATGAACTGCAGTTAACACTTTTCTCCTGGGTCTTGAACTCTCATCTCCTGGTCTTCCACTATCGTGCAGACCAGCCACCACCGAATTATTTACACCACTTAGTAAAGTTGTCATATGCCACTGGGAAGCTAATTCAAAATGTCATATTACATTCAGCTGTATGTGGGGCACGATAATTTCATTATATACAGTTTAGTGTTAATTAAATGAATTATTCCAAAGCTGCAAACATCAGCACTTAGCACATCTCCTGCAAACACAATGTCATTGACCATTTCCAGGTTAGTCCATACCAGCCTCTCCAGTAATGAGATTTACAAGTATGACATAGCAAACCTTTTAAAACGAGTGGATCTGAACAGTACCTGAGTCAATTCGGGCCTGTCTGCGGGCTGCGCACTCCTCGATACGGAGTTTGGGGATCCCTTCGGCCACGGCCCGAGCCATACCGCCCATCTCTTCAATCTCGTTGATAAACTAAGGCAGAGGACAGAAGGGAAAACACGTCTGACCGAGAAAAAGCACTGGAAAAATCACCATCTCATCAAGGAGATGCTTGCCACTATGGGCTAACACCATAAGACAGGACTGGTGAAAATTAATGGGATATTCTTATGGGTGAATGCTAAATTCTCCAAATGATTACTAAAGGATTACCATTATACTTGTAAAAGGAAGGAATCACTGATTTTTAATTACTGCTTAAATTAAAATTACAGTGCTTCACAGGTAACGTCTGCATGCACTTCCTGTTCCATGCAGTGGACCTCACCTTTAGGGCACTGTTGTACACTTCAGTGGTCAGAGACTCCATCATATAGGAGCCACCCCAGGGGTCGGCCACCTTGGGGATGCCCGATTCCTCCTGGATGATAATCTGGGTGTTGCGAGCAATGCGGGCACTCTTCACTGTGGGCAGACCCAGAGCTTCGTCAAAGGAGTTGCTGTGCAAGGATTGGGTCCCCCCGAACACAGCGGCCATGGCCTCGATGACCGTGCGGATCACATTGTTGTAGGGATCCTGGAAAACAGCAAGCATGGTTAAAATGCTCTCGCTTTTAATTCTCCAGCACAAAGAAAAAAAAAAAAAAAAAATGAAAATACTAAATTTATGAAACACTGGTTCTTTAATTTACAAATCCCAGCTGGGGTGGAAGAGCATTCATAATTTCTTTTGCTCGTAACTCTGCAGTCACTCTTAATTCTGTCATAAGTTACATTTAAAACTAATTATCACAGATGCTGACCAAACCATCCAGTAGATGCAACATTCATCACCTTCAACTTTATCATCTGTGCCATAAAAAGTGTCCCTTCTTACTAACACTATAATAAGACATGGGCACCAGACACAAGCTGTAAATACAGTGGAAACAAGCTGCATTTACACCTGTAAAAGTCCTCCTCTATTTGTGTGCTCCTTACTGCCATCTATGGGCTCAGTGGAGAAACACTGTTTCCCCACTGAGCCGATAGATGGCAGTATAAACACACACACACACACACACACACACACACACACACACACATATTTTAGCAAAGTGGTGAGGGGAAAAAAGCAATTTAAAAAGATTTTCGTGGGGGGGGAAACAGTGTCTTTCACTGTAGATAGCAGCTCATAGTCAAAGGTTAAAATGTGGCAGCACAGCAGAAACACTTGCATTTTTACAGATACCTAAGAAGATTTCTCAGAGGCTCAGCTATTTCAGCCAAGAGCTGAAAGCAGTTTCTCGTTTACCTGTTCTGTTAAAGACCATCCCGATGTCTGGCAATGAGCTCTCAGCAGTAGTGACTTTGAGTTCTTGGGCTGAAACTTCTCCTTTATCAAATTTGCCCAAAGTCGTCGCCCAGCTCTCATCTTGGCAATTTCCATATAAAAATTCATACCAATTCCCCAGAAGAAAGACAACCTGAAGCATAAGAGCTTATATTCAATAGCTGTGAGGTTCTAGAGCAGCAAGGAAGCTCAAGACAATAAAATGTTATTTTGACATTGTTATATATTTTGACCCAGGGGAATTTTCTGCTGTTACTTTTCACCCCCAAAATGTACATTTAAGAGAAGTGCCCCTGTAGGCTGCGCTCAGTTTAATTTACCCACCTCGGGGCAAACTCATCAATGGAGAGGCCAGCCTTTACACCAGTCCGGCAATACTCCAGCCCATTAGCAATCGTGTACGCCAGTTCAAGGATAGCATCTGCACCGGCTTCTTGCAAATGGTACCCGCTGATGGAGATGGAATTAAACTTGGGCATGTGCTGCACAGAAAGAAAGAATCACTTAACGAGAAAGCCTATGGGTAATGTAAACAAAACGGACTGACACAGAGGACCTCTACCGCTGCATACCTTAGACGTGTAGGCAAATATGTCAGCGATGACGTGCATGGAAGGGTCAGGAGGGAAGATGTAGGTGTTTCGGACCATGAACTCCTTGAGGATGTCATTCTGGATGGTTCCCGTCAGCTTTTCTGGAGGCACACCCTGCTCTTCCCCAGTCACAATGAACATAGCCAGGATGGGAATCACAGCTCCGTTCATGGTCATGGATACCGACATCTTCTCCAAGGGAATCCCATCAAACAGCATCTTTGTGTCCTCCACTGTGTCGATGGCCACCCCTGCCATGCCGACATCGCCATGGACCCTCGGGTTGTCCGAGTCGTAGCCACGATGTGTTGGCAGGTCAAATGCAACAGACAGGCCCTGCTGCCCAGCTGTGAGAAGGGTAAAGGGTAAAAAACACATCAACAGTTATGCAACACTAGAAATTTAACAAAAGTAGAATGGCAGATATTCTTAACATTTAATGAAGCAAAATAAAAATATGAATTTAAAGAATCAGGTGATAAGTCTCCTTCAAGGTCCACTGGCCATGAGAGACAATTTAAAAATAAAAAATAAATAAATAAACAAACAAACAAACACAGAAAATTCACAGGGTAGGCCCCATCGCAATTATATATTGATAAATAAAAAGGCTTACAAAAAAAGTGCAAGGGTTAGAAACGTTGAGGCTAAATCATTAATTTTTAGGCACTGGTTGCTCATTAATTTCTTACACATATTTAACATAAAATGTATTATATTTTAGAAAATCTGATGAACATAAAAACACAAAAGAGGAATGCAGTGGGAGCTCAAAATGTATCAGTTCAGAAGGTCTCTTTACAAAACAACTCCTCCATTTCACAAAACAATGACCATTATTCACTTCAGACTTGTCCCTGGTATATTTGAAAGTGAAACAATTTATAGCTGACAAACTTGTTAAGCTGTTGTTTTTGTCTAGTTTATAATTTCCTTCTGCCTCCTCTAGTACCACTTGATGTTGTGTAATTGCCTACTCTTCTGATGTTCCGTTTTGGTTTTCTTTTTACTGCTTATAGAGGGGGCACGGTAGCACAGCAGGTTTGGCCGGGTCCTGCTCTGGGGTGGGTCTGGGGTTTGAGTCCTGCTTGGGGTGGCTTGCGTCGAACTGGCATCCCGTCCTGGGTGTCCCCCCTTCCGCCTCCAGCTTTTTGCCCTGTGTTGCCGGGTTAGGCTCCAGTTCGCCGTGGCCCCGTTTGGGACAAGCAGTCGAATACAGTGTGTGTGTGTGTGCTTATACAGTATATTGACTGACTCCTGTACAGCACTGTTTTTAATATAATCATATTTTTATAAAGACATGATTAGTATTGCACGTTTTACTCATTTTTAATTTTGTGTAAGTGCAAGTTTACGGCAGAACACTATTGTGTAGTGTGGGCAGCATTGTGGCACAGCAGGGAGCACTGCTGTCTCTCAGCGCCTAGGTGGTGCGAGAGGACGTGGGCTTGATCCCTGTTCAATCTGTGTGGAGTTTGCATGTTCTCCCCGTGTCTGCGTGGGTTTCCGCTGAGTGCTCTGGTTTCCTCCCACATTCCAAAGACATGCTGATCAGGTTCCCCTATAGTGTGTGAGTGACAGAGAGAGTTTGTTCCACTGATGTATGGATGAGTGACCCATTGTAAGTAGTGTATCTAGCAGTGTAAGTCACCACAGTTAATAACTTAGGTGTGTGGGCTCATAACACTAAGAGTTCACTGGAAGTCGCTTCGGAGAGGGTCTGCTAAATAAATAAACGTAAAGTGTAGTACAGTACAGTGCTCTAGACTACAGTAAGTACTGCACATAATCCTACAGTACAAAACTCTACAGTACAATCCCCTAGCAGAACAGTGCACTACTACTAGTAGCCCTTTAGTTTACCTTTGATATTGTCTTTATAGAACTTGTTGCTCTCCTCCACGGTGCTGAAGCCCGCGTACTGACGGATGGTCCAGGGCCTGTACGTGTACATGGTGGGGTAGGGGCCCCTGGTGAAGGGGAACACGCCCGGCAGCTCGTCGGCCACCTCGCCGCTGTCATCGCGGGTGTACACGGGCTTGATGGAGATGCCCTCGGGGGTGCGCCAGATCAGCTCCTGGGGGTTCTTCCCTTTCAGCTGCTTCTGGGCCAACGCGGCCCACTTGTCGTGCAGCCGCACGTCCTGCTGCTGGAGCGCCGCCGCGGTACTCAGGCTGCGAGAGCGCGGCCGCGGCGGGTCCGACACGTAGGAGACGGCGCTCGGCGCCCCCCTAAAAACGAGCCTGGCGGCGACAGCCCTCCGCGCTGCCAACATGGCGACTGTCCTCCTAGCGAACCATACGCACGGAATAGAAACAAGCGCGCTGAGAAAGTTAAGGGGAAGTTTCTTCAAACCGTTTATTTACTCACCTTGCCTAGACTGCGCTATGTCGCCTACCACAGGTGCGCAACATCAGACCAATCGCGATTCAAAACATTGTCTCACGAGCCAATCGCAACAACGAACCCTTTGAACTTTGACCCCTGACCGAGGAAATGAAACTCGGGATGTTTGGCACCGCTTCCGCGTCAGTCGCCAGTAGGTGGCAGCAAACATTACACACTGCGCATGTCCCGCTGTCCTCCGTCAGCTGCCTGCAAATGTCGTGGGAACAGGTCCCGTTGTGCCCTGTTCATACGGAAAAGGGTTTAAAGTTTGCAATAAAATGACACTGCAAATGAAAAAAGAATTTCAATAGAAATTATATTTCGAAAGTCTACGGGCCTGTTTATATCCAGTTTGTACAAGTGAATGGCTTTAAAGTATATTCAATAAATATGTCACTGTACGCGTTACATCATTAGACATAAATTAACATTAAATGAAAATGGTCCATGTATTTGATTCTCGTTACATTTCTTAGTCATTAACTGAGAATCACACTTGAAATTGTCAACTTCTTTATTGAACAAGATGTCATTGGCTTGTTTCAAAAGTAAAGTCAAGAAAAATGAGTACAAGCAAGAAGCATAAAAAGGAAAATTTTTTTTGCATTGTGTTACATATGCCAAAGACAAAATATGATTATTGTCAGTTATGGATTTTATTCTGGCTGGACACAGCTATTGCAATACAACCATTTTACTGTGCTATATTTAAATATATAGTTGTGTTCCTAATAACAGATGAACTATTTGCTTTCAAAGTAGTTTTTTTTTTTTTTTTTTTTTTTTTTTTTAAGTTTTACAAGTCAGCATCACGAGAAAGCGGTGAATTCCCCCAGTACAGATTTCCTCTCCTTCTTCATTCCACTGTTTTATCGCCATTAATATTTATGCGCTGATGTGAAGCTCCATTAACTTTTGTCAGGCACGTTAAAACATTCAAACAGCCACAACCCACTTTTAAAAGCGCCACAATCCTGTAAAATGTGCCGGAAGGATGCGGATCAACGGACCGGGCCCATTTCAGGTCCATTTCTTCCCTGACTAGAGTCAGGACATGCTGAAAAAGCAGGACATGAGACACACAAAGAAGGCCTTTTATTCATAATTGCATATGAAAGTGTTCAAAATGCCTTTTGATGGCGGTGCATCTCCGGCTCTTCGATACCCGAAATGGTACCGAAAATCTCGGTTGTTGATGGCATTGAGCAGCATTTTTATGCGAAAACTGAAAAATATTGAATAATGAATATTTAAAACGCTTTCAGAAATTTTAATAAATTACAGTCCTGCTGATGGAGCCTGTCGGGAAGGGAAGATGGGGCTCAAGGGCAGGAACTGCTCCCATCGCAGTGTCACACAAACTGTGAAAGGATCATTCTTCGACATGAAAGACCGAAAATGCCTTTTTTTCTTTAAAGCTAAAGCTACGAGCCTGATCTCCGGCACATTCCCAGACGCGCCCATCATCAAGGCACGGGAAATGTTTCAAAAGAATCTGCCGAGTAAATATGGTAAATGCTCAAACCATACCTCTTAGAATAAAAAGGACACAGAAAAAAAAATAATAATCACCCCCAAGAAGTTGTAGTGCGAAATTATAATCACTGGTCACCTTATCAACTGACAAACTATTAGACAATGGCAATTTAGCAATATTGCTGCACAATATAAAATATTTAGTAAAACAACCATGTTTGACTGTTTTAATGGGCACAACTATTATGCATTTTACAGCTTTATTTGAAGTTTACCAAACAGGCATCGTGGTAAAAGCAACCTTCCACATAAAATATCTTTACCTTTGTATGCTTTCATTCCATGGCAATTCCCAGCACCGTTTTTAGGAGAGATATATATCTATATATACACACATATAAAAAGATAGTGACGCCATTTGCATCAGCATTTGAAGCAGATACATGGTAACGCAGATAGTGGTTCTTAATGCCCTTTGAAATATTGAATACTCTTACACCTCACCTCCATTTGAGCATCATAAGGCAGTGGTTCATACTGCTATATACTCAGTTTTGATTAACTATTTATTACAACAAAATTGTACAACTTGGACAAAAAAACTGGAGGGGGATTAAAAAAAATTGGATATACAAACAAAAGTAGCCAAGTTCAGTTGCTGTACTGGTACGTAAAAACGTAAGTCTAGACGTCAGTTGGAATCTAACAGTTGGCAACAAAGCGCAGTGGGGGGGGAGGGGGGGGGTTGCATTAAGTAATGGATGTAAGATGCTTTTTTATTTAAAAAAAAAAAAAAAAAAAAAAAACACGAAACAGCTTTTGGGAGGACAGCAGTTTTGGGAACGACGCCTCTCCTGCCGTGGTGGTCCTCACTCTATCTTCAGGAGCTCCACATCAAATATGAGTGTTGCATTGGGAGGGATCACCCCTGGGTGGCCTGTGGCCCCATAAGCCATATCCGGTGTGCAGGTGATCTTCGCCCGCTGGCCCAGACTCATCTGGAAAAAGACAAGCCCCAGAAAAGATAGACAGAGAGCAATAAGAATATGGCGCCCACTCACTTTTCTACTGCCAAGAAGTAAATTAGGCAAGTTACACCATCACCACATTTTAGTACCTTCAGATATATATCCAATATCTGAATAATATATTCAATGACATTTTAAACCTCCATTCCTTCAGCGCTGGTTCCCCGGAAGACACCGACTATAGGGCGGATTTTTTTTTTTTTTTCTTTTCTGGAAGGCAACCGGTTTCTGGACACGTTACCTGTGCAACTCCTTCCTCCCAGCCTTTGATCACCTCCTGCTTGCCAATCTTGAACTTGAAGGGCTTGTTCCTGTCCCTGGAGGAGTCAAACTTCTTCCCATTCTGCAGCATGCCTGTGAAAACATGAGGTATTCTAGCTCATCGGATTATACGCTTGCACTGAAGAAACAAAAGCTGTTATAAGATTCTCACACACACATTGACTGAAAGCGCCTGTCCCGAGCAGGGTCACGGCGAGCCGTAGCCTAGCCCGGCAACACAGGGCACAAGGCTGGAGGGGGAGGGGACACGCCCAGGGCGGGCCGCCAGCCCGTCACAAGGCACCAGAAGCGGGACTCGAACCCCAGACCGACCGGAGAGCAGGACCCGGCCAATGGCAGGTGAAAATAGAGTATACTGATATCATGCCTATCATGCCAAGTCTTCCTGTTAACATTCAAGCTACACATTTTTGAATTCATAAACACAAAAAACAAGCCTTGTAATTTTTTTTGGTCCATTTTCAAAATTAAAATTAAGTGAAAATTATAACAAAGTGATTGCACCCCATGTTTCCACGTGGAACCATTACATGGGAGTCAAATGCACCCTAACAGAGTCACGCTGTGGGACTCTATTAATTCTGCTTGCATTTTTTATGGCTCCTGCACGGTGTTTCAGTGTCGGATCAATAACAATCTGAGCACTGCATGACCATCGCCACGGTGGAACAGCAAGTACTGTTGCAGTCTCACAGGGCCTGAGTGATATGAGGATATAGGTTCGATCCCCTCTCAGCTTGTGTGGCGTTTGCCTTGTTTCTGCATGGGTTTCCAGCAAGTGCTCTGGTTTCCTCCCACAGTCCAAAGACACCCATGCTGTTCAGGTGGATTGGTGACTAAGTCACCCATAGTGTGCGAGTGACAAAGTATGTTTCACTGATTTACATTTATTCATTTAGCTGATGCTTTTCTCCAAAGTGACTTACAATGTTAAGGTTACAATTATTTACCAGTAATTTTGCTGGAGTAATTTTAGGGTAAGTACCTTGCTTAAGGGTACTATTCAATTCGATGTATTTTTAGAGAATGCTCTTCTCACGCAGTGACACAGAGCGCTTCAACGCAGGCATAAGGCAAAGAAACAAATACTACAGCCGGACATGGGATTCAAACCTGTGACCTTTGAGTCCAAAGGCAGCAGCTTTAACCACCACACCGCCAGCTGTCCCTCCCATTGTTAAGCAAAACGTTATTAAACACGTACGTGTTTGGAGCACCTACGAGATCGGGGAGGAGCTTTCTTGGTTCAGAGTGGTTCCCTTTGCCTCCTTCCACACACCTCTTTGGGTTTGTGAGCTGCTTAGATCCTGAGAGGAATTTGTACCTATGCCCTATTGAGCAGCTCAGAAGCTGTAAGGCACCAACTGCACCTGCTGTGCCATCATGCCATCATGCCGCAGAACCTCCCAGCAGATAAATGGAGGTACATGTCCACTATAGTGCTTCTACTGAGTGCAGAAAGAGTAAAGCAAACTTGAGAAACACTGCACATGAGTGTATTAAGTGTTTACTGACTGTGGTGGGGGGGTTGAACCGGGTCCTGCTCTCCGGTGGGTCTGGGGTTCGAGTCCTGCTTGGGGTGCCTTGTGATGAACTGGTGTCCCGTCCTGGGCGTGTCCCCCTCCCCCTCCAGCCCTTCGCCCTGCATTGCTGGGTTAGACTCTGGCTCCCCACGTCCCTGTATGGGACAAGCGGTTTCAGTGTGTGTGTGTATGTGTGTGTGTGTGTGTGTGTGTGTGTGTGTGTGTGTGTGAGTGTGAGAGAGAGAAAGAGACTGTGATGTAGCGGTAGGAGCGAAGTGGGATTTAAATTGAGTTAGACAGACAGACTTCTGACCCCCAGCTGGGCCTAAGGACAGAGTTTACAGGGCACATTACGAGAATAGAGATCGATGTGTGGAAATTGTCCGTTACACCTACAAAACAATGACTGGAAATAAATACATATTATAGACAAATATTAAAGAAATTTTAAAGACAAAAATTTGTGGAACAGGAAAACGGCCCATTAAAAGTCATATTAAAACATGGATTTATTTTTAATTTCACGTCTCTATTATTGGCACATTCCCAAAAAGGAAAGTAAGCAAGTGCGCGCGCACGCACACACACACACACACACACACACACACACACACACACACACACACACACACACCATTTGAAATCGCTTGTCCCGTGTAGCCGGAGCCTAACCCGGCAACACAGGGCGTAGCGGACGCACCCAGGATGGGACGCTAGTCCATCGCAAGGCACCCCAAGCAGGACTCGAACCCCAGACCCACCGGAGAGCAGGACCCGGTCCAACCTACTGCGCCACCACAACCCCCCCCCCCCCCCCCCCAGGCAAGTAAGCATTTCCTAAAATGTCCTGCCCCGTGAAGTGTGTAAAGGGGTACTGAGTGAGACGCAGGTCTAATTCGATGTATTAATTAGACATTACGTTGGACGCAAAGCGCAATGAGACATTGTCCCATTAGATGCAGAGCGCAGGACACATTTTCTCCAGGAAGGGGCCCTTCTTAACACTTACCCAACCAATCAGTATTTAAAAATTACTGAAGCTCCCCAAGCTGTGCTTTCTTCCAAGAAGATGGAAGAAGAAACCACAGGAAAAGTCAATAGCACTTTAACAGAGAAGCTACACACAGCTATACTGCATCAATCTTGCAAATTACCAAATATGAAATATGTAAACCACATACTGCAGGAATGCTCTAGAGCTCAAGGATGAGCATGTCCAACTTTTTAGGCGTCAGCCACATGCATTAATGCGGTGGCTGCAGAAAAATGGAATCATATACGAAAGCATGTCTTTTTAATTCTTTTTAAAAAAAAAAAAAAAAAATCTGTTTTCCCTGTTCAATAAGAGTGTCGGTCAAAAGTTTGAGTACACTCGCCGGAACCCAGCTTTCCACAAAAACATTGCATTCCCTACCAACAGCTCCCAGCTGTTACCAGCTCTTCGGCAGCAGGTCCCAGAGATGTAGGACGGGACGTGCGTTTTACTTTCCATCTCCTGTCCAGTCCATCCCGTACAAGTACTGCACAGGTCGTCCCGGCGAACACTACTGCATAACTAAACTAACTGGGGGTGTTCCAAAAACCTAAAGCACATGTAATTCTACTAGAGATTGTGACAGCTGAAGCCACGGACATCGGCGAGTGGAGACTGGACCTCCGTGGGCTGCGGACACACGTACAACGTCTGCCATCACACAGTTCGCGCCGGAGCAACACGTACACGGTTCCCACATCAGGGAAAGTCCTTCTAGGACACTAGGAACCGCACAGCAAGCCACACCTCGTAGCACAAGTATCACAGACGAGGGCGAGCGGCGCGACATCCGCGGGGCATCAGCTCTATCTAAAGCAAAAGGCAAGTGGTGCTATTTTTACCCCCGTTTACTGTAACCGTCTCCGACGTCCAGCAGCACGGACACCAAATCTCATCTGGCCGGTTTCAGATGACACACGATAGCGCACGTACTCTACCCACCCAGCTGCTGGTCCATATATACATTCGTTTTCATAATTAACTGCAGAATGCCTTACGAACAGCAAAACGTTAAAGCGGGCAAAGCGGAAAGTCCGCGCGCTGAAGTCAGACTGAGAAAATAGCGAGAGCTCTGGAAATCACGACGGCTGCAGGGCATACCCAACATCACTTTACAGTTAGAGACAGGAAACGAGCTGGGGCTTGGGGGCTGGGGGGCTGGGGGGCTAAAAAAAGACTCGAGTGTGGACACGCAGCCGCCGGGCTGGTGCCGCGCTGTCAGAGCGGCCAGCGCTCGTCGCGACATCTCCTCAGACCGAGTCGCGCTGCGATGCTGCCGAGAACGCCGACGCCACGAGGGAGGAGAGCTCGGGAAACCAGCGAGCGAGCGACCCACCCGCCGCCGCCAATCCCTCAAAGGTGTACAGAGGACAGATGGCCCTCATTCAGCTAAACTTTCCTTCGAGTCACACGAAGGTAACAAACAGAACAATGCAACACAGACCCATCCAGCATCTAAAGGGGTTTGGCGCCATCGCCCCACTGGGAAAACTCCAGTTCCGAGCTCAGATTAACACCTTCTTATAGGGAGAAAGGAATTTTTCATATTTTATTATACACACATATATATACACATGAGTTGCAGGACACACATAAAGTCACCCAATCCCAAAATAAAGAGGTATTTTTACTCAAGACAATGGCAGCGCACGTGATCACTAGCCATGTCTTTGGATCCACGAAGCATTCGGATGACGTGCCGTCGGAGATGCCGTGTAAAGCCACCAACACGTGTTGGATGCCCACTCCTGCTACAGCACACTGCAAGGAAGGTACTTATCCCAAATTCCTACAGTAAAAGTTACCCTGCTGGCTGAAACACTACAAGTAGGTTAAGCGGCGATGGATTAAGCCATCGGCTACATAATTATAATAGTACTGAATGTGTCGTTTCAGTTTTCACATTAGATGTACCTCTGGCAATGGCTCAGACCGGTGTATGATGGAAGTACATCCCATAGTTGCTTTGGTTATGGAAAAAAGGGCGTGCGCTCTAATACAAGCCATCACACAAATGGAAATGTGCAAAACAACATTTAAATATTAATGCAACTTTAAAAAGCCCACTGAATATTTAGGATCTATATACATTTCAGAATGACTCAGCTTGCTGTATACAACAGTTTTCATGGTGTGGTACCGCAGCACACTGAATCACAAGCACCGATTCCTCAGCGGGGTGATTAAGAATTAACAACATGCTGCTTTTTGACTCGTCGGCCAGCATCGCTGCCGTAGCGTGCCAACGACTGGCAAGGCACGACTATCGACACGCTGATTTAGCGGTGCTGAGAAAGAACCAAAGCCAACATTTTGCAATAATGCATTTCTATTTCAAGAACGCGGGGCGCGGTGGCGCGGTGGGTTGGACCGGGTCCTGCTTTCCGGTGGGTCTGGGGTTCGAGTCCCGCTTGGGGTGCCTTGTGACGGACTGGCGTCCTGTCCTGGGTGTGTCCCCTTCCCCCTCCGGCCTTACGCCCTGTGTTGCCGGGTTAGGTTCCAGTTCCCCGCAACCCCGTATGGGACAAGCAGTTCAGAAAATGTGTGTGTGTGTGTGTGTTTCAAGAACGGCCAAAGGCACTGAAACCTCCGGACAAGGAGGGTCCAGCGCTGGGAATGTTCTAGACCAGTATCCTAGATAAGGTACAGAACAATTATTTGCGTGCGTGCGTCTTACCACGCCCATGCAAAAGACACAGAAATACCGTCCACATTCTAAATCAGTCTTAATAAAGGGCAGGTTAAATTATTTTTACATGATGCCTAGAGGATATACCTAGTGCCATAGTATTATATTCACCTCCACTGCAAAATAAAATTTAAAAAAAAAAATAAAATTAAAACCCTTGCTACCATTCCCATCACCCGGGACTCTAAAGCGAAAACACTACGTGAGTGTTGGAGGAGGAGAGGAGAGGAGAGTATTTGGAGCAAAGACCATCAGATTTTGCCCCCCTTGGTTGAAGCTCTTGCCAATAGCAGCTGCGAATTCTCCGGAAAGAGCCGGAAAGTAGCAGTGGGTGGGAAGAAGGGCCAGACCGTGCATTATCACTTGGCTAATAGGGTGAGCACGAGCACGGCCAAGCGCTTAATATAGTAAAGGGCGCCGCGGACGGGGCGGCGCTGCACTTGGCCCAGCAGCACATGCAGCGCCGGGAAGGACCCGGGCCGCTCGTCAGCACCGCTCACGCGACGTAAACCGCAACTCCGACGCACGTCAGCATCGGGACGCTCATCGCACCACCGTTTCGAACCAAAACGCTGGTTTTCACGTTTAATTCTACATCACGTTGATCAATTACCATGTTCTTTCCTGTATTAGCCACTGCACCCTTCATTTATACACATGCAATGGTGACTATTTTAAATATTCACACTCTGCCCCCCCCCCCGGTGAAAAAGCATAACTAGTAAAACCAACGGAAGGAGATGAGTTTTTACCGAAAGCGGGGTGTGCTCAACCTGAAGGGAAAGACGGAGCAGAGCGTTCACCGTTTTAATGAGATCTCTGAAAGGAGCACAGTTATTTTAATCGCGGGTTCGTGGCCAAATCGCCAAACCAGGTCAAGTCATTAAAGGATGAGGATAACTGTTAAATTAACTAGGGAGGAAAAAATAAAGAGAAGAAATTGGGGCAGACTCAGCGGGCTGGCAGAGGAAGCGCTGGCACGCCGCCCACAGGGTACAGGACCTCTGGTCGGTTCGCAGTCCGTCACGGGGCGCGCGGTGTACGGTTGCAGCCCTTTGGGGCAAAAATGGCCCGACTGTCAGCCAGCGGACACCCTTTCCGCTCTCGCGCACACAGCTTTATGCAGGATAAGCGAAGGCTGCGACACGACGGCGAGGGATTTCTCACTGGGCCGCAACATTGTCTGTGCCAGCCGATACCTTCCTCCTCCTCCTCCTCGCTAAAACCGCACAGCAGCTGCTTTAGTGGAGCCGCAGTCTTCTGAGGCACTGTAAGTTATTTTACTTGGGGGGGGGGTGCCTATTCAAAGGGGTCAGGAACTGGGTGGGGATCTCTGTCCTCTGTCTCCTGCAACCAAATACCGGGAACTACAAAACTGCAGTTTACTAATCCTCTCATGCAAAATTCCAGGCAGATATTTCAGCGGTTAAGGCATCGCAAACTGCTTTCGGAAACACGCCAACATTCAAAGGAGTCATTCTAATGCACAAAATAATAAGAAGGCATCCACCTAAACTGGAAACAAAGGTTTTCTGAGATCGCTGGCAAAAATACCTCAATTAAGATAAATGTATAAATTGAGAACATTTTCCGCCCCCCACCAATCATGGGCTCCTGAGTACGTTCATTACATTTACATTTATTCATTTAGCTGACACTTTTCTACAAAGTGACTTATAGCATTGAGAATAGAATTATTTACCCATTTATACAGCTGGGTAATTTTACTGGAGCAATTTAGGGTAAGTACCATGCTCAAGGGTACTACAGCCGGAGATAAGGCTTGAACCTGTGACCTTAGGGTCCAAAGGCAGTAGCTCTAACCACTAGGCTACTAGGGCATTTTTCTACATATGCTTTCTGGAGACATTCATCTTTGGATTTTCAAACATGAACTGAACGATGAACAAAGAGCTTGAGATCGACACACTTGATTGTCAAAGCACAGATTGTCCGAAAAAACTATACAGAAGTTGATGACTGTTTGCTCACATTTCTGCTGAAGCACCCTTGAGCAAGGTACTTACAATAAATTGCTCCAGTAGAACTACCTGACTACACACACACACACATTTCCAGAACCACTTGTCCCTTACGGGGTCACGGGGAACCGGAGCCTACCCGGCAACACAGGGCGTAAGGCCGGAGGGGGAAGGGGACGCACCCAGGACGGGACGCCAGTCCGTCACAAGGCACCCCAAGCGGGACTCGAACCCCAGACCCACCGGAGAGTAGGACTGCGGTCCAACCCACTGCGCCACCGCACCCCCTACCTGACTACAAGAACGAGTAAATAATTATAAAAGTAGCTTAACGCTCAGTGGCTTTGGACAAAAGCGTCAGCTAAATTAATAAATGGAAATTTCATCCTGTATTAAAATTAAAATTTCACAAAACACACAAATTAAACTTTTACCTATGTAGTGCACCACACAGGTCTGTCCCTTCTTTGGAAATGTTCTTCCTGTTAAAGACAAGAAAAAGAAAGAGAGTCTATTAAGGGAGCCATGTCATTATCCTCTAAAGACTTACTGTAGTACAATTCAATTCAAATATTAGAGGAGCAACTGTACAATTCACTCATTTACATGGTGAGGTATTACTACTGTATCAATTCAGGGTGAGGACCTGGATCAAGGGTAAAACAGCAAGAGAGGAAATCAAACCCAGGACTTTCAGATCGCAAAGGGACAGCTTTAAACACTGCACTACCTGCTGTTGCCATGGTTACATAGGATATACAATTCTATACAGCTAAGTTGACATTTTAAATCCCATATATGAAGAATTGTACATCCAGCACGGTATTCTGACCTGAAATTAGTACAGCTCCTTGCGCTACACTATTTGTCAGCTTCATTAAATGTACATTTGTAGATTGTATGGGCGGCACGGCGGCACAGCAAGTAGCGCTGCTGTCTCACAATGCCTAGGTGGTGCAAGAGAATGTGCATTCGATCCAGCTGTCTGTGTGGAGTTTGCATGTTCTCCCCGTGTCTGCGTGGGTTTCTTCCAGGTGCTCTGGTTTCCTCCCACAGTTCAAAGACATGCTGTTCAGGTTCCCCCATAATGTATGAGTGATACAGAGAGAGAGTGTTTCACTGAAGTACGGATGAGCGACCCAGTGTAAGTAGTGTATCTAGCAGTGTAAGTCACCTTGGTGAATAAGGTGAGTGGGGTGATAACACTACATAGAGTTCACTGGAAGTTTCTTTGGAGAAAAGCATCTGCTAAGCAAATAAATGAAAAGTAGAGTAAAACTGTGAGAAGACATCCTTTAGAGAATCATGCACAGCTCATAGAAACAAAACGGGGAAGAACACAAACTGACTTCTATAAGCAGTATGAGAAACTCGAGGCGACCAGTTGCCATATGACCCCTGTAGTAGGTATGTATGTACATTACATTTAGCAGATGCTTTTCTCCAAAGCAACTTCCAATGAACTCTATGTAGTGTTATCAGCCAACACACCTTATTCACTAAGGTGACTTACACTGCTAGATACACTACTTACGATGGGTCACTCATCCATACATCAGCGGAACACACTCTCTGTGTCACTCACACACTATGGGGGAAGCAGAACAGCATGTCTTTGGAGTGTGGGAGGAAACCAGAGCACCCAAAGACTTACACTGCTAGATACACTACTTACAATGGGTCACTCATCCATACATCAGTGGAACACACTCTCTCTGTCACTCACACACTATGTATGAAGCGTATGCCAGTTTGAAAAAGGTTTCAAGACTTGGTGGTAAGGCTGTGTGGAAACTGGGCAGTGGAATGCAAGGACAGGACAAGTGACTCTCACTCAGCAGTGTGAAGGAGGGGAGCAGGACTGCGGAAAAGGGCGTCGTTAGAGCAAAGGAAGTGTGGGCGACTGCAGTGGACATGTGTACTAAACACGCTCATCTGTGTACCACAGCAGGGAACTGACAGCAGCGGGGCAGCAGGAGGTCATGCTGCTGCTCCTGACACCTTGTATGCAGCTTCCATAGCTTCTTTTTGCCTTCTCACAAGGAGCTGAAGCAAGAAAAGTTACCAAACTCATAAGACTATGAGAATGAGATGTTGGAAGGCAGAACGCTGTATGCTGGAGGGGATCAGCTGCCGCAACATGTGCAGAGGAGGGATTTACAAAAGGGCACAACAAAGCTCTAGAGAGTTGAGAGGAAATGGGATAGAGTTTAAAGGGAAAAAAAAAAAAGAAAAAAGAAAAAAGGTTATGAAAATCCATCCACCTGTCCATAATCAATAACTGCTTCCCCATTGCAGAAGTGTGGTGGTCCAGAGCCTATCTGGCAAACACAGGGTACACCCTGGACAGGACACCAGTCCATCAAAGGAGTCTTAAACACATAAATCTGTACTGTCACTTACCCATGTTGGTTGATACTCTTGAGCAGTAACAGTGCAGATAATGCTGATAATATATATATACCCTTTGGGAGTTTCACTTTAATAAGTCATAATCCACAAGGAGTACAGAAATCCTTCTGATAACACAGAGAAAAGAGCAGCTGTAGTATTGCAGCTGAAGCCACGAAAGCAGAGCGTGTGTTTCAATCAGCTGAGTGTGTGAGAGGAATGTATATCACATGAGGGGTGGGGGGATGTGAAAGCAGAGTATATTAGAATGTCAGTCAAAGACTGCTATGCAGCACACACACACTGACACATTTCATATACATATATAATATATACACACACACAGTATATACACATGAAACACACTATCATGTTAAAAAAATTAATTCCACATCACAACACAGGGATATGTTGAAATACAGTGTACTGTCACAGTAAACATGTAAGACTGCCAATAACATTATGGGCTATGTGTATAAAGGTTACAAAAGACTAATATTAAATAACTTCATTCAGATTAATTTTGCAGATCATCAATCGTGCATTGTCCTTTCTATAATACCAGTGACAGCAGATGAACCAGCACCAGAAATCTCTGTCTCTCTCACTTTTCAGATAAAGAGGGTGTGTGTGTGGCCTGTGTATTTCCTGGAAAAATAAACACGCAAGAGAATCCACTTACACTGGAACAGTTTTTAAATATACTCTGGCTCCATTATCTTCAAAGATCTTCTAAAACAAATATTCCTCAGCGACACCAGTGATCTGATCTTCAGGGCCTTTTTCCTTTATGCAGATATTCAGTAAATTCTAAGACTGACCACTATGTGATGCTGCTGAGCCACAAGCCACAATGGCTCCCAATGACAGCAGCCCCAGGGCCAGTCTTAGAACTTACTGACAGCAGCACATAGCCAGTATGTTGGGGGAAGGAGTTCTTCCCAATGGTGGCAGTTAACAGACCTTCCCATTCTTTGAGAAGAAGTTGAGAAATGTTTTGTTCCACCCGCCCATACCAGTCTATAAAAACTATTAATGTATTTTCAGGATCACATTCAAATGGGCTGTTATGGGCTATAGCATAAACGTTATTAATCCATCATCACCTTGCTCTGGCAGATCAGATGTAGGTCGCTTAGAGAAACGGCCCTAATTGAATAAATGTAAACCGTGACTCCAAATTACCATGTTAAAGCAAAGTAGGCCGTTGCATAATAAGGTGCAACAGCCAATAGGAGGAGCGGAGCAGCTCAGCCCCGGATCCACGAGTTCCCGCCGGCCTCGTTCCTGCGCTTTTACCACCATACAGTATAAGTACAGTACTGTGCTCTGTGTGGTCGACACAGTCACACAGTGTAAGTGACACACACACACGGGCTCTTCTCCACTGGCACTGCTGGCCGAACTCTCTGGGTCCGGCCGCCCCGAGGCGAGAGATCATACATCGAGCGCTGGCTGCGCTGAGTGAGTTCATTCTCCGCACCGAGACTCCGCACGCCGGTGAAAATAAATTCACCTCAACGAAACAGTACACCGGTAAAGGGACACAGTAAGGTACCCATCGCGGACTGGTGGTACGCGGCAAATACCGTCCAGGGAGGGAGGAGAGAGAGGCGCGCGCGAGTCGTTTTTCAACGCAACGGCTGTTTCACCGTCACGAGAGGCGGGGATGTCGCGTGGAGCCCGTCGGACGCGCCGTTACCAGGAGGTGGAGAGCAAACACACATGATGAATCATGATGATGATGATGATGATCCGCGGGGCGAGCGGCTCCGCCAGCACTCAGTATTATCACACCTCCTTCACACCTCCACGCCACTGTTATGTAAAGCCGACTGCGCGCCGTTCCTTCACTGCCCACTCAACGACTGGTAACTAGCCAGGGGGAACGCGAAGGTATGGAGCCCGGTGCCCCGGTGAATCTCCGCTGTGTACCGGGCCGGAAGGGCTGGACCGGCGTCTCCGAACTGGAGGCGCCGGGGTCGGGGAACCTCACTCACTGGCCGAACTCCGTCTGTGGGGGCGCTTACCGTCTCCGGGAGATATGGTCTCGATCTCCACGCCCATAGCTGCACTGTAACGCTCCGCTGTGGGGGAACGACTCTTTGCGGTGGAACGAGGCTCCGCAGGACGGAGGACTCCGCTTACTGTAACTGTAGCAGACAGCCTGCAGTGGGCACGCGAGTCGAGTTGAGAAAACTAAACGCTGCAGGAGGGGGGTCGCCTCCCGAGCTCTTGTGTCTGCGCATGCGCACTGAGGAGTAACGCTACGCTCCTGCGTTTAGATAGAGCGCCTCCTTTCCAATATCGTGCATAATGTCCCCTCGGCGCAAAAAAGTTTCTAAACTCCATGCGGACATCGACTGACAGAAACATTGAACGGGATGTTTTCAATGTTCAAAATTCCCTACTTAATATTGGAGCTTTTTAGGACGATTATGCGCACAACAGGCTTTTCATCGGCCAAGGCGAGGAGGACAGTAGCACCAGTTTGTTATTAAAGTGAACGTACAATGACTAAACGTGAAGAGTGAATTGCCGTGGTGTTGCTGTCGCGACTTTGGATAGCGCACCATCTGTGTATAACAGGATATGTGCGTGTAGCTGTATTTAATACAGAGCTCGTCCGAATGTTCCACGCAACTTCATGAACTTGTCTCTTCTTTCTCTGGAATATCACAGAATAGTGATCAAACTACACAAGATCAAATGACAACGATTATTACAAATTGTATATTTCAATAGCATGTTGTCTTACGTAAAGATATTTCTGGCTGCATTTGATTTACGTTTATTGCGCTGGTCCTCCCTCTTGTGGCTATCCATAATAACACAGTTTAAAAAAAAAAAAAAAAAAGAAATAAACTACGTTTCCCATAATGCAAAAAAATAAATAAATAAAAAAACTGCTTCCTTCCGCTTGTGGCGTGAGCGTGCACGCGGACCGGACAGGAAATCGCTTGAAGAATTCTGCGGCGCGGGAAGTTTAGCTAGCATTAGGGGACATGCTCAACGAAGTGTCTAACCTCAAATCCAGATATATTTTTCTCTCAGTACGTTATGTGCAAGTTTTTATGTAATTTAATTAAAAAAAAGGATTCTTACCAGTTTTTAAACTTTAAACGTGATTTTCTGTTCATACTATTACTCATAAATAAGCTGGGCCAGTATTTCAGTCAAGCGTTCTCTAGACTAGATTGTCGGTTGTTTCAGTCAATGGAATATTATCTTTTCTTTTTTCTTTAGTCGGCTCTCATGTTTTTTTTTTTTTTTTTTAAAAAACTTAACGGCACAATTTTGGAGGAATGTGAACCGGATGTCATTTTAAAAGATCCTAATGCACGCCTGTGACTGAGAGACTGAAATTTGCTGGGTCAGTTAAGTATAATCTGGTAAGATCACAGTGAAGCCCTGTACATCTCGATAGGATTAGGACTTCACATCGCAAGGCACGCAGGAAAGAGGCTTTACTTGTACTTAGTTTGTGATAGCGGTCCCTCTCATAGGACTGCCTGCTGAATTCATTGTGAACCTCAGGTTAGGACACAGAAACTGCTGTTTATTATGTTTCCGTGCCTCATTTTTTAACAGAAGCCTTTTTTCCTTGGTGTGGCTCTTTTTAAAGGATGGATCTGGGCAAGGTTAAGTTGCTGAGGACTGGTCTAAACTCTCTGCACCAGGCTATTCACCCTGTTCATGGGATAGCCTGGACGGATGGGAAGCAGGTTTGCCTCACGTCCTTCTTCTTCGCCAGTGGGGAGGCCAGGTTTGGTGACACCAATGTCATTGGGCAGTTTGAGCATGTCTTTGGACTCTACTGGGGACCTCTGTGCTGCACGGGGTCTCCGGCGCTGCTGGCCGTGCAGCACAAGAAGCATGTCACCGTGTGGCAGCTGCAGCTCAGCGCGCTGGAGCAGAACAAGCTGCTGTGCACGCAGACCTGTGAGATGAGCGAGCCCTTTCCCCTGCTCTCCCAGGGCTGCGTTTGGCACCCCAGAATGGACATCTTGACCATCCTGACCAAACGTGATGCCTCTGTCCTCTTCTCAGTTCGAGTGGATAACAGGAGGGTGAAAGCGGATATCAAGGGCAGTGGCCTCATTCACTGCGCCTGCTGGACAAAGGATGGCACACGCCTGGTGGTGGCTGTGGGCAGCTCCCTGCACTCCTACATTTGGAACGACATCCAGAAGAGCCTCACAGCCTGCACCTTTTGCCCCATCTTTGATGTTGGTGGCTATATCTGTGCGATAGAATCAATTGAAGGATCACAAATTGCTGTTGCTACTGAACTACCTCTTGATAAAATCTGTGGTCTCAATGCTGGCATGGCTTTTGATGTGTCCTCGGATACTGAGTCCCTGCCCCCGCAGTCTCCCATGCTGATATTGGGTGATGATTTCTCCTCTGACTCAAGGAGGAGGTCAACGGACTCCGAGAGGTCGTTGCCTTTGGGATACCTTTCCTCACCGGCAGGTGGTCCGATTGATTTGACGCACATCCTTGCAAAGCACAGGAAGTCAGACCCAAGTCCCCTCATTCACCTGCGACGCAGAGACCACCTGACGGGATCTGGCCAAGACTCGTCCTACTTAATCCTGGTACGATATGAGCGGAAGGTTACTACTACCAGGAAAGTGAGTGTCCCTGGTATTTTGGTTCCAGATATCATAGCGTTTGACCCACGTGGTTGCACTGTTGTCGTAGCATCCAATACTTGCAACATGGTGCTGGTGTACTGTGTGACTGCATCCTCCATTCCCAATATCCAGCAAATCCAGTTGGAGAAAAATGAACGACCCAAAGGTGTATGCTTCTTGAGTGATAACATGCTGCTGCTGATGGTGGGAAGACAGAAGTCTAATGATCCTGCCTTTCTTCCTTCCTCAAACACAGACAAGTACAGCATCAGGCTTATGACCAAGGAACTGATTAATGATGAGGATCGGAGGGTGTTGAGCACTCAGAATCATGATGTGGGGTCACATTTCCTTGGCAGTACTAGGAGGTACTCCGAGAGCTACGTTAAGGAAGAACGTCCAGTGATGAAGGAACTGATGCTGCCAACTGGCTCTGTAATCCAGTCACCCAATAACAGGCGAAAGCTGATTGAGGAGGTGAAGAGTTCCGACCCCAGCCCAGTAGCAAGCCTGACGGACTTTTCGGAAAGAGCGACCTCCAGCACATCTTCAATCACGATAGAGAATTTCGATGTGGAGCACATCAATCGAATGGCTAGCTTGGCTGTGACTGCTCAAAGCAGCCGGGAGTCTAGCAGACCCTGTTCTCCAAGGTTTGAGGTGTCTGAGAAGCTGCACTCGGACCCCACTTTGCCCAAGAGTGGCTTCCTTGCGAAAGAGAAATCAGCGGAGCAGCTCTCTCAGAATATGGAGAGGCTTTTTTCCAGGTTTGCAGAGGTGCAGCAGTGTCTTTCTGAAATCAGGGACTTCACCCAGAATGGGAGGAAGTTGATGGGGAACTATCCTTTGGCCTCTGAGCCTCCATATGTCAATGTCACCTTTCAGGTATTTCAGCCGTTAATGTTGACTTCAAAGTAGAAGCACATGGAAATGGTGTCACGTGGTGTTAGTTCTGCCGAAAAGACAAGAGGGTGTTTGTTGCAGATAGGCTCTGAAATACTGAAAGAACAATGGACATAAATGCTTATGTGGTCAGTTAAGTAGGTTACTTACAGCATTGCCTTAATTGCTAAGAATCTGTACAAAACATTTTTAAAATACTGAGGAAACTTAAAATGGGGTTAAGGATTTCTGTGAATGCAAGTTATAATTGTCATTAAATATTATTTAAATATATAATCATGTTATTGATATCAACTGGTTTTTACCAGTGTTCAGGAGCTAACTGCAACGCCAGTATTCAGTTTTTTCAGACAGTGGTCAGCTGTAACTTTTAGTTACTCATTTAATCTATGAGCAGAATTTACATTTTTCCGGTGTACTGGGTATAGTCCTTTTTTCTCTTGTGTGATTCAGTAAGGTCGTCAGCACCTGTCAGATTATACTGATAATATTAACCTTGATAGATCTGATCACTTCTCCAGCGGTGAACAATGACCTTTCTCCAAGCCAATTTACTACCCCTACTTATGTTCTCTGTGGTCAGATTTGACCTTGGCACATGGAACGACAGTTTCCTAGCGATAACATTACTGTGAAAGAGCTATTTGAGTAATATTTGTATTTTGTACGGTCTGTGTTGCTGGCCATGACAGTTGTCCTTAAATGGAAGCGGTTTCCTCAACTACGGTGTCACCTGTCATCTGGAGTGTTTGAACATTCAATGGAACTGGAGGCCCCTGTGTCCTCTCTACCTTTGTCATATGTGCTTCACTCCCTGCAGAAACAGCTCTCGGAGAATGTGTTCATCGATGAGAGAAGGCCGGTCCTCCTCTGTGATGGGAAGTTGTGCCTTCGTGTTCTTCAGGACCTCTTCGGTTTGGCGGTTGTGGAGATGCTGCATGGTATGATACCGTTTGGTCTCGCTTTCATTGAGGCAACCTCGGGTTCAATGCTGGTTGTACCGTAACAGTATAAAGCAGTACTATATTGAGTTAATATGTAGTGTTGAGTGTTATAAAAATTGTGCTTTATATTACGAAAAAATTCTTGCACACTTAATTGAATATGTATAATAGGCTTTCACCATAACAGGTTATATTCACTGGCCAGGGATTGCCTATTGTGGCTTATGCTCGGCCATATAATACTCTAGACTTTTAAACTCGATTATGTAATGACTGGCAGGTCCATCAGAGGGTGAACATATTCAGGATTGCTAGTGGTTGCCATAGTAATGCAGATGACATGTTTGTGTGAACTAATATCGTGTTCCTGAGAGACAACGTGACTGTTGAATGCGGCCAAGGCACCAGTGGCTGTTACAGAAAGAGTATTTTGACATGTTTTGGGTTTAAGATTTTTAAAACAATGCAACTGTGCTGCACTTAATGTGGGAGGTCAAAAATAGGATGGGATTAAGGTGGGAAAGGGGCTTTAAAGGTTTAGAGCCAAATAGGCTTATGGTGCTACTTGTGACATGCCTCCGTGGCTAAATGTAGTTAGCATGGAAGGTACTTTCCCTGTAGCTCATCTTCAAGGGTTCCTCTGGAAATCACCAGAGAATTGAATGAGCAGTGTTGATGTTACATGTATTATTCGGGTAATGTTTCCATAATATCAGTTTACATGTACAGAAGTAATTGAAAACATTTTCAAAAAGTGGGAAAAGTACAAATCTTCCCATAGAGCAATGTATAAGAGTGGATTGTTTAAAGAAAATATATTTTTAAACTTATTTTGGTGTGTGGATGCTTTTACTGAAGTTACACAGTTGACAGTTAATGTCACTGCCGAATACATTTATCCTTCTACAAGATGCACATGTGGTATTTTACCATCATGACATTTGTGGTGCACAGCAGTGCTAGTGGAGGGAGCACATCTCCAGGAAACATGTGCATCTAGTTACCATGCCCAACCCCCCACTTGCCCATTTCAACCATGTCATGACAGTGAGAGGGGATGACTGATGGAGACCCTGAGGCTAAGCCTCTCACCTGCCAGTGTTCTTTTTCCTTTCTGAGCATGATCCTCTCGCATTTCCCCCAAAAGAAACCCAACAGTTGGGCGCCGCAGTCTTCAGCCAGTGTTGTCCTGTGGAATTGGGGAAGTGCCACATAGCCTTACTTCCTGTTGTGAAACTTACTTCAGTTTACTTTCCATTTTCCAGGCCCTCTGTGGATAGTACTTGTAGCAGATGCAGATGGGTTCGTGCCACTTACTTTTAAGCCCAGGGACGAGGTGACACTCCGGAATGGGAAGCAGAAATTGTCGGCAAGGACACCGTGCAGCGCCGATGGCTTCAGGTCGGGGAGTCCGGGCTGCCTGAGCCCTGACGGCTGAGGACTGCAAGCAAACAGATGCTTGCTTTGGGGGAACACTTCTCTACATGTCACTGGAAGTACAGTATATGTATAATGGGCAGGACTGGTTTACAGAGGGAGAGTGACACCAGTGCAACCACATGAAGGAAAAACCCTCCTTGGAAAACTCTGAACTAGTGTTTGAACAGTTTACAAATATTACACATGCAACATGTCCCATTCTACAAATTCCATGCCACATAAAGGATAGTGTTCCCTCAGCTTAATGTTTACAGTGCAACAGTATTCTCCTCTGGACTTAAATCATCTCGCAAACAGTCTAAGTACAGGTGAACAAAAGCCTTTTATTTTGTAGTAGTATATACATTCACCTTTAGTACTGTATTTTGTTTAAATATTTAAATGATGGTTTTCAGTTAAAACATACATGAAGAATTTGTGGTCACTGTAGCAGCATTGTTTTATACATATTTAAATAGATTAAATATTTTTAAAAGAGTGATATTGTTATACTGTATATAGGCTATATTTTGGAGAAAAACATTGGCTCTGACAATAAATATTTAATACTTGTAAGTACTGCATCTTAAAAGTCGCATAATTCATTTTGTTTAAAAATGACTAGCAGTGCTTTCCTTTAATGGGTTATGAATAAATTCAGAATGATTCAGGCTCATACAGTATATAATCAACAGTAGTAATGTGGCTGAACTCTAAAATAATAAAACTGACTCTACCATGCCAGGAATTAGTTGTTTTTGAAAAGGACTCCTGTTTTATGCCTTTCTGTGAATAAATTTCAGTTGTTTGAAGTCTGTGCCATATCTGTAGTGAACCTCTGCAGAGGAGTCAACAGGCTACATTTTAAGGTCTTCCTATAAAAAAAAAAAAAAAAAAAATCTGTGGCCCTATACAGTACAACCTATGGTTCTACAAGTATTTTTAAATAGGTTAAAAGGTAAAGCATGGATGATTAATTTATTCATCATCACATATGTGCTGATGCTCAAGTGTGCTGTTATTGCCTTCGTTTATAGGCATTTATTTTTCCTTTGAACTCAACCCCAGAGCTGACTGGGGTCATTCAAACCCATCGTAAACTCAAGTTTAAGGTTATTACTCTAACAGCATTTAAGCCAACATCAAACCGTACTTAAATGTCATTAATAAATACTCCAGTTTATCACCATCCACCCATACATTATTTATAAACATAACTTGTATATAGTTTTAACTTACACATATATGTGAAAAGACAAACCAAATGTTTCTATTAAAACATACAATAAAGTTTATACAGTGTAATATACACTAATATTCAATCCAGTTAACCTGGAATATGAAGTGTCCCAGTTTGAAGGGGTCCTCTGCTGTTTGTGGTGAGGAGTCTATACATTATTCAGTTCTTCTGCATGACTTCTTGAATTGAGGTTCTGTTTTCTGTGAAGGAAAAATAGTTTTTATAAAACTTATTTCATTTTAAGGCAGAACGGAAACACCAACATATTTTTAAAAAAAAAAAAGAAAAAAAAAACCTCAAAATTCCTAGCTGGTCTTTTAATGTGATACTTTTGATCATTCATTTGTTATTTATAATTGCTTGTCCAGTGCAGGGTTGTGGTCCACAATATGCTGGACAGAGACATTCTGTACTAATTTGGCTCGTGGAGGTTTATGTTATGAAGCGGTGGACAGTATGCTGTTAGAGGCATTGCACAGTTACTAATAAATGTTTGGTGCTAAATGACTGACTGCTGGGGGGGGGTTGTCTAAGCATGTGTGTGGTTGTACTGTTGTTGCATCTTAATCAGAATGGCATGAAGCATGTTTATGCTAGTAAAATAATTGTAGTAAATGCTGCTGTACAGCATTTAAGCTTGTATGGAAAAAAAGGGATATACTTCCACAAGCTGCTATAGCGATTTTTCACTGTGAAATCCTGCTATGTGAGGGACAAGTGTATACAGACATGACAACTTTGGTCATATTAATAAGTATTTCTTCTAAAATTAGCTGAATTTATAAAGATTTTGGTGCATTATCAGGATTTATCTTTGAAAAATTTGAAATTAAGTGGCAAAATATTAAATTAAAATCAAATCCAATTACTTAGAATCCAAATTTGAGCTTTTACATACAGTGCTACTGAAAAGCATGTGAACCTCGTGTCCCTTAGTTTTACCATGAAATCGTTGTTTAATCAGAATCAGTCTTTCCCATCTCACGTAACAGGTGTGTAATGACCAATTCCTCATATTTATTTAAAGAAAATTGTGTGTATAGTAGACACACAGAAGTAGTGCAGGTGCAAAAATAAATGAACCCCAAGTTGCATTGGTTTAAACCAAGTAGGTAAGTAGAATTAGGTGTGTAAATCATAATCATTTATTCATTTTATCAGGTTCTTTTTAGATTTAGCACTTAGATTTTATGAGTTTAACATTCTATACAAAAAGAATGACCATCCCCATAGGGTTCACATACTTTGAACCAGGCCTGTAGACGGCACACGAAATGCAGAAACAAGCTCAAAGTACGATACGTTTGCAGTAAAGTGTTAACCTGAGTTGGTCCAGAGAGAATTTGTTCTTGATCCGCACTTCCTCAGTGATGGGGTACATGAGCAGAATCACCACTCCAGTTGCGATGAAGGCCACAGGCGCCACTCCGATCAGTAGCTTGAGGGTGTGCACCACTGGGGGGTGCTGTTGGCAAGCCCGGGGTGAGTACCCCGCAAACCTGTAACCACACACAAAACACACACTCAGGGCTTTACAGCTCCATGTACTGCCTGGCAGGCATACCCTGCCGGAGGACAATATATTGCAAATCGGTTTGATACGGTGCATCTATATGGTAATGTGTAACAAATAAATGGCGTGGGCATCAACTGCAGCTTGCGAATGAAATGCAAAACACAGCAAACGAGCAGGATCATGACAGGCTGAAAAATGCAAGAGTGATGTCGTAGCGTTAGGATTGAGCTGTGCTAATCAGCAGTACACTGATCTTTTACGCTGTTGTTTCACTGATATAAGTTCAGTTGCTATATAGTATACAAAAGTATAAAGGTGGTCCTTTCCTTGGAAAATTGCACCTGTTACGGAGCCATGTCCTTCAGTGGACATAAATCTGTTTCAAACTTTGGAATTATTAATGGACCTTAAGAGTAGGTGTCGGTAAAACGTAGCGATAAGGTCTGCAGTCATTACTCACTGGAGACACAGTGTGGAGACCCCAAGGGAGATCCCTGCAGCAAACTTCGTGAAGAAGACGTAGAGGGAGTAAAAAATGGCCTCATGTCCCTTTGAAAAGGGGTTGGCCAGTCTAAAGTCATCCACCACATCTGGCAGCATTGACCTAGGAGAAGACGAAAAAAAAAAAACAGCAAGAAAATTATCTAGTAATACTTAAGACGCAATAGGTTACATTTTATGACTTGTGAAGATCTAGAGAACTACTTTATAGCTAGGTCAATATCTCAACATATCCCGAAACTAAGTAAGGTGCAGATGACACAACCTATCCACAATTATAAATCACTATATTGGTATCTCTTCAGACACCCAAAAGGACTAAGACACTTTGAACACAGGGACATAAATATTATTAAACACAAAAATAGCAAAAGCTAGACTTCAGCTCCAAGTGTGTTTATGACATAAGCGGGCTGCACGAAGCAGCACACGCACGACCCTCTGAGCTCATGACGGTGATGTCACTTTTCCTTTGCTGCCTGGCCTCAGAAGTGTTTCCTCTGTGGGTCGAGTCGCATATGAAACTTGGCTCTCGCAAAATACTCACAAGCATGAGGCTTATCGACATGCTCCCTAACTTTTTTACTAGAACTATCTTACGTTTACTCGTCTCACCATGGCAACAGCAGGGATGCAGCCACACTCAGGCCGGAGGAGACAGCCACAATGTAGGCCACGGTCAGGTTGGGGATGAGAACCAGCATGATGATGAAGGGAATGATCCACTGTAGAGAGAACACAGTGTTTTTTTTTTTTATATCATATTGCTGGACATAATGTGCATTTTTTTTGTGCTGGAGTTTGCATCCCAATACATATGTAGGGGTTTTAGTCCAGCAGAGGTCTGTGCCAATAGTGAAAAAGCAAAGAACATCATTTCAACAAATTTAAATTTGCTCTGTGGTTACTCTAGAATGTGTCTTACAAAGTTCACTTTCAAAAAGCTCACATTTAAGGCCTAATGTAAAAAGTCCATGCGTGGTTACAGTGAAAATTTCAGTAGATGAAGTAGCAGAGTAATTTAGTTAAAAATATAATTTTGTCCTTACTGTAAATAAGTACTTTTTGGTATCTTCCTATGTGTAAATATAATCCTGGCATCCGGTGGAGCATTTGTGTCATTAAAGAGCCTCCATGCAACTGTCCAAGTGTCCAAAACTAATGATTGTTTCTACTTTTAATTTTGTGTGATGCTGATATACATTTAATAATTACCATAAATATTTGTCATTATAATTTCCAGTTATGTGGGACGTGGTGTTAAAGTATGGTCAGTGAGTCAGCAATAAAGAGAGCGATATATTCTGTAAATCCTTCTATTTAAGGAGCTCTTCGGCTTGCAGAATCTTGCAGAACGTGAATCGTGACTTTGCGCCGTCGCTAGGTACCGTTTTGCGAGAGAAAACAATAAGCGTTTAACGTGCAAACAAAACATACGGAAATCGCTTCACTCATTCTCTTCCAGAGAAACTGTAAGGATTGTGTCATCACCTACTGAATGGATGCTTCACAAGTGTACGGGTGGCAGGGGTTCGAGAGGCATTCCGACCTTGGCTCCTCTCTGTCTACGCCAACGCGCTTCAAAGCGCGAACGCTGCGGCGTCAGCTTTGATTTTCGTCTCACCCGATTTGATTACAGATCCCTTTATTGATATCACACATTCCCGCAGAGCCGGAGCGCCAGGGCCCTTCCAGAGAGCGGGGCGAAGCAAAGGCAGCGACCCTCCCGCAGACAGGCTAATTTTACTTTTGGGTTGTCTGAGACGCCGGGGGGGGGAGGAGAGGCTCCCTGGAAGTGGGGGTGGGGTGGGCCGCCAATCAGAGCGGCGGGAACAAAGCGAGACGTTCTTACCGTGATGCCACAGAAGGCTGCTGTCTTCTTGCCAAACCTCTCGAGGAACCACTGCCACAGCGGGATGCTGACAACTGCAGACAGCTGGGTGGCAAGAGGGAGAATCATTTGTTTGTCTGGTTACCATTGGCAACAATCAAAAACGCACCTTAGAGGAGCCGAACTTTATCGATCATCATCGTGATCACAATTAAATCTAATTACATTATGCGTGTGTGAATAACGCATTCCGTTTTTAAATGCGTAAGTGATTGTACTGAACGTTAAAGTCATGGCTTAAGATGAATGTGATGTTATGAAGAATCATATGAATAAAGAAGCACAAACCAGGATTGTCAGCACAATGTTCTGGAAGTGATCTCGCAAATCCACAGCATATGTGCAAAACAGCACAAAATTGCTCTGCACGAGCTGCGAAAAGGCAACAGGAAGGGAAATACAACAATGACAAAGTGCAGAACGCCGGCGGACGAAAGGTCGCAATGTCCTCCATGTACCCTAGAGCGGTGCTGCTCGACGTAGGTTTATTTGAAGGTGCAGGTTAAAAAACTCTTCATAAGGATCAACAAGTAAAGTAAATGGATACTGTGAGCATACAGAGCATCACTGTGCTGTGAATACACCAGAGTCGCTTGAACGAAGGTGCAAAGTTGTAAACACACACACACACACACACACATCTTCAGAACCGCTTGTCCCTCATGGGGTCACGGGGAACCGGAGCCTACCCGGCAACACAGGGCGTAAGGTGGGAGCTTACAGCCCTTGAGGATCTAAGATGCGCAGCAAAGGCTGAAGGGCACATACCGTCTTGTCACTGTTCAACAGGCTTGAATCTGATCTTCTCCGCATTTCAAACTAAAGGACAGTCCACAAAGACCTTCGTTTACCTGAATAGCCACGGATATGAAGAGGAACGATGCCGTCAGTATTATGTATGGTCCGTGCCTCATCACAAGCACAAATCCTTTCTGGAAGGGAATGGACTTCTCTGTTTCCGGTGCATAAGGATCTGCAAGACAGGGCGGCCAGCGTGGTCAGTGTGGTCAGCGCGGTCAGTTTGAGATTCCTAGGCCTCCATGGAACCCCAACAGAGTTGAGTTGGGGCCACAAAATGTCCACAAGGAGTCCTTCCCTGACTTTGGTGGTAAATTAATCATCAAATGCGTTGTGGAAGACCATAGTATAATATAAGCAATAAAATCAACACCATTTATCTCATCATCAGTCTTCTCAAGTTATACACAACATTTCTCAACATTTTATTTCAGTCTCTATTTTGGCGATTTCACCGAACTGAATGAAATGCAAAAAAAATGCGTATCATTGCATTTACGCATTTTTAGCTATAAAAGACTGAAAAGGCATAAAATTATTGTGAAATGTGAGCCAAGTGTTAACAACATAATCTCACCATCTCTCTCCTTAACCCCCAGGAACATGACGACCGTGCAGAGAAGGAAGGTGCCCCCGATCACCCCAGCGGCGATCATGTACAAATCTTTCTGTGTGGAAAGAAAGGGAAGGAGATCGCCACTGAGAAATTATAAACACCTCATATTTCCATAAAAATCAAAACCTGAATTAATCAAAAGAGACACACAGGGCCTCAAGGTTTCCACATTTGTTTTTTATGTACTATATATACTATTTCTCAGTAGCATTTTAATGCAATACTACACAGCACCCTCACAAGAAAAAATTTTTTAAAATATTTTTGTATGCAACCTGTCATCACTGAAAAATGTGTACAATGTCCAGCAGCGTGCAGAAACTATGCGGAGCTTTGCACGCTTTGCACGTGTCACGTGTGTCCATGCACCGCAGCGAAGAGGTTTATTGTTATTCCAGATGAAACACCACCTCGTCCCAGTTATTATTTATGTCCAGGTCGAGCCAGGAAATAACTCTGCCAAGACCTCAAAGGAATGCAGCATCGAGGGAGCGTAGACAGAAACCCACTGTGGGAGTTTACCCAGTAAACTTTACCACACTGCATGTACTGCTTGAACTTGAAACCATACGCATCCCTAAATAACTGCAGTTAAACACTGGGTATTTTATTTCTTATTGCCAGTAGAGCGGAAACACTGTAAACCTTGTGTGTGAAGTTCATTTATGTGCCCCTACAAGCATGGCGTGGTCGACGGATCTTTCGCTTTGCGTGGTTACTGGCCAGGTCAGTGTGAGGGCACATGGGGTCACAGTTACCAGGGTATCTCTGCTTGAGTGGCAGCTGTCAAAGTCAGGGCGAGACAGCACCGGGTGATGATCATGATGCTGATGATGCTGATGAGGTATGACTGTCCTTATTTTCCCCATTTTGACCTTACCACAAAGTGGTGGTAAGATGATGAACAAAATATTCCGGTGCTTTCCGTAGCTTCAAAAATTAGTTGGTTACTACACTGCCCTGTTTCTCTACAAAAGGCATGTACCATTTCTACAGTTTTCTGCAGTTATCCCAAGAAGATTAACACGTCGGTCTTACCGAGAACAAACGAGAACAAGGCCGGTTCGGAAAAGCACGTACCATGTGTGACAGGAAGTCCACAGACGATGCTGGACTCTTTATTATTTGATCCCCCATCTCCACCACACTTGTGTTCATCGGATGGTCCGCGGAAACACTGTGGTTCAGACAGTGCTTCAGCGTGTGGGCGCTGGCCACGATCTGACCCTGGATGGCCGCTCCGACAAGAGTCCCAAGGACCTCCATAGTCATCCCTGTTGGCAGCGAGGAAGAGAATTTAAACATAACGAACACGGCCTTCAAGATGTCATCATTTTACGATAAAATGTGTTGCCGGGTAGGCTCCGGTTCCCCGTGACCCTGTAAAGGACAAGCGGTTCTGAAAATGTGTGTGTGTGTGTGTGTGTATATATTATGCATCACGTGTTTATGGACAAATAGGCTAACGGAACATCTTTAAATGTGCTACGGTAGTGTAGAAATCTTAAATTATCAGATGTGCACACATCACCGATGTTTATTTAACAGAGAGTTGAAAGTCACTATTTTAACATGAAATTCACACACATATCAGGTGAAGCCGCTCATCCCAAGCAGGGTTGCGGCAAGCTGGAGCCTAACCCGGCAATCCAGGGTGTGAGGCCGGAGGGGAAGGGACGCACCCAGGACGGGATGCCAGTCCGTCGCAAGGCACCCCAAGCGGGACTCGAACCCCAGACCCACCGGAGAGCGGGACCCGGCCAAGCCCGCTGCGCCACCGCACCCCCTGCATGAACTCCACTTTTTTTTCAAATTTATTATTAAACTTTTTTCAGTGAGGACATGTCTATCAAATCCCTGACGTTCTCGATTGCACACTGTGGACATTGTGGAATTAGTGAGCGACGTCGCTTGGTCCTACTGTAGGCAGTGGCCGAGTCTCTCTCCTTCTGATTGGTGCTCAGGAACATGGTGAGAGCAGAGTAAGGCACATGAAAACACTGCGGGAGACGAGGGAATACAAACAGCGCGGTTAGAGAAACGGCTCCAAATTAAAGAGCTCCGCAATTCACTGCCAGCCTACTGTGCATCGAGCTATTCAACCTTTCCAGGATGTATTTTTAAATAGGAGCCTTAAATAATTTCCTTATTGCAAGGTTTATTTTTTCCCCTGTTCAGAACATCAATAATCAAGTGCATCTGAAGACACTTAAGAAAAGTCTGAAAAATAAGAGTTTCGCATTCTCGCTTCGCACTGACAGCAAATTTCAGGTGGATATTTTAACATCAGTCCTCAAAAACGCTGAAACATCTAAAAGTTATTCTGGTGCTCATCCCACATCGATACAGTATCACAGATAATATGTTTACAGTCACAAACTGCTCACATTTAAGATGTATATTTTTACATACTGCACTGTCAATTCAAAGTATGTGTTCATGCATACATGTGAACAGCAGGTGGCATAGCGGTTAGGGCCATCCTCTAACAATGAAAGGATTCAACGAAAGTTTCAAATCCCTGCTCCCGCTGCAGTGCCCTTGAGCACGGTACTGATACAGTAAGAATACCCAGCTGTATAAACAAGTAAACAATTATAGGTGGCTCAGTGTACGAAGCTGACTTTGTGACACGGGGTGGTACGGTGGCACAGCGAGCAGCTCTGCTGTCTCATAGCGCCTTGGTGGTGTGAGAGGACATGGGTTCGATCCCTGCTCAGTCTGCGTGGAGTTTGCATGTTCTGTTTGTGTGAGTTTCCTCTGGGTGCTCTGGTTTCCTCCCACAGTCCAAAGACATGCTTAGTGCGTGTTCCACGGATGAATGGATGAGTGACCCATCGCAAGTAGTGTATCTAGCAGTGTAAATCACCTTGGTGAATAAGGTGTGTGGGTGGATAAAGCTACAGAGTTCATTGGAAGTTGCTTTGGAGAAAAGCATCTGATAAATATAAATACGTGTTAAGAAAACCAGCTGCAAATCAGTGTGTCTGAAGCCAAACAGACTTGTACTGTTTCTGCTCATTGTACAAGTGCAGAAGCCACACGCGCATAAACCGGTTTCGTCGAGTTTGGACAAGAGCCACAATCTTTTCTGTGAACTGGTTTGAGGGCGAGACGAGCAAAAATGCGACTGCGTGAGAACTCAATCTTAAGCGTCTGAATGGAAAAGTTTAGCAAGAGCTCTTGCAGGTCGTATTATTATGTGAAGCAGTTGGCTGAACGTTCGGCCGAATGTCGGACACCCCCTACCTTTCGTTTTATCGATGCGTTAAATAACGACTCCTGTGGCTTCCATATAATCCACAACAAAAGACTCGCGAGGTAAAATACCGCACATGGGACAAAGAGTACATCGCGATCAGCCAATAATCCCGCCACTTTTAAGTTGTCGTAAGAGCACAGTCAGCGCAGCGGTGGACCGCACGTCCAACTGCTACCAAAATAAACAAGTTCATGAAAGACTTTCGAAGGCCCGTCCGTCCCGTCCCGTAACAACAGGCGTGTCATTTGCGAAGCCTTTCTGGACAACTATTTATAGAATTGCGCTTGGTTACCTTCAGAATATTACTGGACAATGCGAAAAAGGATGTGAACAGAACACGTCTGCAAAATATCCCTTCTTAGACTTGCAACGGTGTCTTTTCTGCAGTTGTTTTTCGCAGAAGGTTGAACCAGACGCACTATTAAAATAATAAAACATTTGCGCATCCCCGCACGCTGGACAATAAGAGGCTCTAAAACTGGTAACCAGCATTTAACCACTCTTGGCGTTTTTGGCTGTACGGACCATGTGTTTATCAAGTAGTTAGGATGACATGTCATCAGAGCTGGCCGCACTGCGGCTTCTGCGAGCCCAGCCTGTAAAACACATGTGAGGAAACTACAAGTCGAACGCAATGACAGCTTTAGACTCGACCGTGGTCGCAAAGAGCAAAATATACCGATCCGGTCAAGCGGTTAAAAAAGTGCTTTTGCTATGATGGCGGAGCCGCTCCGCTGCGTTTAAACAAGTATCAGAATGTTGGCAACAATAAATGTACCCAGTGAGTGCAGTGCGAGCGACAGTAACCCAATGATAATTGTTTACCGAGAGGTTAAAAGTCAACGCCGTTACTCAAGGACCTCGTGAGGTTGGGTCTGATCCCCTCTAAACATTTTATATTACATTTATTTCTCCAAAGCAACTTAGAGTGGTGTTAAGGTTACAATTATTTACCTATTTATTCAACTAGAGCAATTTAGGGTAAGTACCTTGCTCAAGGATACTACAGCTAGAGGTAAGGCTCAAACCAGCAACCTTTGGGTCCAAAAGCAGCAGCTCGAACCACTACGCTACAAGCTGTCTTAAACAAGAAGCCTTATCACTGGTCAGCCATTCACCCAGCAGGGCTTTGTGTTGCACTAATTCAAGGTAAGTACCTTCATCAAGGCTACCACAGCAGGATTCAAACCAACAACCTTAAGGTTACAAGCTGTTCCAGCCACGATCCCAATTTTTCATGAATTTCCAGTCTAACCGTACTTCGTTTTGAAAGAAACGAGAGATAACGTGCAGAGTAACGTTCGGCCGCTAGCCATCCAGGGACGACATGGCTTTTGGCTACGTTACACAGCCTGGGGAAGCGAAGAACACAGGCGCACTTACCGTAATAAGAGTCTGGTAGAGACAGTAGAAGCCGAGGTACCAGATGAATCTGCCGCTGGTGAAGGGGGGCACGTACCAGAGGTAGAAGTAGGAGACCGTCAGAAAGGGAGTGCAGCCCACCATCCTGAGAAAAACAGGGGACAAGGACACGTGAGTGTCGACCCCTAATGCTCTGTCACACACCGATGGAGTCTCACGGGACTCTCCCACTCACTTTTGTGCAGGTTCATCTTCATGTTAAACATGACACATTATTAAACCCTAATACCAACCAAAAAAAAAAAAAATTGCCTGTATACCAAAACCACAGTGGCACTCAAATCCAGCAGCGTATATAATGTAAAACACGGTACAGATCATGTTTTTCTGAGCGGACTTGTTGAAGTTGAGGGGGTGCGGTGGCGCAGTGGTGCAGTGGGTTGGTCCTGGTCCTGCTCTTTGGTGGGTTGGGGGTTCGAGTCCTGCTTGGGGTGCCTTGCAATGGACTGGCGTCCCATCTGGGGTGTGTCCCTACGCCCTGTGTGCCGGGTTAGGCTTCGGTTCCTCGTGTCCCGTATGGGGCAAGTGGTTTGGATGGACTTGTTAAAGTTCTGTCTACTGCTCCCTGTGATATTGGCAAGAAAGACCTTCCCTGTGAGAATTTGGAAGACTCTCTGAATACAAAAGGCTTTCTTGGGACACATGATGTTGTTCCAAATGTCACTGGGAGATGGAGAGTTTGCAACCACAAACCTCATAGGTCATGAGAGTCATGAAGGGCAGCCAAGCCTTTCACGGGGGATCTGGGTTCGATGCAGCTTTAGACTAGTGTTATGCGACCAAAAAAGCCATTTTCCAGTCACATCTGTATATGCCTGTCCTTCATCAGGGGCATACAGTACAGATGATTCCCACTACAGGATGCCCCACTGTACTTAACGGTGTTTCTGTTACATTTTATTCTTTTTTATATTGTCTTCTATGATTATGAAAGGCGTTTTTGAAGAATACGATCACGGATACAAGCGGCCGAAATGACTTTTCTCCGCAGGGTGTTGGGACTCACTCTCCGTGACAGGGTGAGGACTTCGACCATCCGGGAGGAACTCAGAGTAGAGCCGCTACTCCTTCACATTGAGAGGAGCCACTTGAGGTGGTTCGGGCATCTGATAAGGATGTCCCCTGAACGCCTCCCTTTGGAGGTACGCCAGTCACGGACAACCGGGACGAGGCCCCGAGGTCGGGCCAGGACCCACCGGAGGGATTATATCTCACACTTGGCCTGGGAACGGCTGGGGATCCCCCAGGTTGAGCTGGAGGAAGTTGCGGTGGACAGGGGTGGCCGGGCCTCTCTGCTCTCCCTGCTGCCACCGCAACCCTTTTAGGACAAGCGGGACAGAAGATGGATGGATGGATGGTTTTTGAAGAAAACCCTCCAGCAGCACGTATCTATTACACTACACTACACTACTGTATGGCTTTTCTACAGCTGCGAGAAAAGCGTCCTTATGTCAATATACATAATACATCCTAAATATATTTTATGCTCTAGGAATAATTTAAAATGTTCAAAAAACTTTGGCATTTTGTTTTAAATCCTTTTGATTTTCTCCCGCCATCAGGTGCACCAGGTGATGAAATGAGCAATGCTCAGTCCCCATCCCCACGTTTTCCATCGATGTTTTCCTCACAGGAAAAATAGCCCCACTACATGCAAATTTGCTGAGACACATTTTTAGCTCCCTATCAGTGCTGTATTGCAGGGAAAACCTGTATCCCAACTGCCGCTAAAACCAAAAGCGAAATCCCTGCTTACTGTTCACCCTAGATACGGGATGGCTGAATTGGCGCCACTTTCTTCACACGCTCACATTACTTTAGAATGGTGTAGAACCCAAGCCACGGGGAAGATGTTCCATTTCAAAACATTCCCCTCAGCATCCGCCCCCATTATCTCCCGACCAGGTCCGTTCGATCTCATTTAACGGCCCGAAGAGCAGCGAGAGCAGCCAGTTCTGGCACTCTCTAGTTCCCCTTTTCCGCAGCCTCTGCAGTCGCCCAGCCTTCTGTCTCACACAGCGATTGTTCCCGGGACAATGGATGGCATCGCCCGTGCTGCAGTATCGGTAGGTGGGTCATGGGTTGGGCAGGAAAAAAAAAAAGAGAAACTCATCTGAATGCATGCATTGGAATATTCTGTAAGATGGTTCGCAGGACCTGCATTGGAAACATCCACTGTGCCAGAATAGTTTTCATTTGGATGTGAAACAAAGGTTCGCCATCCACAACATGCCCCTCCCACCCCCAACAACACATCAAGGGCTTCTAGAAATAAATTTGGTTGCGCACAATAACACAGTCAGCATTATTTACATAGAGGCAAACTCTCTAAAGTCTACTGCCTACTGACTGTTTTTCTGAATTTAAAAGCAGAGTCACATCATCTGTACAAAAGTCAGATACTAGGAACACAATATGGTTTATAAATCTGGTAAATCTACAACCGAAGCTCCGGAAAAACACACACACACACACTTTCTGAACCGCTCATCCCATACGGGGCCGCGGGGAACCGGAGCCTACCCGGCAACACAGGGCGTAAGGCCGGAGGGGGAGGGGACACACCCAGGACGGGACGCCAGTCCATTGCAAGGGACCCCAACCGGGACTTGAACCCCAGACCCACTGGAGAGCAGGACCTGGTCCGGTCCAACCCACCGCACCACCGCACCCCCTGCTCCGGAAACAATGGGTAAGTTTCCAGTAGTACTGCTACTTATCCGTGAAATGTAGCGGCGTATATTCCACCTCCGAAATAGCCGTCCATTCATTTTCATTAACCACTTGTCCTGGTAAGGGTCGCGGGGGTCCAGAGCCTATCCTGGAATCACTGGACGAGAACCAGAGGCGGGGTACACCTTGAGCGCGATGCGAGGGCATTGTACAACCCACAGTACGTTATGTGCAAATTTTCCCTAAGGTATTGCTACGTTGGGAAGAAATAGTGAGTATTGAGCAGTAGAAGACCTTTCTCGGTGCAGCATTAATTCACTGAGACCGGGACTTTTACACTGATTGCTTCCTGTCTATGGCCATGAAGTCACAAATCAGTTGCAAGGGTCATTACAACTGTACAGGACTTCCTCCTACACAGTGATGAAGAGGAAAACCCAGGGAGGGTCCAGGCTGGCCGTGGCGATGATAAAACCCCATTATTGTAAGCAATCGTTGTGCGTGTTTACTCCCAGGGCAGCGTAAGGAGGAAGGTACACTTGGCCGTCATCTTGCCTCTGCGGGTCACATGTCTGGTTTTTGGCACATGGTGTGTCTCCAGATTTACAGTGATAAACAGAGTTTAAAAATGTGTTTCCTGCTTTTCGCTTTGTTCTTAGCCAAGCACGAACTGCCAGCGCTGAAGATGAAGGGAAGATGTATATAGGATGTTACGCTCGGCCTTATCGCTCTGCTTGCACTCCAGAAAAATAACATGAGGGTGCAACAACTTCCCCTGAAGGAGGGAAACTTGGGTTGATTTCTCATCCTGGGCCACTGAAGTGCAAAAAAGATGATGCAACCAACCCCAAATAACTCTCAGAGGCCAAGTTATAATACAGACTTGTGTTATTCCACTGAATTTTTCATAATTTATAGGAATAAGAAATGTTTTTCATTAAGACAGGCTGCATGCTTGTATTTTTGCTGTCACAGCCTGAGATGGGAAAATTGTGCATTTTCTCTTTCCATATACAGTATATGTTATTCTTACCTCTGTAACAACTGCTCCTGGTAGGTTTATTCACCACATAGTTTGCCTACTTTTTTAAAATATATAACAGGTACAGAACATTATGAGTGTCTCGGTGGACTTACCAAGGCATAAGCCGTCCAATTTTTGTCCATTTGCTTTTGCTGATGAAGAATCCAACAACAGGATCAGTAAGAGCTCCCCAAGCTTTTCCAACAAACAGCACCATAGAGGCCTGGAAAGGGTTGATCTAAAAAAACAGAAAGCGTTTTAATAGGGACTGGTCAGTGTTTTGGTGAATAGTTCCAATAGCACTTTTTTGCTCTGTCAGACACGGCATGATCAGCGATCGATGTATTCCGATGTACACCATGACAGTTGTGTTGTATTGAGTCGTTGCCGTGGTGCTACACACACACGCGAAGCGTGCTGGTGCGAGCAATCGCGAGTAAGACACAACTGGCTCCTCACCTGGGCCACGTCGAGCAGGTAGATCTGCAAGAAGAACGCCGTGGCGCTACCTGCTATCTGGTTCGGGATTCCTCCGATGGCGAAACATAGCTTGCTACACACAGAAAGTTTCTGATCTGGGTGAGCCTCCTAGCAGGGAAAACAAATGTTAAAAATAGCAACTTATCATCTAAGACCCATGAAGTAAATCAAAGATCAGGAATATTTTAACAAAACATCTAGCCTCGATACAAATATATTTATAAAGTATAAACATCAGAGGGGGGGGGGGGTGTGGTGGCGCGGTGGCGCAGTGGGTTTGGCCTGTGCCTGCTCTCTGGTGGGTCTGGGGATCGAGTCCCATTTGGAGCGCCTTGTGATGGACTGGCGTCCTGTCCCGGGTGTGTCCCCTCCACCCTTGCATCATGTGTTGCTGGGTTAGGCTCCGGCTTGCTGCGACCCCACTCAGGACAAGTGGCTTCAGTCAATGTGTGTGTGTGTGTGTGTGTGTGTGTGTATGTGTGTGTGTGTGTGTGTGTAAACATCAGAGCTCAAGAAATAATCTTTCAAAAGAAAAAAGGAACAACGTCAATTCACTGCTAAATATTATGAGGTATGACAGGGTCAGAAACTGTGGCCAACAGACTGAGTAGAAGGAAGATTAAACTGGAAGTCCTACATCCTAATAGCGAGCGCAGCCATGCTTCTTGAGCATCTTAGGAATTGTAAGCCTCAAAAGTGCCGTGCACATGTGGGTCCTGCTCGAGTAAGGCACCGAGATCAGGAATATATTGACGACTGCTGCTCAGACGGCGTCGACTCATTCGACTCCCCTAACGCTGAGTCGGCGTATTCGGAAATACTGACAACACCATCCAGTTTGTGATGCCGGCTTGGAGAATGCCCGGCCGGTCTGTTCGGGAGTCGAGGAATCGCGGCCGGAGTTGATCCGCTGTGGCCTTTAACAGCACTCATGCCATTGTTGATCTGGTGATGAAAGCCCGGGCCGAAGCCTCCGCTATTTCGACTGCGGCTTTCTCACACACAGCTCTGCACATGGGGGGCTCCGCGAGATGCGGTGCCTACAACTCGGGCACAGGGGTTTCCTTTGTGGAACCACTGTGTGCTAAAAACGCCCAGCGTATGTGTGCAAGGGGCGGATCGGAGGAAGTCTATATGACACATTAAAGCCCGCACAGACCAGGCGCTGCAAAGCACTGTGAATGATGCTCTCGTGAGATTTCGGAAGGAAAAAAGGAAACTGGAGCAACATTCAAGACCTAACAGTTAAAAAAAATCTTCTGCTGAAGTATAGACTGTGTCCCCATCAATACAGAAAAAATATATATTTTTCACTGCTTATGTATTTAACTTTATCACATTCTAGGGCTTTCCTGAAAGCAATGCCACTGCTTTTGATTTATGAAAGGAAATCCTAGAGGCGACCACATGACAAACCAGATTTCCCTTCAAAAAGCACTGTAATTATGTTGATGACTTTTTTGAAAACATCTATGGTTTCCACAATTACAGTTATCATGAGACAACCATGTCACTATTTAAAGGCCATGCATGTTTAATAATAGTGACAGGAAAGGGTATTGTACAGAGCGGTTATATTTTCTTCTGATCCGCAAATCCTCTATTTGTTTAAATCCATAACCTCTCCATGTAGCTCTTTCTGTCAAGGATGCATAAGGAGTAAAAAAAAATATACTTCCAAAGGCAATTTTATCCACTTTTTTATTTTCATTAACAAGTCAATTTTTTTTTTTTTTACAAGGCTGCCTTGTAGTGTTTGTACCATGACTAAGCTGTAACAGAAAGCGCTTAGAAACTGACACTGACAGCGGCTGCAATGCGATAGCAGCAGTCGGGCTTTGGGAACATGAAAATATTCGAAAAATGTTGCTGAAGGATATTGCAAAGACTACATAATTACACCACAACCCTATAAAACTTGAAAAACCTCCATATATTTATTTTTTCAAAAATCAACCTTGGAACCACCACTTGAACCTGAGTTTTCAACACTATTATTATAGTCTGTATCAATGTTAGTAACAAATAGCAAAAAAGAAAAATCAGTCAATATCTATACGTTTCCAAAACTGGTACTTTTTAAGACATATTAATTTCTAAGATATGCAAAGCTGAAATGTTTGGCTTATTAACATGTTCCAAAGAAATGATAAGAAAAAAAATCAAAGACAATCAGTCTGATGTATTTATGGTAAGATATATTTCTTCCCACATATTCTTGTATGCAAAAGAAAAGTGTGTGCCACATCAGATTAAAAGAACGAATAAAATTAAACAATCAAAGCTTCGAGCTGAAATTTTACATCGAAGAGGGGGGTGTGGCGCACACACATTCACGTAATAGATGTATTTACAGCGCTCTAATCACGTTTGGCATAAACAGGAAATAGTTCTTTCTCCCCACAAAAACTTAGAGTTACACAGCCAATGGTAATGATGAACACATTCATGGTAATGATCAGGACATCAGTGTTACTGTGTCCATTTCGGATTACTGCGATTTGGCCTTTCTAAAGGAATCCCAATGTCCTCATGTCAAGGAAACTTGAGTTGCTGTAGTGGCCCATCATCTACTCATTAAAGTAGGGGGAGAAACAGTAAACGAAGTACAATATCAGGCACATTGCTCTTCGTGTTCTTCATCTGTACTGGGAGCTCAACAAAAACCAAATCTCCTTAGCCATATTACCAGTTAAGTGCCATTTATTACAACTGCGGGTAGTGTCAGACTCTCATAGCTCTGGGGAGATTCCTCAGATAACTTGGACAAGATGAATATATAAAAAAATATTTCCTTACCTGGAACTGGAAGTACATTCTACAGTGTTTGCCACAAAGTATTATTGAGACTACTGCATCTCTATTTCAGATAACTATGAAATACAAAACTAGAAATGTTTTCGGTGATTATAAGCACGAATGTTATTTTCATTTTATCGTTCACTCATTAGTAATAACTGCTTGTCCTAATGTAGGGTGGTGGTGGTCAGGAGCCTATCCTGGAAGCACAGGGCACACTTTCCAGTCCATCGCAGTAAATGTTATTTGTGCTCGGCATTCTTACGCTGAAAGACTTCCCATGAGCGTATCACTGCCGCGGTACGTGGTTATTTAAAGGTTATCCCACACAAAGCTGCATTGTTATCTCTCAGCTCTGTACCATGAAATGTAGTCTTTTTAACAATTTCTTACACCAGTTTCCTGTCACCTTGAATATCCAAAGTGCGTGACTACACATCTTGTAGAGGTCCATTTACATTTACATTTGTTCATTTAGCAGATGCTTTAATCCAAAGCGACTTCCAATGAACTCTCTGTAGTGTTATCAGTCCACACACCTTATTCACCACGGTGACTTACACTGCTAGATACACTACTTACAAAGGGTCACTCATCCATACATCAGTGGAACACACTCTCTCTGTCACCCACACATTATGGGTGAACTTGAACAGCATGTCTTTGGACTGTGGGAGGAAACCAGAGCACCGAGTAGAAACCCACACAGACACAGGGAGAACATGTAAACTTCATACAGACTGAGCGGGGATCGAACCCACGTCAGCAGCGCTGTCAATATCAATATAAAAGAATGTCACACTCTCCAGCAGCAAAGCCTATTTTCCCCACATGCTTTAGAGTCAGAACACCATCAATAAATGAAGAGTCTAAGTTATTCATTGTGTGCTTTCCATTATCCCCCAGTAGAGATATATCTTCTTCTTACTCAACAGAGTCACAAGAAGAAGCACTTTCACTGCATCCGATGGGAGTGATGCTCAAAATATGTTTACGTTTATTTCAGGCTTTTCTCCAAAGCAACTTACAATGTTAAGGTTACAATTATTGACCCTTTTATACAGCTAAGTAATTTTACTGGCCCAGTTTTAAGGTAAGTACCTTACTCAATGATACTACAGCTGGGGATCAAACCTGCAACCTTTGGGTCCAAAGGCAGGAACTCCAACCACTAGGCTACAGACTGTCCCCTACAGTCTCCTTTCCACTTCCATTTCCAAAAAGTTCCTAAATTATGCCACCCTCCTTTCCACACGCATTCCGAACAGCGCAGTATCAGTTGAGGATGAAAAAAAAGAAAGTGAAACGCGCGCAGACTGAAATAATGGACGGGCGTTTCTGTCACTCGCACCGGAGCGACACTGAGAGCGAATCGCGAGTTCACACCGAGAAGTCAGGCTCCGGGATCCGTCTCAGGACGGTGAAGGAAGGAGAACAGGTAAGGCTGCAGGGGGGGGTCAATGAACGACGGCGAATGTGCTGGAACACAGACTGACCTGCTGAGGCTCGGACCCTTTCATCATCAGCTTGTCCGACGAGCGCTCCGCTGCCTTCTGCCCCTTGGCCATCGCTGCGAGGAGTGAGAGCGACGTTCGTGCTGCAGCCGCTGTCATTCACATGATGCTCTGGGTGCTGGAGGGCAGGCAGGCAGGCGTGGGGGTGGGGTGGGGTGGGGTGGGGTGGGAGGAGGAGGAGGACGGCGTCACAGACATTCCCTTCTCAGTAATTGACTAAGTAAACTGCTTCTTCTCTCGTCACTTACTCCACTCTTTGACTCGCCCCCCCAACCCCCCAACACTTACTACTCCGGGTGCCCATGAAAGTGCCGCAGGGTGGCTCAGCGCGCCGCACAGCGACTGACTGTCAGCGCCGATCCGATCGCTGCGCAAAGTCCAGCCTCAGCAGCCACTCGCACTGCTGTCACCCACGGCCACCCACTTAGAACAGAACAGCGGCTTTATCATGATCATCATGATCATGCCCCTTTCCCTTGCGTCTCAGTCCGGCGTCTGCTCGTGCAGCTCCGTCGCGGTTCGGAAAAGCAGGGCGAGATGCGAAGAGAGAGGAGACGCGCCTTACCTGGGTGCGAGCGCGCACGGTCAGCGCTGGGGGAGCGCCGGGCACGGTTCGGAGTGCATTGCAGCGCGCGGCACTGCGGAGGCTCCGAGTTCCGCGCGGCGCGAGCCCGCCGCCAGGGGCGGGGTTGGCGCCCCCTAGTGTTCAGAGACGTGAACGCGCAGGCTTCCCCGGCAGCGCTTGTTTTCGCCATCCGCTGCGTCCAGCGTTCGCCGATTGAGCGCTGCGCATGATCTTCTGCGTTACCTGCCTGCGTTGAATTTAAATAAGCGACTCGGAGGAGGAAATAGCGAGAGCGCAAGTAGTCTCACAAGCAGCGCAAGTACAGCGACCTTACTTACTCTGTAAAGTGGTGTCTTGGGAAAGCTGCTAGACTGCTTATATTTCCGCGACTTTACATTACAACGCATGATTTGTTACGAGAGAAGCGGGCTGCGAGAATGTGCGAAATGCTGTAGGTTGGCTACTGCTACTAGTGGCGCTCCGTGCCCCGGCCGAGGCGACGCTGAGGTAACGACGGGACAGGAGCGGTACGGCTCTCTGGGTGTGTGTGCGCCTCCGGATTCCTCGGCGATGAGCTGGAAATGCCACACGAAACGGTTTCGTCCCTGAATGTAATTAATCGTCTGTGTTCTGAGTGACACCTGCATACACAAAGAGAGGAAAAATGCGCGCGATGTGTGCGCGAGGCCTGCCCAGGCCTTCACGTCAGGTTCCCAAGGTCACACCCGAGTGGATGTTTCTCCCCGACTAGTCAATAAGGCTTTTACTTGGATTTACCTTGGATGCTCACAAAGAATTTTCATAAATACAAACAGCAGGTTGACTTTGCTGTAATAAACAGCGACTTTATTCCAAGCCCACGTACGTTCTTTTGGGAACTATGTCAATCATTTCAGCAGTGATACACACTGCCTCATATCCTTAATAATATGCCCTTAAAATAGCGCGGGATTAAAAGCCAAAAACACTTTTCCTGTTGTAAAGACCACTAGAGATAGATAGAATTATCTGTAAACTAACTAGTATGCTGTAGTATTAAAAAGGTTTGAATTCATTCTAAGACGGTGTTGGGAAATCCGGAACACTATTAGCAAACCGGAGACTGTCACGTTCACACCCGCACCATAATCGACAGCACCTAACACCAATCAAGCACCTGACTGAGCGCTCGCCTTTAAAAGACCCTCCTCAGCTCCCATACGCTCGCGGAATCTCGCCGAGACAACCGTCCCTCCCGCGCGATGTCTAGGTCTTCTGCGTCCCTTGCTTCCTGTCTCCATTTCCCAGCTTTCGACCCTTCGCCTCGTCCCCTGACCACATCCTTGGCTCCTCGCTCTCACTCTGACCGCCGATCGACCGACTTTTCGCCCGTCCCCGACAACGAGAACTTGCCCGATCCCTTGGTTCCTGAGGACCGATTCTACACTTGAGTCCAGCCGCCCCCGTGTCCTCGGTTCCGTGTGACGGAGACATTTCGGAAAGAAAAAGAGATTTTGCTAACACTTTCTGTAGGTCTATATGAAAGAGCACTTGAGTAATTTTCACTTAATGTAACCTGCATAGCCAACTTTAACAGCAGTATGGATTTATTTTCCTCTCCAGTGAACCTTGGCACCACTCTGTATCCCATCAAATGGCCATTGAACCTGAGAAATGCTATGTAAGGTGAAAAGTGGATGCTAGAGGCTAGACGTGGCTCTGGATGTTCCGCTCTGTATCTGCAGGCTCCTGGTTCAACAAGAGTTTTCGGTTATCAGCTCAAAGAGATCAACCCCCGAGCACTGTGCTCTCGCCTCCGTGAAGCAGTGATGCTTCAAGATGCGACAGAGCTCAGCCATGTGTGCATAAATGGGACGCAAATGCATGAAACGTGTTTTCATAAATATACACATGATTGTTCTGCTTTGACAACAAGAATACGGGGCAGCAGGCAGTGCTGTACTTGGTACTAAGGATTGTTGTTTTGTTGTAACAAGGTTGCCAGTTTGATGCCCTGGACTGTCCTTGGTCAAGGCAGCTGCCCTGAATTCAAAGAGTAAGAATAACCTACTGTGTGAATGGATAAATCGCTCTGTATTGCTTTGGACAAAGGCATCACCTCAATAATGGTTAATAACAATGAGAGAAACCCTCAGTTCAGTGTCAGCAGCCTGTTGCCAAGTTTCCAAGCCGTACAGTATTTTACTTTCAATGACAGCCACATTGGCGCCTTTAAATACGTTTTCTGGGTGTGACTGACAGATTCCGAAAACATTATTTCATTGTTGTCTTTCTACCAAAATCAACTTACATTTAATTAGCAGTCAGGACATTTTCCGGAGTATAGGTACGTATCTAAAATCTTTACTGCGCGTTTCACTGCTTCTGAGCAGTGAGCTTGCAATTTGTTGGCAACAGTCTATATTCAATAACTTCTGCAGAACCTGCCTTAACATATTTTTTACATGAGGTTGAATACCTGCAGCTGTGTTGACAAATGAGGAAGCAAGTTTGCTGGTAAAAAAAAAAAAAAAACAAGCTTGACGGCTATTTTCAAGAATAGATTATAGGTTATATTTAAGAACACAAAGGGTCAAAGTTACAGCACAATTAATAAAATTTCATTAATATATATATATAAAAGAAATACATATTTCTATTATATATATATATATATATATATATATATACACACACCCCCATTTCTGCAAAAGTTGGAATATTTTCTAAAATGCAAAAAAAGAAAAAAAAATCTGTTATTTGTAAATTATCTTGGACCTTTACTTAACTGACAAAAGTACAAAGAAATGACTTTTAATATTTTGGCTGACCAACTTGATTGTATTTTGTAAATATAAACCAATTTAGAGTTTGATGCCTGCAACACACTCAAAAAAAGTTGGGGCAGAGGCAAAATGAGAGTGAAAAGTTCATATAATACTGTATTCAAGAAACACTGTTTTGGAAGATTCCACAATAAGCAGGTTAACTGGTAACAGGTGAGGGTATCATGATTTGGTACAAAAGGAGCATCCACCAAAGGCACCGTCTTTGCAAGCAAGGATGTGTCGTGGCTCACCACTTTGTGCCAAACTTTGTGACATAACTGTCAATCAGTTAAAAGAATTTTAAAACATTTGAGAACATTGGAAAGAATTTAGGTCTTTCACTATCTACAGTAGATGATATCGTGAAAAGATTCATGGAATCCAGAGAAATCTCAGTGTGTAAAGCTCAAGGCCAGAAACCACTAATGAATGTGCGTGACCTTCGAGCCCTCAGACGACATTGCATGAGAAACCGTCATGCTGCTGTGATAAATATAACCACATGGGCTCGGCAGTACTTTGGAAAACCGTTGTCACTTAACACAGCCTGACGCTGCATCCAGAAATGCAACCTGAAACTCTATTACACAAGGAGGAAGTCATACATCAATTCTATACAGAAACACCGCTGAGTTCTCTGGGTCCGGGCTCATCTCAAAAGGACCGAAAGGCAGTGGAAATGTGTGCTGTGGTCAGATGAATCCACGTTTCAGCTTGTTTTTTGGGAATAACGGATGTCGAGTTCTCTGTGCCAAAGACGAAAAGGACCATTCAGACCGTTATCAGCGAAAGGTGCAAAAGCTAGCATCTGTGATGGTATGGGGGTATGTCAGTGCCCACGGCATGGGTGACTTGCATTTGCACGAAGGCACCATTGGCGCGGAGGTGTACATTGGGATTTTAGAGAGACATATACTGCCATCAAGGCAACGTCTTCTCCTGGAAAGTCCACGGTTATTTCAGCAAGATAATGCCAGGCCTCATGCTGCACGTGCTACAACAGCGTGGCTTCGTAGTCACAGAGTGTGTGTGCTTGACTGGCCTGCCAGTAGTTCAGATCTGTCTCCTGTTGAAAATGTATGGTGCCTCATGAAGACGAGAATGGGACAATGGCAACCACGTACTGTTGAGCAGCTGAAGTCTTGTATTGAGCAGGAATGGACAAAAATTCCACTTGCAAAACTGCAACAATTAGTATCCTCAGTTCCCAAACGATTAAATAGTGTAATTAAAAGGAAAGGCGATGTAACATGGTGGTAAACATGCCCTTGTCCCAACATTTTTTGAGTGCGTTGCAGGCATCAAATTCTACATTTGTTTATATATAGAAAATACAATTAAGTCGGTCAGTGAAAACACTGAAAATCTTTTCTTTGTACTTTTCTCAGTTAAATAAAGGTTCAAGAGAATTAATAAATCACAGATTCTTGTTTTTATTGCCTTTTAGAAAATATCCCGACTTTTGTGGAAATGGGGTTTGTGTGTGTGTGTGTGTATATATATACACAAAAATGTATATAAAAGAGGCTGATCCAACGTCTTACCTCTGCGACAACCATATAGGGCATAACACATAACTTTGGTTGTTTTGACTGATCGCGTATTCCGGTCGATCTTTTTTCGCTTCAGGGACCTTTGCAAACGGGTGCACAACAACGAGATGTCAATACATAGTTATTATGTGACATCATTTAGAACACACCTGTGCCCAGGCCACGTGCTCTCCTCGCCATTCCAAAGCATCCCGAACATTTGGCGCAGCACGCGGAGCCAAAACAGAAAGAAGCTACATTCTCTAGGGAATTGTGGGAATTTGCGGCATGTTACTCCCTGGAATTATTAAACATTTAGATTGGGGAATTGGGTCCCGTAGCCTCCTTAGAAGCATTTTCATTTGGCATCACTAAAACATGTTAAGAAACAGGATGACTGTGCCTATAGTTGACCTCTATTTTAGGAATAATACAAAGCACTAACGGCAAATAGTTCCCTTTGTGTGAAACTCCAGTGCAGCTGAATGTTCACGTGTTTGCATTCTCACCAGGTTCATCTTTAAAAATTGAAAAGAAAGTATGACTGTATCATCCAGAGTTGAACAGGTAAATGACACATACAGTATGTCGTATGGGGGAGGCCCTGGAAGGGGGTGCAATGTTATAGCGCACAGCGGACTGTCGACTTAGGAATTTTTGAACATACTGAGATTTTTTTTCCCGCTATTATTTTTATTCCGTTTTTTCTTTGCTTCTGTTTACCTGTCATTTAAACAAACTTTAGCTCAGGTTTTCGTACCTTGCGGGGCTTGCCTCCCAGAAAAGTTATTGCCAGTGGTTCACTGATGAATGTAGGGAAGGGCTGGAGATATAAACATTAAGTTCACTGTTAGGTGAGGTGTGAGAGTGAACAGGTTAAGAATCCCTGCTTTTGGAGAATTCATAGAGGAATAGTAAAAAGCTGAGTCACGCTGTTTAAATGCACTTTGTGTCACCGAAAAGTATGACGCATGACAGCTGCAGCACACAGTAGACAGCAGATCAAGAACAGTTACATATGAACAGCTCTATTTTTGCCATTCTGACACATCCCTTTGCGCAATTTCACAAATCAATATTTTACCCCCATTTCAGGGTTAGATATGTATGAGTAAAACACTGGAAAATCAGACCTCTGTAGCAATAGGAATAAAGTAAGGAATCAAGAAACAATGCAGTTATGTGGTGGTTTATTGATGAATTTGCTTTCCGTAAGTGTCAGCAATGTTGTAAACAACTTGTTCCTATTTGTCTCGACTGTTCATTATGGAAGTTAACAAGGTACTGCATGTAACTATGGAATGAACAAATGAAGCATCTATCTTTATTCCTTTAAGGAACACTTTGAAAACACATCAGATCTCAATGGGGAAAAAAATCATGCTGGATATCTATACTGATATGGACCGGGTAATGTGTTAGGAACGAAAGGATGCCACGTCGTTTGATGGAAATGAAAATTATCAACCTGCAGGGGGCTGAATTCAAGGACACCCCGAAAATCAAAGTGAAAAAATGATGCGGCAGGCTAGTCCATTTTGCTGAAATTTCATTGTATCAACTCAAAATGCTACTCAGTAGTTTATATGGCCCCCACGTGCTTGTATGCATGCCTGACAACGTCGGGGCATGCTCCTAATGAGATGACGGATGGTGTCCCGGGGTATTCCCTCCCAGATCGGGACCAGGGCATCACTGAGCTCCTGGACAGTCTGAGGTGCAACCTGGCGGCGTCGGATGGACCGAAAAATAACGTCCCAGAGGTGTTCTATTGGATTTAGGTCAGGCGAGCGTGGGGGCCATTCAATGGTATCAATTCCTTCATCCTCCAGGAACCGCCTGCATACTCTCGCCACATGAGGCCGGGCATTGTCGTGCACCAGGAGGAACCCAGGACCCACTGCACCAGCGTAGGGTCTGACAATGGGTCCAAGGATTTCATCCCGATACCTAATGGCAGTCAGGGTGCCATTGTCTAGCCTGTAGAGGTCTGTGTGTCCCTCCATGGATATGCCTCCCCAGACCATCACTGACCCACCACCAAACCGGTCATGCTGAATGGTGTTACAGGCAGCATAACGTTCTCCACAGCTTCTCCAGACCCTTTCACGTCTGTCGCATGTGCTCAGGGGGAACCTGCTCTCATCTGTGAAAAGCACAGGGCGCCAGTGGCGGACCTGTCAATTCTGGTGTTCTATGGCAAATGCCAGTTGAGCTCCACGGTGCCGGGCAGCGAGCACAGGGCCCACTAGAGGACGTCGGGCCCTCAGGCCACCCTCATGAAGCCTGTTTCTGATTGTTTGGTCAGAGACATTCACACCAGTGGCCTGCTGGAGGTCATTTTGTAGGGCTCTGGCAGTGCTCATCCTGTTCCTCCTTGCACAAAGGAGCAGATACCGGTCCTGCTGATGGGTTAAGGACCTTCTACGGCCCTGTCCGGCTCTCCTAGAGTAACTGCCTGTCTCCTGGAATCTCCTCCATGCTCTTGAGACTGTGCTGGGAGACACAGCAAACCTTCTGGCAATGGCACGTATTGATGTGCCATCCTGGAGGAGTTGGACTGCCTGTGCAACCTCTGTAGGGTCCAGGTATCGCCTCATGCTACCAGTAGTGACACTGACCCTAGCCAAATGCAAAACTAGCGAAAAACAGTCAGAAAAGATGAGGAGGGAAAAAAATGCCAGTGGCCTCCACCTGTAAAACCATTCCTGTTTTGGGGGTCGTCTCATTGTTGCCCCTCTAGTGCACGTTGTTAATTTCATTAACATCAAAGCAGCTGAAACTGACTAACCCCCTCTGCTACTTAACTGACCAGATCAATATCCCGGGAGTTTAATTGACTTGATGCTATACTCTGATTAAAAAGTGTTCCTTTAATTTTTTTGAGGAGTGTATTTTGGTGAATTAGAATTGGAGCTGGTAACTCTTTAACCAATTCAAACCAAAGGCAAATTTGCCATTCGGCAGCATCCGTTAAAAATATCTCCAAAGGTTTGAAATGATCATTATCATGAAGATGATTTTGCATCAGTACACTGAAGTATTGTACATACAGGCAGTGTGTCAAAGCTTCTTGTTTCTGTGCATATCAAGTATGGGGAAGAACTGGCATTGTGCATATAAAGAAGTTTTTTTAATGCAAGAGCTGGTAAACTTATGGTTATTAGAGCAGCAAGGTTTCATCTGAGGACCGTGGCAGTTCTGCGGTGTCATTACAGTGTTTTGGGAGCTTCGATCTCCTCAGCTCTGAGCGTCCGAGGGCGGCTGCAAGGGCCTCTGGACAATGACGGCATTGGTCAGGTCGGCCTCCTGCAAACTCAGCTCCTGCTGTCTTAGCTCGCGGAATGGGAGGGACGTTGTGAGGATGAAGGGTGATGCAGTCCTCTGGGACTGCTGCACAAAGTCCTGGACATCACTGATCCTGCAAAAGCCACACAAAAGCAAGCACTGACTTGATTTACTTCAGTTGCAGTGAGACAAAATAATACATGATCACAAGACCGTACTATGGGACAAGTGGTTTTGTGTGTGTGTGTGATTTTTAAACATAAATACAAAGTATTTTTTTGCATGAAGATGAGGCTATGTGTACCGTTAGAAAAATATTTGATGGTAGATGATTATTTGATTGTGAAATTAAAGCTTTATTTACATTAGTGTAGAGGGATTCATGTAATTAAAGCTCATTATGTATGTCAGATGTGCACATGGCCAACGGCAGCCAAAACACACGTTCCCACACACCTTGAGCCCACCCTCAGTCCTGCTCCTCGGAAAAACCCAGTATGTCACAATTATTTAAATAACTGACTTAACAGTTCCTTGTTAATGATTTATTTCCATTGGGTCTCAAAAGACCCATGTTCATAACCCATCTCCTGCGGAAGTCTTTTGTACTTTTGCTGAGATGTACGTCGCTTTGGACAAAAGCATCTGCTAAATGAATAAACGTAAATGTAAATGTAAGTCTAATTTGTTATTGCATGTTTACTATATTGTTGTTTTGAATTACTGCTATGGACCGATAACTAAGGATGGGAACTTTATTGTCAGGAATTATCTATATGGGGTTGATTGCATATGTGTGTGTGGCTGAAGTGCCCCCTGAATCTTTGCAGGATCACACAGAGGATACATATGGAAGTAGAAACAATGGAGGAACAGGAAAAAATGCTATCGTATGAAAGAATGGTATATATTACTACAAACTGTTTTAGCAGTTATTAATTGTACAGGACCCTATTATGTTATGTGTGTATGTATATATATATGCACATGTATATATAGGTAAATACATGTGTATCTATGTATGTATATATACATACATATATACACACACACGTGCACACAGACTTACCCAGATAAAATTATTTTTCCAGATATATGGAAAAATAATTGTCAACCTACTCCTATGTGGTTATCACAGCACATATTAAAGATGCTTTCCTTGCAAGTATCTAGATTAATTTACCACAATTCTGTTACCACATCGCAATTTACTAACAACATGGAAAAATGTATTTCACATTGCATTTCCCCTGAGATGTATGTTGCTCTGGAAAAAAGCGCCTGCTAAACGAATAAATGTAAATGTCCATATAATGTAAAAAGCTTGACTGTTGAAGAGGGGTCCAGTATCTTGTTGAATATCAATGTCTTGTTTCAGTATCTGTCCCTGAATTCCCACCTGTGAGACAGGTTGAACTTCTGCACAAGTCTTCGTCCATCTGCCAGCCAGATCTGAAGACTAGTGACTGGCTGTGTGTCATTCACAGAAACTGTTGGGACAGGAGGTGTCTGGCTCTCGTCATGCACCGATGGAGATCTTGCTATAACTCTGGGTGCCACACTGTATAAATTACAAATAAACTATTAAATTCAAAAGAAATTGTAATTCATGAAATAATTATTACATTTCAGCCAGTCCATAGACAATTAACCTTAGACTGAGTCTTTAATATGAGAAAAAATAAATCTCGCAGTACAGTACCTCTTACAAGTACTATAGCAGGCAGACCTGTATTATCCATTGCTCAAAACAAATGAGCTGGAGCTATGATCTAATGAACAGCGATGAGAGAATTGTAGCTACCTTGATGTTTTGCTTTGTCAGGCATGATCACACGGAAAAATTGTGAACGCAAACCTCTTTAACAGGAAGGGGAATCAAAGCAGAGAAGCTCAAAAAGGGATTCACACCAGTTCAGCCCTGCCATCACATAAACACCACCATCTGGATGCCATAGAGGATGCCCATATGGCTGAAATCGGCATGCCAAGGAACACGGACAGTAACAGAAGGACTGGAACCAACAAACACCACAATACTCCTCCTCATCACAGGTCCCACAGCCTGCCAGCTCAGAAGGGTGACAGTTGGATCTTTCAAGCTTAAAATGGCCCCGGTGCAGCCTAATCAACACAAGTTCAGTTCTAGAGAAATCGAAATTGTGGCCATATTTCCATGTAGTCACTGAAAAATGCAGATGCGAGACTGGATGGAAGCTCGAAAGGGCTTTCTCACGGAGTGACGCGCTGATTAACTCAGAAGCTAAACCTTTAAGTGCCAATAATGTTTGATGTCAAATGCTGAAGGACATAGAGTCACTGACACAACACAGAGAGCTCATCTTGGTTTTACCATGGTGGCATTCAGAGGTGACTGCCGGTAGCAAAGTCTGAGGAAAAGTGACTTTCACCTCCTGAAGGACTTTCGGAGACACCTAGTGGTTTCCTGCAGTACGCATACAACTGTCCGAAATGCAGAAGCTCACATGTAATGGGAAAGTCATAAAGGTAATATAAGTTACAGAAACAAGGAAAACGACAGAGCAGCTCTCTCACCTGCCCAGTCTGTACCCTCGACCAGTGAAAGGGTGGAAACTCTTCTTCCTGGGTACGTATATTTCCTCCTTCAGGTCCTCCACATTCACCTCCAGTTCCTCATCCTCAGCAGCTCTCTCCAGCTCAGAAGGCAGTTCCCTTTGTTTGAGGGACATAACATACACCTTAGGACCAGGGTCACTGTAAAATATACACTTTTCTCCAAAGCAATGTACAATGTAAAGGTTACAATTATTTACCCATTTATACAGCTGGGTAATTTTACTGGAGCAATTTAGGGTAAGTACCTCGCTCAAGGGTACTACAGGTGGAGATGGCAATTGAGCCTGTGACGTTGGGGTCCGAACGCAGTAGCTCTAACCACTATGCTTACCAGCTGCCCCATACATAGTACCAACCAAACATCTGAGTGCACCTGGGCAACCAGAGAAATACCTTTATGGGATGAACTGAAGAGAAGAGCCAAAAGCAAGCAACCAATGCCCTACATCTGTGGGGGAACTGTTGCAAAAGAGTTGGGAAGACATGTCAGCTCATTGTCTGCAGACAACTCGTTACCAAAACGCCTCCGAAAAATCTAGTTTGCAACAAGTGCACTCAGACTTTTGGCTGGTATTGTACATTCAGTAGGTGACAACTGATCAGGACTGACACAAAGTCATGTGGCAGATAACAGCAATACAGTATATAATAAGTGAGTTTTTAATTAAAAATATCAGGAGGTTTTGAGGTCCCATGTCCACATAATTATTAGCCAGTTTGATATGTTTATGGCAACGAATATACAACCATCCCTTAAATAACAGTAATTTCCATGAAATGACCTCAGTAGGCAAATTTCTTTAGTTTAGGGATTTAATTATCATTTCTTATTACAGGAAAGTCAGCTGACAGAATAAATTTGTTACCTAAAATTCACTAAATTACCAAAAATGAGAAGTATTTTTTATTGAGGACAATGATAACGCAGTAACCCAATTATTATTTTATTGAAATTGTATTAATTATTTACTAAATTAGAAATTCATTACTTAAATTAATATAGCCATCTTTTAGTGGTATTCCCATTCATCCATTTATTATCAATAAATGCTGCTACAATTCAACGATGCAGTCAATCCTAGGAGCATGGGACATGAAGCAGGGCACAAGCTAGACAAATACACGGATAATTTGACTCGGATGTTTACGATAGAAATAACTAAAGTTCACTAGATTACTCTCTATGTCTTTTACTCTTGTAAAGCATGCAGACCCTATGCTATTAGAGGTGCTGCGTAGCTTTATTAACCAGGGTTTGGTGTTAATCTGCATATGATTACCAGATAAAGGACTTTTTTATACTAGTATAAAGATATTCATGTGAAAAAGCAGTCTATACCACTTAAATAACATTTACATATCTATAGTTTAATTTTACATTTACCTTATATCAGATGCTTTACTCCAAAACAACATACAACTGTTGAGCAGAAAGTGGATTTCACGAGAGGGGAAGCGCTACTAACGCAGATACAAGATTCTTGTAGCACAGACCATTTGTCCAACACCACCATAACTGCCAGTACACATTACACAAGAAGTCTATACACCCGAGTATGACAGGAAACACAAAAGTGACCATGACAGAGGATGCAGTGCAAACTCATGGTTAAGAGATCCTGAGAGGAGTGGGTCTGAAAGAAATACATTTTGACATACTTCTTGAATGCTGAAAGACACTTAGCAGTTCTAAAGAAGAGAGGGACCGCACTCCATCACGAGAGCTAAAACTCAGCTCAGTGAGATGGGGGATGTTACGCAGGAGATATCTATCAGGTTATGGCTTCAGAGTTTTAGCAGAATCAGAGACTTGTACCAACTGCTATTCTCAGGGCCTTGATGATAAAGCAGATAAAATTAGCAAATTGTCCAGTTTGACAGAGAGTTCCTGCTGGGTGGATGAACATGCTATCACAAGAAGGATCTTAGTCTCAGAAAAACTGAGTTGTAGAAGGTGATGTCCAAACATCCAACTAGTGATCTGCAGTACAAGAGGATACATCTGTACATGCTGGGGGAAAACAGAAAAAGCTGAGTATCACCATAGCAGTGAGAGAAAATCTATGGCAGGCAATGACATAGCCAAGGGAAGCGGTGAAGATAGAGAAGAGAAAGGGACCCAGCACTGAGCCCTGTGGAACACCAGTTGACAAGACAGATGGAAAGAAAGAGGGCCATGCCAAACCATGTGGTAGAATCTATCCAACAGCAAAGACTCAAACAATCTTAGTGCTTATCCTTTGATTCCAAGGTGTTCTAAGGAAAGCAGGATCCAGTGGTTGACAGTGTCATATGCTGGCATGGATGGAGTAGATGGATGCCAAAAAACTGTGATGGAATTGACTTTGTTTTGAAAGAATGATGCAAAACTAAAACTGTCAGCAGTGAACAAGGTGTAAGAAGGCGGAAGACAGCAGAGAAAAACAGTGGTGAAACCTTTGTTGGGATTATTGGTTTCCCACTGCAGTTTACTATGATGAAAATATGTTTTACTGAGGACACAGCAGACTGAAAAGATACCAGGATCTCATACATAAACTTATTTTTCAGAAATGACGGATTATCCATCTCCATCCGCTACATTAAATGTCAAGAGTGCAACTGCCACCATTTAATCCTTACATGACACCAGCAATCATTGTTTCCATGGTTATGTACAGCTTAATACACTGGATATAACTAGAAAATTTCCAGTTTGGCACCAAAGAAGGATAAAAAAACCTTTTAGGTTTCAGTATACATCTCTTCTAAAAAAGTCTGATACAAGCACTAATGCCAGAGTTCAGAAAAAACATAGCCTATGGCAGTAAAATGACTTTGGAACCATGGAAAAAAATGCCATGGTATAGAATAAAAACCCTGTTGCATGAAAAGGGATATACTTTTATAGGCCATTATAGATTTTTCCCATTGTACACGTCCCTGTTATATAAGGGCTGCGTCTAGTGTGTGTTGCGAGGGGACATGGGTTCGATCCCCACTCAGTCCATGTGCAGTTTGCATGTTCGCCCTGTGTCTGCATGAGTTTCCTCTGGGTGCTCTGGTTTCCTCCCGCAGTCAAAAGACATGCTGGTCAGGTTCCCCCATAATTTGTGAGTGGCACAGAGTGAGTGTGTTCCACTGATGTATGGATGAGTGACCCATTCTAAGTAGTGTATCTAGTAGTGTAAGTCACTGCGGTGAATAAGGTGTGTGGGCTGATAACGCTACATAGAGTTTATTGGAAGTAGCTTTGGAGAAAAGTATCTGCTAAGTAAACATGTATATATATTTTAAAATGCCAGATGTAGAGATTGTTTTTATAAATTCCTACTTGTATTCCCTCTGAGTTCAGAAAAAAAACTGCTCTAGATATAAAGGAAGAAAACAAAATACTTTTGTTTTTTTTACATATTTTGAAGTAAAAAGTTTTAAAACAGTTTTTGCTCAGCTCTGATGTTTTATTATTTTAAAGCCAGACTTTAGGTGGCCAAAATACCCAAAGAAATTAAAGGAAAAGTCCACTTTGAATTTTTCAGTCTGCATTTCATGTATGCATACAACCTTTATAGACCACTTTATTTTATGACTTACCCACGTTTAATAGCCTCAAGGAACTGTTGATTTTCATCCTCAGTGTAACTCCGCAGTTCTCCATCATTTACGGTGAAGCCATTCTTCCACAGCCTCACCACAATCTCAACCTGGAACACCAGAACGGAGACAGAAGGAAATGTACAATTTGCACACGAAGAAATATATAAATATATATTTTCAAACCACCGGCGCTCAGGAGTTCAATACCTTTCTGTCACCCGTGGAGACACTGCCTATCTTCTCAACCTCATCAAGCAGATCTTCTACAGAGAAACTGCGCCTAATGGATGCCTCCTCTTCGCCATTGCCAGCATCATTGGACCTAAACAAAATACTTTCAGTGGTTTTAGCAGCGTATCATAGCGGCCAAAAGCATCATTTCGGTATGGGCCGTCTGCTCTGTTTTGAATGCATTCACTTTCACGGTACCGAGATGTGATTGTCTCTTACTGTTTAGTTGCACTTCCTGAGCTGTTTGCAGCAAAATTCAAAATCATCATACTGAGGTCAAGGCCATTATGTTCTGCTACAATGGAAGGTCTAATAGTTTATCATAATGACATCCAAAAAAGCCTGAACACTGAACACAGTACAATACCACTCTCCCAGCACTCACCAGTCTTCTTCTTTGGGTCTTTCTCTTGTGTCAATGTCTTTCATGGTACGTGGTTTTTTCCATCTGAAGTAAATACAATGCAAAATACATACTGTAGAGTAGTTAAACTATACAATATTTGTAGGCACATGGAAGATGAATCCATCTTATATTAAATTTTATTATACCTTAATTACTTCCATACAAAATTAATTACTGACAGTTAACACAGAACAGCTAAAAATCCTTTCTGTATTGCAAAACCGCTGTCAGGTTGTGCTTCCTTTCTTTACACTGCGACTAAATATAAGGAAATTTGAATAAATTAAAAAATATTAACGGGCTAAAAAAAATTTTTGCTACATTACATTCTGAATTCAGTCAGAGAAAGTTTAAGACAAAATGTGCACATTCACATTGCTTGAGAAATCCAATCAATCAGAAAAAGAGGCTACTATTATAAAATTGTTTCATTCTTTTTAATATGAATCGTCCGCATGGTGTAAAATGCAACCTTCCAAATGAAAAAGAAAAACCTTTTCCAAAAAATATCTCACATTTACACCCCATTTCCTGAACTTTCTTGCCAAATCGGTAGTTATTCTTTTTGTACAACAACTGCCAAAATTAAACTACACTGGCGTACTTCATATAATAAAAATATTAAATAAGACTGATTTCTTTCAGTGCACTGACCGCACTTCTGTTCTCATAGAATTTATCAACTACTTTTATATTATATTATAAATGTAGAACAACAAAATGCCAAAAAAAAACTCTTACCACGTGTTACTCCTGTAAAGAAATACATGATTTATTTAAAAATTAAGAACATGAATTCAACCGAACACAAAAAAGATCATCAGAAAATTACATATTGTGGCTTCAAAATTTATATTCATACCGAATACGGGGAATCAAGTGAATGCCTAGGCTAAAACGAACAAATAAATCGATGTAAATGTGAATATTCACGGAAACAAAGAACGAGAGTCAGTCAGTTAAAAAACGTCGCACGCCAGTCAGTGCGCCAAAATTACATAAGCAATGTGTACGAAAACGCAGTATCACGCGCGTATTTAATAATACCATTTCTTTGATTTCACCAATTTCTCAAAGCGCGGCTTCTTAACTGCTTCCCTTTTTCAGTTTATGAAGCCAGAAATGTGACTATTTACCTGTTTTTGTCTCTCCGTCCTGCAGATGCGCTGCTGCCTGTGAAGTTCGTGCCTGTGACGTTCTCCACCGTCCTCTGTCCAATCAAATCACAGCTCCGACGTGACGTCAAGCCGTCTGCGCATTCCTACTGCCGTAATATCGCATGTAGCTCGCATGGTGCGACCAATGCGGACTGCAGGATATTTTTAGTTGATTTGTCATTAATATTCTATGAAAATGTTTCCTACAGTAAGATCAGAATTGCCTTTTAGTCTGGGGCGGTAGACATGCTATTTTATTACAAGTGCACAAATATAAACAACACATTTTATTTGAAAAAGACACTGGCCCCTAAAGCTATCTGCTGCCGAGTTATGAATGATATGTAATGTTCAATGATTCCAACATTCGTCATCAATTTATTATAGCTCTTTTTGTGCTTGTTTGGTGCTCTCATTTTGCCCGAGATTGCAAAGACAATATTCCAATAAATTGGTCAGTCTAAATTGCTCTCAGTATGTGAACATGTGCCACAATTTTGCATCCCATTCAGACTGTGTGTTGCCTGTGCTTCCTGGGACTGGATCCGGACCACAGTGAGATTGGATTTGTGGTTTCAGAAAATGGATGAATAAACTTTCATGCGATTACCTTAGTCTAACCAGCCTTTAACTGTAAACTCTTCCATTCTCCAGTGGTTATTCTGTGTATGTGCCAGTGGCACAACATGTTTTGTTTCATGTAAAGTGCTTTACTGTAGACTTCCAAAAGTTTGTATGTCCATTATTTTAATATTCTTCAGCCATTCTGATGTTGAGTTGCTTGTTTGTTTGGGATCACTGTGTTGCTGCATGACCAAACTGATTACGTAACACTCTCCTTCATAACTTTGACACACAAGAGGAATCCATTGTTCCTTCAGTGAGAACAAAGCACCCAGGTAGTTGTAGCAAAACATCCCCAGACTGTTATACTGTCACCACCATACTTGAGTGCTGATAGAAACTTCTTACTCTGAAATACTATATTTGGTTTTTGCCAGATGTAATGGGGCTTATGTCATCCATAAACTTCTACATAAAACATACCTCTAGAAGTCCTGAGAAAAATTCAAGTGCTTTCTGGCAAACCGTAGACTAGCTTTGGTGTTCTTTTTGGTAAGCATTGGTTTCCACCTTGACAGTTTCCCCTTGTATCCCATTTTTGCACAGTTTTTATTATAGTGAGCTACAGAGTGGCAGCCAGAGATGATGATCAGGTTATTCCCCACAGCCCATCTCCTAGATGCTTTCAGATGACCACAGTTTCTGCTGGATGTCCCTCCAAGCCAGTTAGTTTATCAAGGGAAGTTTCCAGATTACCACTTTCCTCTGTATCCCATTTTGCACAGTGTCTCTGACTTCAGCTGAGATAAGAGAGATCTGCAGTTCCCTAAATGTTCTGAAGTTCTTTTCTGAGCTCATTAATGATTTTAAACCTTGCTCATGGAGAGATTTTGATAGGATGGTCACTCTGATATAGACTGGCCACTGCTCCAAACTTGTCTATCTGATGAATATGGATGACATTGGTTGAGCTTTAGGAATGGTTGCATAACCCTGTCCAGGTTTATAGGCTTCAGTGACTTTTCTTTGAATGTCTTCATCCTCTGATTGAATCTATATTGTGCCAATCTGAGTTTTGCTGGTCAAGGTTTAAGTAGTTGAACAAGTGATACTGGACAGTGATGGTACAAACCAGGCAATTAGTGGATTAATTACATTTTTGCACTTTTTCACATTTTCAGAACCGCTTGTCCCATACAGGGTCGCGGGGAACCGGAGCCTACCCGGCAACACAGGGCGTAAGGCCGGAGGGGGAGGGGACACACCCAGGACGGGATGCCAGTCCATCACAAGGCACCCCAAGCGGGACTTGAACCCCAGACCCACCGGAGAGCAGGACCAGGTCCAACCCACTGTGCCACCACACCCCCCTGTTTTGCACTTATGATTGAACAATTCCATAATGTTCCACAACAAGAAAATTACATTAAAAAAACACTGGTATCACTTTTCCCCTCTCAATCTCCATTCATATAATACTAGAACTGAAAAAAGATCTGATCAAATGTAATGTCAAAAGCTTTAAAAACAGAAAATTGGGAGGGGGTAAATACTTTTTCATAGCACTGAGTTTCCTTCCTGTTTCAACGGAACCTGCGGTTTACACGGTCAGCCAATAGATGTCAATTGAAGGCCTCAAAATTGTACAGATGCCACCATTGGTTTCCAGGATTTACAGCTGCTTGTCTAGCAATCGTTGAGTGCTGGATTTTCTAATAACCCCAGTAAGGAGAAGCGTCCTATTACCATGGAGACCAGAGAAACAACAAACAAAGCAGGACGTAGCAAGAAGATGAAGAACGTTGCACGGGAATCGCGTCAACAAGTTTCCAAGGATGATATTAGCTGTTTAATTGATAATTTTAATATGTGCCGTGGCTATCCCATCAATTCATAAATAAAATTAAACCAAATGTCAAAATCATATTATTAGGCAGGGGATTCACCAAGTATTGGCATATGACATGAAGTTTGTAATTCATCAATTACTAGTTAATCAATGGATGGCGAAATAAGCTGGAGTCGAAGCAATCAATTTACTCAGCAAGTCAACTAACGTTCTGTAAACATACTGGCTTGCCCAGTCCTCAGACTAGTACTTTTAACTTGTTTAAAATACAAAGGTTCCACAAAATGTATTTCGTACATGTTTACTTAACACTCACTGGAGAAGCGTCAACATATGTCATATGAGTAAAATTTTGAGAACAATTTTATACTCGATGTTTCCAGTCAGCTAATGCATTCTGTGCCTCTTTTTAAGGTAACTTAAATCGTACCGAAACGGTATCACTGTTATTTACAACAATGAAATGAAAAGGTAAAAAAAAACAAAACAACAAAGTTGGCTACATTCACTAAGCAATTGTTTTGTTTTGGTGACGGGGAACTGCGCGCGACAACGACACAGCGCCCCCCCACCCCCAGCCAACTGGAAAAACGGAAGTACGGCGCGCGCAAAGCGAGAGAGTGAGTTTCGCCTGCCGACAGTAGAGGGAGAGAGAGCGCGCGAGAGAAAAGAGAGAAATGGCGCCTCGGCACTCCGCTCACTAAGACAGTAACTAGCGGACAAGACTGACAACAGCAAGAGCCGAGAAAAAAAAGAGGGAATCATGGTGAACACCCGAAAGAGCTCCCGACATGAGCAATGTACTCCGTTCATCTCGTCCAGAACCAGGTCGTCCGTGAAGAACAAGCCCAGCAGCGCGGAGGAACAGCACCATGTAAGATCCCGGCTCCTCCGTGTTCGGCCTGCCAGTCTTTTGTTACTGTTCGCCGGCACTGCTGGAAAGTGCCCTGAGAACCGGGCACAGGAGAAGGGACAGCGCGCTCGACAGCGACCCGAGGCGCCGACACCACCGGAACCGACTTGTTTCTCTCGAGTTTGCTTAATTTTGTGTGGAAATTAACGCCGAATGCGCTCTCCCAAGTTCTCTTTGTGCGAAGCGAAGCGCTGAGGTACTGAGTAAGAGCCGGCTTCGGAGGCGACAGCGGCCGGGTTCCCCGTCAGAGTCGGCCTCGGCGCAACCCGCCTGCCGAACGCGTTCAGACGAGCACGGTCTCCGTTCGCGTTCACAAGCAGCGGTGGGTTGCGCGGCTCCTGCTGGATCATGTGCCTCCGCTCAGGTACTTTAAAATAAAGGGACGGGAAGCGAAGCGAAGCCCGGGTGGGGGAAGGGAGCCCGGTGGAGACAGCGACCCCCTTGCGGCTGAAGCCCGCTATCGCCTTTAGCTTTCAAGCTATCATAGCTCATTTAGCTCGCAAAGTTTAACTCGGACGCGAAACTTTTACATTTTGCGTCTACCGCAAGGGCTGAACATGGGAACCGGCTGCTTAAAGGAGTTAAACGCGGTCTGTGTATGTTGAATTTTTCACAGTGGTAAAGGCCGCCTAGTCTAGTAGTTCTCGTCAGCGCAGCGGCTCCTCAGCTTTACCGGCTCTCTCTGCTCTCTTGAGTTCAAGAAATTAAACGTTTCGTGACATCCCCCCCCCCTTGTTACTTTCCCGCAAGAGCGAAACGCATTTGTAACAAACATAACGTTGAAACGCAGTGTGAAACGGTGCTTTGCAGACGTCGGGAGTGTCGATACCGGCCTGTGCGGTGCGGACGGACAGGTGACTGACTGCGCTGCGCCGCGCGGCGCTCAGGTGTGTGGAACTTGTACTGCCGCGCGCTTTTCCTTAGCGACAGTTTCTACATCTAAAAAGTGTGTGCGTTCGCAGGGCAACGATCGCTCGTCCGGGACACTCCCTATTGTTGGGTGTAATCAAGAGAGGAAGACCTGTTGTATTTCACGAGCGTGTTGTTGGTGTTTAACAAAAACTTTTTGGTGCGCTTTGTTTGTACGCACGTTGGTACGTGGTGTCAGGGGGAAGCGTCTTGCGTAGAGCGCTAAACGTGTTTGGTGTTATTGCTGTGTGTAGTGAGAGAGGAAGGCCTTTTCTTGTACTTTACACGCGTGTTATTGTGTGTGAATTGAGAGGGAAGCCTCCCGAGTGTGCTTTATAAACATGGAATTAGAGTGTATAATCTGCAGAGGAGGAAGCCTGTTCAGGCACGGTAAGCACGATATTACAGTGTGTGAGTGAAGGGTTGAAGGTTGTTGTGACACTCGTTGCAGGAAGTGTTGCTGACCTAGTGGTCCTGTGCAGTTTAACTGTGCACATGTGTTCATTCATCCCTCTTGGGTGCATTCAGAATTTTTTTTTTTTTTTTTTAAGTGACTCCCCCCTCCCCAATTTAGGACACTTCAGCTAATCTTAAGCATAACACAAGGTCAGGTCAAAGTTACTGAACGTCTTGCCCAATGCCCAGTTTTGTTTGCGTTTTCTTTTACTATAAAGAAGTGAAAAGGTGGTCAGTCTTTCCTGGAGCATTATTGAATCAGTTATTTTTATTTATCCTATTTTTTTAATGATTTGTTAGGTTAGTGTAGAAAGCTACTTACCTTTTGATTTACCCTCAACTGCATCTGCAAGAAACTTTTCCAGAAATATGTTTTGCATACTTTCTGCCTTACCCATTTCCACACCCGGTTGAGCTTACGACACAAATTCAGGGTAAGTACAGCCGGTAGCATAGTGTTTAGAGCTACTGCCTTTGGATCCAGGTTGCAGGTGTGATCCCCACCTCCGGCTGTAGCTTGAGCAAGGTACTTACCCTAAATTGCTCCAGTGAAATTACCCAGCTCTATAAATGAGTAAATAATTGTAACCTTAACACTAAGTCTCTTTGGAGAAGTGTCAGCTAAATTAATAAATGTATGTATTATGGTCAAGAGTACTGCAGCAGTAGTGGGGATTTGAACCCGGGACATTATTTCAACGCAACATCTAATCACTATGCAGCCTCGGTCCAACAGGTTTTAGCTCTGAATGTCCAAAGTTCTGTTTTAATACACATCAGAACCTAATGATATGAAAAAGTCACAGCATAAAAAGGATGTATTCACCGATAGCGTTCTCACATGTACTTCACCTGTCTGAGCTTAATCTTTTGTGTAAACTCTCCCCTTTGCTCCTGACTGCTTCTGTAGTACCCTTGACCAACATGCTTACACTGAGATACTAGAGTAAAAATACCTGGCTGTATAAATTGGTAAATCATTGTACAATTCACTTTGCATAAACGCAGCAGTTTAGAAACAATATAGTATATTCTAGTAACAGATGAACGGCATAGTCTTTCATGAAACAATGGGAAATTGCCACTACTGTTTTCTTAATTCAAGATTTTGAATCGTCAGATTTTTGAGTTCATCGGTCTGTTAATTTTCCAAATCACCCACTCAGGTCCAGATTACTGTGGAAAAAGTTCAGCTATCAAACCCATCACTAGTAACATATTCTGATACCACCAAGAGATACTTTGGTTAATTGCTTGGCTGCCATTCACTATTATATGCCTTGAATAGAACAAGATTCACAATGGCACAATTTCAGAGATGTTAAACCATCCCAGCTGACTGTCAGTGAGATCAGTGAGATCTGTGTCACTGAGGGTAAGCCCCTAGCTGCTTTTATTTCACTACTTTTTCCTTCCAGTCATTACTCAAAGTTTGTGACTGTAGGTGCAGACTTCAGACTGATGTGTGGCTGTCACTCATTCAGGTTAAGAAAGGAGTCTTACCTAGAAGAACATGGCACAGCCTTACAGATGCAGGGAATGATCATCCTTGGTACCTCACACAGTGCACTGAAACCTTTCAGTTCCTGTTGGTGGTCAAAGCTTGGTGAATGTGGAAATACTTTTAAGTTCCCTAGCAGAGAAATCTTCATGGTTCTTATGTGGCTTTCTGTGCAGCCCCTTTTAGTTATTAGGATTTTATTTGTAGTTTGTCTGTGTTTTAATGCACTCAAGTTTGGTTTAAATGTGTCCCCCCCCCCCTTCTTTTTAAAGCTTGTTCAGTACTATTATACCATCCCCCAAATAATGGGATTACTTGGTTCTGAGATTACTTGAGTTACCAGTATTTATTACGGAACAAAGTTGCTCCTAAGAGAAAATATTTTGCCTAAAATTTAAAATACCAAAATAAATGGTATTTTTGTGTGTGAGAACATATTTCTGTAGTGTGTTACAACAAATTATTTCTAGCTTGACCTTCAATATTTTCATTCATTTATTGTAAATAACAGCTTGTCCATTGCAGGGTCACGGTAGTCTGAATTTTTATGCTTGAAACATTGTTTAAACACTGGTTGATTAAACTATGGAACTCTGGGGTGATTGTTTTGCCTGTCATCAAGGGGGGTATAGACATTTACATATATACATTCAGCAGATGCTTTTCTCCAAAGCAACGTACATCTCATAGAAAATACATGTGCATTACTTCAGCAGAAAGAGAGACTTGGATGCAGATGCATCATTCTATAGTACAGTTACTTTCCTTTCCACCACAGGAACCAATATACATCACATGAGTAACTGCATAAAACTTTATCCCAATATCAATGATTCCTAATCACCTTCCTAATTTGTCATATACTGTATATATGTATACATTACAGAAGTAGCGGGGTATAGGTTCAGTTTTTTTTTTTTTTTTTTTTTTTTTTAAATAGGTATGATATCAGAGTTCTATGGCATGAACATTTACGCATTACATGAACTTAGATCATGGGTGAAGTGAGTCCGGAGGAGGTGAGTTTTAAGACCCTTTTTAAATGTGAACAGAGATTAAGCAGCTCTAAGTGAGAGGGGAGGTCATTCCACCACACTGGAGCCAGAACTGAGAATCTTTGTGCGTTTGCTTTTGGACCTTCCGTGCGTGGGACCACCAAGCGGACATGGGTGGAGGAGTATAGCAGTCTGGTTGGGGTGTAGCAGATGATCAGGTCTTGGCGCTATCTGGAAGCAGTTCCATTGATGCTTTTGTAAGTCATAACCAGGGTCATGGATTTGATCTGGGAAGCTATAGGAAGCCAGTGCAGAGAGATGGGGAGGGGAGATTCGTCGGGATGCTTTAGCATGTCAAACACAACGCGTGAAGATTAGCTCTAGAGGTTTGATGGCAGTAGCTGGAAGGCCGGACAGGAGAGAGTTGCAGTAGTCCAGGTGGGATGTCACCATGGCCTGGACAAGTAGTTGCGCAGAGTCTGTTGTGATATAAGGATGGATTCTGTGGAGGTTATGGAGGATGTATCTGCAGGTCTGAGTTGTGGTTTTGATGTGTTGAGAGAAAGACAGACTCTTAGCTGAAGAGGCAGGCAAAGTGAGTGAGTTGTCCAGTTTTATATCAAGAGTTGACAACAGGAAGACAAGCCAGCTGGGAGGTAAAGGATCTCTCTTTTGGAGAGGTTGAGTTGTAAGTGGTGATCAGATATCCATGCAGGGATGAGTGTGGAAATTTCTGATGCTTCAAGTGGAAATGAGAGGAAGAGCTGGGCATCATCGGCGTAGCAGTGGTAGTTGAATCCGTAGGAGGTGGTGACAGGGCCGAGGGAAGAGGTGTAGATTGAGAAGAGTAGAGGGTAGAGTAGAATCTGGTGGCTGACAGCGTCGAATGCTGCAGGCGTGTATTGTACAGGATTCTAAGAATAGTTTGCCAAAGATTTATATCCTCTGCCACCTTCTCTAGTTGGTTCTATGTGTAATTTAGTTTGATTGTGTGAACTTCAAGGTTATGTCACTTGATGTTCTTCCTCCTCTTGCATTGGAGGTTCCATGTCACTGCCTACCTGGCAGTGTTATTTGTTGGCTTTTGGGGTGTATTTTCAATCCAAACCCATTTTTTTTCCTCAATATTTTTTCCACAGAAAACTGGTAAGTTCATTGCCACAAACATACAGAGGTGGTATCTGGCCAGCAGATCTGAAGGATTCTTCTTGATACTGATAAATGTGTGCACTTTTTGTAAGGTTTTCTTGTTTGATCTTCAAGTCTCTGTTCTATGAAATGGAACTGACTTTACATTGGCGTTAAAACAGTCTGATCTTTGTGTGCAGGTATTTTTCAGCTGCAGGAAGGATGTTGTTGCCTTGTCGATACTTGCCTTAACATCAGCATCAGTGCCACCATACGCCCTGTCCAATCTCCTTTGGGGAGATCTGTGTACTAACAACACAAAGGAAAGCAATGTCTTTTTAAAGTCTCTTACCTAATATGTGTTTTTGATCAAAGTTGTTGTTTAAACCTGTTCCTGGATAGCTGGTGTATTAAACTGTGCACTTCTTATTGTGAGGAACTGCTTCCCCTATCGGTGGTGTTTCCTCTTTAATGCTACTAAAAAGCTCCTTTGTACAGCCAGTGTGAAGCATCTCATGTCTTTATTTATATTTTAAATACTCCACTTTATTCATTTTTAAGTGTTTGGAGGACACTTCCAGTCGTCATCCAGGCTGACAGCAGTGTCTGTAAAGCACTGTCATTTTCAAGAATTTCTAAGTCAACCACAGTAGCGCTGTGTTGCTGTGGTTGACTTAGAAATTCTTGAAAGTGCAAATGTTTTCCAGTTTAATTGCATTTTCTTCTCATCCCTTTTCTGTAATGTTTACTTGTTATGGAGAGAAAGCGACTTATGTTTGCATGCCCAGCTGTAGTTGCTTCCTGAATGCACTGAAGCAGTAGTATGAGCCCAGATTGGGCAATATGGTGGCACAGTGGATAGCTCTGCTGCCTCAGTGTGCCTGGAAATTGTGATTGGACAGGGCTTTGATCAGTGCTCTCTCTGTGAAGAATTTCCATGTTCTCCCCTTGTTTGTGTGTTTCCTCTGAGTGTTCTGGTTTCCTCCCTCAGTCCAACAGTGTGCTTTCAGTGCAGTGGTCACTTTAAATTGCTCTTCATGTGCATTTTGTGTGTATATTACATTGTTCTACTGTACAGAGGAGTGAATGACTGCTGGGAGTTACAGTAGTTGTATGTCACTTTGGATAAAATTGTCTGCTAAATAAGTAAATGTAGTTGTTTCACAGTGTTTATATCTTTAGTGTTTGTGACTGATGTGTTCAGGAACAAAATGAGAAACATTGCATAGGTCTCATTTTAATCCACTCACCTGACGATACAGCCTCTAGCAATGCACTTGCCATGAATTGCTCTGGTAAGAACATGTTGCTGTATAACTTTTTTTCATATTAACTGTTATTAGTTTGTTTAGGAAAAAGGCATCAGATAAACAAAACAAGCAATGCTGTTGTATGTCTTCTACATTTCTGTCCCATTCATCTATTCTTTTAACCTTTTTATCTTACCACAACTGATGTTCAGGTTAATTAGTAATTTTATTTAAAGGTTTTCAAATTTTGCTGGATGTGAGCAAAACAATTCATTGGAACATTTCCGCATTTCTTTCAATTGTACAGTTTGTATTCTATCGTGGCTAAATTCAAACCCTAGGATTACTCTACCTGTTGGAAGAATTCATGCCAACAAACCTGTTTTAGGCTTTACTACTTACATTTACATTTATTCACTTAGCAGACGCTTTTGTCCAAAGCGACTTACAATGGATACTATGTAGTGTTACTAGCCCACATACCTTATTAATCAAGGTGACTTACACTGCTAGATACGCTATTTACAAGGGGTTACTCATCCATACATCAGTGAAACATACTCCGTGACACTCACACACTATGAGGGAACCTGAAGAGCACGTCTTTGGGACTGTGGGAGGAAACCCATGCAGACACGGGGAGAACGTGCAAACTCCACTTCACTATGTATATGCTAGATCCTTGTTACAAATGTTTGTTAGATTTTTGAAGATGGGAATGTTTTTCACTTTAATTTTGTTGCCTTCACCGTTATCTAGAATTTGTCTCTGCAGAGTGAAAGCGACCTACGTTTCCACATCCAGCTGTTAGTGGGAAGTAAAATGCACCCAAGTATAATAGAACTGTGGGACCATCTTTGATTTAGACCATAAACTCTGGAAGTGATCTATTTGGTGTTCTTCAGTGTCGGATCAAAAATAAGATGACGCAGATTGGGCGTGTTTATGGGATGAATCAATGGGCATTCAGTTGTCAATGAATTGGAGTTTGTGGAGAGGTTTTGTATTTTCTCTATTTTAAATTGGGTTTTACTTTTAATTTAATGGGACAGCTGGAAGTGTAGTGGTAAGACCTACTGCTTTTGGACCCAAAGGTTGCAGGTTCAATTCCCACTCCCAACTGTAGTACCCTTGAGCAAGGTACTTACCCTAAATTGCTGCAGTAGAATTACCCAGCTATATAAATGGTAAATAACTGTAAGTATCTTAACACTCTAATTTCACTTTGGAGAAAAGTGTCAGCTAAATGAATACATGTACATGTAATTTGAAGTTAGTGTTATTTTGGGAATGTAACACTTCCTCACACCTTATGCATCTGGGTAGGTTCTAGGCTGCTTCAACCCTGAAATGGACACTCCGTTATTGGTCATGGGGGGGCTGCAGGTGTTCTGTATTTTATTTATTATACCACAATCTGTGGATTTTACAGAACCTAACCTATGTGTAAACAGAGGGGCTTATGTTTTACTTAGCTTTTATTGAATGTGAATTTGGAGATGGAAACAACTTGCAGTCCCAGTTGTGTTCACACCTTGAGGAACCAGTGTGCATTGTTTACGCAGGTAGTACCTGCTGAAAGTTTTAAAATTCTATATTCCTACATCAGTTGTTTTGGATGGTAGTGAATGACTAGTGATGCTGTGAAAAGTTTGTGATTTAAGTGTTCCTGTTAGTGTTAAGTGGCTGAATACTGTTCTTGCCCCCCAATAGAAAGACCTAGGAAGTGATGTCAGCTCCAGCAGTGCCCGTCTGTCACCCCCTTCCAAACGGACCCGCAGACACACTACCCCCAGCTCCAGTGACACCTCGCCAAGCCCCCAGACCAAAGGTCAAAGAGTCTCCTGGAATATCCCCAAACATCGCACGAGGTGAGTATTTTTATGTCAGGACCAAAGAACTTGATTATACAAAATACTTAAATCAGGTGATGATTTTGTCCTGTTCCCCCCCCCCCCCTTTTTTTTTTTTTTTTTTTTTTTTTTTTGAAGAATGTGATACAGGAACAAGAAGTCAGTTTGTTGTATTACTATATTTCACTGAAAAGGCAGTGGTGTTCTGCATAATATGGAAATTTTAAGAAATTATTTTTCTGATTAATGTGTACTTTGTTATTGTACAGCATTTAAAATTATCTATCTTTTAGGCGATCAGAAGCCCTGCAAAATGGACATGGAAACATCAGTGAGTTTTTGTCCATTTCTTATGTTGCCATTCAAAAAAATAACTGGACATGTGTAGGAAGGCTGATAGTTTTTTCCAGATAATTTCGTAAGGCTGTGCCATGTCATAGCTATGCCATAGTTGTAAGGCTATGCTATGACCATCTAAATCAAACCTTCTTAAGGTTTCAGCAGTATTGCATCACACAGGACTTGACTTTTCCTCAGTAATAGTGCTTAAAGATCTGATCCCAAAGCAACACTTATAAAACAAACTGAATTAATGGAGCAAGAATGCAGCCATTGTGAAAATTTTTTTCTGCACATTGTCTTTGTAGTATGCCTTTGAAACTTTCCTACTCGTTGAATGAGATAAAATTTACTCCAGGTGCTTACCTTTACTACTTGCAAAAGTGTGTGTTATGTAATATAAGGGAAGAGTTTATTTTTAATAATCACATCCTTTACTAGTCATGCTTCCCTTGAGAAACAGACATGAGACTTGTATGCACAACCTGTTTTTGAGTGTGGTTATGAACAGGCATATGGGTAGCCTACCATCTGAAATATTAGTTATTTATTTGAGAAAATTAATATTGCTCTGAGTTTTAAAAATTGGAGACACACAAGGATTGTCTTACTAGTTGTCAAATGTGTCCTTGTAAACCCAAGTCCTGAAGCTGAAGGGTTAAATTGCATTGTCAAGATTTTTATAGACAATAAATGTCTAAGTAGCACAGGATTTCAAGTAGAACTATTTTCTTTGACTGTTTTTTGCCTAGTGAGCAGGAGATGATGATGCTAACTGAATGTGATATGGAACAATACTGTACTTTGTGTTAATGGGACTGAACACATTTTGCACTGTCCACAAGTTATTAATTCCTGGAATGCTGTATGCAGTATGGTTTTTGCTGTGTTTAATTCCAAGCCCGCATGAACCCGAGGGGTGAGGACAGTGGAGATGGCGACCATGCTCACATGAATGGACTAAAGAGGAGTTGCCGCTCCAGGAAGAGCCAGTTTGAGCACCTCAACCAGAGCCTGCTGTTTGATCAGCTTGTCAACAGGTAACAGTTCCCTTGTTCACTCAGGCAGTTCACTGTACAGCCAGCAAAAGCGGGCATGATGGTGACACATTTGGAACAGATGGCACAGCCTGCCAACTGCACTGAGGCCTGCAGGACTTGGAAGCACTTTGCGAGGCACTTGGATGTGGAAGATGTTTGCCATTTACGGTTTTACTTATTTTAGGTGCTTCCTCCAAAATGTTTTCACTTTTTTTTAAAATGACTTGTCAATTTAACACCTTTGAAAGAACATAAAAGGGCATGAGCTTTACTGGAAATGCTGGCAATCCTAGTTACTAATTATTGTTACTTCGGCATTGAAACACATACCTTTATGTGTCATAACTGACACAGTAGATTTGACATAAGATAGCCGTGAAGGCCATCTAGTCACAGCAGAAGCCTGACGTAGTCTTTTCTTTTGGTATAATTAATGTAAAATAAAAATTTAAGAGTGGGGCAGCTGAGACCCTGTCAGCAGAGATGAGTCTTTCTAGAGCAATGGTGACAATGAGTATTGCTGGATAGCTCAGTTTAACATTGTGGTTTGGTTAGTGCTGCTACGTACAGAAAAGGCTGCGGAAAGAAATGAGGCATGAGCTCCAGGGCCTGTAAAGTGGATGCTGAGTTGCTAGTAGTCCAGGGGTAGCAACTTCAGATATACCAGGCTGCATCTGTCTGTGGACACGCACACATTCATTGCCGGATGAAGGGTGGCGCATACGTCCTGTAGAGATAGTCTGCTTCCTAGGTAAAGCTGTGTTCATTGTACCCTTACATTTCTAAAGGACTGGTTCGAGGTCTCATATGGAGCTTGTAAAATTTTGGTTGTACAAGTTGATGACAAAAGAACTGATACCAGTAGAGAACCTTTAAACCAATTTTTCAGGTGCAGAATTATGGCTATAACCAAGTTTTTTTGTGAAAGTTTGGCTGTGTCTAAAAAGTTGTCCAACCCTTGTGTCGGGTCTACTGGCTGGGCAGTTGTTATGGAACTAAAGAGCTTGGAAAGGTAGCAAACTTGAGGTTTTCTCTTTCCCCTTTCAGTACCGCAGAGGCAGTACTGCAGGAAATGGACAACATTAGCAGCATCCGACAGAATCGAGAGGTGGAAAGTCTCCGAATGTGGACAGACACTGAATTTGTGAGTCCCACATTGTCCTTTGCAGAAATTTAGTAACTGCATTGACTGACTACAGAGAATGTGCTCCCTTTGTGCTTTTCCTAAAGCACATTCCTGTCTGCGACCATCAGTAATTATGAAACTTCTTGTGTGCTTGTTCACAAAATCTGAAGTGCTGACGACTGCTGGTTTGGTCTTTTAGGAGAATATGGACATGTATTCACGGGTGAAGAGGAGAAGAAAGTCTCTGAGGAGGAACTCCTATGGGATGCAGACACATCACAAAGTCCTCAGTGAAACTGCGGCCGAAGAAGAGGAGGAGGAGGAAGGAACAGAAGGTGTTTGCCCAGTTTCTCAGTGATGTTCATTCAGAATGAGAGACACAAAATAACTTGCATTAAGTTGAATATTTTTTCCGAATTGTTATGCTGCTTACAGTTTTATGTCTGTTTTTATATTATTAGTTTGTTTGGTTCTGGGAAACAAACTCAACCAAGCATGTCAAAGATTGTATGGTTTATTCTTGCTTTACATTGCTAGAATCCCATGAAGAAGGCGAGGAGGAGGATGAAGATGTAGAAGATGATGAAGATGATGACGATGGAGATGAGGTGGAGGAGACTGGGGAGGAAAACGACAGGCGTTACAATCTGAGGCAGCGCAAAACTGTGCAGCGATATGAAGCTCCCCCTATTGGTATAACTCCTTCCACATGATTCCTGTAGCCTGCTTGGTTAATTGCATACTGTATTTTTGATTTCATACTAGTAATTTTTAATGTATTTGGTTATAATTTTCCATCTTCTATTAACAGAGCCAGTGAATAGAAAGCAAAGCAAGGACACACTGTTTGATACTCACAGGTCTCCAGCACGAAGAAGCCATGTAAGGTAATTTCCTTTTCTAAACATGGAGACATTAATGGAGTGAAGAATTGGGCATTTTAAGAATTTTGTTAATTTTGAAAAACCCCTTAATTCTTTACTGTTTCAGGTGTAGTGGTAGAAAATGCAATAAATTGTTAATTGTTGTGGATAACTTTATCATCTGTTCTCAGGGTTAAAAAGCATGCCATCCATAGCAGCGACACAACGTCGTCTTCTGACGAGGAACGCTTTGAGAGAAGAAAGAGCAAGAGCATGACCAGAGCCCGTAACAGGTACTACTTTCTAGCCACGCAATCTTGTTTCATTCGCGTTTCTGTTAGAAATCCTATTCATGAATGTAATACCATTGTCCAAAGCAGTTAAAATATGTTTTTGTACTAAGCTCCTTACAATAATTTATACATTGATATTGCTAGGTAATTTTTACTGGACCAATTCATCGTAAGTACCTTGATCAAGTTGGTGCAGTGTGAGTGAGGATTCATACTCAGGCCTTTTAGATTGCAAGGTGACACTTGTACTGCTATGATGCCTGCTGCCTCATGTGGAATTAACATTTGTCAGTTAACATCTCTTTGATTTTGCGTTCAACAGGTGTCTTCCCCTGAATTTACGGCCAGAAGACCTTGCTAGTGGAGTGCTTCGTGATCGAGTAAAAGTGGGAGCTAGCTTAGCAGATGTAGATCCCATGACCCTGGATACCTCTGTAAGGCCTGCTTTTTAAATTTTGTATGTAGTTTTTGTTGAACTGAAAAATTGCATGCACGTCAACAGTGAACAGTTTCAGAGTAATTGAAGAGTCAGTGCACTCTTCATCAAACACCTTAACTCAAATTTCCCTAACAATGTTTCCAGTAGTGTGAAAAGTGTTAAGTCTTGTTATATAAGGAATAAATTGACTAAACAGATTATGCTACTGCCCTGTTTATAAACAGTCCTTTTCTTGCTAAGGTGCGGTTCGACAGTGTTGGGGGTCTCAGGAATCACATCCAGGCTCTGAAAGAGATGGTGGTCTTCCCTCTTCTGTACCCAGAAGTCTTTGAGAAATTCAAAATCCAACCACCAAGGTGAGAGGTTTTGCTTAGTAAATTACACACTAATTATAAACTTGGGAGATTAATATTTCTCAAAACATGTTGTAAACACTGCAATCAGTCACTCGGATTCCCTTTGTGTACTTTTTTTTTTTTTTTTTTTTTTCCTTCTCTCCCCCCCTCATTTATTATCCTGGACCCTAAAAATCTTAAATTTTTGCCCAGCTACTGAAAGATGCTAGAAAATAAGTGAAGTGGGGAAAAAATGCAGACTTTCCTCCCTTAATGCTGTATTCCACCCCCCCAAACAAAAAAAAAAAATCAGGTCATTAGGTGAGAAAGTAAAACTGATGAATTTCTAGCCTCATCATTAGGTGAGAAAGTAAAACTGATGAATTTCTAGCCTCATTAACTGTACCCCTTCACACCAATTTAACAATCCTAAAACACTACCAAAAAAAACTATCTACATTTGTGTCTCCAAACATTCACTGATGGTAAATGATGTAATCATCACAAGTAGTCTAGTATTGTAAAAACCAATGGAAATCATGCAGTAATCACGGTAACAATCTAATCACAATTTGCCATGCCCCCAGAGCTGAAATCCCATACACTTCATCCTGCCACACTTTGTAGAACTCTCAGCTGGAAGGTATTTTAACAAAAATAAAAATTTGTACTAATATGTACACACTACGTTAAGCAAAGAAAGTATGTTGCTGGAAAAATGTATCTTTGGAAAATTAAGGTAAGGGTTGGGGCCACTGCACTTGCATACCCCACCTCAACACAGCAGGTGCTGTCTCTCTCCCCTAGGGGCTGCCTCTTTTACGGACCTCCTGGAACAGGGAAGACTTTGGTGGCCCGGGCCTTGGCGAACGAGTGCAGCCAGGGGGATCGCAAAGTGTCCTTCTTCATGAGGAAAGGAGCAGACTGTCTTAGCAAGTGGGTGGGCGAATCTGAACGGCAGCTACGCCTGCTCTTTGACCAGGTCAGCAATTGTCACATTACATCAGTGGACTGAATTAAAAAAAAAAAAAAAGGGAGAAAATTATATTTATTTTAATATTTTCCCAAATTGAACTTTGGATGGTCTGCATTACATTCATTCATTTGGCATACGATATAGAGTTGTTTTGCATCAGAAATTTGTTACAAAACCATTTGATTTGCTTGGGATTGGGGGGAGAGAGATGCAGTGAAAATGAATTGTAGTGAGATTATCTGGCAAACTTCTGTAAAAATGTGGTTTTTCTCAAAAACAACTTTTTAATGGTTAAATATCTCTATCATCTCAATTACAGTTATGTTTTAAAGCAAAGAATTACTAATGGTTTTATTTGTTTTTTTTTGTGTGCTGAATCATGTGGCTTTGTGTCTTTTATAGGCATATCTGATGAGGCCCTCTATAATCTTCTTTGATGAGATTGATGGCCTGGCACCTGTGCGTTCCAGTAGACAGGATCAAATTCACAGGTATCTCATGGAGCCTCTCCTGCCTTTGTCCAGTTAGTGCCCATCAAATTCTATATCAGATCTATTCTCTTGTGCAACATGGTGTCTGGGATTATTATATGGAACTTGAGTTATTGTGCCCTGGCTTTTAAATCTTGAATTAGTAGAACAAAAGACAAGGCATCTGAGTGCTTTCAGGAAATCCTCAGCAACCATGCTAGATTATAAGCAAAGCAACCATTTCCTTCCACTGTGACATGTTGTTGCTGTTGTAAATAATTTTAATTCAATTAATGCATAAAAAGTGTGAACTTAACAGAGCACTCATTGCCATTCAGATAGATTTAATTTTTTCATTTTCCGCTGTACATTTTCATGTCTTTAATCCTAGTCTCTATAAGTATTATGACAGGATTTGTTTCTTAAGTTGAGTTGTCTTAACATTTCGTGTCTGAAGATCAATTTTGACAACTAGGCAAGTTTAAAAAAAAAAAAAAAAAAGATGCACCGATTATTTTATTTTTTCTTTATGGTACTCCTCTTAACTGGTAATTTCAGAGCACTCAGTATAGGTTCAGCTCTCTTAAGCATGATAGCTTTACAAAGTTACAGCAAGTGCAGTTTGTGTTGCGTGGGTTAACTGTTTCTGGGATGGTTTTCCAATTTATATTGTAATGAACTCTATTGTAATGAAGAGTCCCTTGTCTCCACCATGTTCCATTTGACTTAATGTATACAGAATGTCTTGTACAGAAGTAATATAGATGACTTGTACATGGGGTTCAGGGGTCTGTCTCAGCTGCTGATCCTGTTGATCCCCCTTCTCATCCACAGCTCCATAGTGTCCACGCTGCTTGCTCTGATGGATGGATTGGACAGTAGGGGTGAGATAGTGGTCATTGGTGCTACAAACAGACTTGACTCTATCGATCCCGCACTCAGGAGACCTGGTCGATTTGACAGGGAGTTTCTTTTCAGCTTGCCTGATAGAAAGGTAAGGATGTGCCCACATCACGTCACTCTGTCACAACTTCTACTGCGTTTTTACATCTTATGTCAGTTTGATCATTTGCCTGTTTTAACATCTATTTCACAGATTAGCATTTTGTAACTACATTTTTTGATTCAGCATTCGTCACTTTGGAGGGGTTTTTAGATTTAAACTGATCATGTTCTATGTAAACTGAAAGGTTTAAAGCCCAAATATAGAGCTTTCATTGCACATAAGAATGATATATAATAGGATGGGTTACTAATCTTAAACATGTATTCAGAGAAAGTGTATATATTGGGACAGTTAGCTGCCCCCTATACCAGACAGTGTAGCCTATTCTAATGATTTTCAGACCTGTTTTAATGCTCAGCTCTGTAAGACCTTCACTGCTAATACATAGTTTAATGAGGCTTAGCTCTCAATTCCAGTTTTATTTTAAAAGAATCAACAGGTATTTAACACACCCAAAGTTTGGGAACTGTTAAGCTTTTTCTAATCTCTTTGCGGATTTAAAAAAAAAACTGTAAGCATGGAAAGGGCACATTAATTTAAAATAGACACCCCTCTACTTTGTCATTCAGCTCAAAGCTGTTTTTGCATATTATTTATTTGAATTTCATTATTCATAATACATGGTGGTAAACATGCACTTGAAAGAAAATGAGAACCGTCTTGCAAGCGTGCAGTATTTTACATCTAACATTTACTAGAGAATTGTATAATTTTTTATTCAAGATTTTTGTTCAAGATTTGTCACATACACCCTGTAGTGAAATGTCAGTCTAGTCAGTTCTGTAGACTGTGCAACAAGGCAATATATTAAAAGAGAAACATATTTTAAAAAGACAAGAGAATATAATTAATAAAAAAAAATATACAGGGAATTGAATTAAAGCTAAAATGTAAAAAAAACTAAAATTAAGATTTGGAGGACAAAAAAATTGCAAGGTATTGAATATGCAATGATAAAGTGCAATGTGCAGCACTGATGAATGAATAACATTATGCCACCAGAGTCCTTAAAGTACGGGATGTGTCCACGTTGAGGAGTCTGGCCTGAGGGAGGAAGCTCCTCTTGAGCCTCTCGGTTCTGGCTATCAGGCTATGATAGCGTCTGCTAGATTGCAGTAGGCAGAAAAGTGAACTAGTAGGATGGCTGGGGTCATTAAGAATCTTATCAGCCCTCGCTCTGCATCTCCTGGTGTAGATGTCATGCAGGGGGGAAGAGCAGTCCCGGAGATGCACTCAGCTAAGCGCACCGCTCCCTGCAGGGCTTTGCGGTCTTGGGTTGAACAGTTCCCGTACCACACTGAGATGCAAGGAGTCAGTATACTCTCTATAGCCCCGATGTAGAAAGCTTTCAGGATTGCGGGGGGAGATCCTGAATTTCCTCAGCTGTCTCAGGTGGTACAGCTGTTGCCTGGCTTTTTTCACCTGTGCTTGAGGGTGATGAGTCCAGGTCAGATCCTTGGATATGTGCACTCTGAGGTATTTGAAACTGCTCACTCTCGCCACTGGTGTCCCACTGATCTTGAGTGGGGTGTAGGTTTGCTGCTGCCTCCTACTGAAGTTGACAATCAGCTCCTTAGTTTTGCTGATATTCAGGGAGAGACAGTTCAATTGGCATGATGATGTCAATTTCTCTACTTCCTCAAGGTAGGCTGCCTCGTTGTTGGAGATGAGGCCCAACACCACCATATCATCAGTAAACTTGACGATAAAAGTGGTGCTATGGGAGGGCACACAGTCATATGTTTAGGGAGAGTAAAGCAGAGGACTCGAAACACAACCCTGTGGCACTCCTGTACTCAGTGATGATATTGGATGTGGCCTGGCCCAATTTCACGACCTGGGGTCTGCCCGAAAGGAAGTCCAGGACCCAGTCACAGAGGGGAGCACTTAGTCCGAGGTCCCTGAGCTTGGTGGCCAGCCTATGGGGGTCTGTAGTGTTAAAGGCAGAGCTATAATCTGTAAACAGCAGCCTCACATAATTCCCCTTGTTGCTGTCAGTGTGACTGAGGGTGGTGTGCAAGATGTGGGAGACAGCATCCTCATCAGATCTATTGGAGCGATAGGCAAACTGTAGTGGACTGATATTATTAGGGATGGATGAGCAGATACTGTTTTTGATGAGCCTCTCAAAGACCTTCATAACTAGTGATTTAAGTGCCGCGGGTCTATAGTCTTATAGATCTTAATACACGACTGGGAATGCCGTCCAGACCGGCCGCTTTCCTGGCGTTCTCGCTTCAGAGTGCTACGAACCTCGTCCTCTGATACGGTGATCGCGCGCTCTATACCCGTGTTTGCAACAAATGCCTAGGCTAGGGTACGCTAGCCTATGTTGAATGGTGGGAGAGGAGGAGGAATCTGACATGCATAACTTTTGACTTGTGTAAGGGGTTGAAGAACGGTCTATTGGCGCAAGTCGAAGGGTGTCTGTACAATTCTATTGAGAATAAGAGTAGCATGGTTAAGCCTCCACCTCAGACTGTTTTGTCTGTCACTTTTTAGGCTCGAAAGCACATTTTAGACATTCACACCAGGGACTGGAATCCCAAACTGGCAGAGCCTTTTGTTGAGGAGCTGGCAGAGAAATGTGTTGGTAAGCAGTAGTCAACATCACTCTGATTTTGTTACTTAAATGTAAAATAAGTCTTAGTGTTGCAGATTTTAGAATTTTTGCTTGGCGGGCACATGCTAATAACAGATAATTTAAGAAGGAGTGATATACGATGTTTATAATGTGCTTCAGTGTAATATATTAAATACCGTAAACTGTTCTTGTTAGTTACCCAGTGCTTCCCTGTGCAGGCTACTGTGGGGCCGACATTAAAGCACTTTGCACAGAGGCAGCGCTGGTGGCCTTGCGACGGCGCTACCCCCAGATCTATGGCAGTAGCCAGAAGTTCAAGCTGGACGTGGACTCCATCGTCCTGGGCCCGCAGGACTTTCAGCAGGCCATGCGCATTATTGTCCCCGCCTCCCAGCGTGCTCTGGGAGTCCCCGGCCGTGCCCTCTCCGCTGTGGTGCGGCCGCTGCTGGAGGGTGCTCTCTCTGAGGTGCTGAGCAGCCTGCTTCGAGTCTTCCCCCATGCAGAAGCCTCTCTCAGGGACCCCCTGGACGGTAGGGATTCCCTTGTCCCTTATGTTTCCACAGGACCGGTACACCAAGGATGCTTGGCATTTGATTTACAAAGATGGATCGAACGTAGAAAGATACAAGTTGAAGGGATGGAATCAGATGTCTCTCATTAGTTCTTTGCTTTGCTCTTTGTTTCAGGGAATACAGCGGGTCTCCGACTGTACAACGAACGTTCGAGTAATGAACTTTTTGCTGAGTTATGAACTTCTTAAAGAATTTAACATTTTTTCATAAAGAGAACAAACATACCAAGTAGAATCACGAGCCAAAGCTTCACCCAGTGTGATTCTCTCTCTCATATACATGCGCACACGCGCGCGCACACACACACACACACACACACACACACACACACACACACACACACTGACTGAAACCGCTTGTCCCAAGCGGGGTCATGACGAGCCGGAGCCTAACCCGACAACACAGGGCGTAAGGCTGGAGGGGGAGGGGACACACCCAGGATGGGACGCCAGTCCATCGCAAGGCACCCCAAGCGGGACTCGAACCCCAGACCCACTGGAGAGCAGGCAGAGGCCAAGCCCGCTGCGCCACTGCACCCCCCATGCAGTAACTGCAAATAGTAAAACGCTTCTGCATTTTTCAAGAGTAGAGAAGAAAACAGCTGGTGATCAAGCTGCAGATGAGCTTGTATCTTCTGCACCAACCAGTTTCAAGCAGTCATTGAAATGCTTCCTCTTAGTTATCATCATCCTCAATTATAGCGCCTCTGTCTCTGAGGTGATGCGTAGACATTGTCTGTGCTTCAGGTTGGAAAAACCCTCTTTTTTAATCCCCCCATTAATTATACTTCTGTTGGGTATTAGTGAATTTTGTGTATGTGTCAGGTAAACCAGGAGCCCCAGAGCTGTAGATGAGCACAAACACCCTGGTCTAGCTCTGCCCATGGTTCTTTATTGTGCTTTCTTATTTTCATCACGTCATAAATAACTCTTCCCGGTGACTTGAAATGCCCAAGCACGTTCGCAAGCCGTCTCGGCCAAGAGTGAGAGACAGTTGACTGCACCGTCTGTTCCTATTTGGAAAAACCCTGTAGTGACGATCACCTGTGAGCTTTCTGGGTTGCTGACAGTTACATTAGAATTTATTTATTTAGCTTTTCTTCAAAGCTATTTACAGCTCTAAAAATTAAAGTGCCTTTCATCATCAGAGGAAGAGGTATAGATGCAGACATAAAATTCACCAAATAGTCACTTAGTCCTACACCATCGTTCTTATTGGCGCATGTTACTTGAGTAGCTGCATAAAGAATTAATGAGTCCCTTGCCTCATCCATGTTCAATTTGCCGTAGGAACTTTTTGAGTTAATCAACCAAAACTCGGGCCCAGTCATGTTTGTGAGTTGGGGACCAGTTCTACTTTAACGTGACCGTCTCTTATTATGACTGCTTTGTGTGCAGATCTGTTTTTACTTATCACTTCACTGTGCTGTAATCATTCAGCAGCTGAGACCAGTTCAAAATATGTGTGTTCTGAAATTTTCATTCACTAAGATTTTATACAGGGGCAGCAAGTTGGTGCGATGGGTTGCGATGCTGCCTCATGTGGGTTTGGATGTGCATTTGAATTTGGCTCCTGTGGAGTTGCCATGTTTGTGTGGGTATCCTCTGGGTGTTCTGGTTTCCTTCCACAGTCCAGTGACATGTTTCAAGTGGATTGGGCAATCTAATTTGCCCTGAGTGTGTCACTGTGTCTGAAGAGAATGAATACGCATCATACCTTGTGTGTGGGACAGGCTTCAGAGCACCTTCACTTTGAGCTGTATAAATGGTACTGATGATAAATGAAAGGAAGACTTTATCCGTCTTTGCCCTCTGAGTCTTTTGGTATTACTTATCATTTTTTACATTAAGACAGAGGTGTTAACATTGAAATAGAATTAATATGTGAAATCTTATTTCTCTTTAGATGCTGACAATCAGCTGCTAGAGGATGACTTTTACAGTGACGATGACAGCGACAATGGTGCTCCATCAATTTACGATGTCCATTCAGAATCTCCAAAGAAACAAACGCCCTTAGCTGCACATCAATCCTTCTTGCATTTCACTATGTAAGTTTGACTACTGGGGGTTTGGGTCACTGCTATGGGTACAAAGTGATGGCATTCTTGATGGGCATGTTGAAAACCTTAATGTTAATATAGCTGATTTGAAATATGCTCATAATTTGTGCAGTGTGCTTTTACAATCTGAAAGCTGTAACAGTTGTACTGAACATTAATATCCTAATCTGAGGTGGTGGTGGTGTGTTTTCAGCTTTTTAAAATAATGCTGTATGCTGCCTCTTGTTGGGCAAATGTGACATTTTGCTGCCATCTTGTGGGAGAATGAGGCATAGCCACGTCTGTTCTGTTGAAGGCAAATTAGCTGTACCTTTTTGACTCATTTTAGGTTCTCACCTTCAGACTTAAGTGAATTGACGAGTTTCAGTGCAGTTTCATCAGACAAATGAGAACTGCTATTGTATTCACTTTTTAAATATTGCTATTATTTAATAAATTTTGAAGGTATGTAAAATGTATAATTTGCTTCCACTTTTCGTGTGGTTCTTAAACATGCTGCATCCCCCCCTCAGGTCAGCCTATCACCAGCCCACCTCATACCGGCCGCGCCTGCTCTTGGCAGGTGATCGTGGCTCAGGGCAGAGCACACACCTTGCCCCTGCCGTGCTGCACTGCCTGGAGAAGTTCTCAGTGCATCGGCTGGACCTACCTACCCTCTACTCCATTAGTGCCAAAACCCCAGAGGAGTCCTGTGCTCAGGTAGCCATGGAGCCATGCAGCTTCCAAGAGAATCCTGTCTTCAGTGACTTTTAATGTTCTATGTTTTACCACTGCAGTTTTTCTCGTTCCAGTACTACGTTACAAAGAAGAGCTACTGTCAGAATGTGATACGCAATATCACACTAGCTGGCATCAAAGGATGCGAGTTAAAGGCAGGGCTCTGTGATGCTTAAAGAATGACAATTATATCAAAGAGATTTGTTAGCCAGCAGTCATGTATACAAATTAGAATAGTTTTCCTCTTCACTGTGAATGAAGATGTGGAAAAACTGGGTTTTGGAACTGCTTAGATGAAAAATGGTTCCAGTGTTAAAGAAGTGAATATATTCGTTTTGGAAGTAGCCTTTTTATGGGCTCAAAGGAAGTGGGAAGGGCTGAATCTTTTATTTCTCTCAGCCTGAAATGGTGACGTGTGTGTGTGTGTGTGTGTGTGTGTGTGTGTGTGTGCGCGCGCGCACGAATGCATGCATGCACCGTTGGTTGGAATGTATCAACAGTGTTGTGCATGGTAGACATTAGGAGTATGACCTGCTGACCTTAGTTCAGCCTGGTGCCCCATGTGTCTTCCAATCAGGTGTTCCGTGAGGCCCGTCGGACTGTGCCCAGTGTGGTGTACATGCCCCACATCAGCGAATGGTGGGAGGCCATTGGCGACACTGTCAAGAGCACCTTCCTCACACTGTTGCAAGATGTGCCCTCCTTCACCCCTGTGCTCCTCCTTGCCACCTCAGAGACGACCTATCAGCAGCTCCCAGAAGAGGTCAGCACCCCTGCATCCCTCCACCCTTTTCAGCTTTCCTTTGTGTTTTGTTTTTCACATACATTTTGAAATTAATGTATTTGTGCTGTGTCATGGTTATTTTGCATCATTCCACAGCTGCCGCCTCCTCACTCGTTTCTATACAACACAGCAGGAGACCTGAATCAATTCAGTTTTAAAACCCTTTGAGTTGAATGATTAAAAAAAAAAAAAAAGCGCACGAAACTAACAACAAAAGAGGTCTAATTATCATATGGGGCTCTCGGTGTGTGCTTTCACCCGAAGATGTGTGATCAGGAGTTCCCAGCGGCTCACCCAGCAGGTTGGCGCTACCCATGGTGCTTTATAGGGGGCAGTGTGCTGGTGGCAAATTGCTTGATCACAGCCGCTTGGGGTGGCGAAAGCTCGGCAGGGGTGCCCGGTGAAAGGCGCTGCTTTCTAAGGTGTGGGATCAGTAAACCAGGTTGCCTGCTTTTCAAAGGCCGGCAAACTTTTTTGATGGCTTTCCTCTGGTTTTTTGTTTGCTTCATCCATTAATTCATGGGGAAAAAAAAAAAAAAGTGAGCTGAAAGGGCCTGGGCTGTCACTTCCTTTTTTCTTTCCACCTTTAAATTCCCATCTGTGTTTGACATGCATCTAATGGCTGTGCATTTGAATAAAGTTAGTTTGAATGGCTTCAGCAGCTGGGGCTAAAGGCAGAAAATGCTGCTCGAGATGCGGGTGGTATTGAATTTTACTTCCCTCCTCAGCATGTTTCACTCTGTTGGGCATGTGCAGCTTTGATACACGCCTCGACTCTGTTCGGTTGCAGTCTGTAACAGTGAATTATGCCCTTCTGTTCAGGCTCTTTTAAGCCTGCAGGTTTATCAGCCATGATGGACGCTAACAGTGAGAGGAAGAGACATGCTTCTGCTGCTTCGGCTGGAATGAACCCTTGACAAATGGCATATTTGAACCTCAGTTTATTTTCAGTTTTGTTCCCCCGCATAGAAATTTCCTGTAGGTTCTGTTTCTCATAATCCTGCGGGTTTAACTGGCCTCTCTTGAGCTGCCAGCCATGAAAAATCTATACGCACTAAATGAGCAAAAAGTGGTCCCTGCTCTTTTCTTTATGGGACTTCATCGACTGGGGCATGTTCCGCTCAGTTCCTCATACCTGACCTGATCAGTGTAGAAAATAGAATCTTAGTCATTTTCGTCAGAAGAAGAAAAGTCTTAAGGATAAAAATGTTGAATGAAAAGGAAAACGTTGCAGAAGTTCACTCAGTGGAGCTCTGTGCTTTCAATTTGGAGAAGTGAACATTTGCTGTCTTTTTTAGGAACTGTAAGACAATCCTAGCAACCAGGAAGGTCTTCATTTGTTTCAGCACCGGTTGATGTGCGATTCCTTCACTGCATTACTCCCCACTGATATTTCATTCTACAGAAGGAGTCCTTAAATACAGAGTAATTACCACTAAATACTTTAATCATTATTACATCTCGTCTGATTGCATGATGTACAGAACTGAGCAGCATTGTTTCCAGGCTGCTCCCCTGCAGTGGGTGGCACAAAGCCAAGCACTGGTTGTTTGTGGGCCAGTAGCTGAATGCAGACTGTGGTATGTTGGCTTAGTGCTGGGGAGGAACTGACAGTGTGTGTCTGCCGCAGGGGAACACTGCTGTTTGGAGGCACGGAGATCAGCAGAGGTCGGTCTGAACTTTCTGCAGCTTGGGCACACAGAGTGACAGCTGTCTCCCCGGCAGTTGAGCTCGACATGCAGGGAGCTACTCTCCTCAGGGCTCTGATGGTTCTCGCACTGCAAGGAAGGACGTAGGCGCAGGCGACAACTGCCAGTCACTCTGATGCTTTTCGGTGCGCTGCATTATTGTGTGAGGGGCTGACTCTCAAGCGTCGTCCCTACAGTGAGCACAATGAGAACCACTTTTTTTTTTTTTTAAATGAGTAGTTGTGGTTATATTCAAAATTCCCCATAAGAGACAGAAGTTTTCGAAAACGGAATGTAGCGTTTTAAAAAAAATATTAAACGTGCTTCTATTTCTAAGTGTTTTTCTCAAAACGGCTTTAGATAAATTGTTTGAACTGGTCTTTCTGTTTTTAGTTTCAGGGAAATGCGTACTAGTTTATACCCTTGTGTCTGTGTTTGACTTTCAATTTACTTAAGGGCTTATTTGGCTCTGTCTTGGAGCTCTCATTTTCGTGGTGTAGTGATGCGCAGCCAATGACGAGGCTCCCGATTCGAGCCCTTTGTCAGGTCGAAGTAAGATAATTACCAGGTGTTTGTTTGTGGGTAGAGCAATTTCTGAGGACTGGGAACGGGCTGATTTTGCCAGTGTGGATGACTCTCATCTGCGAAGAAAGAGGCCTTTATAACAGGTCAATGAGGATTTGTCTTCTGAATAATTAACTGTAGGTATGTTCCTGCCTGGTCAGATTGGTTGCATTATGCATGCTAGACTGACCTCTGTGCTATGAACTCATGCTCTAACCAACCAAATCTTTGTCAGAGGCTGAAACTGCAGCCTGTTGTCTCATATTCTAGCTTGCAAGGCTTTGGTTGAGAGCCCGACGCCCAAACCACCGCTCTGTCAAAGCTGGATTTTTGACTTCACTTTTCTGGCAGGATAATCAATACTCAGCTCAGGTGGAAGAGTTTCCTGTGTCCATATTACTGCCCCCGTTTTCGCTCCTTTGTTAGAACACAAGTGTAAATCATGTCAGCGCAATTTTCCCAAAGAGGCTGATAAGACTGCTACTATTTATTTGTGGTCTAAACTTTTGTTTATATTCAGGAGTCAATCATTCAG